>NW_018743021.1:27230-1227230 GCF_001683475.1 Chenopodium quinoa | reverse complement strand
TTTTAGTCATTTAAAATGTGATTTTTTACTAAGCATAGACAATTTTTAGTTGTATCGGGTTAATTGGGGTAACTTTTATTCATTTCAGGGGTAACTTTTGATCACTTTAGGCTATCATTATAATAGATGTACATACAATAATTATTGTACATTCGATTTTTTAAAAAGTTTGTGGTAAATCAAATAACATAAAGCATATCCTTTGGGTAAATACAAGTTCATCTCCGAGATACACAATTATTGTTTATTACATGATATTTTCGTAAATAAATCAATAACTTTTTCAATAAAAGTTGGTCTCACAGTGATGATGAATGGATAAACCTAAGTTATTGATTTATTTACCAAATGTCATGTGATAAACAATATTTGTTTATCAGGTTAACTAAGGCTTCCTCCATATCCTTTGTTCAACCAAAGGACAACTAATAATAAAAAAAATTTACAAAAAAATATTAATAAAGGTGTTATTAATAAAGGTATTAATTTAAAATAAGTTAAAGTTTCCTGCTGTAAAAAAAAAAAAAAAAAGGTTACAAGTTTAATTACAACAATGGCTTAACTCTATCTGAAAGGGAAATGTAGATTGGGGTCGGGAAGGGTGAGGGTTTTAACCCTGAGACGTGGCCTTATTAGAAGTTCATAATCCTACTAGTATATCCCGTCAATATGATCAATGACATACAACCATTCAATAGGTTTTCGTTGAGACATGATATAATATATAGCCGTAAAATGTATAGATGTATGCAGTGTTATCCTTAAATAATTAAAAAAAATATAGATAAATAAATAAATAAAAACTAGTGAATATAATGACATCTCATCCTAAAAACAACGTGGGATATACATGTACCTATGTTTGAAGCCTTGGGAAAAGGATTCTTACAAAATTGTTGGTCATTCATATTTGTATTGATTATTTCTGAAATAATGGTCCTAGAGTGACCAGTTATTTAATATACCATAATCAGGAAATATGGTATAAACAAAGGTCCCCATAATTGGACAATTGTTGATGGAAATGGACATGGGTTTTTGTAATTTTGTTGGTGGAAATTTTGGATCTACAGATGATTGGAGTCTGTTTTGAGGTTACACTATAATATATTGCTTATTACATTGTTTCCTTAACATTGGAGTAAAAGTAATGGCATGTATACTAAAAAAAAAATATCAATTACAAAGTATGAAATAAGGTAATACTATTACGCATTAAGCTAAGTTTACATCGAGGGCTTAACTAGGGCAAAGGCAATGTAGATTGGAGGGGTCTGTAAGCGGCCTAGCTAGTACATGTCTACATGGACTGCATGCGAGAGTGATCAACATTGGTAGAAATTTTTATGCATACGTTCAACATAAAAATATGTTCAAGACATTTACTATAACAAAAAAAATGCATATATGTTAATTGAAACAAATCAAACAATGCAAGATCCCACATATGAGTAGGGCTTTGCTTAAAAAAAAAAAAAAAAAAAAAAAAAAAAAAAAAAGTAATAATTATTATTGGTACAGTTAAAGTGTTTTTTTTTTTTTTTTTTTTTTTTTTTTTTTTGACAACGTGTACAGTTAAAGTGTTGATTGTGACAAATGCCTAAAGCCGTCTCAATAATTCATGAAAAAAGACGGTAAAAGTGACCAAAATTTCAATCATGATTTAACTCTTTGCTTGATTCTGGGGCAAAAGTAGTAAGAACCATTGAATCTTGACAAAAGGTCTTGTGCTGTAAAGTTTAAGCTAATATTGTTTCCATTTTATAATAATTAACATGGTTAATTTGGAACACTTTTCAATGTACTTAAAACCGATTTCCACATGTATCTATATAACTTTCTAGAAGTACTACTTTTTTTTTTTCTTCTTATAAATAAATTACTACTCCGTGACATTGGTCATGATACATGCAAAAATCAAACTAAGGGTCTGTTCTCATTGACTGAACTCAGCTGAACTGAACTGAACTAAACTGAACTTATTAATTAGTGATTTTTAACTACGGATTAGTGATCTTTGATTATTTATTGATTATTTATTATTATACATATGAGTATATACAAATATACATATTAAAATATTTAAGAAAAATATACTATATAATAATAATAATAATTATTATTATTATTATTATTTATTGATTATTATTATTATTATTATTATTATTATTATTATTTAATCATCATCATCATCATCATCATCATCATCATTATCAATATTATTATTATTATCCTCATTGTAATAAGAACTTAAAATAATGAAATTTGGCTTTATATCATTAGCAATATCATTACACATGAGCTGAACTGAACTGAGCTGAGCTGAATTGAATTGAACTGAACTGAATTTCAACGTATGAGAACAGGCCCTAAGGCACTTTAAAAAATGAGGGAAGGGGGCAAGGGAGTACTTCAAAATGGTAAAAAAAACAATAATCAAACTTGATGTGTGAATAGTAAATACTACCTCCGTTTTTTTTTATGTGCAACTTTGGCACAAGTTGCGGTTCACGAGGCAAAAGATTGAAGGGCAAAGATTAAGAAAGTATAATGGTGATTAATATATTATAGGAGTATGTAATTAAGGTGGAGAGAGAATGTTTGGTTAATTAATCAAACCACCCACTGCCACCACCATGCCCAGCCACCACCACCGCTGGCTTCACCAAAACCACCGCCGGCTTCACCACCACCACTACCACCCCCACGAAACCACCACAACCAACCCCACGAAACCACCACCACCCTCACGTCTTTCCCTCCTTTTTCCAGCAGCCCCCTCCCTAACCAAAAAACCCAGAAATCTATCATTCCCCTCCACCACCACCCCTAACCACCTCCAACCCAGACCACCCACCCCTCAAACCCACCTCTAACCCAGACCACCCCACCACCCAAACTCACCTCTAACCCAGACCACCCAAACACTCTCAACTATACACACAGATCCATCAAAACAACACTCAATTCAATCCAAAGTTAACCTCAAAATAATAACTCGAATTCAAAAAAAAAAACAAAATTAAAAATTTCAAAAATCAAAGAAAGAAACAGAATGTTAATCCAAAGTTTTCAGATCGTAGTGAAAACAAAATCAAAAAAAAAAATTGAATAACAAAAACAAAAACAAACCTCAAAATCGATCGAAGAAACCAAGTTCTGGAAAAACAGAACACAAAAATTCCGATCTAAATTAAGATCGGATAAATTAAACACCGTACAAAAAAAAAGAAGAGAGGGAAAGAGTGAGATCTACCAGTTACTGAATGAAGAAGAAGAACGAGGACCCGAAAATCGAAAAAAAAACCCAGAAAGCCGGTGGGTGGGATGGAAGGTGGTTGTGAAGGAGGAGAGAGAATGGTGGTGGGAGGGGCGGTGGTCGTGACTCTTGAGGGAGGAGGGTGAAAGAGATGAAGAGGGTGAAGGTGAAGAGGGTGAATGGGTGATGGCTGGTGGGTAGAGAGATGAGTAAATGGGTGGGTAAAATTAGGTTAATTATTTTAGATTAGACAAAAAAGTTATTGTGTTTAAAATAAAATAAGGGTAATATTAAGAAAATTTGAATTTTTAAGTAAGGGCAAATTTGTAATTTTTAGGGTCTTTGTTTACTAAAAATAGAAAGAAAATAGAAAGTTGCACATAATTATAAGCGGACTAAAATGGCAAAAGTTGCACATAAAAAAAACGGAGGTAGTACTACTAGTACATCAATTTGTATCAATTATCATATATTGGAAAATTTAACATAAAATAAGCAGTGAAGTGTACTTAATTAAAAAAGGTAGCTTTCATATCACATCCTCTCTAACACAGTAACACATGCATACTTGCTAATAAGTTGCTAGCGTTGCTATTTCTTGAAAATACCACTTCCCCCTTTTTCTCCAAAGATAATTGCGTTTGCTGTTTTTTTGCGGCTGAAATAAAAACGTGCTTAAAATAACCTTATCAAAAATGGGAGGTTTCAAAGCTCCCTTTTCACTGATTTTTCATTGGATTTTTCTATATATTACCTTCGTTTCATATTATTTACAATGATTACACATTTTCCTCTCTACTTTATATCAAATCGTTGCAAATAATATGTTACGGAGGTAATAGTAACCTGTTAATTTAACTTTTCTATGTTGTGTCCCAATATATCTCACTTCCCACACTGAAACCCCTATTATAATTTTGTTTTCATACGGTAACTTTGCCGTCATCCCACCATTAAAAAATTTCGTTAGTGGGGGTCCATTCTCCATTTATTAATATTTTTTATCGATTTGCGCATTGAAAAATATTTCATTTAAGATTTTAGGGCTATTTTAGATCTTACAAATTAAGTTCAGATTTGGCAAAAAAAAAAAACTCAAATGTCTCGTTTTGCTTATTAAAAAATGTCTTGATTTAAGTGTTTAGGTTTTAATACGCAAAACGAGACATTTACGTTACTTTTTTGTGAAATTTGAGTTCACTTGGTTCCTTTAATGGAACATTTTCCAACGCACAAATCGATAAAAAAATATTAATAAATTGAGAGTGGGCCTCACTAACGGAATTTTTAACGGCGGGATAACGACAAAGTTGCCGTATGAAAAAAAAATGTATCTTGGGATTACAGTGTAAAAAGTGATATATGTTGGGGCACAACGTAGAAAAGCGAAATTAACATGGTTATTACTATATAGAAAACCCCCTTTTTCATTTTAGCTGGAGGGAGTAATACATATAGCTTGTCACTTAGGGCCTGTTCCGATTGACTGAACTCAGCTGAACTGAACTGAACTGAACTTATTAATTAGTGATTTTTAACTACGGATTAGTGATTTTTGATTATTTATTACTATACATATGTGTATATACAAATGTACATATTAATAATAATAATAATATTATTATTATTATTAATATTATTATTAATTATTGATTATTATTATTATTATTTATTGATTATTATTATTATTATTATTATTTATTATTATTATTATTATTATTATTTATTGATTATTATTTATTATTATTATTATTATTTATTGATGATGATTATTATTATTAGTAGTATTATTATTTCAATTATTATTATTATTATTATTATTATTATTATTATTATTATAATCTCAAAAACAAAAGTCATACAACCTACAATAAATTAGTGGGAAGCCGAGATACAATCTGGGCCCCCACTCCTCTAGCTATAGCAAAGCCTACTCTAGTGAATATATGAGCTGCTACCCTATTATTATTATTATTATTATTATTATTATTGTTGTTGTTGTTGTTGTTGTTGTTGTTGTTGTTGTTGTTGTTGTTGTTGTTGTTGTTGTTGTTGTTGTTGTTGTTGTTGTCGTCGTTGTAATAAGAGCTTAAAAGAATGAAATTTGGCTTTATATCATTAACAATATCATTAGACGTAAATTAAGAGCTGAACTAAACTGAACTGAACTGAACTGAATTGAGCTGAACTGAACTGAATTGAATTTCAACGGAAGTAAACAGGCCCTTAGCTAGATTAGTTTCAATTTAGAAGTTTACTTGTTTTAGTGAAATAACTCATAGATAATTTATCCCTTAAGAGAACCTTATTCCTAATTAAGCTATGCAGAATTGCAGAGGACATTGTTACTCGGATTGTATGTGCTTTAAATCGTCAAAGGGAAGCTAGGGATTGGGATACATGAGGAAGTTGTAATTTCATACGAGTAGTAGATATATTTTTGTTTAATTAAAAGATTTTAGATGCAATTGATTAAATGAAATATGTGAAACTATAAGGGTAAATTGCGATGTTGTGTTAAAAATTGAGAATGACTCATAAGCCTCTATTCTTCAGTTCTTCTACGCTAGAGTGAATTGAACTAAAATAAAGTAAAATAATGTCCAAAAATAAATTGAAAATAAGTTAAAAAAAACAAAGCGTACGGAGCTCATCCATAAACCTTTTGGTGTGTTGCATTGGAGGGACCATAAAATGAATCATAATTATACATGCTTCACAAAATTTTGGGAGGTGGGGATCAATGTAACATAATAAATCACGTTGCTTCATTGACGATCACAAATTTCTTATCAAAGTTAAGCTAATATATATCTAATCTCTATTTAAAGGTGGGTGGGAGTTTGTTTGCACCTATTCAGACAATGACAAAACAACCATAATACGAGTAATAATCTGAAAAAATTAACATGCACTTATAATTTTCGTTGTCTTCTGGGAAACCATTTACTGCTTCTGCTTGATTTGATGGGATCAACCTTTATACAGTTTATGTTGTTTTTGGACTTACCTTGAAGATGCATATGTGTTTTGCTACATGTACATGCAGACTAGCCAAGGATATGCATGCAAATTCTGATAATTATATTGTATCTATCCCAGAGTCTCTTAAAATCGGTAAATGAGCTTTAACCACTTGAGTATATTATACGGAATACGGAGTATCAATTTTCTATTATCCACTTATCAATACATGTTTTTAACGATTAATATCACTAATTATTAACATTATAAAATTATACTCCGTAAAAAGTGGATATTAATAAAATATACAATGAAACAATTCAAACAAGACCCCACATGAATATGTTTTGTCGTATCTATAAACCACAAAAGCGAGTCAAAGCGTGTTGTGTGAATAGTGTAAAAATCAAACGGTATCAACTAAAAAAACGGTAGAAGTATTTTTTAAAGATATATTAATTACAAAATGCTTCTAAGCTATTTTTTAAATGTATTTTAAATTATGAAAAAAAAAAAATCGGTTTTAATTCTAGACTAATTCGATTTTCCGTCCACCATAGTGTATGTCTAATCTAGTCCATGTTAGATCTGTGGCACAATTCTTACATGATCCTTTTTCATACTCATACAGCCAATTTTTATAGGAGTAAAGATTAAATGATTAACATATTAGTCATTTTACACTAAATCAAAAGAATTGAAAATTAGGTTATAAGAAAAAAAATACAAAAATAAATCTGTGTTTTTCAATTTTCATACTCCACTCACGAATGTAGTAATGTTCACTTTGCTTATATTTTGTAATGTATGGTACTTCACTACTTCGTATTATTTTATTCCTTCCCTTTTCCCTTAAATTGAAAAAGGTTTTTTTTTTTCCAAATTTTTTTTTTATTTATTTTTTATTTATTTTTTTTATTTTTTATAAGAATATGATGTGTGGTTAGTAACAATATAATTTAAAATGTTAGGTAAATATAATTTTTTTTTAATATACTCAATCATGCTTCTAAGTAGGGGCACGTACACGTATACAAAGGGTATGTGAGATTGTGAAAGGATGATTCTAAAATACAAATTCACTAGATAATTTAACACCTAATGATATCAATAGAAGCAAATATTTCAACAAAAGAAAAAGAAAAAAAAAAACAAATATATGATTTGGTAGGTTGGTACCCCTACCGACTACCGCTTTAGCTTATTGAGCCCTATTAGAGATTTAGAGGTTTGAGTATTTTAATAAGCTAATTTAGAGGTTAGTAAATAGCTTATTAAAGAGCATTTGAAATTAGCTTGTTTTGGATATTAAATACACTAAAACAACTAATTATCAAATACTTTTACATAATAAGCTATTTACAAGTAGCTAGTTAAATCAGCTAACATAACCACCTAGCCAGACTAATTAATACAATCAATTATATTAATAAGCCAATAGCGAATTACCAAACAGATCGCGAGCCAAAGTCAAATGTAAATATTTGTTAAGAGAAGTTGTTGGAAATAGTAATGCAATTGGATGACTCGCGCCCGATCGGGCGAAGGTGGTCAAGGAAAAAACGGGAACTCTCGCGCCCGATCGGGCGGCTTTGCCCGACCGGGCGACGGACAAGAGTTTTTCTACGAGATCTCTCGCGCCCGATCGGGCGGGCTTCGCCCGACCGGGCGGCGGACTCAAGGTTTTGACGAGCCCGATCGGGCGGCTTCGCCCGATGGCTCGCCCGGAATGGGATTTTAGGTCGCCCGGTCGGGCGGGCTTCGCCCGACCGGGCGCGAAGCTACGTCTGGAAAAATATGATCTCGCGCCCGATCGGGCCCGCCTTTTTTCCTAGGTCGGTTTGATTACGTGTTTCCTATTTCCAAGACTCATATAAATACGAGTCATACCTTTTTCATGATATTCATTCACTTTCTAGCCAATAACACAAACCTACCTTTTGAGATCTGAACAGTTCTTGAGCAATTCCACTCTTCGAGTTCGGGTGCACGGATTACGGAGAGAGTTGCGTTAAACTTGGGGGCGTGCGTCACTAGGAAACTTGTACCGGTGGTGGCGTATTTCGCTTCTAAGGCAGTGGATTACTATTCCACGGCGCGACTGTGAGTTTGGGATCTTCAATCCAGGAATGTTCTAATCTTTTGTTTGTTATTGATTTCAACAGTTATTTTACCAACAATTTAGAAGCGAAATATTTTGATTTATTCTGTTGATATCATGACTAGCAATTCTCAAACTCGTCTATACCTAGATTTGTCTAAGGTTGAGTCTCTTGATGGAATTAATTATAAGGGATGGTCACAAAGGATGTTAATTGCTTTTGAACAAGTAGAAATTGATTATGTTTTGTTTAGGGATGCTCCAAAACCTATTGAGCAAACCAATACCATGATTGAAATTCCTAGTACTCCTGTTCTTGGGAATAAAGAATCTAGCTCTAGTCAGATGACCACTACTGTTGTTGCTAATGAATCTGAAATCAAGAAATTTGATCGTGATAATAAATTTGTTAGAGGTCATCTTTTGAACAGCATGAAATACAACATATTTGATTTGTATGTTAATATGAAATCTGCTAAGGAGATGTGGGAGTCCTTAGAGAAGAAATATGGTGCTGATGATGCTGGGAAAAAGAAGTATGTGACTGGAAATTGGTTGAATTTTAAATTGGTTGATACTAAGCCTATCATGGACCAAGTCCATGTGTATGAAAATTATGTTGCTGAAATTCTTGCTCAGGTTATGAAGATGTGTGAAATCCTTCAGGCTAATGTCTTGATTGAAAAATTGCCTGATTCCTAGTCTTATTATAGAAATCACCTCAAGCATAAAAAGAGGGATCTAACCCTAGAAGAACTTGTGAGCCACATGAAGATTGAGGAAGCCAATAGGCTTAAGGATGTTTCCTCTAAGCCTAAAAATGTGTTAGCAATCAAGGCTAACCTTGTTGAATCTGGTGCTGACTCTGACAAGAAAGCAAGTGATAATCGTGCCAAGAAGGGGCACTCTGAGAAGAAGGGAAATCTTCAAGCTAAGGGCAAGATTGGGAAGAAAGTCACTGGCAAGTGTTGGTCATGTGGTGGAGTGGGGCACTTTGCTTCACAGTGCAAAAATAAGAAGAAGAAAAATCTGAAATCTAGTGGAGGAAACAAGGATCATGCTCATCTGGTTGAGAATGAGGATGAAGATGTCATTGTTGCAGTTGTCTCTGAAGTCAATCTGATTGAGAACAACAGTGAATGGATTGTGGACACTGGTGCATCTAAACACTTTTGTGCTAACAAGGACCTATTTGCCAGTATGGAAGATGCAAAGGAAGGTGAACAAGTCTACATGGGAAATTCAAGCAGCTCTGAGGTACTTGGAAAGGGCAAAGTGGTTCTGAAGCTGACTTCAGGGAAGACCTTGGCTCTTCACAATGTGCTACTTTAAGAACTTGGAAAGTAGAGGCGGGAAACGCTACTATATCACCTTCGTTGATGATTGCTCTAGATATAGCAGGGTATATCTTCTGAGGACGAAGGATGAAGCTGAGTCCAAGTTCCTTGTGTATAAGGCAGAGGTAGAAAATCAGTTGGAGCGGAAAATAAAAAGAGTTCGCTCAGACAGGGGTGGAGAGTATGGCTCCGATTTCCTCAAGGACTTATATGAAAGTGGGGGAATAATTCATGAAGTTTCGGCCCCGTATACTCCGCAACAAAATGGTGTGGCAGAGAGGAAAAATAGGACCTTGAAGGAAATGATGAATGCAATGCTCCTAAGTTCCGGGCTGCCAGATAATTTGTGGGGTGAAGCGGTACTATCAGCTAATTATGTACAGAACAGAGTAACTCACAAGAAGTTAGACAAGACTCCATATGAAATATGGAAGGGTTATGCTCCAAACTTGAATCACATGAAAGTATGGGGGTGTCTAGCTAAGGTGGGCTATCCATCTTTCAAGCGCTCAACTATAGGTTCTAGGACCTATGATACAGTATTCATTGGCTACGCTGAGAATAGTGCCGCATACAGGTTTAGGAGTCTGGAAGATCGCTCTATATCTGAATCTCGTGATGCAGAGTTCTTCGAACAGGTATTTCCTTTGAAGGAAAATTTAGTTACTGACGATGTTTCTTCAGTTCCTTCATCTGCAGGGCCAGATTTTGCTTCCCCTAGGGTTGAAAGTGAGATTCAACCTAGGAGACGTAAAAGGCAAAGAGTGGAGACAAGCTTTGGACCTGATTTCCTAACAGCCTTTATAGCAGAATGCGGAAATCTAGGTGAGATCGAAGATGATCTAGATGAGATCATGCTGTGTCTTCAGGTTGTGGATGAAGATCCGAAATCGTTTGAAGAAGCTATGAGTTCAGTTGATGCAACCTTCTGGAAGGAAGCCGTAAACAGTGAGCTTGACTCAATCATGTCAAATGGTACATGGGAGCTTGTGGATCTGCCCAAAGGGAGTAGAGCTATTGGGTGCAAGTGGATTTTCAAGAGAAAGATGAAAAACGAGGGCACCGTGGAGAGGTTCAAAGCTAGATTGGTGATAAGAGGATTCACTCAAAAATTAGCCTTGATTATTTTTACACTTATTCTCCGGTGACTAAAATTGCCACTATTCGTGTTTTGTTTGCCTTAGCCTCATCTTACAATTTGATTGTGCATCAGATGGATGTTAAGACAGCTTTTCTGAATGACGATTTGGAGGAGGAGATCTACATGGAGCAACCTCCGGGTTTTGTAGTTCCTGGGATGGAGAATAAGGTGTGCAGACTAAAGAAATCCTTATATGGCTTGAAACAAGCTCCGAAGCAATGGTATGAAAAATTTCATAAAACTATTCTTAGTTTTGGTTTTGTTGTCAATGGTAGTGATGCATGTGTGTACTCTAAGATGTATGATACGCAATGTGTGATATTATGCATGTATGTTGACGACATGCTCCTGTTTGGCACAAACATGTGTGTCATAAATGAAACTAAGAAATATTTAAATTCAAAGTTTGAGATGAAGGATTTGGGAGAGGTAGATGTGATCCTTGGTGTTAAAGTTACTAAAACCAAGAAGGGATATTTTCTGTCTCAGTCTCATTATGTGGAGAAAATTCTGAAGAACTTTAATTGTTTTGATTTGCCTCCTTTGAGAACTCCTTTTGATCCTTCTGGAGCTTTGGTGAAAAATGTGGGGGACGGTGTGTCTCAAACTGAATATGCTAAGGTGCTTGGTAGTCTGATGTTTTTAATGAATTGCACTCGCCCTGATATTGTCTTTGCAGTTAGTAGACTTAGTCGCTATACTCATTGTCCTAGTGAGCAACATTGGGTTGCTTTGAGGCGTGTACTCAGATATCTATGTGGAACCATGTCTTGGGGATTGAATTTTGTTGGTCATCCCTTGGTTCTTGAAGGGTATTGTGATGCAAATTGGGTAACGGATAGTGATGAAACAAGCTCTACAAGTGGCTATGTGTTTACCCTTAGTGGGGGTGCAGTTTCATGGAAGTCTGGTAAGCAGACGTGTATAGCTAGATCAACTATGGAAGCTGAGTTCATCGCATTGGATCTGGCTACACAAGAGGCAGATTGGATGAGAAATTTGCTTGTTGATATTCCTCTGTGGGGGAAGTCGTCACCACCTGTTTCTATGCATTGTGATTCACAAGCCGCTATATGTGTTGCTAAAAATAGTGTTTACAACGGCAAGAAAAGGCACATAAGAGTCAGACATGAGTCTGTGAGGCAGTTTATTGTGAATGAGGTTATTTCGTTGGACTATGTTCGAACAGAGAAAAACCTGGCAGACCCTTTTACTAAGGGTTTGAGTCGTAGACTAGTGGTGGAGTCATCAACTGGTATGGGTTTAGGACCTTTGTTGTAATGACTTGAAATGGTAGCTATTCTAGCTATGTGATATGATACATTAGTTATAATAAATTCAAGAACCTGTTTTGGTTATTTTGTTTCATTGAAATGAATCATGTGGATTTGTTGTATGTGTATCATGTGTTTGAATCAATTACTCTATAAGAGTTGTAAGTTGATTCTGTTAGGATGATTTTATCTCTTAATGTCATTAGTCCAGTTGTTTTCTGAGCAGAGATAGATGGAGGTGCTTATATAGTTAAGACCTTTGTCCCAATGGCTCTTAAAATAGGAAAGATAATGACACCGAAAGTTGAAGGGTTGAACTTATGTTCTTAATGTTCTAGTTCCACTGCATGGATTTCTTAGGTTTGCAAGGTGCTTAAACACGTTTAAGCCTGCAGGGAAAGACCTTTGAATTTGCTGGGAACGTGTGTGAATAACACATAGGACGAACACCTACGTGAGTACGAGAGGTGGCCTCTCTCAAGGAAAGACTGGAGTATTGTTTTCCTGAAGTACTCATGAGAGCCCAAGTGTTGGCCAAGATTGGCGGAGTTGCTTAAGCTCTAAAGTCAAGGTATGTGTATTCAAGGTCCCTTCCTCGCTCCTAGGAGTTCAAATCTTAGGATACTCACTAGGGAAGTGTTGAAAACCTTGTGCACTAATGTATTAGTTCAAACCTTTGGATACTAGCATTTAAGTACTAAGACTTTCATTACTGTTCAGATTTCATGTTGAAGATCCGCTCGCATTAGTGGGGGATTGTTGGAAATAGTAATGCAATCGGATGGCTCTCGCCCGATCGGGCGAAGGTGGTCAAGGAAAAAACGGGAACTCTCGCGCACGATCGGGCGGCTTTGCCCGGCCGGGCGACGGACAAGAGTTTTTCTACGAGATCTCTCCCGCCCGATCGGGCGGGCTTCGCCCGACCGGGCGGCTGACTCTAGGTTTTGACGAGCTCGATCGGGCGGCTTCGCCCGATGGCTCGCCCGGAATGGGGATTTCAGATCGCCCGATCGGGCGGGCTTCGCCCGACCGGGCGCGAAGCTACGTCTGGAAAAATCTGATCTCGCGCCCGATCTGGCGGCAGCTCGCCCGATCGGGCCCACCTTTTTTCCTAGGTCGGTTTGATTACGTGTTTCCTATTTCCAGGACTCATATAAATACGAGTCATACCTTTTTCATGATATTCATTCACTTTCTAGCCAAAAATACAAACCTACCTTTTGAGATCTGAACAGTTCTTGAGCAATTTCACTCTTCGAGTTCGGGTGCACGGATTACGGAGAGAGTTGCGTTAAACTTGGGGGGCGTGCGTCACTAGGAAACTTGTACCGGTGGTGGCGTATTTCGCCTCTAAGGCAGTGGATTATTGTTCCACGGCGCGACTGTGAGTTTGGGATCTTCAATCCAGGAAAATTCTAATCTTTTGTTTGTTATTGATTTCAATAGTGAAGTATTTAACATAATTACTTGAGCATTAAATTCTTTGTCTGGCAGCTGCATGACTTTTTTATGGAAAAAGCAACGAACATGATTAGCTATATAAAACTACATTATTGTTATACATATTAAATGAGTTCAAATAGTTAGTTAGCTGCCAGATTAAATATTAAATCATTGGTGGTATGTTAGCTAAAACATATAGGCCAGGAGTAGTATATATGGATAAATAATCGCAACTTATAATTAAAGTGACACATACAATTGACACAGATTAGGATTGTATATGATTTTATGTTGATCAAGAAAAGGAGAATTGTAGATCGAAATCTCTCAAAAGTTCAACCAACTCGAGCCTTTAGAAGTAGGGGGGAAGAAAAGGTAAGAGAATAATCCCAACCTCCAAATTAAAGTGCTTTTAATGGAGTTGTTCCCGTAACCTTATGTTAGTTTTCCACTAAACTAAATTTTGCTTAATATTTTGTACTTTTAATTAATAGTATTATAAAACTTGTCATTTCCTTTTAATTATATGGTAGATTATTCTTATTCAAATTTCGATTTGGATAAAAAAAAATAAGTACAACATATTATAATCCATTTTGAATAAAATTAGATTGTTTAGACATTTTAGATAAAAATTCAATTTTTATTTTCAAACAAAATTAAATTCAATTAAAATTGTTCAAGTTGTGCCTAGTTAATTCCCCAGATAAATAAAATTTGTTTATCTGGGGTATAATTGTCTTTTCAAGTACCAGTGGAGGGGTACATGCGTTTTTTTATGTACTAGTTGTAGGGTACATGTGTAATTTCCTCAGCAAACAGTAAATGCAAATTGCAAATAGTAATTAGACAGCTCACCAAAAGTACTGAATAAATGAGCACTCTTTTTCAATATATTTACATAAATGCCACCAGGATTAACAAAAATTCGTTTATTTGGCAGATAAACTTGTATTTGCCAATTTAATTCAAAATGAATTAATTAGACCCAAGTCCAAAACAAACACCCTAATAATGATGCAAATTAAGGGAAGGGGAAGAAAACAAGAAAAGAGGAGTTTGGCAAGTAAGCTTTTGAAGCTTAAAAAGATAAGCCCAAACATGCTGCTACATTCTAAGTAAAAGCAGAAATAAGTAAAACGTGGTTGTTAGTGATCCAAAAACAGTGACGCGATAAACAGAGTGAGGGAGTGAGATAACCTGAATCTTCCAACTCATGCACTTTGCTATTAATGAACCAATCAACATAACATGCTTATTCAATTACAGATAATTTTTTGTTCAAAAATATCCACCTACAGACCTATTACTACTATACAGTTTGCTATTACATTTTTATTATTTGCATAAACAAACAAAAAACTGTTACTCAGCTACAACAACTCCCATGTGAATGTCACTTTACAAACATAACACACTTTTTAATTTCCTTTAACCTGCACATGCCTGATGCCAATTTATTTATAAAGCAATCCGCGTTACACTACTATGGAATAGTCCGTACTACACTACTACTACGAGTACTACTAAAATACTTATACATGCTCTGTACTCGAATAATTGCTCCATTTCTAGATATACGCTATTTATTTAACTTTTTTTTCATTCGGATTAGATGTGGTTGTGATAAATTGCATGTCGACTTGGAGTTCCTCTTATAAACTCCATTGACGGGGTTGTGACTTGTGGCCGAGTTGAGGTGTAGATGTACGTAACCTTAACACTAGTGTAAACCGATAAGAGTAGTTTCAAAAAATGGTTATTAACACTACCACAGTACTTACTCCTACTCTCCTAACAGCCTAAAGAGAAATCATACACATACATAAAACCTAAGAACAAAACTCAGCTGAAGAATCAAAACTTGGATGTTGGAGCTAAGTATTTTATTTCCATTTACAGAGATTGGCAAAAGGATATATATATTCCCAGCTCCTGTTTACTTGTACATACAACATACACTAAACTTAATCTAAGAATTTAAGCTCAACTAAACTATAATTATACATACTGGGATCAATAATAACTAATATGAACAGCATAGCATAACTAGCTTCTAAATATCATCTGATCATGAATTTAAATTTTGTTTATGTTATCTGGGATCTGATACCTTAGAAGTTAGAACCATCCTGAGTTGTTCTTGGCTATAATACCGGTTCCCCATCTTGAAGGTCGCTTGTTGGATCATCAAGTCGTTAACAACTGATACGCTAGCATGTGTGACTTCTAAGTCTAACTCTTTCAACGCGGTCATTAGCCTCGCGGCTGGGTGGTTCTTCTTGTTACAATTGACACGAATCATCGCTTCCCAACCGATAATCTTAACATCGATTTCTAAATCTACCAAATGCGGTTGTTTGATTCCATTCACTTTGATATCATTATCGAAGTGTGGTGGTGGTTGTTGTTGATGATGGCTTAGTGATCCCACGCCTCCTTTTGAGGATAACAACTCTTTCTTTAACTCTTCAACTTGACCAACCAATCCTTCTTTCTCCGACTCAAAGTCTGTCAGCTTCGATTTAAGCTCGTTTATGTAGGATATGGCGTCCCCTAAGAGGGACGCCTTATCCATCTTCGAAACGTTAGGGACTACCGCACGAAGCGCGTAGAACCTTTGATTAAGCTTCTCCCTCCGTTGTCGCTCAGCCTCTACATGATTCAATGGCTCTTCCCTCCCATTAGCAGGCTTTCGCCCTCGCTTCCTCGGCCTCTTCTCTGGCTCGGGTGCCACCACCCTACTACTATCCACCTCTCGAACGGACGCCTCCAAATCCGAATGCTCCGAATGGGCACCGCCATTGTTACTTGATTTCCCCACCCCGGACGACGCTAAAATCACCCCGGAAGTGAAGGACAACATCCCCTCATCATTACTCCCTCTTGAATTAGGCGAACAACGCTTCTTCTTGTTGCTATTCTCATCCATCAAAAACTGAGAATTCGCCCCAAAAATTGTGTTGGAGTTACCATTGTTAACAGATTTCTTAACATCACCCCCACCAAAACTCAAAATCTCTCCAGATTCCGGCTTTAAACTCCCATTACTCTTAGACCCACTTCCATTCAACCCAGCATACTCCGAAAAATTCAACTCTCTGGTAAAAAAACCCAGGTTTCTGAGCATCAGTAACGTTGCTCTTAATCGGACTATCCAAATTAATCACTTTCGATTGAGACGGCTGAGATTGTTGTTGTATCGTCGCCGGCGGCGGTGGCGGCGTAGGAGATTTTCTCGTCTCCTTCACTTCCGGCGGGTTCGGGTCGTTGATCCACATCGCAGTCGGATCACTCTCGCCGGAAGGAACAGGGGTAGAACCCGGAACCGCAGCCGGAACAGGCCATGAACAACCCGGGTCATTAGGCCCAGACCCAGGCCCAAAACAGAACAAAACCCTAACCTTATTCATCAAATCTGGGCTCTGAAAAATCACCTCGGTCGACCCCAACTCAACAACGCCGTTCAACACCGGAATCGACACCATCGTCTGAAGCCCGAAACAAGACCCTTGTTTAGCCCGATTACACGGCGAGCTCGACAACCGTTCAAGCCCGGCGGCCCAAATCGGGGATGAGCTCAAATGGGCCTGGCCCGGTAAATCCTCACCACTAGCAAAAGTATTGGTCATAGAAATAAGGAAGAACCACTCAGTATCGGTAACTTCCTCCTCAACGGCGGAATCTTCCGGCGGAGAAGCGCCGGAAATGAGCGAATTCAGCTCCCGGAGCACCTTCTTCCGGTGCTCCTGCTCGGCTAAATCCTGAGAAATCCGGTTAGTCGCCGCCTTTTCTTGACGGGTTTGCTTATCTTCACCTTTGTAATAGCCATCACCCCAACCGAGGAGAGATTGGCCGGAGTAATCGATGCTGTATTGCCAGAAAATAGCGTAAGTCCAGCTTTCACCGCGAGGGGTGGCGGGGACGTCGATTAAGGCTTGGAGACGGCTGTGAAGGGTGTCGTGTGCGGCGGCGGAGGCGGTGGTGGAGATGGAAGGGTTGTAGGAGTCCGTCATGAGCAAGGAGGAAGAAGAAGATCCATTAATGTCATCGGATGAGCAGAGATTCATCATTATTTGATTATTTAAATTGGGGATGAATTTTCAAAGGAGAGAGAAATTCATGAAAAATGAGGAGAGGAGAGGAGAGGAAGGAATGAAACACGTGAAAGAGAGGGAGTGGCGGCTTGGAGAAGATGGGAAGGCAGTGTGAAATGCGTGGGGGAAGAAAGAGGAGAGAGAAATTAAAGTATTGATTAGAGAAGGAGTGGGTAGGAGACTAGAGGGGCTTTTGACACTCAGTCATGGGTGCGTGCCTGCGTGGGCTATTATATAACTATCCACTTTTTTTTTTTTTTTTTTACTCGTATTCACCTGTTCTATTCGACAAATTTTGTGTGTCTCATAGTAATTGATTTTCAAAATATTGAACTTGTATCAATTTACTTTTGTTTGAAATAAGTTAAAGATTTAGGGTCTGTTCTTTTACGTTGAAATTTAGTTTAGCTCAGTTCAGTTCAGTTCAGTTCAGCTCCTAATTTCCTTCTCTTATAAAATATTCATTTCAGTTCAGTTCAGTTCATCTGAGAACAGTCAATGAGAACATACCCTTAGTTTTTTGGTTTTTTAACGACTTGCTCTTTTAAGGGTGTGTTCATTATTAATTTTAAGGTACGAAGTAGTAGCTTTTAGTAAACCACTACTGTGTTTGGCAACATAGTGATAAGGATAGTGTTTAATGGTGGAGGTTACCCTTATACAGAGTTATACGAAGTATATTGTCATTTGATGGACAAATTTTGTTTATCAAAACGATAAACATGAGCTTCCTCGTTTATACGTGTCCTAACTTATTGAAATGAAGAAAATAAGCGGTAATTTTATGGAGATTACCTTGATCTTACCTAAGATGTGTTTGTTATTTAACAAAAATTGTTATGCTTTATACTTCGTAAAATAATATAAGAACCTGGCAAACAAGTTGTTCGAATCGAGTACGGGTCATACTTAAGATTTAATGAAGTCAAGTTGAGTTTGCGCTAAATTTGGGTCTAAGTCCAAGTCAGACCCAGATTTAAATTAGATCAATTTCAGTTTGGGTTAATCATAGGTCAGGTCGAGTCTAATTGCCAGGTTTAGATAAGAGAAAAAAAATACTTTGTACAAAATACAGGAGTATATCATGCTTCTGAAGTTCTTGGTGGTTATTGCTTGTTGCTACTCCTTCAAATCCTATTTTTGCCCCATTGCAAATTATTAGGTCAAATTTAATAAAATTTAACGGCAAATTCTCATTATTCTATAAGAGATTATATATTTAAATGAGGTACTGTTAGATTCCTCTTATCACATATTTTTATTAACATAAAGTTTTTATTTTAACGCATATAAAAATTGAGTTATATACTTCCTCCGTTTTTATTTAGTTGACGCGTTTGATTTAGACACATATATTAAGGAAATGAGAGAGAGAAAAAGAGAAAGAGAAAAAAGGCAAGTGGAAGTACTTTATAAATACAAGGTAAAAAAGTTACCTCAAAAGTAAATTTTCTAAAATAAAATACGGGTCAACTAAAAGAAAATGAAAGTATTATATTTTAAGACACATTTTAAAAATTATAAAAAGTCAAATAGAACATAAAAAAGGGGGACAAAAGGAGTATATAACCAAAATCCTGAATAGTGAATACTTCCTAAAGGGCTAGAATATCGGGCCCCTTATGAGCCATTCAGCCCTCCTAATTTCATGTTGGAGTGTATATTACAATTACAATAATACGAGTAAAACAAAGCGCGTTGTAGGAAGGTGCCGACAGTGGGGACTTGAGCTCAGGACTCCAGAAATATCCTCCAGGCTGCACAATTATTTATTTTTTGTGAAAGAAGACTGCACAAATATACGGATTACTTTTGTATAAACGAGTACTCCGTAATTAATTAATCACAAAAGCCATACTTAAAAATTAAAATAAAAAAATTACATAAGCATTTTGTAGACTGTAGTCAATAGTCATACTGGTAACTGGTCAATACTTACTCGGTGTGGCTACTTAGCGAGTTGAGTGAACTACCAAATTAACAAACATGACGCACCTATCATTTTAAATTTTGGATGAAAAGCGTAGTACTCCACTTATTTGCTGTTAATATGAAGTAATAGAGATTTTGTTGTCAACACAATCGTTTACAAAATTTAGGTTTATGGTTAAACAACAACCTCAAGTCCTCAACTCAACTCGACCCCTTTAATCAAAGAAGACTTTTTTTCAATACTCCCTTCATTCACCATTGATCTCTACTCAAGAAATACCATAATAAATAAGGGTATGTTCTAATAGACTGAAATCAGCTGAATTGAGTTGAACTAAACTGAATATTTTATAAGAAAAAGAAATTAGGAGCTGAAATGAACAGAACAAAATTGAGCTGAACTGAACAGAATTGAAAATAAACATATGAGAACAGCCCTAAATCAAACGAGTAAAAACATAAATAGTGTACATATACATTACCGATCTACGGCTCTACAGTGCACGAATCATACTCATTCATAGAGGGCACGCAAATACCATGAATGAAGAAGGAGGGCTCTAAAGTATCGTACTTGGTCGGTAGTACGGTACTCAACAGTAGTAATACTAATAGTGTTTTACTATCACTTGGTCGGTAGGTACGTAACGAACCGAGTAAGCTTAGACTTTATAGTAGAGTAGTTATATCAACTTTTTTGACCAAATTTAGTTGGTTCTATAATTCTTTGCTTCTTTAGTTCCTTCTATACTTTATTGCTTCTTTCAGTTAAGCAAACCCTCATTATTACATACGAAGCTTCGGTTGTCTATGGAAGATTTATGCCTTTCCCATGCCTTTATTTATTTACATACCATACAAATGTTAAACATGTTCCTCGTCAAATGTATGTTTAATTTTCAATTGTTTTTTACAAAATATAATAATCCGTACTAGTATTATTAATTTGACAATAAATTAGAAATAAGAAAGAATAGCACAACCTCTAATCCGCTACTATTAATTAACTATAGATGAATAAAAATATTGAAGATTTAGATTATATGCTCAAAATTTTATTACACCGTATATTTCCTTATATTGTACTTTATGTGGAAGAAAAACTTTTGTATAATTGTATAGTGATTGTTATGCATAATGCTTCTAGGCCTAGGGTGCATTCGCTTCACATTAATTAAAAATTCTTAGACCCGATTAGTCCAATATTTTACCTTATTACCTAATGTTTATTAGCCTTGAATCTTTTTTCAAATGTGAAAAAGTGTTGTTTCAATTTGACTTTATTGATTATTATTGCCTAATAAACTAATGGCCCTTAAAGTATCTGAAGTAAGAATTAAACATGCGCTAACTCGTGGTTGGATAAAGTTTAAATTAAAATTGATTCTCCATAATATACTATTTGTTAGTAGACCATGTCAACCAAAAGCTTAAACTGATGCTGAGGCCTAGGAATATGTTTTATGCTCTATCACTCCCCCCCCCCATGAAAGGCCCTTTGGGCTTGAAATGTGTATGCAGCACAGATCCTCCCATACCTGGCGAGAATTAATTTCACTTTGAAAAAGGATGGATGAGATTTGACCCCGTGACCTTTGTGTCACACTAGTTCCGATACCATGTTAGTAGATCATATCAACCAAAAGCTTAAGTTGACCAAAGATGGTGACAATAACAACGATAACAAATCATCTTCTTCCTCTGATTTTCATCTTGCTTTGGGGTGAATAACATCAAAAATGTTATCCCTCTTCTCCTTGAACGTGGAAAGGTTCACTATTCGAATTGGGTTGAGTTGTTTGAGTGTTACTGTCATGCTTACAATGTTCTTGATCATATATATCGATCCAAAAACATCGAAACCTATGAATTTGTCCGATGATATGTGGAAAAGACTTGATTATGTTATCAAGAATTGGATTTATGGCACTATTTCACGTGACTTGCTCGACTGTTTTGTGTAGAAGGGATATGACACAAAAAATATGGGATAAATTAAAGGATATTTTTCAAGATAACAAACACAATAAGGGCAGTGGATCTTGAAACTCAGTTTAATAGCTTGCATCTCTCCAATTTTTCGGATATTTCTTCATATTGTCGGGAATTGAAGAATATAAAAGATCAACTTGCTAATGTCGATCAACCCGTGTCGGAACAGAAATTGGTGATTCGGTTAGTGTCAAGGCTCGTGGTGTAATACCCCGTATTTTTATGTATTTTTATAAAGTATTTAAGTATTAATAAAATGTATTGTCAAGGGCTTAATTAAATATTTTAAAGGGTTAAAGTATTTTAAATATAAAGTTTTATAAAAGTAAAATAAGTTTTGGGCCAAACGTTTATTAATTATTGAGCAATGTAAATTATCCCTATATACTCTTATTGGAATAACCCATTCCAAAACCCATAACTTAAGCCCTATCCCATAACTCAAGCCCACATTTTTATAAGCCCAAACTTAACCCTACACTTTTTACTCTATAAATACCCCATGAATCCCCAAAAATTTCCCACACAAAAAGGTTAGTCTTATTTTCTCTCTCCTTTGTTTTATTAATTTGTGTAATTATAATTATTGATTTATGGGTTTTGATTTTATTGTTTGAAATTAATTTAACTAGTATCAAATTGTATTTTGATGATTGAACTTTATAATTTTCAGATTTTGTAAATTTTATAACCTAGGGTTTTTAATTATTGAAAATCATGATTTTAGGGTTTTTATGAATAATTGATTTAGGGCTTTTATAGTAATGATGTTTTGAAATTTTGGTGATTATAACTACTTATTAGTTTAACTTAATTCCAGATTTATTTTGAACACGCAAATTCATGTTTTAGTAATTAGATTTCCATTCGTTAATATTAATCTCGTTTTAATCCCGATCAGGTTCTAAACTCCTCCGATTTTGATAAAAAAAAAAAAAAGTAGTGTTTTTCGAGTGAAAATTAAGTTTTAAGAAAGACTCACTACCTTTGGTAATGAGCACTACCCTCTCGTGGCCAAATTCAGCCTCTATATACGATTTTCGAGCAGTTTTTGATTTTTAACGAAGTTTTTTTTTTATGCTTTAAATTTTATCTTTGAGTTTAAAAGGGGTAAGAGATAATTTAATGTTTCTAGGGATAATTTATGTATAAAGATGTATTTTGATGAAGTTTTAAAGGATTTTTTATTAGTTTAAAATGGTGGAATTTTATTTAAAGTAGTATAATTGTGATTTTTAATAAAAGGGTGTGATTATCCATTAAAAAGGAGTTTAATTAGGGGTTTTTAAATAATTTTCAGATTATTATAAGTGTAGGGAATAATTTCAAGCCTTTAAAATCCCACTAGCTTGAACCCCATTGTGATCATACACTAGAGTACGGTGGCGTCCAAAAGGGAAGAAGATAGAGCAAAAGAGTCGCCAACAAGTTTTTAAGGAACTTGTAAAGCGTTCATGAGGATGAAGGTTACACCCCTTAAAGATCCAAGAGATCGTCAACTCCATAAGGTCATGAACCAAATAAGGGTTCGGGGATGATATTACAAATCCAACCTAAAAGAGATTGAACCTGCCCTAATAATAGGCCTCTACTTTATTCTGCTTGTATTCATGTGCGCTTTCTGACTAACATGCAATCAATAGATTTACCCTAAACCTGTTTAATCTATGTTGGTTGAATTTAATGCACAAATAAACTATTATTGGCGATCACTTGAATTATAATCACAATAACCCTAACAAGATTATTAAATATCTTATTAAGCGTGATTACAAGTACCAATTCCCTTTAACATGCATAAAAGGTGTGATCAAGCAATAAAGAATAAATAATGTATCAAGCAACATAATCAATAATAATCATGAAGAATAATAATAATCATATCATAATAATAATAATAATAATAATAATAATAATAATAATAATAATAATAATAATAATAATAATAATAATAATAATAATAATAATAATAATAATAATAATAATAATAATAATAATAATAATAATAATAATCATGAATAAAATAATCATCATCAAAATAATAATAAATTATAACAATTATAATCATGTTCATGTTAATATTAAAGCATAATAAAAATAGCAAGATCCTAGGCATGATACTAACAAGATTAATAACAAACCCTAGCATGTCACTAAGCAATAAAAATCAAATCTTTAACCCTAACATGATACTAACAATCATAAATATTAGGAAGAACATAGGAAGCATCGCAACAATCATATTCGATATATTTGATATTATAACCTTTTCCCTAAACATGATATTAGGAATCATAATAACAATATAAACATGATTTCTATATTATAATATCAATAAATCAATTAAAGTACTTACTTTGATGCCTCGTACCTCTTTCTAATAACAAAATACACACGTTAGTAACTTCAAGGAAAAATAATAATCAAAGCAATTAAATTAAATAATTGAAATAGAGATTTGGGACCAAACCCTCAGAAATTAAACCTTTCACGCCTAGGGTGAAGACAACTTCGAATATGGCTAGGTGTTTCTAGATCTTGTGAATGCGGAATTTTGTATGAAAACACAAAGTTTAGAAAAGAGAGAGAATAATCAAGAAAATCTTGATGAGAGTTGGTGAATCTGTGAATATTGGTGAATTAGTGATATTGGTGAATTAGTATAAGAATTGATGAAATCTTGTGAATCAAGACGGAGTTTTTAATACGATATTTATAGAGAAAATCATCCAAAAAAGATAATTTAACAAAACAGAGTCTGACGCACGCAAAACAGGATTGGCGCCAACCCTGGCTAGCTGGCGCCAGGAACCAATGGCTAGCGCTAGGCGCCAATGGCCAGCGTCTGGCGCCAAGCCTGGTTCCAGGCGCCAAGGCCTAGGGTTGGACGCCAAATTGGATTTCAACGCGTTTTCGAAAATCTGATAAATTTACCGTACTGGAAGATTAAATAATATAATTCCTTCGAAAATGCTATTTGATCTTCATTAAAACTCTGAAAAGTCAACAAAGTCAACTTATCAATGTCAATTGAATTAGAAATGAAAAGAACCTTCTAGAAGATTCTAGAAGACCAAAACCATTCCTAATTGCATTAGGAATGATAAATCACATTAGGCCCTCCCCTAGATCATTGGGCCGTACATAAAGCTCAAACCGGGTCCAGTTTAGTAAATTGGTCATAACTTCCTCAATATTCATCGAAATTGGGCTTATAATATATCGTTGGAAAGGTCTTTGCAAGCCCCATCCAACTACACCACTATTGGACCCATATCATGGACCAACCAAACTGGATTGACTGTTTTCTTAAAATAAAATTTTCCAAAACAGGGAGAAGAGAAAAGAAATAAAAACTTTCCGCAACACTAGACCTTTCCACACTTTCGTTTCATTCGATTATGATCCGACGTGAAAGGTACTCATCATCGGGTTTGGTTTTGGGGAGACACAAATGGGTGTCTACAATAAGTTATTTAAAGTGAGTTTAAGTTGCTGGAAATTGTGTATACAAGGGTAATTAATATAGTATTATTGTCCCTTTATGTAGGAGACTTGGTTCGAGAATTGTTGTAGAGTACTCGATTATTTTAAGAGCTTATTTGAGGTACGTACGCGTACTTAGCATATCTTGATGATGTAGAATCATGCTAGGTTGGATTTCAATCAATTACAAGTAGTATCATGCTAAGGTTTATGTATGGAATTGTGAATTTATGGTGTTTGTGATTGAATTGTGAAGCATGAATTATTTGTGATGGTTATGGATTGGAAAATTATATTTTGGGCATGTTGTGTTTGAACCACATTTTTATTTATGGCATGTTAGAAGGCATGATTAATTAAACTACATGTTTAATTATGTTTGGAATATTGAAAAGGAATTTTATTATGGTTCAAATAATTTTTACTGATGTTTTAAGCATGAGGAAGGAGCTATATAAGTGTCTATGTACACAAGGAATAAATTTTATGTTGGTGCCTTTGTGCACTTAAGGTGTTTTTAACACCGAGGGATAGGATTTTTGGCGCATTATGCGTTTAAGGTGTCTTTGACACTGAGGTAGAATTAAAAAGGGTTCAACAATAAATAATATGTGGTCACTAATTATTCAAGAATTAAATTGGTATGTTTGTTTGATTGTATAATTATTGTTGATTGACTTATTATGCTTTGAGAGTCATCATCAAGTCTAGTAATATGTAAATAATGTAAAGTGAAAGAGATTACACACCAAAACTCTTGGAACATATATACCTTGAGTATGAACAATGGGGGGGTTATGAGGTTTTATATTTAACCATAACTTCCAATGGAGTACAGGACGCTGTATATTCCTTTATTATTATTTATTATTATGCGCTGGAATTCCGCCACCTTTGTGTGGTTTTGTCGCTGGCACGGTTAACTCCCGTGCCAGTTAACCTCAAATTTATTTGGGGGAGGTTAATAGGTGGAAACCCGTTCGATGCGTAATCAATGCAAAATGAATTAATTAGTGTCTAGTCATTGTGTCTCATTGATTGGTGTGTGTGCTTGTGAACAGGTGCAATGAGGTAAGTGTGTTTTGATAGGTGAAAGCATGTTAGTGTGTTTTATTACGCTTATGTACTCAGCTTTGCTGATTGTGTGTGTTTGTGTGTTTTGGCCATGTCTTTATCGTGGCCCTATGATGACCCATTTTTAATGGAGAGTAGTGGAGACAAGTAAAGATAAGCTTTTCGGGTATTGAGGCATATTCATGATGGGGCACGAGTGAAGAGCGAATCATGCTAGTTTATATTAGTTACAATGTGTTTCTGCTCTAATTATTTATGCTAATATTTATATGTGGAACTAATATCAAGTTTGGATTTGGTTTGGTTTTTAATAAGGGCCTTTAATGGTCCCAAGTTGTAGGTTGATTTTCATTTTACTTCGCTCATTTTGGTTTTAACTTTACTTTTGTTTGGTTAGCTTTTCAAGTTGGTTTGTTTTGGAAAGGTTTTTAAAATTAGTATTCCGCTGTGTATCTTTGATATTTGTCTTAACCGTTTTCACGGTGGTGGTAATGTCTTAGATATTCCTATTTAAAGTTTTATACATGGAAAAACAGGTATTTTAAAATAAAGGAATTTCTAGGGTGTTACACGTGGGCACTAATTTTGATACGGTTGCTGCAATGATTCAACAAACGGATCCTCTGCCTTCCTTTGAAACATCAAGATCACGTCTCATGTTTGAAGAATCGTGTCGTGCTAATGATTCCAGTGCTCCTACTTCATTGTTTGTGGCACAATTTGACAACTCGGCCACCACAGACACCACCACACCGCCTCAACAGCAGCCTCTGGCGACTGGTCGTGGGGGTGGCACCGGGGGTCGTGGGCCCATGGCCGTGGCAAAGGCCGGGGCATTGTGGTCGAGCCTCTGGTCAGCAGCAGCTTGCCCCGCAACAACAGGGAGCCCCGCAATGGGCAATAACAGCACCTCAATGGGGCCTGCCCCCGTATCCGTACCGCAACAACAAGCACCAAGGCCTGGCTATGCTGTCCCGCCTCAAGCTCCTGCACTAGCAGCCTACTATGCTACGCCTACCCCCCCACATGGCCCTATACCAGCAACCTCAACAACAATACGGGTCTCAAGGGTCGGAGTATGTTGCAGGAATATGTTTTATACTCTATTACTATTCACTAATTGGGCACAAATTTATGTATGTTTAACTCTTCTACTTAACCTAAAAACTCAAAGCTCTTGTGATCTCATTGAATATTTTATTCCAAATGTTAAGAGGGACATCTCTAACTTATACTCAAAATAAAATACAAGTAAGATAAAACAACTAAGAAAAAAATAAACAAGCTAAGTGACCAACCCTCAATCCTCACATTTTCTTATATTCACTATTTACGGGTTAGGTATTTGGAAGTAGAGGGAAAGGTAAGGGAATCTCTACCCTAAGTACCCTCACTAATTGTTAGGATTCGAATTCCAAATCTCTAGAATTTGAAATAAAAATCTTATCAGCTGAGCCAATACTTTATTGGTAAACTACAAGTATTAGTTAAGTTACGATAAAAATTGAAGGAAAGCATTGAATACACGCAAAAAATTGAAAAAAATAAATAAAAAAGAAACAATAAATTAAAACAAGTTGCAAATAATATCAAGTCATGAATCATTTGAGCGATAAAAAATAAAACCAAAGCATCAAAGAAAATGGAGTTGGAGAGAATGCGTTGGCTTCACGAGAGAAAAATCAATAACCATTGATTTGGTCACGGGGCCGCTCCAGATATTGTCTGTAATTAAATATTACTATATGGTTAATTATATTCTAAGATAAGGTTCTCATTTTATTGTAGATCAACTAGCTATTAAATTAATCAAAATAGAGCTAATATTAAAAATTAAAAAGGCACGTTTTGCTTGATGGGCATCGTGAAAATGACAATTTTTATAATTATCAAATATTGTCATAAATCATTATTTTGATTCCATTTTCCACTTTCATAGTTTGGGCACGTTTCATGCATCATTTGCCAACCCTAAATCATGTGTATAAATCATGGGTTTAGAGACATAACCCTGGTTTTATTACTTAATTCTTGAATTCTATTAATGTTTTATTTTTTTAAAAATTTTATTCTAGGGACCCTTTATTTTAATATATGGTACTTTTGTCATGTTGTATGACTTTCTTTTTCCTTTTGGCATTTCATCAACTTTTCAAACATTTTATCTATAATTCGTGTTAAGATATTTCTTTATTCCCTTATTTATAGGGAGTTAAACATATGAAGTGTGTATTAAAAAAACATATACTTCCTCCGTATCCTTTTACTCCGTAGTTGACACGTTTTTTTAGTCACGTTTGCCAATGTATAAATTAAATCGTTAATATCTTTAATTACTGATAAGCAACAATTATATAAAAAAAAAAGTTGATATTATGAAAATATATATTGTAACGAATCTAATAAGATCCCACTCGACTATATTTTTCCTTACATATAAATCACAAAACATGGTCAAAGGAAGGTGTGTGAATAGTGCTAAAGTCAAAACGTGTCAACTAATAAAAAACTGAGTTAGTATATATTAATTAACATAATAAAAATTTCACATCAAAATAACATAAATTTTATAAATCTAGAGTACCTTGTGCATGATACTACATGAGTAAAACAGAAATTGCATTAATTTAGGGTATGTTCTCTTCAACTTAATTTCAGTTCAGTTCAATTTAGTTCTGTTCAACTATAATAAGTTCAGTTTAGTTCAATTAGCTTAGTTCATAATTTCTTTCTCTCATAAATTTTCACTTCACTTCAGTTAAGTTCAGCTCCAATCAATTCACTTCAATTCAGCAAATCGGAATGGATCCTTTGAGGGAGTTAAACCTATATGTTTAGACTCATTTACCTAAACATTTTGTTAAAATCAGATTTTTCTTCTTAATTACTAAGAAGTAAATAAAAAAAAAAAAATTCATTAACTGCTTTAATTATATATTTTTTATTTGTTTTGTCAAGAGTGTACTAAATATTTCGTGTACGACTATAGTTGTGCTATTGAACAAGATTTGACCTATGACATACGGAGTACTCAATTTCTAAGGAGGACATACATTATTCCGATTCCTTTGTAGAGAGGAGAAAGTATGAAGAAAGGTGATTTGTTCTGAAAGGTGATTTCTTCTAGTTTATGGAGAATAACCGACACATTATTGTATAGATTTTATAAAATTATGTTTTATGTTGTTGTCTCATAAAAAATACTTCCTCCGTTTTTATTTTATTGCACCATTAGGACTTTTACACTATTCACTTAATTTTCTTTGACCATCATTTGTGATTTACTCATTCGGAAAAATATAGTCATGTAGGATCTAGTTAGATTCGTCTCAAAATATTCTTTTCAAATATCAAATTTTTATAATTTTTTCAAAAGTATAATTGAAGATATTAATAGTTAAAAAATGTATTGACAAGCGTGAAATCCCTAAATAAAAAAGAACTGAGGAAGTATAAATCATTGTTTTGCTATATTTTTAATTTTGGCAAAGAAATATATCCATCCATGTCTGAAATCAATTATGTCAATAGCTTATACTAAAGGCGAAACCAGGAATGACACTTGTCATTTCCTGGTTAAAAATTTTCCCGCTTTTTTTTTTCCTTTCCTTTTTAATTTTTTTGCCACATTTTAATGACATCTATATATTTTATAACTTATAATAATAGTCATTTCCATTTTGACAACATATTTAATCCAATATTACTCAATTAAAATTTTTACATATATTCTATATATACTAGGAAACTTTTAATTACAAAAATACTAACATAGCTTTAAAAAAAAACAAGGTATTGGAATATATTGTTTTCCAAGATTATTATAATATTATCAATATCAATTTTAAAGAAATATCATTTAGGTAGCATACTTTTTTACGGAGTATTAATTTTAAAACTATACATAACGTTTATAAGAACAAAATAATTTTATTATAGTATACTTCGTACATAACATATATTGGAAAATTAAATCTAATTGTTCTAATTATCCGCAAACTAAAATATATTTAAAAAGTTGATTACAGAATACTAATTATCCTAAAGTAAAATGAACTCAGATAAAATTTCATATTATGCCGATCAAAGTGTGTCAAAAATTTAAGGACAAATGTATATGAGTTCGTATATGGGTACTAACCTAATTACCTAAGCTAACAATTTAATTTTCTTATACAAAACGTTAAATCTTCTAAGTTTCTATTACTATATTTTTTTTATACAATCCAATTCAATAATCTTTACATTTAAATTAAGTTACTTTGTTACAATTAATTTTTTGGATAAATTATTGTTGAATTAACACCATATTTATTTATTGTAAAATTTAATTATGGCCGTGCATGGCAAGGGTATTCTAGTCTTACCTAAATACAAAGAAATAGACCAGTTTTCAATAACAACTTTAAGTAATCTCCTTATCCTCTCTCACTCCCAAAATAAATTGCAATCTCAAACCATGTTAACTTATGAGATGTTTTGGGTAGATAAAGGCCACATAGTTATATTATTTTATTATTTTATTTATTATTATTATTTTTTTTGTTTTGTTTAGATGCGCATAATTTATGCACCTCAAGTAATTAAATTAAATTTATTTAATTTAAATTTAATTAAATTGACAGAATATAAAACATATTCCTAAGGCTCAACCATCAGTTTAAGCTTTTGGTTGAGATGGTCCATTAACATGGTTATCAGAGCCAGCGTGACACAATGGTCCTCCATCCCTCCTTCAAAGTGGAATTAATTCACAGCAGGTATGGGTGGGCCTGTGTTGCATCCACATTTCAATCCCAAAGGGTCTTTCATGTGAGGGGGAGTGATAGAATATAAAACATATTTTCGGACCTCAACCATCAGTTTAAGCTTTTGGTTGAGATAATCCTTTAACATAAATGTATGTGTAAAAAAATAATTAATTTAATGTTAATACACACTATTGTTTAATTTGTACTAGCTAGGCCAAATAATTCGAGTATATACAGATACAGTACAAAATTAATTACTAGATGATCTCATTAAATTATTTTCTAACATAAACATAGTTAGTCAAATTATCTTAATAATGATGTAATTTAAAATAGTTATGGAGTATTGTATTCTATGAAACAAATACATTACTCTGTATGAAGTTGATTAAAAACAGAAGAAGTTACGGGTAATAATAAGTATTGGATTACAAACACATGTTTCACTCGGAGTAGCCATGTCTTCACCCCGCAAACAAACCAAGCTTATACTTGTATTTTCTCAATAATAGACAAACAAATAGGACCTCTTGTTCTGTTGTTCATGTCATTTTCCTTACCCAATAATTCTTTATTTGTTGGCTCTTACAAATTACAGTGACATTTCACCAAATATGTTACATACAATGCAATTTAAATAAAGGTCTGTTCATATTTACTAAACTGAGCTGATTGGAGCTGAACTGAAGTGAACTGAACAGAGATGAACTGAATATTTTACGAGAGAGGGAAATTAGGAGCTGAACTAAACTGATTGGAGCAGAACTGAAATTAAGTAAATATTGAACAGGCCCTAATACAGTACTTGTATGTTTTAAGTATATATATATATATATATATATATATATATATATATATATATATATATATATATATATATATATATATATATATATATATATATATATATATATATATATATATACGAGTATATGGAATATGCAATTTTGATATATACGAATGTATTTTTCTATTGTTGGTCCAGTGCTGGAGAAAAGACTTTTGCATTTGCCTTCTAGCATTATAAATTATCCAAACTAAAATCAACATGTCGGTATACGATACCTGGCATTATTATATGCACTAGTGAAGCAAATTGTTTAATGTTTTTGTATAAAGATTTAAAAGTGAGCAATATTAATGTAATGTTTATTTACTCTATATTATACATTAAGATTTCTTTGTATAGGTCTACTTTAGAATACTTGTACGCTCTGTTTAGTAGTTTACCTTATGTGAGAATTTGTTTTTTTGTTCCATGGTAAAAATATGTGTGAGATCAAAAAAGGGGTTAGTATTTCGATTGAAAGCTAGCGGATAAAAATTTTCTTCACTACTACAACATATTGATAGACCCCTTCCCCGAAAAAGCTTGTAAATCACAACGATATGAAAGGCGATACGGAAAACGTACGATTTGTAACAATGATTGTAGCTTTGCCGACATAATGTCTTTATTTGATTCAATTATCATGTATTTGTTAGTTTTAAATCTCTTTATAGATATTGTATGACTTTTATTCATAAATTAATTTTATTTAAAAAAATGAGGAAATTAAAATTTAGCCACTATGTATTGTGTGGAATTCCAAATTGTCCGTCCGACATGTGGCCCAAATTCTAGCAAGCTATATTTTAATCAGCCCAGAAATTGATTAGTTAGAAAAGTTTGAAGCCCAATCAATGCTCTATCAGCTCAGTTGCGAGTTGCCTACCCAAAATTCCTTCAATTATAATATTATGAACTTGTTTGGTAAAAGGCTAGAGGTACACTAAGTGTACGAGGGCTTTCAAAGGGAGGTCTGATATGTACGTGCATATACATATCAAAGGGTAAATTTGTCAATTCGCTTGGAATTTGAAAATTTTGACTCAGCAGCCCCGTTCTGCAACTCGATTTCCCGTTTTGTACTATTTTAATTTTTTATTGTCTTGTTTGTCTCGATCTCATCTCTGTCCTCCTTCCTCTCTCTCCTCATTTCAAATTAGTTTTTTGGTTTTCCCCTTCTCTCTCTCTCTCCTCATTTCAATGTTGTTTTTTGTTTCGTCTTCTTCACCCGTAGTTGTGTTAAATTGAGATTTCCGAAACTTCTATTCCACAAATAAGTTAAAAAATAATTATTTGAAGGTGATTTTATTTTATGCGTGGTGGTTGAAGTTGTTCGGCGTTGTATCTTGGTCGGCGTTGTATCGAGTTCCCCGGAGTCTGCGAGTCGTTGTGTTTGAAGCCTTATTTTGTGTTAATCAAGGTTAGTTCAATTTATGGGTTCAATTGAATTGTGCATGTTTAATTTTTATTGGGTTCAATTAAACTACCATGTTAATGGCGAAGATTAGGGTTCAGTATAAGGTAATTGTTATCCTCTTGAATTAGGCTTAATTGTTTACGAATGTGTGTTTTGTAATCGTAATCGCAATTTATTGAAGTTTGATTTTTGGGTATTTGTTATCCTCTTGTATTAGGTGTTATAATAAGGTCGAATATCAGGAGTATAAGGTCGAATTTGAAGAGGTTAGAAGTTGTAATTTGGGCATGAATATGGTAGTTTAAAAGGGTTGAATTTGAAGAATTGAATAGTTCGATATTTGGTGTTTATTTTTGTGTGTATGTAAAAAAGGTCGAATATGTAGAGGTTTGAAGTTCAAAATGTGGGTGGTTATGTATTCTGGCTATTTTTAAAATGGTTGAACTTGTAGAATAGAATTGTTTACAAGGTTTGATTTATGTATGTGAGAGGTTTATTGTGTAAAAGTGGTTGAATTTTGGGTATGTATGTGTATTTGATTAAAGCATGTGAGCAAAATTTGAGGGAAATTTGAGCAAAATTTGTCTCTGTATTTAGTGTTAAATTTGTTTTGTTTTACATGTTTTGGGACTTTTTTATATGATAGAAAGAGGAATAAAGGGATGAGGAAGTCAGTAGTGCGAGCAATCGGCTGGAAGAAGGGATTGGTGAGTTGTTTATCTGTGTATCATTTTAATTATGTCATATGTGAAAGGCTGTTTTTTGATCTTCTAAAATTGTGGTGTTGTCTGTTGTCAAGGGTCCTTCAAAGTGTAATTCTGCTGCTGTAAAGAGTGGTGCGCGTAAGGGTGGTGGTGTAAAGGCTGTTAATAAATCCCAGGTGGTTGATAGGAAAGTGAAAGGTAAAGGAAGGCAGGAAGTAAGTGATGATGATGAGGACTATCAAGTTGAGGATGAAGATGATGAAGTTATGGAGGAAGATGATTACTGTGATGAAGAAGGACAGTCAGCAAGTAGTGGTGATTTTATGGAGAACCTGATGAGGGAGTACATGAAGTTGAAGTCTAGGAAGAGGAAAGGGAAATTGGAACAAAGTGTGTACAGGAAGCAGAAGCAAAATGTAAAATATATTAGGGGTTATTTTTATATGTGATTAGTTCTGTTTTAAGGTAAAGGTAAGCTTGTGATTTATGGGTGGTGTGTGTTGTTTTTGATTTCTTTGTTAGGTACCAAAACTTGAAAGGCATAAAGTTTTGAGTAAAGGGGAGGTTCTAAAGACTCACCATGACAATGTAGGGAAGGTAATGGATCTTGAATTTGGTTGTTTAATAGTGTGTTATTTGGTATTTGGATTTTGTGAATAGAAAGTGTCGACCCTTTATTTTTCTTGTTTGGATGTTCCTTTTTTAAGTATTATTTGTTACATGTGAACAGTATCCGAACATTGTCTGCCATGTTGAATCATTTGTGATTCTGTGAAGTTGTTTGATTCGAGGAGGAAACAATTAGTAGAGCAAATGGGGTTTGGTGGATTGCTTGAGTTGGATATGGATAATATCCCTCGGCAGTTTTGCTACTGGCTTATGTCTAGAGTACTTGAAGATGGGACAATGGTGTTTGGTGAAGGGGAAGTGTTGCCGTTGTGTGCAAGTCAAGTTAGAGCGGTGTTAGGCATTCCGATGGGTTCGAAACCTGTGCCAATGGACATAGGTGAGGATGAAGACAAGATAATGTTGGTTAAATCCTTGTATGATGTGTATGGTGTGGGGCCGAAGCAAGAAACCATATCTTTGAAAAGGGTGTCTGAGGTTTTGTGCCCTGTTGATAGTGAGAACAATCCTGTTCCTCTGGTGACAGAAAGTGATGAGGAGGAGTTTATGGTAGCTTTCTTGATTGTTGTCCTAGGAAAACATCTATGCACAACGACGAACTCGTCAAATTTGGTTGCCTCTCTTATTCCGTCGTTGACAGTGGCGACACAAGCTAGTGAATATGATTGGTGCACATTCACTATGGACTGGCTTTGTGACTCTGCGCACCGTTTTCAAGCAAAGTTTCTGCGTGATGGGTTTAGGTCTGGATCAGGAGGTAGCTTTCTTTTTATGATGGTGAGTTTGTAGGTTTTGTTTATCTATTATAATTATGTGTTTATGATTATGATTATAGTTGATGTTGAGTATGAACACAACTGTCTCTGTTTTTGTAGATATTCTATCTAGATCATTTGCATAGGAGACCCTTGCAATGGGGGGTGTTCCCTAGGGTGAAGGTGTGGAATTCTTCTCAGATAAAGGCTGCCTTGATGGAAGACAAGATTAGCCGCGATGAATATGGAAAGCTGCTGGTATAATGTCCCATTTATTAATAGTTTAATGAATATCTTTATTATTTTTAATTATGAGGTCATTATGTCATGAACTTGTGTTTTGCGTAGGCCTTGGACATAGCTTATGGAGAGGAGCATCCTCTTGATCCAAGGGATAAAGAGTGTATGAGAATACCTGTGACTGCCGGAACTGCAACACTGGCAAGTCATAATCAGGAAAAGGAAAGGGAAAAGGTGGATGATGTTGTGGCAGTAGTGTTGGATAAGGTATAAATTTGTTTAACAATCAGCAAACATGCTTTAGCGACGTGTTTTTGAATTATATTAGCTTTTATTGGTTGTAATGTTGGTTGTAATGTTGTAGGTGATGGAGAAGTTGACCCCAAGGTTGGAGACCTTTGTAGAGGGTGTAGTAGGAAGAGCTTTCAGTTCCTTTGTCACGAAAATGACTACACAGCACAATGTCGGAAATGGTACTGTTGATTTCTGTTCAACTGATAGCCACTTAGCTACGGGGAGTACAGGTGGTGTGATTCCTCCAAATCGGAAACCTGTTGAGAAAATAGTACCGGCTGCTTGCACGGGTGACAATATGGAGGTGGAGGATGAACAAAGGACATGTAAGCTAACTGTGTTGGACAAGAGGGTGCTGAACTTTGTTCGCGGGTGGAAGGAGTTAAAGAATGAAAATGCGTGAGTGTTACAATGTAATGGAATTAATTTATTGAATGCATGTTATTTATAGTATTTAGTTATTTGTGGTTAATTTTGCAGGGCCGGTCCTTCGATAATTGAGTGTGATGGCATGGATGCATCACAAAGGGATTGTTACCGTGTTCTATCCCCGAGGAGCCGGGTTGGAAACCAGTATGTGAGGATGACATCTGTGTTGTATACCAAAACCTGGTCAGAACAACACACTATGAAGAGGGTTCTCCTTGATCCATCGTACTCGGTGAGGAAAGGTGACAGTGTATGTGTGTCATTGTTGATGGAGTGTCTATTTCTCATTCTTTCGTAACATTTGTGTTTCGCAGCATTTTGTGTGCCTTGGACAAGGTGATTTCAAGGAGTTGGGGCAGAAGTACGCAAAGTTCCTTCTAAGCTTTGAACTAAGCCAAATTCAAAGTGTTAGTTTCTTTTTGCCTCTGTTTGTAGTGTAGTTTTAGTGTATTAGTGTAGTTTTAGTGTCTTATGGTTGTTTGTATTATGGGGAAATGTATTATGGTTGTTTGTCCCTGTTCTTGTAGGTTGTTAATTAGGTTTATTTGGCAACAGGTGTTTGTCCCTATCCTAGATACAGAGGAGAAAGATGCGGAACACTGGTTTTGTCTTGCTTTGGATATGAAAGGTCAGCGTATTTGGATGATTGATTCAATGTACGATGATGCGTACGAAAGACATGAAAATAATTTGAATAAGCTGGTAATTGTTGTGTTTGTTGTTTTCATATATTGTTGTCTTAGTTTATGTTGTTTAAACTACTAGTTTTTAATACTTCTGTTTTCCTTCTCTGCAGATTGAGGCTTTAGCGGAACTGTTCCAACTTAGTGATCCCACCTGGGAGGAGGGGACAATTTCTACATGGGGCCGGGATTCTTTCCCCGTAACACAACCTGACACGTATGTAATCTTAGAAGTTGTGGTATGATTTGGTAACTTTAACTAGTGTTAGCCTTATTGATGTTGGCATTTCATTAGGTGCTCGTGTGGTGCAATTATGCTAGCTGCTATCAAACACTGTGTAAGAAGATTTGATGTTGCCTTTCACATGGTGAGTATTGTGGGTTATGATTTCAGGAGTATGTAACTCGTTTGTTTTCCTAATCAAATAATATGTGCTATTATTTCAGGACAAGATTCACACCTTAAGGCAGAACTTGTTTCTGTCTGATGTGAACAATGATCTGAACCAGATGAAGCCAAAGTTGGAGGATGTTCTGCCTAAAGAACGTCGAGGGAGTCGTAGGGGCGGTTCGCACATGACCAACTAGTGTTTTTAGGCGTTTGATTTCAAATTTTCTGAAAAATATTGGTTAACCTGAATTGTGTTTTGGTTACTCAGAATTTGGTACTGAAAATACTGTGCTAGGCAGTAGCAGTGTTTTGCTTAATTAACTATGCAAACGAGAACATCATGTATTATTCTTAATTTTGAACATACTAGCATTCCTAGCACTTTTCTACTACTGAATTCAAAAGAAATTAGAACACAACATAGTTATATGCTATATTAGATAATACCCCTAAAGTTTATTCAACAGAACTCGAAACTTGATTCCGAGGTCCATCCAAAACCTTCTGCCGAGGTATCAGTGTTTGAGTTGGTTTCGAACAGGTATTGGGCATGCTGAATGCGGTTCACATAGGCACTGGGGTAGTCGGTGTATTGAAATGGTCGAGCTATATTAATAGACATGTTTTCATCTTCTTGTAATCCATTTTCAGCTAGCATTGTCCTTCTGAACCAAACCAATTGCTCGGTATCATTCTCCATTTTCTTAAGGGGGTCTTCTTTTGAGTATTGCAGCCACTTCCAAGTAACTTTGATGTCACCCCCCTTTGGTGTTGTAAATTTTTTCCCAAGTAGCACAATTCCCCATTCCTCTCCCTTTCCCACAGCTTCATCAACCTCCAGCCACCAATCTTCTAGGTAAGCAAAAAACTCGAAAAACTTTTTAAGGTAGATGTGGTAATTAGGGAATGCATATGACTCCGCTAATGATCTTCTTAAAGTGCGCAAGTTGAAACAGACGACTATCTTTGCCACATCTACCAAATAATACATGAAACAATACGCTGCTTTTCGAAAGTACCTAGCCCGCCCTACTCTAAACAATGTTAGGAAAGGGTATTCGGGGTGGAAATCTATTCCCTTAACAGGGTCGTGTAAACCCCCTCTAGCAATGGTTGCCAACTGATGACTGAGCATCAATTCCTTGCTACGCCTAGGCATATACATATCCCGAATGATACCATTGGGATCTTGATGTCCAGCGTTTTTCAACTTGCGTACTTTCCTTAGCACTCTCTTACGTCGTCTTTCAGATTCTCTATTACCTGCATGACCAACAGACACTTCAATCAATTATTGTAGTAGGACTATACACTCTTCTAATAGTACTTTATATTCATGCAAATTTTCATGTCATTGAGAGGACAATAACTCTTGCTCACACATAAATATATCACGCATGGTGACATTAGAATTGGTGACAATACAAACAGAATAGTAGTTGAAGCATTAGAATCGCTAATAGAATTCACTTACAATGATTTTAGTTTCGCTGGGAATTGTGTGTTGTACTAAGATTACTACTCATTAGTTTAGAACAAATAAATTCATCAGTTTTGAACAAATAAAGCGTTAGCAATAACAAATAGAAAGTAAACAGTCAAAAGGAATACACACAAAAACTTAATTTCATGAGTTAACTATGATACCTCTATTCGCCATTGCCAATGGTGCAGGGTGGAGACCTTTTAGTTTAGTTTATGGGGGAATTGGTGATTTAATTTCAGTGTGTTGTTGACTATTATATAACAACCCAACACCAATGGTTGCATTTACTTTGATAGTGCAATTCAGCTGTAACATAAATGAGTCTTACCTTCCTAAATGTGTTCAACTAATGTGATAAATGCATTGAGCCCAACACCAAATTTGTACTGTCATTGCAGGTGTATTGTCTTGTCAATAAGAAACTTTGCTTCTAAAGTTGAACAAAACTTAGCTTCCTAGATGTACTTCCTTTCTTTATTTTATATTTAAAATTAGAAGTCCTCTGTGATTGAAGATCTCATGGGATTTTTTTCCCCTTTTTTCCCAGTATTAATTATGTTATTGTGGATTGAATTTTAAACTACTCCTTCCTCTCATTTGTTCCTAAGTCCTTCCTTTACAGTCCTTCCTTTACAGTCACCATGTCAAGCTCACAAAACTTATCAAGAAGGGCTTGGGGAAGGCCGGTATTACCACACCCCACCACACCTGTCATGTACTTCCGGCCATTCGCCACCACTACCACCCCTGAACTTGATTTCAACTCCACTCCATTCTTTGCTACCCATGAGTACTACACAGACGGAATATGTATGCCTTCTGCCTTTCTTCGTGATCAACTATCCACCTCTCTTGACTTAATGACAACCACTTACATTCCAAAAAGTTTTATGCAACTTTCTTTGAAATCCCTCTCCCCTATATTTGAAGAGAGCACAAAAATCTGTGGGCGGGAAAGTATTACCAAAAATCCCGCCTTTATAAATCGAAATTAATTGCAGTTGTATACCTCCAGTAGTACTTTAACTACAACCAATGGTACTATAATTACTCTGAATAAGTAACATTGGTACAACCCCTAACTGTACATAAACAGATTACAACAGTTTATAATTACTAGCAGTGGTACTAATATTGTGACAACTGTAGTTAATAAGTAAGACAAATGATCTTAGGACAATGGACAAAGTATGCTCTACAACGGTTTATATCTACTTTCAGTGGTACTAATATCTAATATTGTGACAACTGCAGTTAATAAGTAAGACAAATGATCTTAAGTATGCTCTACAACGGTTTATATTTACTTGCAGTGGTACTAATATTGTGACAACTGTAGTTAATAAGTACGACAAATGATCTTACAACAATGGACAATGTATGCACTATAAGAAATTGGGTGTAACACCAACCTTCATGCATGGGAAGATGTATTGATATGGTGTTAAGGCATTTAGCAATGGTATATCTTATGAAGAAATGCGGTTAATAGAAAATGGATCTCCGATAAAGACGGTTAATAAAAAATCAAGCTACAATTGGAGTTCTCTGCTAATGATGGTATTACGATTAACAAAAAATGACAAACTATTTTCGGTATATGTGCATAACAAAATCACTACCTAACAAAGATAAACCTAACTACACCACTACTATGTAGACGGACAAGCAAGGGTCGAATCCCAAGAACATATGGTTCAACCAATTAAATAGTCCCAAGAACATATGGTTCAACCAAGTAACAAAATAAAATGAATGAGAATCAATAACTAAAGAACTAATTAAAACGATTAAATGAAAACAATATGACAAATCAATGCTAAAAACATCCAAGATCAAGCTTCACCACGAACACAATTAATGCAATAGTCATTCAGGCGCAATGTAAGACTTATCATTTCACAACAAAATTAGAAGTCAGTTCTCCAATAAACATGATAGTTTTCATCATCAAATGGAACGCGAACATAATTTGGTATCTGAATATTTTGTATTTTTAGGGACTTTCAAATTGGGGTAAAATTATCTCAAGTAATGCCAATAATTTACTACAACACAGCAACACAACATAGCTAGAGATGGAGAAGCATGAATATAGTTCTAGTAGTACCCTACAAAGTTTTAATGGACTACATGACTATTCCAGTTCATAGTTAAAATCAATACAAGTTGGATTTTTTGGTATTCCAGTGGTTCTTTTCCTCTCCCCAACGTACTTGTGTAACTTATGAAAATAAAACCCTAAACCCTAACCAACCCTAAACCCTAAACCCTAGACCCTAACCCATAACCCTAAACAGAGTAATAGTACCCTACATGCAGTTAACGATACTTTTGTTATATACAGATAAACATTTACCTAGTGAAAGCTTTGTAACTGTAGTGGTATAACCGTAAATTACAGTAATGTTAAAATAGGCCCAGTAACATATGGATGAATTGCTCATATAAGTATATAACAAGAAAAAAAAATGCGAAATAGGTTTGAATGGGTACAATACCTTCACAATAACTACATAATATGTCCTAAATGTAAGATTTAAATTAGTTTGTAAATCAGTTAGGTTGTAACGGAAATACAATTATGTAATAATGAACAAATACAATATATGTTAGTATAAACAACAAGTGCAAATACAAACAAACACTATATTTGAGTATCAATTTCTCAGGTGTAAAATTGTTAAAATCATTTCTTTGGTACTAATCAGTTAGTCCCCATAACTAAGTGTACAAGTACTAATCCAAAGGAAGCCAAAAGGTTATTTATTAACATCCACTATATAAGGTGAGTATAATTAGTAACACAATCAAATGGTACCCTTCTCAATCTTAGTTGAACCCTTCATCATGGTAGTATAACTTACAAAGGTTATTTACATTAATAGTAAACTTAATTAAATAATACCCTTCTCAATCTCAGTTGAACCCTTTACCGTCTGTATATTCAGGTGGTACCAATTTCCTTTTCAGTTGTACCCTCTGCATGTAAAGCAGGACAGGTATATGACAAATATTTTTCCATGATAGTTTACTATAACAATAGTTTATTCCGTTTCCATGCTAGTGGTACCCTTCTCCTTTTCAGTTGTACTCTTTGGTGGTTTACTATAACAAAAGTTTATTCCATGCTAAGTGGTACCCTAATCTGTTCCGGTTGAACCCTTTGCATTTTCAGTACAACCGATTTTATTCATTCCAACTGTAATCTTTTTCTCGAATGTAAATATACACGATCAACATAATGTGCACACACACACCCTCGCAAAAAAAAAGGCTTTGATCTTTTAGATAAAAAAAGAAATAAATGTTAGACAATTCTTACACCCAATTTTATCCATTTCGAGGCACCGATTTTATTCATATAGTTAGAGGGTTTGATCTTTTACATCAAAAAACAACTAAATGTGCACACACACACCCTCGCAAAAAAGGGGATCAATGTACTACAGATCATAAATACATAATGTCATCCTCCAAAAAAATACCCCAGGTGCTAACATAAAAGTTCTATTACACATGAGCAAAATAATTACACCATTTTCTTCATGTATTGCATTTCATCATTACGATTTCACTACTTTGCAGACATCGTCACTTGGTATTGGTTGTACCATTAGCGTGTTGGTTAGTGCCGTTAGGACGAATACGGAGTTCATGAGGATGCTGGTTTGGATGTAGATATTGATGGTGGTAAGCCTGAACATACTGCTGATGGTGGTAAGGACCAAAGGGTAGGAACACAGGCTTAGGAGCAATGGGTCTGTAATTTTCGGAAGCAGGTGGTGTTGCAGAATTAGGGGTACTAGGGGTCGCCACCGCCTCTGTACATGGAATGACTGGTCTGTAGTGATGATGGTAAACAGATTGTCTATCAGTCCCCGACATGTTGGCTGATGGAGTATGGGGGGTATTCGCACCTGACACACCAGTGAAATACCCTATTGATCCATCAGCATCCACCATCTGGATGCCTCCTATAGAGTGGGGGCTGTAAGGAAACACAAAACCGTGTGGTGAACCCATCTACAATAGACAAAACAAGACACACCAACAAAACACACCATAAAACACAAACCCATTGCAAACTATCAAACAACCATAAAAAAAAACTTAAAATACTAAACGGAAGATAACCTGAGAATATGAAGGTGTAGCATATGAAGGTGTACACTGTGAATCATTTTCAACCTGTGAGGATTTTTTTGTATTTCTCTTGTTGTTTGTCTTACCCCCTTTTGTAGACTTCTCAACACAAGAAGGGAATCTCACAGCAGTTGTTCTGTGAGCAGGCCTCTTCGGCATTGGGGGATCCTTTGGTACCTCAGAGCAGCTACCTTGTCTCTGTGTGGAAGGGGTAACAGGAGTTCCCTTCTCCCCTCGTCCTTCTCCTTGTGCGTTACTACCATTGATCATCGATAGCTTTTCATCCACTTGAATTTCTAATAATTGCAGGCTTTGGATCACTAGATCGGTTGTGGTTTTATAAACACAGGCCTTCGTGCTAAGTGAACCAAACTTGACCATCATTTTATCATACCTACAAACCTCGTCAGTCTTGTTTGGGTCATGGTAAGCAACCTTAACCCTTGTGTGCTTCCTAATCACATCTTTCCTCCAACGCCTAAGAATGAATTTGTCAGGTATCTCATAGTGATCATTCAACTCGTAAACCTTGATGATGTGACGACAAATAATATCGTGGCATTCAAAGTGCTTGCAGTCGCAACTAGCTTCTTTAGAAACACAATCGAAGGTTATTTTGTATCTCCGCTTCCGCTTTGAAGGTTTCTCCTTCGTACAGTTTTTCGGCTTGTACCAAACTCTATCCTCAACAACATGCTCAATGATACTCTCAGAAACAAGTCCTTTTTCAATTGGACTAACATAAAGGGACCGGCTACATTCACGCTGGACTTCTTTAAATTTTGCATCGGTATAGATCTTCTGGAATATAAGCTGAGCTGGGAAGTCACTGTAAGCCTTCCTCACATATCTCGCATTGTTATCATCAGCTTTCTTTTCAGCTGTAGCTCTAACCTCAAGAGCCTCAACGTAACGCTCAACAAATTCATGCAGCAGGGTGTGTCTACTTAGATATCCATCAAAGAAGCTGTGAATGCTTTCCACTCTCTGCGTGGTCCTCATCCCAGCCCAAAACAAATGCTTGACAAACGCTGGAACCCACATTGCTCGTTCTTCATACAAGCCTGACAAACAACAATTATAATTACTAAAATTACATTAAAACCAGACATACTTGCTGCAAAATTGATGACTCCAAAAATTAAAAATATAAAAACGACAAAATCAGCATTTCATATTACAAAACACCAACACAAACATTTTGCTCCAAGACAGCATTTCAAAATACAAAACACCAACACAAAACTAAACTAGAATCAAAATATGTCTCCAATTCAACTAAATTTTAACAGATGAACTAAGCTTAGTTTGCAAATACATTCACATTTACTTACCTGCCAACCATTCATCATCTTCAACTTCGAATTTCTTGATAACGTCACGCTAACGTTCTTCATATTCCTCACAATCAAGACTATCATAAATAGCATGCTTCAGCGCCTCCTTCAGCTCCTGGTACTTCACATGCTTGCCTAACTTCTTTCCAAACTTGTTAATGATGTGCCAAATGCACCATCTATGGGTTGTTCCTTTCATAACAACCTTCAGAGCTTTCCTCATTGCCGGATCCTGGTCAGTAAGGATCCCAATAGGTTCTTTGTCGCCCATGCATCGAAGCCAATTTGAGAACACCCATTCAAAAGTCTCAGCATTCTCACGGGTGACAAGCGCACATCCAAAAAGAATGGTTTGCCCATGATGGTTCACTCCTACAAAGTTGCAAAAAGGAAGTTTGTATTCATTAGTCAAATAAGTGGAATCAAATACAACTACATCCCCAAACTCTTCGTAAGCCACCCTACTCCTTGCGTCTACCCACAACACATCCTTAAGCCTTCCTTCTTCATCAACTCGATATGTGTGAAAGAAATTTAAATTGTCATCTACCATTCTCTTAAAGTAAGAAAACATGGCTTTTGCATCACCTTCTTCAAATACCCTTTTCCTTTCCTTAGACACTTCATCATGTAAGTCTTTTTGCTCAAACTGCATCCCCTCCAACCAATTCCTATGCCGAGCCATACTTCTGTAAATAGTAGAAACTGGCACCCCTGCCCTTCTTTCTTGAAATAGCTGCTTCACAATATGGGGATTTTCCACCAAAAACTTCTTCCGAAATTTACTTATACTCTTCGCTTTACTAGGGGTTGGACTATGCCCATCATGTTCCATTTTTGCCTTTGTTATCTCCCACTGACCTACACCATTCACATGTGCATATACAAACACAGGGCATTCACATTTTTTTGACTTTCGCTTAGGACACAACTCTTCATCCTCACTGATTTGAGCATCTGTGACTAAACCCACTTCACTCTTTTTCCTCTTTCGACCAGGCCTTCCATAGCTTTCACATGTCCACCTACAATTCCTCTTTGCCCCTTTTCCATTATTTGCACCGCTTGCACGCACAACACCAAACCCATTCTGCTGCCCATATTCCCTGAAATACTTATCCACTTCTATCATGGACTCAAAAACCATTCCAATGGATGGAGGTGGCAAAGCAACATCCATCTCCACTTCACCAGCCTCCTCAATCTGAATACTGATGGAGACATTGCCCTTCCCTTTCGTTGGAGTCTTAAAGGACTCCTCCCCTACAATTACCTAGTACACCATAACATAATACATTCACCTCACAAAGGTCAGCATTAAACATTAGGTCTAAAAATTTTGAGCACTTAACAATAACATATACTCACACAACTAGTCGGAATAAGTAAAACGAAAAGTACATGATCATCTAACAGAGAGCACTAACTACAGGGAGGACGATGCAATTCTGAGCAATTACATGACATACCAATACAACCAATCAAGTTACATGTATATATTGCAAATTTCTCATACAATTGTGCAGCACAACGAAGTCAATTATGCAACTTTTCATACGATTGTAAATTTACAAACCCTAATTTCCCCTTCCCCCCAATTTTCAGACAAACCCAGAATTACATATCCAAATTTAAGCAATTAAACAATCACCTGATTTAAAAGCAACTCCAATGCCGCTGCGCAGTCCATTTCTCCACAGTCGTCATCTACGGCCTCTGGGATGCTCGGACCTAACTCACCACCGCTGTTGTACCGCTCGATATCCTCAGTTGTTTCCAGATACTCCATTACACTCCAACTGAGAATACTGTAACTTTTTCATTATTTTTTAAACTCCATTTTTAAGGTTTTTTGGAGCTCAACAATGGAAGAAAAGTTGGTCAGCTTTTCGACATTAACTTTTGGAGGAAGAAGCTTCTTTTTTTCAAAATTACAGTGGGTCTCTCTCTCAGGAAGTACAACTGGTGGGGAAGGGTGAATTGTTTTTTTTTAATCAGCTATGGGTCCCACACCGTTACAAGTTTTTTACTATTCCGTTCACCTTTTCCCTCCATTTCCACAAACCGTTACAATAAAGTGGCTCTTTATTTACAATTTTGCCATGTTATGCACTTGCATATACATATCAAACCTCATTTAGTACTTCCTCCTAAGTGTACAATATTCTTTTGTACACCACCAATTAAATTATGCCAAATCAGCTAGCTTAAGAGGGAAATTAAAAATAGAAGAGGGAAAAAGAGGGAAGCTTGGGCGGGAATAATTTCACCCATTTACCGCTTATACAGATTGTGGCGGTATTATTTTCACTTGGGCAGCAACTACAGCAAACAATTAATGTGGAATAGAGAATTAACTTTCCCAAAATTCTTATGAATATCTCAGGCAACATTCATCTTCTTCCCCAAAATTATTTCGATTGACATGACAATTTGAATATAACAACTATACGAAGGGGAAAGAAATTTTGTTAAAGAAAAAATCATAGGTAAGTAATTTTTTGTCGATTAAGTTTTCGATTAAATTGAATGTTTATTAATATAGGGTGTCATGGTTTTGATTTTATAAAGATAGAATTGCAATAAGAAAAAAAGAATTTATATTGTTGCAATTAAAAGTGGAAAAGATTGAAGTTGAGATTAATTGGAGCTTTTTTTTTTTGAGGATTAGCGACGGCAGCAACAATGGCGAAGACACCTAGCAATGTCAGGGGATAAGTGTTGTTTGCGGGTTCCAAGAGGCTTCGTGGTTACAAGCCACCTGATATTGCAGAGGCAATGGCAATTGAATTTGGGCAAAGGCTTGGGAAACGCTAGTACGCTACAATGTGACAAAAAATCTAGTGGAATTAAATTACAAAGCTATTGTTTCAAGGCTAAGACAAAAGCATCTACTTTCTTTACTGACCTTGATAATATCCTAGACAATATTCTCTTGGTGTGTTTGTCTTTCGATTTTGTGGGTTGGTCTTGGTCTCATGTAAAGCAATAGGATAATTTCGTAGCTCATCATTTAGATAGAGTACATTCGAGGTTGAATAAGTATGTGTCAATCATTGTCCAGAAGATATTACTCCCTATGTACTCGTGGACAATTTGTCTACTACTTGTAATTAATATACCTCCCTAGGTTTTCGTTAAAAAAAAATCGAAGTATTTATTTTTTAATAGGGTTTTTATGTTTTTTGTAGTATCATAATTACATTATTTGAAGGAGATGAAATTTGTGGCAATTAATTGGCCAGCGAGGAACAGTCTCTACATATAATGTAAACTTATACAACACCCTACTTTTAAGGAAACAAACTTAAAAGTTAAAACTATATGATTCCGCAAATACGATATGATATATTAATTTATTTTTATATAAAAAAAATAAATGTAAATTAATATGAATTATTACATTTATCTCGTTCAAATTACATGCCTTGGGAATTTGTTTTCAAGGCTTCAATTTTTATAGCGCTTAAGCCTAAAGTAAATGGTCATGAAAAAATTATGAAAATAGCTTTGGATTCGATTCGAACTTGGATTACGTAGCAAACAATAATTCTATAAACCAACCATGTACTAGGTATAACACGTGTTTTGAATGAAATATATATTTTTATGTATGACACCATGTGTGCGGATGTCAAATGAATTTCATTACACCGTTAAAATACTGTATGATACCGTTAAATATAATATGATCTTTTATTAGTTCAAATTATTGTAGTAAGGGTTTAGGGTTTAGGGTGTTAAATATAATAGGATGATAAAGGTATTTAAATTTGCTGTAGTTAGTTTATAATTGTATTGAACTTTGTTATGGTTATATAACTTAATAATATGTATTAACAAAAATCTACATAGAATTCTTGTTTTTTTTAGATGTACAACTTTCCAAATGGAAAAGTTTCTAAGTGTATCACTTTCGTTTATAAATTCTATAATGATTTCTTCTACATATTATCGAATTTGACTACATGATCGATAATATTTTTCTATTTCCATGTCTTAAAAAAATTGTGTCTAAGGGTCTGTTTATATTTAATGGACTAAACTTGACTGAAGTGATGTGATTGGAGCTGAACTAAACTAATAGGAGATGAGCTGAACTGAATAGAGCTGAAATGAATATTTTATGAGATAAAGAAATTATATAGGAGTAGAACTAAACTTGACTGAACTAATTTGAGCTGAACTAAACAGAATTGAATAGTACTGAACTGATTGGAGCTACACTGCGCTAAACTGAACTGAGTTAATTTTAAACCTATTATAATATGAAATAGTAACGGTTATTTATTGGTAGGGAGGTCAAATTGTAATTATTTTTACGTTATATGTGTTTGTAGTAAATTTTGAAATAGAACTTTAATTTAAAAAACAAAAAAAATTACTATAGTTAGTGTATCTTGCCATTTACATTTAATTTCAGTTCAGTTCAGTTCAACTCCAATCAGTTTAGTTCAGTTTCTAATTTTCTTCTCTCATAAACAATTCATTTCAGCTCTGTTCAATTCAGTTCAGTTGTTTTCAGTAAATCGAAACATACCCTTAGTTAGTGTAACTTGCTATATATGTTTGATTAACTCTAACCTAAAGTATTGTTTGTAATCATTAATGTATTTAAAGTATCAAACATTCACTAAAATGATTGGTTTATATAAATTAGATAACTGAGTTAAGTTTAAGTGGGGCGGGGTACATCGTACATGTGATATGTATGAATTCATTATAGAATTTACAACGTTTTTTAGGAGGGGAAAATAGAAATATGGGTAAGTTACAATTTTTTTTTTTTTTTAAAAAAAGAAGAAAACATAGTTCACCTTACTATGATTGAGAGATAAAAGTACAACTTACGATTATCAGTTTCAATTAATTTTTTTATCTCTCACCTTAGGTTGTTTTGATTTTGAAATTATTTTTCCTGGACGGAAATGGTTTGTCCAATTACAATTCCGGCAACAAATTCAACCAAATTCCAACAATAAAGTCAAAGAAACATGAACAAATTCAACGAAATTTATACAAGTTCAACAATATTATAATTTAACAAGTTCATATTTTTATAAAAAATATTAACATCAAATTAATCGTATTAATTATAAACAACGGCAATGGGTCACCACACGCCGACACGACGGTAGAAAAACACCGGCAACATCAAAGATGGGACAACACCGCAACGGAAAACCTTGGTCTTCATATAAGAAATACAGAAATCTTGTTCAACAAATAAGAATTAGGAAATCTGTTCACAAATAAGATAAACGTAGTACAAAAATCTTGGCCTTCAATTATATTTGCTCTCTATCAATGATGGAGAGAGAAAAAATATTAGAGCCCTTTTTTTTTGGATTATATACTAATTAAAATGGGTATTTTAAGGGTTGGGGTTTTATTTGAAATTCAAATTTCAATTTTTTCAGAAAATGAGTTTGAAATTTAAATGAAAAGTTGTATGGTCCATAAAATAAAAAGATTCCTTATCAACCAATAGGAGACTTGTGTATAATATTCTTTGGTACACCAAGTGTACCCCTATTTCTTCCCACTTGTTTGGTTGAATGGAGGAAGTAGGAATTCCCATGAAAACTCAATGCCCATGAAATTATAATTCCTAGGAATTGTCAAAATTTGTTTGGTTGAATGTGGGAATTTCTACTTCCCATGGGAAGTTTAACTTACCTAGGGGAGACTAGGTAAGTTAATTCCTCCATTTTGTGGTAAGTAGAAGTTCCTAGGAAATCCCACTTCCTACATAATTGTCAACCAAACAAGTATATAGAAATCTATTTTCTAGGAAAATAAACTTCCCATGAATTTATTAAGCAATCAAACAAGTCCTATGTCTCTTCTATCTTGAATCTTCTCTACCATATACTCCCTCCGTCCCTAAATTACATTCCTCTTTCTAGCATTTATTCCTCACATAATAGAGAGAAAGAGGAATGTAATTTAGGGACGAAGGGAGTACCTTGTATTAGCTTCAATGTATTATCATCTAGCTCTCATTTCCTAGCTATAACAATGATCCAGTGTTAACTTCAATCCTTTTTTTGGTAGGTATGAAGAAAGGTCCTAGTGGGCTGCATCTTGTGTCTAGTTAACCCAACCCGAGTTAGCAGGCTAGACGTAGGGGGGAGGAAGGGGATGAAGAACCCTAGAAACCCAATGTGGCTTTCCCCTAGACCAAACATTGATACTTTTCTTTGTCAAAAAAAAAAAAACATTGATACTTTGTTGTTGTTATAGGTCACTGTATTAATAGATCATACTTTTATGAAATATATACGTACTCTTACAAGCCATTGATCCCAAGTAAAAATCATTAATGACAGTTTCTTTGTACGGAGTATTGTATTATTTTGAGTATTAAATTAGGAAAAAATAGAAAAAATAATCCCAACTTTCATCAATTTTGGTAGAATAATCCCAGCTTCAGATTATTCTGAAATAATCTGAACTTTGGGGGGTATTCTTTTTCTTCAATCCCAAATACCGGTTACCGGTTGAATGTTTTTTTTAAAAATGACACGTGTCACGCGTTTATTGGTTAAAAAATTATAACAAAAAAAAAATAAACAAAAAAAAAAAGAAAAAAAAAACCACCACCCAAACCAATCTGACCACCCTCAACCTTATCTCCGGCGGCCGCTGTTACTCTTCCCTCCCCCTGTGCTGGTTACCCCCTTCCCCCAACACCGGTGATGCGACCCACCTTGCTCCCTCCTTTTCCGCCGGTAGCCGCTCACCACTAGTCGAAATTCCTTTTTAAGCCACCACCACCACGACACCACTCGAAACTCCCTTCGAAACTATCCCCAACTCCCAAAACCCCCAAATACCCTTCCCCCACCATCGAAAACCCAAGCCGCTAGGGTTTTGGACGGTGAGAAAGTGGGTTTTGGGGGTTTTCGTGAGTGAGGGAGGAGTTTCGAATGGAAAATGAGGGACTTATGGGTGGAAGTGGGTCGTTGCACTGGCACAGGGGGTTTAGGGAGAAAGCGGCGCACCGTTGGGGCAGGGGAAGGGAGGAGTAGGCGCAACCGGCGATGCAGGTGGTGGTGGGGGTTACGGTGGTCAGGTAGGAGAATAAGGGGTTTCTGTTTTTTTTTTTAAAATTAATTTTTTTATTATTTTTTTTACCAATTACAGCTTGACACGTGGCACATAACATGTTAGGCTGTTACAACAGGTCATTGACTTTTGTTGACCGGTTTAGGATTGAAGAAAAAGAATACCCCCTAAAGTTCGGATTATTCCAGAATAATCTAAAGTTGGGATTATTCTACCAAAATTGATGAAAGTTGGGATTATTTTTTCTAATTTTTCCTATAAATTATCCTTTTTATTCAAGGAATTTCAAGAAAAATGATGTAGAAAGAATATTCAATGAATTATGAATAGGTTCACACTTCACATAAAAAAATATACTCTGTAGTTTGTATCAAAAGTTAAAAAAGTACTCTGTAATAGTATCGAGAAAAGGTTGGAAGACAAATAGCTACTCCATAATTACTTTGTTTAGCTATCAATGTATCATTGTAAAAATAACTGACCGATTTTTATCCATTGCCAAACACTCTTAAGGGGCGTTTGGTTCAAATAATGGTATGAGTTTGGAATGAGGAATGAAACTTGGGTAATATGGGGTTGGAACTTGATACTTGATTTCACATGTTTGGTTTTTATCTAGGAATGACAATTTTCCTAATAATTTTAAAACTAAAAGTACGGGTATGAGCCATATCCACCTTTTCCCTTGGGTTTCAAAAACCCATACATTGAGGGTTTGAGATATGTGTTTGAAAAATGAAAATTTTAAAAACAAACACAAGGTATGAGTTTTGGTCATTACAAACCCATACCTTATTTCTAATATACTTGAACCAAACACCCCCCTACTTTGTCAATAAAACAAGTCAAAATGCTACCCGCTACTAATATCACCGGTTCGCCACCATCAAGTGTGTCAAACAAAACCTATGCCATGGAGAGAGAGTTGTAAAACCTCACAATTAAAAAGGCCATAAAGTCCATTGACTCACAATCCAGTTCATAGTACAATAACCCAATTGAAGCCCTAAAAAGCCCATAATTAGTTTGTTGATTAAAAAAAAAAAAAAGGCAAAATAATGCAATTGGTAACCGAAAGAGAAAGGTACAGCACACCGGCTGTGCACACCAACACCACATCTAACGCTACTAAAACATTAGACAAGGAAGGAGGAGTAAACACTAAGGGTTAAATCGTACTTTCACAATCCTTAAATCTAAAGCATTCCTCCGGTCATCTCTTTTTCTTTCGACCCACAAAAGAAAAAAAAAAAATTAAAAAATTTCATAATTCCCTGAAGAGGAGAAATCTCGTTCGAATCTCTATCTTTCTCTCTCCTCTTCTTCTCTGCAAATTTCATTTCCAATCTTCGCTGTTTTCCAAATTCTTGTTTGTCTTTAATGGCTTCCGAAAATTTCACCGACAAAACTGCCATTTTTAGAAAGCTCAAGCTTAAATCCGAGAATAAGGTATTTCTATTTCTATTTTCTTACCGTTATTTTCAACTTTTTAATTTTGTTGTTGCTGAATTGGGTATTTAGGGTTAGGATCTGGTTCAGATCGGGCTTCAATTTACTGGAATTTCGATTTGTTTTGGTTTGGTTTGATTTGATTTGGAATTGATTAGGTTGTTGTGTTAATGTGTGACAGACATGTTTCGATTGTAATGCCAAGAACCCTACTTGGGCGTCGGTCACTTATGGGATCTTCCTTTGTATTGATTGTTCCGCAGCTCATCGTAGCCTTGGTGTTCACATCAGTTTTGTTAGGTATGATTTGGTTAATTGGATCGTCATTGTTGATTAATTAGGGATTTTATTTTATTTGTGATCAGTTGATTTGCTGGTGGATTGAACTTTACTGTTTTATAAAATTGTTTTAACCAACTGTTTAGGTTGTAAAGTGCAGAAATTTGGACTGTATGTGTTGAGACTACAATTTATTTTAGCTGCAAATTGTAGATCATACATAAGAATGTACCAAGTATAATCTTAGTTTGAGCATGATTAGTTGATAGGCATAAGTTTTTACGAATTCATAAGCCGTTCGTCCTTTTATGTTGTTACTGAAGAATGATAATGAGAGTGTTGGACAATGTATTATTGATTAGAGGGATCAGTAGAATGCAACATTGATTGCTATGAAGTAAATTTTTTTCGATTTTGCTGGCACTCCATGATCAGTTTTTGGGATGATTTGTAGACTCGAAGAATGTCGGGAAGGTTTTAAGTAGTATACCTTTGTTGAAATGGAAGGGTTCTCTAGTTTAAGTAATTGGGGGCTAGTAATTGTTAGATCAAAACTACTTAGTTATTCATCTGTTTTGAGAAAGGCTGCTGATTTGCTGAACCTATCTTGGTGAGAGGATTGGATATATTGAAACTAAACGTGCTTAAATATTGTATTGCTACTTGACTTTGCGGTGCTGCAATATCGAAAAGTTTTCTCCTGAGAGGCATGCTATTTAGGACATTTTTCTTTTCACCTCACTAAATCTATGTGACGGGGTTAGTAAGCTCATATAAGGAAGAGTAGGTTCAATTTCACAACTTAAGGTTATATCCAAGTAGCTCAAGGATGTAGCTTCAATCCAATCTTATATTTCATTGTTGGGCAAGAGCATGATATGGATGTACCAAGCAAGGAATTTAACTACGTTTCTTGAATAGAGTAGTATTTGAGGGTTTTATTTTATTTATTATATTTTATTTTTAAAAAAAAGTTTCAAGCCACTATTGGTACAGTTGTAGGTTTATACTAGAGTCTGAATTTAGAGTTGTTTGGTGGTGAAAGCCACAAAGGTTAATGCAAGTAATTTACACTCTCTTGGAAGAACCTAATATGGCGACTATGTTACTGTGTGAGTGTCATATGTGGAGTTTGTTTATTGTCAACTGAGTTGATGAGTTATCTTGGGGTTCCAAGAGCCCAAATTTGGGGAGGATAAAAGATCAATTATAATAGTGGTCTAAGTCCAGAACATTCTTGATAGTATAACCTTCCTCACCTAGAAAGTTTATTGGTTCATTATTTTAAGTTTTCTCTTGATTCTATGCAGACTAGAGATGTTTGGTCGATGTAAAAGTTCCACGAACTTATATCTTTTGGTGCATACCAAGAGAAATTAGGGATCTTGATATATGATGAATGCATAGTCGCAAGTATTTTCTTGTTTGGAATTTTGTATGTGATTGAGAATTTCTTAGGAGTCTCTGGACATTAGAGGATGTCGTTACTTGTTTCCATCCTTTTCTTGGGTTAGTTTCATTTGAAAGACTGTTGATTAGTAAGGACCACAATGAGGACGAATTTCTGGTCTTGATTGATCAAATTGAACTCGACAGCGTAACTGTTGGCAATGTTGGATGAAGGTATCCTAGAATGATATAATCATCATTACAAACACTCCAATTCTAAATAGGAAATAAGAGCAGTTGATGCAACAATCTGTATTTTTTTTTGCTTGCTAAAAAGTGTTAAAGACTAATTTGTTGATTTGTTTATTGAAACTTTTTCCTGGATTATCTAGTGGGGTTGTTTATATTTGTAGCTTGCCATATTATCATGCTACATAGCTTCTCTTTTTAAGATCCTAATTGCTCAAATGTGAGAAAATTTCTTTCTTAAAGGTCAACAAACTTGGATTCGTGGTCCCCTGATCAATTGAAGATGATGTACTTTGGGGGAAACAACCGTGCTCATACATTCTTTAAGCAGCATGGATGGACTGATGGAGGCAAGATTGAGGCTAAATATACATCAAGGGCTGCTGATTTATACAAGCAGATACTGGCAAAAGAAGTTGCTAAAAGCGCTGCTGAAGATCCCGGTTTACCTTCTTCACCAGTGGCTTCACAGTCTGCACAGGCATCTAATGGTTTCTCTGATGCCCTCAGTTTTGAAGCCCCAAAGGAAATTATAACAGAAAAGAAGGATACAGCTAAGAAGGAAACAGCTGAGCTACCTTCTTCTCCTAGAACTTATTCTGTAACTGTCAAGAAACCTATTGGACTTGGAGCAAAGAAAGTTGGAAAGAGTGGAGGACTTGGTGCCAGAAAGCTTACGAAAAAGGTCAATAATTCAGTCCTTGATGATTCCTGTTCAGACATATTTTATGTTTCATGGCCCTTGTGGGCAGTATAAGAGTAATGAAACGTATAGTCAACAGTTGAAACCTTTTTTTTTTTTTACGAAATGATAAAAGGCTTTAGTGGCTATTGTTTATGCATAATGTTTGACCTTATGGCTTCTCATTGACTCAAAAATGACACCTTTTCTGCAGCCTAATGAGGACCTCTATGAGCAAAAGCCAGAGGAGGCCCCTGCTCCTGTTGCCACCCCTAGTAATAATCCTGTTCCAGTTGGATCATCTTTTCCTTCTCGTTTCGAGTATGTTGAAAACAATAATGTTACGGGAGTGGGTAAAAGTTCAGAAGTTTCTCAGATGACTGGCCATGTTGCACCACCCAAGTCATCAAGCTTCTTTGCAGACTTTGGTATGGACAGTGGTTTCCAGAGAAAAGGAAGCTCAAATTCTTCAAAAGTACAGGTAAAACATAGTTAATGGTAGCTAGGGATTAGGTGTTTTTGTTATTTATTTTTTATTTTTTTTAAATATTTATTTTTGTGCGGATTCGGGATTCATGTTTCTGACTGTTTGACACTTTGATTTCTCAACGTTTTTGTTGTTTATTGGGTTTTATTTGTTTATAATTTTAATTAATATTAGATTAGTAAAATGATTATATTATCTTATTGTTGCTCCTATGCTCACAGCAACGACATGTACTAACTACTAAATGTGTAGTATGTGATGGGAGGGGTGGGGTTCTCGCTTCCAATGTTTGTTTTATTTTTTGTAGTATGTTTGTATATACACTATGCCAAACACACGCATCATAAGTACTCTCAGCCTATTACATGCGCAGCTTACAGTAGAAAACTGATTGATACTTTAGCAAGGGAGAGTTGGAGACTACTTAACCAAACGGTTCTATGAAAATGGATTGCAAGGATCACTTTCCCCAAAAAAAAAAAAAAAAAAAAAAAAAATTCATTGCTACATTTCTCTTTTTCCCCAAGGGAAAATTGAACTTGCAATTCCTTCCACTTAATATTTCCCCAGCTCTATTTCTTATTCCCTGATGCTACATGACTACTGTCCTTGCTTCCTTTCACCTGGCCCATGCCTGCCATACCCCTTATATTACAGCTTGCTCTTGGTACTTTCACCTCATTATAAGGTCTAAAGTTCCTTGCTCTAATTTCTTCTTTCCTTGCTGCGTAATTGAAGCTAATTAAAGGAGATTCTGAAGCTATTGCTGCATAATGCCACCATCCATAGTAAATATGTGCTCTTTAAATATCCCATGTAAGAAAAAAATTGTGTAGAAGTGTGTAGTTTGTGTTGTATATTGCCTTTGGGGAATACTTGTGCAGTAATTGCTCATTGATGTTATTGTCAAATGTGAGGAGACTACATGTTAGGAAGAATTGAAAATGGCAATTTTACTTTTTACAGAAGTTGATTTTTGCACTATGTATTAAAAATAATCTATTTGTGGATAACATTGTACCTTAATGACCATTATCCCAATGCTGACAATGAGGATCCTGCCTAGGGTGGGGTTGGTTTTATATGTATACAATTACGAGGAGGTCAGCTTTGTTCCTACAGTTACACAGTAAAGGTTTAAATTAGACCCAGAAAGTTTCCAAATATATTACGTGAATGAAGAATTGGAGGAAACTTGAGCTAGACATGTCTACTGATTCATTATTATGGCTGATGGAGTTGTTTTCATGATGCAAACTTGTGGGTCTAGTTTGTGTGCAGAATGTGTAGATTATTTGGTGTTGTCCATTTTCTATCACATGATGCTATAGCTGATTCTTAATTTAATGTGCCAGCAGCTTGCTGATATTTTGTATAATTAACAGATTGAAGAAACTGACGAGGCTAGGAAGAAGTTTTCAAATGCTAAATCGATTTCCTCTTCTCAATATTTTGGAGATCAGAGCAGAGCTGGTGATATTGAAGCTCGAGCTTCATTGCAAAAGTATTCTGTGAGTGCATGTCAATAAGTTTTGTTTTGGATATTCCTTGCTTAATAGCAGTTTAGCAATTGATAATGTGGCTTTTCCCATCATCAATTATGTGCTATGTGCATACTCTTTTTGAGTTCCTTACTTTTATTTCACCTCATTTTATTGCTCTACTTGATTCATGTGGTAGTGCTGTCCATTGACTCTATTCCACCCTGATTATTACTGATTTCATTTCACCATGATGGAGCCTTCTGCAATTCTTTTGTCAACCCCCTTTATTCAATTGGTGTAACCCCTACATTCTTCCTAATCATCTCAACCGATCCTTTCTTGTATAGCCATACATCTAATGTAACTTACTCATCATCGCCTGTTTTACGTACCATATAATATATGTGTCTGATTGCTGTGCAGTTGAATTTTTCCCTCAAGACCATTTAAACCCCGTAACTCTTCCACTTCAACCAACCTGCCTTGATCCTGGGAAATTTTTGCAAAATCCTCTCATCATAGGCAATCACCTCCTTGCTTCTACTCTGCTAATCTTGCACTACAAACATTTTGTCTTTATTATGTGTCGTCTCTTGATTCCCTTCACCTTATGAAATAATTTTTAGTGCTATTTGGTCCAATCAGGTGTTAACATGCGATGGATTTATGGCTGTCAAGTTGAGTTTTTGAAGAAAACACTTATAGAGAGTTAGAGCGAATTCTTATTTTTGTTTAGCCTAAAGCCTCATCATCATCAGAACCTTGATGTACTCCTATCATTATTGGGACTTTTCTGTCTTCCAAGTTTGGTCCGCACACTCAAGCTAGCTACCTCATACAATTTTGTGAATGCCTTAACTTGTTAAAGCTCACCCAAGTACATCCCTCATTACCTTAGCCTTCTCCAAATCAATGAAAGTCTTATTCAAATCCTTTTTCTTATCTGGGTAGTTCTATATTAACTGTCTCATAAAATGAATTGACTTCATAGTTTTTCTTTCTGGCATAAAGACAAATTGGTTTCTGTTCTTGGAAGTGTTCTGAGTGTCTAGGTTTCTGAGTTGTAATATTCAAACTTGATGTTTGTTGTGTTCTCTTGTCATTATTATTTCTTGCTCTTCTTGGAATATTAGTTCATGTCATCTTAGTAGTATTTTTCGTGGTCTGTAATTATTAATATTCACATTCTCCCAACCCATCAAAATTAAGGATATCCAATCAGTTTGCTTTGGCGTTGTACGATGTTTATACTATTCCCATACCTCATTACTTAACTATAGCAAGGTTATCTTGGTGAACTATTTAAGCAATGTGAAAAACTTACCTGTTGTAGGGAGTATGTTTTATGTGTGTTGCTTTCATAGTTCATGTGGTATTGGACTGGTTCTTTGTAAATGCTATAGCATCCTGTACTGTTACATTATCTGTGTGACTACCTCTTTTAAACAAAACTATCTTTTGCAGGGATCAAGTTCTATCTCTAGCGCAGATCTATTTGGACATGATTCTGATGCCAATCTTGATATATCTGCAAGTGACCTCATCAACCGCTTATCGTTTCAGGTATGTGTAACTTTAATGTTTGACATAGTACTTCAATATCAAATTGTGTGTGTTTTCAATTTATTTTATTTAGTAGATCTTCAAGCTTATAATTTTTTATGGGTTTAAATTTTTTACTGGTATTGCTGAAGAGTTTTATTGATGACCAATGTGACAAAAAATTCTTTTAGTTGAAACATAAATTTTGCGAAATTTCTTTTTTCATTCTCCCCAAAGTACATGAACTAAATTTTCCAAATCATGGGAGTTTCTGTGTTGGATAGTTTGTCCAAATTGCATTTATGCATGTTGCTGTTTATGTTTATTGACAGGCACAACAAGATATATCTTCCTTGAAGAATATTGCAGGAGAAACAGGGAAAAAGCTCGGTTCTCTGGCGTCGTCATTGATGACTGATCTTCAGGATAGAATCCTTTAATGTAATGTCTGTAATCATCTCAGAATTTTTACAAATACAAGGAGAGATTTATTTAGTGATGTAAAATGAGTTTTTCTTGCAATTCTTTGGAAAACAAATAAGATTTTGGCACTCTTTTCCAGTTTCCTTTGTGCTTTCTTAGCATAATGTGTAGTGAGGGACTGAGGGTGTTCGTCTTGACAAATTGTCATCTTTGTCTTTATATTTAGTTAGTTATTACTGTGTAAACGTATCAAAAATTTCAATCTCTGTTATTGTGCGAGCTGTGGTGTGCAACGGTGTTTTTTCATAGATGGTTTTGTTTTGGTGTTGGATCAATTTTTTTTTGGAGTCCCACTTGCTGCTTTCGATTTGTGATATATTTTTTTTTTCTGGATCATATGAAATGAGCCACTAAGGATTACTGGATATTTTGATCAGAAAAAAGTGAAGAGCCATAATCATAGTTTTGTGATGATTACCTACAGAATTAGTGAATTCCAATTCCAATCAAAAATTAGGGTAATTGATCTGCTTATCTCCTTTCCTCGCTATCCTCTTATGGACCAAGTTATACATGTGTATGCACACTCAAATCCCACATTTTCATAAGAATCGGGTATTTTGCCTGCTGGTGCATGAAGCATAGGTTCGCAAACGTGTGTAATTATAAGTCTCAAATTGTGGTAAAATTAGGTTCTCAGACGTAGAATTTGTTATATACACCCGGGTGTTGCGTACACCCGGGTGATTTACTCATTGATTTTTTTGCTCATTTAATAAATGAACAAATTCAAAACAGACTCTCTCGTAGATGTGTGCAATTATAAGTCTCAATTTGTGGTAAATCATCCATTATACAATGTAAGCTTTTTAAATACATAAAAAAAAAGCCTATTGTTAGACGATCTAATTTTTTTGGGAAATTCTCACCGGTAACACTCAACTTCTGTTTTTTCTCAATGGTAGAATGCTAAATTTTGTATTATCATTGGTAATCACTAATTAGTAGTACTAATTTACTGGTAACATTAATGAAACTTTTACCTAATTATCGACTAACCATGGTTTAATAACAAAATTACAAACCTATCCTTCTAAAAAATCCCTTCCCTCAACCCCCAATTCTATTCGTATTCCCTGCTCTTCTTCTTCTCAATTTCTCTGAATAATTCAATGGCTAAACAAATGCGAAATTATCTGTATTTTATCAATCGTGGGTAATTCAAGGTTCAATCATGCGAAATGGCCTGGAATGACAGCGAAAGTATCCAATCCAATAAATTGATCATCTTGATTTAGTCGGTAGATTGAGTTACCAATTCCCCGTACAAAGTATTTTGTTTATCGTAAAGATCTTTCCTCTCAAATCCCATGAACTCAATAAGTTATTAACTCACTTATTATCAACATAGTAACTGAACTTCATTAAAAGATAATGACTTTATAAGTGATCGTGTATTTGTGTGAGATACGTGGTTAGTAATCAATTATCATTGGAAAAGGTAAAACAAAGGTAAATCAATTATCATTGAAACCAATAACAACAAAAATTGCATGACAATTAAACAAACACCAGCACAATTACTGTAATCATATATTCGTATGAATTTATCTTATTTAACTTGCCTTATTTTGACCAAAAAAAATCATCAGTTTCAATTAAATAGTACGGAGCACATGTCTATATGAGCTTATCATGATCATGTTATTACTTGTGTGTTATTGTGGTTGAATGTGGTTGCTCTGGGAAAGGATTCACTCAGCTTTTACAATAGATATTTAGCGACAGTTGTTATATCATGATCATGTTATTTTTGAGTTCAAGGAATGTACATGTCTTTATGAGCATAACACTAGAACATAATTATCACTCAGCTTTTATAACAAATATTCAATAATATTCTACTTTTGCCCAAATTTTCGAAATAACATAGCATAATAAAAATCAACACAAATAAAGACTTACATGGCTTCGAATCACCAGAAATAGGGGCAATTAAGTCATTTTGCAGCTTATTTCCCACTTAAATTGGTAACCATGGTTAAGGACTTAGGTAAAAGTTTCATTAATGTTACCAGTAAATTAGTATTACTAATTAGTGATTACCAATGATAATCTAAAATTTAGCATTCTACCATTGAGAAAAAACAAAAGTTGAGTGTTACCAGTGAGAATTTCCCTTCTTTTAAATTTTTTTTTTGATAGGTTTTGGACAGCCTAATTGAAAATTTTGGACAAAACAATTACTAAATATAGAGTAAATTTAAGCTTCATTATTTAGGAAGAATTCGCCTTATTTATTATTTTTAAATTAAATTGAAGTGTTATAAAAATTAAGGGAGGAAATGGTAATTTGGCTCTAATGAAATACTCCTAGTAATATGGAAACATAAAAAGTTAAAAATTATTTACTTGATTTAAATTTTTTTATTTCAAAAAAAAAAAATGATTTAAATTTTTTTATTTCAAAAAAAAAAAAAATGATTTAAATATTTTTTTGGAAATTTACATTTTAAATTTATCAAGTTGATAAACTTTATTTTCTTTTCCAAAAAAAAAAAAATGATGTACTTTATTTCTAAAAAAAAAAAATTCCTTTTTAAATAATTATCATCTTCACGAAATTTTGATTAGGGTTAAACACTTAAACGTGCTCTCCTCCAACAATATAATCCCTTAAATAAAATCAAAACAACACCCTCATTCCGGCCGAAATATTCATTTTCCCTCAACATTATTTGAGAATGAGGGAAGAGAGAAAAACAAAAATACCCTAAAAATTGAAGCTTTAACTTTCTCTCTCCTCCCTCCGTTAATTTTTTTTTTTTTAATTTTGTTTTTTGTTTTTTTTGTCAATTTTTACTACTTACTCCATTACTACAGTTAGGTCAGCAACCATTAATTTCGACTTTTATGGCGGCTTTCTAAAATCCCCAAATTTCCCTCCATTTTCAAAATCCCTAAAAATATCAACATCAACTCCCTCCTTTTTACATTTTTCCCGCTCAATTTTCACTCAAACATCAACTTTTCGTTCCCTTAATTTCATTCTTCCCTCCTTATTTTCAAAGCCCTAGATTGTTTCATCAATTTTCTCTCTCTGGTGTATGGAGGAAAAAACCCAGGAAATCAAAATCAAAACTCAAACCCTAGAATTTTCTCAATTTGAGGGTATTTCACTCAAGGAAGAAAACCCAGTTTCGGAAACCATGGAAATCGGGATCCTACCTTCAGATATCCCTATTTCTGATAAATTTCTTGGTGGGTCTTCAAACATTGAAGGCCTTCAATCGGAGGAAATTCCCAGAAAAGAAGAATTTCCAGTTTCGGAAACCATGGAAATCGAAAACCCTTGTTCGGATTCACCTGAATCTGATCAAACCCTAGCTGGGTCTGCAAAAATCGAAGTAAACGGTGAAAAGATTGATGGTGTTCAGAGTAGTAAAACCCTAACAGAGATTAGCTCAGAAGGGGATAAAGAATTCGAAGATGGCATGTTCTTCGAAACCCCAGATGTTAAAGAAGGGGGTGATAAATTGGAAGATGCCCAGATTTCTGAAGCCCTAGATGAATCAATTAAAGAAGGGGGTAAAGACATAGACGATGCCGAGTTCACCAAAATCGTTAGTGAATTGCAAGAAAATGAGGTTTTAGAGAATTTAGATCAAATGATAGATTTTGGTGATAATGGTGAAGAAGAAGATTCACCAGATAGGAAGGGTTTGGGATACTATCCTCTTTTTGGGTCATATCATCAAAATTCTAGACCAAATGGTCCTTGGACTGAATTTGGCTCACCGAATCAGTGTATGTGTACTCGCTGTATCGAGGACGAGGATGAGGAGGATGCTGAAGATCCGTATTCGAGCAATCATGCCATGATTGGGCCGATGCGTAGACCGTATTACGGTTCTAATGCGAGGCATATGGGTATGATGCATAGAGATCATAATCATAGGAGGCATTGCAGGAGGAGGAATCATCGTTTCTGTGCAAGGCATAGAGAAGCTGAGATGTATGGTTCTCGCTACCCGTATTGTAATGTGAGAAGAGGTAGTGAAAGGTTGCGGCTTATGGAGTATTCTGAACCCGAGCCGTGTCATGTGGTATGATCTGCTTCTTACCTTTATAAGAGCTTATTGTCTTTATTGATTTGTATATGAATTACTGACATTGCAGTATATTATGGAGATCAGATTGAAAAGAAGTTGAACTTGTGAATAGATGATTTCGAAATTGAGTTTGAGTGATGATTTATTGATCATCCCTTTGTTGCTTTGTTTTTGTTGCAGGGGGCGGGTCTAGCTAACCTTGGAAATACATGTTTTTTGAATGCAATTATGCAGTGTTTCACTCATACTGTTTCTCTTGTTCAAGGGCTTCTGTCACTCAAACACGCGCCATCAAGTCATGGTGAGGCTTAGTTTGGTTGTCATTGAAGTGTAGATGGTGTCATTTTTCTCTTTTGTTTGAACTTGAAGGAATAATTAGAAGTCTGACTTGGTGTTCCTATTGATTTTGTTACTGATGTTTATTGTTTAATCTCTCTGGTGTTTGGAATGTAATTTTGCAGGTACAGATGAATTTTGTGTGCTATGTGCTGTGCGTGACCAGGTTGAGTTTTCACTGGGGTATTCAGGGCGGGTGATATCTCCGACATACCTTGTGGATAATTTGAGCAGTATCCTTCATGATATAGTACTTGATTTGTATTTGTTGTAGTTTTGACCTTTTTTTTTGTGTGTGATTAAATTGTATTTTTTTCTTCTAAGCTAATGAGATATATTGGAACAGAGCTATGCCTTAGTAAACAACATTTTTTCTTTTTAGGGGGGATAGTTTGAAGGAAAAAGAATTAACAGCTATATTCTCACTGTGCTGTAAGAAATTGTGGCCACAATGGCACATCTTAAATTATGAAACCATGTTCAATATTTTGTTATCTTTGACCTCAATATTGTAGAAATTTCCTCTTTTTTCCAGAGATACCAACAAGAAGATGCTCATGAATTTTTACAGTGTTTATTGGATAAGCTTGACAGTAATTGGTCAGAGTATGAGGAAAGTGCTATTAATATATCAGCACCTGGCTCTTCTCCATCATCATCATTTGATGATACATTAGTGAGGCAGATTTTTGGTGGTCGTCTTGTTAGCCAGGTAGATATTGAATTTAATCTCCATGGAAATTTGTAGAATTGTAGCCATTTAACTTCCTGCTTGAGTGACTGAACTACATATTTTTGTCTTATTTTAGATTCGCTGTTGCAATTGTGGTCACAATTCTGATACTTATGAACCTCTAATCGACCTGAGTTTGGAGATTGAGGATGTTGATAGCCTGGAAAGTGCTTTAAATTCCTTTACAAAGGTAGAGAGTATTGAAGACACAGAAAATTTTACATGTGATGGTTGCAAGGAACAGGTGAAAGTAGAGAAGCAGCTAATATTGGATCAGGCTCCTTCTGTTGCTGCCCTCCATTTGAAGAGGTTTAAGAGTGATGGTGTCATGGTTGAAAAAATTGATAAGAAGGTCGCCTTCCCGCTGGAGTTAGACTTGGGCCCCTACACCAAAGGCTCACATAGTGAGAATGTATGTTTCTATAGATCTTTTGCGTCCAGTTTTCAATTAAATGCATAATCATCTTTCTTTCTTTTTTTTTTTTCCTTTTCAGCACTTCATTCAATAGTTGTGAACATTGTAGTGATCATACATATGGCCCTACCATTTTGTCATTCTTCGCACAGAGAGATCCCCCTCCCGCAATCAATAGTTTTGGAAAACATCTGCTGTTAAATAGTTGTACATTAATTCTATGAAGTTTCTAGAATCCAAACCTGCTGGTTTTGTGGAGTGATAACTCTAGACTTAATTGGCGAGCCAAGAATTCTAAGTTTGGTCAACTAGCATCTTCATGGCATGAATCCTCTTGCCATATCAATGAGTTGATTATCATGTAAAATTGTTTGACTGAAATTATTAAATTTTTTATGTTTTTTTTGAAATAATTCTATAAAGATTTAAGGTATAAAGGTCATTGCTTTTGTGCAGTGAATTGTGCAGGAAGAAAAAGGAGAAATTGCTAATGCTTTGTGTTTCTGACTAGTATGAGTACTTAAATTTTGGTCCTGGAAGGCTGGAACTGGATGACTACTTGCATATACTTCATTCCTTATTGAGGTTTTTTTGTTTAATTTGATCTGCCCAATCGGCATCCCAAACTCATCCTAAAAGGCTTCTCTGCTTAGCTGTTCATTTAGCTATCTAATCTGGTTTTAATTGTATTTTTTGCTTTTCTATGTAGGATGATTTGAAATACGAACTATTTGCAGTTGTTGTGCATGTTGGCTTTTCATCCACTTCAGGGCACTATTTCTGCTTCATACGTACTGATCCAGAGAAATGGCATCGATTTGATGACTCAAAGGTATTTTTGATATGAACACACCATGTGATTTTGGTTTCTGATTGTTCTGCTTTTGAGAAATTATACAGATTATTGGTCATTGATACTGAATTTATAATCCTTAGGTCACTATGGTTTCTGAAGAAATTGTGCTTTGTCAAGATGCTTACATTCTTTTTTATGCGAGAAAAGGCACTCCATGGTTTGGTAGCTTGATTGATAAATGGAAAGTTGAGTGTCATCAGAAGATCTCCAGCACTTCTCCAAAGTCTGTTTTGGATGACATGAACCTTCCATCTACTTCATATTCTGTTGGGAGTGGTCTTCATGGTGTTGAAGTTGGTGGAAATGGGGATACTATTGGAGACACTTCTACAGTGCCTACAACTTCTACTAGTGAGCAGCTTGGAAAGGATAACTTTGAAACTAAAGCTGGTGCTGCAATAAGACCTCATGGCTGTGACACTTGTGAAGCTGATGGAAAGAGGGATGTTACTGGGGATGCTTCAGTCACACCTGCAACTGAGTTAATGCAAGATGAGGTCAACACGAATGCTATTGATGCCCAGGATTCTCTAGTACCAAATCAAATTTCTGCTTCCTCTTGGAGCGTGCCAAATAATGTTGAGGTTAAGGATGATAAATTTGAACTTGATGTCCTGTCCTTGATGGACGAAGATGATGTGACTGAAGACAAGACACCCTGTAAGAAAGTTGGAGAAATCGAACAGACTTCACATTTAGAGAACATGTCTGGTGTTAAGCCAAACGATGATATCGGCATCAAACCTTGTACTCCTGCAAGAGCTCCTAGCCCGGATATATACTCTGATGAGGAGCCTCCAGGTAAATATCATTTAACTGATGAGTAGCCTTAATCTCTTTTAACATTCCTGAATCCTGATGGGTTGTAAAATTAACTGTACATGCATTAAATTGAAACTTGCAGAAGAGGCCTTCCGTATCCCACTCGATCATCTCAAAATAGAAGACAAGTCGTCATCAGCTAAGAAGTTGATCAATAAAGAGAAACAGGATATGAAAAGGAAGGAGGCGATGAAATGTGTAAGGTCAATGCCCTCAGGTAGGCGCCAGTTGTTGTTGGCTGCTATAAATGGCCCGCAAACTGATAGTTCATTGTTCAAGAGAAAAAAAAGACTACAGTCTCCCAAGAAAAGGGTAAAAGTCAGTCCAAAACGTGTCTTGCGGCCTGTTACAGTTTAGCACAATTTAAGGTTCTCAAGTGGTTAATGTAAATTGGTCATTTTGCTCAACTAACGAAATTCCACTTCTCGTGGGCTAGCCTTTCTGATTGTCGATATTTTGTTAGAGATCTGGGTTTATTTACACCTAGGTGTCTCAACGGATTTTTCTGTATATGGCGCTACCCTTATATGGCATCTTTTATTTTCAAGTATTTTTTTTTTGTCTGCAGTCTTGAGTGTTTTGAAGTACGTAGTATATTTTTGCTGTCTGCAATCTTAATTTTTTATGTGTATATTTGCTGCCTACAACGTACCATTTTGGTCTTTTAGGTGTGAAAGAGATGATGATACAAATTGAAGACGTTGAGAACTTGAGATATTGTTTCACAAATAATCACAATCAAATGGAAAATCATATACGAAGTACTGTATTTCGTATTACAACTTTCATGCATTTTATCAGGCTTAAATTCTTTAATGTTGTACAGCTTGTTTCCGAAATTAAAATTTATTATGGTCAGAAGCGCATGTAGCTTAGAAGGCCATGTTTTAATCTATAAGCCAACTTAGATGAGCTACCAGCATATCCTTAGGGCATGTATTAATAACCACCCCCTTCGCCACCAACAGCTCCATAGCCACCAGCATGGGCTCCACCAGCAGCATAACCACCTCCACTACCAGTTCCGCCACCTCCACCACCACCATATTGTCCTCCTTTACCGCTAGAGCCTTCTCCGTATCCACCACCAGCTCCACCACCACGACCATATCCACCACCTCCACCACCGACATAAGTCTCACCGCCGCCACTTCCACTTCCTGCACCACCTCCGCCAGCATAGCCCCCTGCCCTACCAGAAGCAAACCCACCTCCTTGACCCCCGCCTTCACCACCCCCATATCCTCCAGCATGCTCCCCTCCAGAAGCACTAGCACCACCACCACCGCTACCACTACCACCACCTCCCCCATAGGCAGCACCACCTGATGCTGCAGCGCCACCATGGCCTCCACCATCACCGCCACCATAACCACCGGCATGCTCCCCTCCAGAAGCACTAGCATCACCACCACCGCTACCACTACCACCGCCTCCCCCATAGGCAGCACCACCTGCTGCTGCAGAACCACCATGGCCTCCACCATCACCGCCACCATAACCACCAGCATGCTCCCCTCCAGAAGCACTAGCACCACCACCACCGCTACCACTACCACCGCCTCCTCCATAAGCAGTGCCACCTCCTGCTGCAGCACCACCATGGCCTCCACCATCACCGCCACCATAACCACCAGCATGCTCCCCTCCGGCACCGTATGCTGCACCTCCACCACTACCACCTCCTCCGCCACCACCATAAACAGCACCACCACCAGAAGCACCACCTCCTTCACCACCACCGTCTCCATATCCACTTGCATGGGAACCACCTCCACCATAAACCATCCCACCACCAGCCCCACTTCCACTACCTCCACCACCAGCATATCCACCTACTTCAACACCGCCACCAACATGTCCACCAAGCTCATAATTGAGGAGAGTTCTAGTGGCAGAGCAAATGCCTAAGCCTAACACCAAGAATAAAACAGAATAAGAGATTTTATGGGAAACCATTTTGAGAATGTGATGGTTTTAAGTAATGCTGAAGAAGATGTATTTATAGGGATGACATTACAATCACAAATGGCGCGCAACTTCCACTGCAACAGTGGTTGAAGCAGCTAGCACATGACAAAAGCCTAAGGATTTGTAATTGTTCGTTCGTTCCCACCTTCCACTATAACTAAAGCAGAAGCCTCAACTCTCAAGTTAATTATTGTATGTAATTCATCATCATCATCAAGATCAGATTACTAGTAGTTTCTCTGGTGTGCTCCGCTACTGTCTCCCACATTTGAATAAAATTCTTTTTATAAATCTGTATAGTTATAATATATAGTTTTTCTCTTGTATTAGTTGTATATTATAGCACTTTCTTTATAATTATGGGCATTAAGCACTGATATTTGTTACTTTCCCCATCACTTATATTAATCAGAAGATATCTAATCCTGACCAGATATTTAGTGTTAGTAGTGTCTTGTTTTCCTTATTTTACAATTGAATAATCTTGTTAATCACACTTTTATCCAATTTCTCATACTGTCATGCAACATAAAGCATAATTATGCTTATATAAATGTTAGGATTTGCTTGAAGACAAAAGGATTTTTTGCAGTTTATTATAACCAACTTGGCTAATTAAGTACTCACCAAATGAAAAGGCAACTTATTAAAGATACAAGTGAGGATAATTCAGTATATCAAATTTTGAGTATTGCATCTACTTGCACTTAGAGCAGCTTGTAGATTATTTTTCTTATTCCACTTGTTAAACGAAAAGCAAATAATTTAGAGTATATGCATACTTAGCAGGTATTGTGATGTTGATCAGCTCGTGTTACATACTAATCAGCTAGACGATAACTTCATTCTGATCTGATTTTCATGACTGGCAGAAAAATTGCTGATTGTTTAGTAACTTTAGTTGCATACATGTTTGATTTATGATTTATATCTCATGAAGAAATGGATTAGTAAATAAAAGAGCTGCAGAACAGGGTTTTGAGATTTTAAAAACTCAATTTACTTAGCTTCCTCGCTTTATCTTGTTAGCTATAAGCCGAAGGAAGATGGTGCAAGTCAAGAATGTGTGATGACTGATGTTTTGTGAACTGTAGCATATACAATGGATACTATACATAGTAGGAGACATCAATTGTGAATTAGTGATGCCTGTGCATGCAATAGTGCTTAATGAATCAACTCCATCAATAATAGAAAAAGATTTTCTTAAGTGGGTTAATTCATGCCTATACATATAGGCCCCGTTTGGTTTAATGTAAAACATTTTCAATGGACAATTAGTTTTCATGGAAAACATATTTTCAAGGAAAAACACAATTGCAAATTAGTTTTCCTTTGTTTGGTTGCATACAAGAAAAGTCCAAGAAAAATAAAAAATAAGAGTGGAAATGTAAGGATAAATGAGAGAGAAGTAAAAAAAAAAAGGTAAGGAGGAAAGATGAAAATGTGGCTTCCCTTGTTTTTGGAAGGAAAATGTTTTCCATCATTAAGGATGGAATTTTCCACCTTTGAAAAATTGTTTTCCACTTCTTAACAAACCAAACAAAGGAAAATGGGAAAAAATGGAAAATTCATTTTCCATGAAAACCTTTTACATCAAACCAAACAGGACCATAGTGAAACTTGGACTTCAAACAGAGGACTCAATTTAAGATCGGGGGCATAGAGTATACTAATCTAACTAGGCACTCAAAATGAAAATGTCACAATTGATTATATTTTTAATTTGCCTATAAAATTCCATTTTTTTTTTTCTTTTCCTTTTCGTCGTGTTTATATGTGCTTCCTTATTTTGGAGTAGAGGGAATTACTAGTTAAAAATGACATTAATATAAACAAGGTATTTGTAATTCTTAAGTATGATCATGTCATGTATATATTAAGGCTATAATCATATTGGCTTCTACCAGCATGTAGCCACAAAGAATGTATTGATTTTCTCGATTGTAATATTAAGAGTACATTGGAATTGAATTGCATTCACTACTTTCATAAAACAACTCTAAAAAATGTAGGAGGTAAATCTTAAGAAGTTTTAATAATCATCAAGTCATCAACATATTAAAAAAAATTGTGAAATTTAAACTTTTACTTGGTATTTATTAAGATGATTAGGCCATTATTTAAGATAATTTATGCGTATTATTTTTTGTTCATTTTTAAAATTACAATTAAAACAAATTTTTCAAAAAGGTCTCATATTCTACTTTGTTGATACACGTTTATATAAGTGAAAACCAAGTGAATAAAACATACCTTGACAATAATTGTTAGCTATAATCCTATGATTCTATCACCCACATTCATTATAAACAATATAGTTGAACTTTAACTCAATCATAGGTTCTTTGAGACATCATTGTAATATTGTGTGATTTTCACTCAATCATAAAATGAAACTTAATCAATTGTATTGAAATTCGTATAAGTTGCATGTTACATATAGAAATCTGGCAATATCCTTCAGGCTCTTACAGTAATTGCCTAATAAATCCGTATTCTTAAACAAAATACTTCGTTCCACATAAATAATAATACTTGATTACATATTCTTGATGAATTAAAATTCTCAATTGTATTGTATGCAGTCAAGGTCTCAAGGATACCCACCATGGGCACCTCCCTCACCACCTCCAGCACCACCACCGTATCCACCTGCATGGGCACCACCAGCATAGGCACCACCTCCTCCTGAGCCGCCTCCGCCACCTGCACCATATGCATGCCCTCCTCCTGCAGCAGCACCACCTGCTCCTCCTCCACTACCATATCCACCACCTACAGCTTCACTACCACCACCATAAGCACCAGCACCGCCACCACCGCTTCCACCGCCACCACCGTATGCACCAGCACCACCTCCACCATAAGCTCCTCCGTGGCCACCACCTTCACCACCTCCATACCCTCCAGCATGCTCTCCTCCTGCAGTTGAAGCACCACCTCCACCAGAACCTCCTCCGGCACCACCAGCATATGCACCGCTACCACCAGAGGCGTAAGCTCCACCATGGCCCTGGCCCCCACCTTGACCTCCACCATAGCTTCCAGCATGTTCTCCTCCCGCACCATAAGCACCACCTCCACCACTTCCACCACCGGCACCACCACCATAAGCACTCCCACCACTTGCACTAGCTCCACCATGGCCTCCGCCTTCTCCACCTCCATAAGCACCTGCATGCCCTCCACCTGCACTATATGCTCCACCTCCACCACTACCACCACCGCCTCCACCAGCATGAGCTCCAGCTCCAGCACCACCATAGGCTACACCGCCTCCTTCACCACCTCCACCACCATACCCACCAGCATGCTCACCACCCGAACCATAAACAACTCCACCACCAGAACCACTACCACCACCACCACCACCGGCATATCCTCCTACATGATCATAGGTGAGGAGAGACCGAGTGGCCGAGGATAACCCTAAACCTAGTAACAAGAAAAAAGTAACATAAGAGATTTTTTGTGAAGCCATTAAAATGTATCTATTGTAGTGTAATGTGTTTTTGTTACTTGAATCCAAAAACCTTATGATATCCCAATGATACAAAACTTGAGGTATATATAGGAATTGGATAGGGAGGTGAGGAAGCGTGTAACTTGCACTTGCACTTGCACTTGCACTTGCACTAGCTAGGACAACTTAAGGGTGGTTGAGGCACATGGATGACAAAAGTCTATAATCCCACTAACTCTTTCCTTTAGCTTGCTTCTACTTTATCAAGATATTAAGATGTACTTCGTATATAGTTAGTAATTTTTGTGTACTTTTGCTGTCTCCAACATTGACTTTATATAATTAGGATGTAATCGATGCACCTTATCATCATATCATGATATTGTATGTTTATTTCTCATTTTAGAAACTCTGTATAAGTTCACATTACTAGCATCATATATTACTAACATGCATCATTTTACATTGAAATACTATTATTACTACTACTAGTTATAGCAAATACGAAGTATAAATTAAAGAGTGGTGCATATAAGTTATAACCATTAGCCGGCATATATAGAGTGTGATGCATATAACTGTAACGCCAATTCTAATGCTTGTATAAGATGAAACAAAGGTGGTAAAATACTACGTACAATATATACGTGCAGTAACATACATGTACACGGTACACCGGCACCGTCGCTGTTTAAGATAATTGTTAAAGACCCACCAAATCTTTGGTTAGGTTTAAAAACAAACTAACCCTTATTACAAGATTTTTTATACCACCGTCTCATGAATTTCATTGATTAAATTATGGTATGCTATTGAATTGAAGCAGGAAGTTCTCTCTCAATAATGTACTGTAAATTGGAACAAGAAAGATGGCCTGGATATATATACTTCGTATTGACATGTGTTCACCAAGATTCTTATTGTCTCACTGATTTTTCTATTTAGCTACAGTAATCGTGATTATCAAAACTATTATTACTCTAGCCTTTAGACACTTAATTATTTTTTTAATAAATAATTAGAAAATTCACCTATCATTGTTACTTTGTAATTGATTATGAAATAAATACTCGTTCATTGAGTCTATATTAAACGTCGTCAAAATAATTATATCCTAATGTAAATGAGAATAACTGAAATATATAGTTCGTGAAAATAATAATTTAATAGTGCGTATGAAGTATATGATTATCTTACGTTTCACATTTGTCCTGTGAGACAACCCATGCCATATAATTAGTTATCTGATCAAAATTAAAAGCCACTATATATTATAAACACTACATCATGAAAGAATAATTTCAGTGGACGAGGGCAAACTATACAGTATACAATATATAACAAGAAAACAAACGTATGAATAATATTATGATTGGAGTTGCTGCATGCATGCCTCCACTATTGACTTCAAGTTAGCAATAATGCTCTCTAGACTAGAACGAGCATAGCAAACTAAAGCTCCAAATTCTCTTCCTCCAGCTAACGTTGCACTGATTATATATCTTCCTCTATAATTTAACTTTACATTGTAAAGCTGATGCTGCAATAATTTTCTTTTATGATCATCCGCAAGGACGAGTTAGGTCGTTCTTTTGCTAAGAAATTATATTATATTAAATTAAATTGACTGAGTAATCTGGAATTGACCGAATAACCTCTTATTAATAAAGTACGTAGACCCTGCTCAATCGAATACTCATCAATAAATCCTGACTAATTTAAGTAGCCCTTGACTGACCGAGTAACCCCTGACCAAGTAGCCCATAATCTGATTGACCGAGTATGTAACCTCATAATAAGTAACTCCGACTACACGGTGTGGCAAGTCACATATGAAACTTTGTATATAATGGGCTAGTGGAGTATTGAAGTTGTATATTTTATGGTAATGAAGTATGATTTTGCCTTGAATTTGTATATTTTAATTTGATTGCTAATTAAGCTCATTATGAGTGATTTAGCTATATTTTTATTATCAAGTTTATGTGTGTATAATTAACTTGGATATTTTTTACAACATTGATTTGTGACTTTATTGAATATTCAAGCATTAACTATTTATTGGTATACGGTTTACGAGTGACGGTGACACAACACCTATAAAATCTTGATCCATCACAGTTTGTATGACACTTCTAATTTCACATATACTACGTGTATATATATATACACTTGTCAATACATTATTTTTTTTTTATTTTCATATATATATATATATATATATATATAACTTTATACTAAAGGCGAAACCAGGAATGACACATGTCATCTCCTGGTTAAAAATTTTCCCTCCAAAAGGTTTTTTTTTTTTTTTTTTTGCCAAAGCTTCTTAGAGTAGTTTTTAATACAAACAATGCAATAATATTTCATTTCCTATTTGATAAGTATATTCTATTTGTACACATTTAAACAAAGATATTATTTTTTTAATACAATAATCTATCTATAACTTTATACTAAAGGCGAAACCAGGAATGACACATGTCATCTCCTGGTTAAAAATTTTCCCTCCAAAAGGTTTTTTTTTTATTTCTTTTGCCAAAGCTTCTTAGAGAAGTTTTTAATACAAACAATGCAATAATATTTCATTTCCTATTTGATAAGTATATTCTATTTGCACACATTTAAACAAAGATATTATTTTTTTTATACAATAATTTGCAATAATAGTTTATAACTTTGTAATGTAATTTATAGTTATTTTTATTAGTCGTGCATATATTATTGTCTCTGTTTTCTTTAGTGTGATAAATTTTTAATTTTTTTTTTGTAATTACAGAACTTTCATCCTATTTTGCAATTAGGTATAATTTTTTATAATTAAATAATAGTGTTAAACTAATGATAGGTATTAAGTATTAAAAATTACCGTGCATGGCACGTGACTTAACCTAGTGTGTGTATATATATATATATCCAATGAGAAGGATGAAATGTGCATTTATTTTGAACTAAATGTGCATATATTTTCTACTAAATGTGCATATTTGATTTTGGACCTGATACTTTTTTTTTGCAAATTCTGGAAAAACGAGAACTTATGCACATTATGTGCAAAAAATATGCACATTCAATTTCGGTCGAATTTTTTTTGGCACATTTTATTCAAAAAATATGCACATTTAGTGAAAATTTTATGCACATAAAATCCTTTTCATCCTTCTCAATTTAAGAACCTTCTCATTTGATCCCAAATCTATCTATCTATCTATCTATATATATATATATATATATATATATATATATATATATATATATATATATATATATATATATATATATATATATATATATATATATATATATATATATATATATATCGGAAAAATTAGAAATAATAATCCCAACTTTCATCCATTTTGCTACAATAATCCCAACTTTGGACTATTCTAGAATAATCCGAACTTTAGGGGGTATTTTTTTTTCTTCAATCCTATACCGGTTAACAAAATTAAATGACCTATTATATCAGGTCACTTGACACGTGTCAAGCCCTAATTGGTCCAAAAAAAATAAAAAAAAACCCCAAAACTAACCAACCACCAGTCAGCCTCCCCTTCCCCCACCAGCCACCCTAACCACCACCTCACGGCCAACCTGCCGCCCCTTTGTCGCCGACCAGCCGCGTGAAACAACCTTCACCACGTCGTCGTCTTCCTCCTTCCCCGAAACAACCCACATTCCCCACGAAACCACCTCCCCGAAACCCGAAACCCCAAATCCACCAACGAAACCCTAAATCCACCAACGAATCCTCTCCCACCCCCAAAAACCCCCAATCGTTCCTCCCACCACCCCGAAACCCTAAGCGGCTTGGTTTTCGACGGTGGGGAGGAGTTTTTGGGGGTTTTCGAGAGTGGGAGACTGGATTTAAGCGGCAATTTCGAGTGGAGGAGATTGGGGGAAAAGGAGAAACGACGAGTGGGAAGGGGGAAACCGGCGCAAGGGGAGGGGAAAGAGGAAATCGACGCAGTGGGAGGGAATTAGCGCCGCCGTTTAGGGTTAAACTGGTGGTTTTGGGGGTTGGCTGGTGGTTTTTGAGGTTGGCTGGTGGCTGAGATTTTGGGGGTTGGTTATTTTTTTTATTTTTTATTTTTAGAAATTGTTTAGCCAATTCAGTAGTGACACGTGTCACTTTTAAAAGTAAAAAAAAAAAACCATTCAACCGGTTACCGGTTTTTGGGATTGAAGAAAAAAAAAATACCCCCTAAAGTTCGGATTATTCCAGAATAATCCAAAGTTGGGATTATTATTTCTAATTTTTCATATATATATATATATGTATATGTATATATATACATATACATATATATATATATATACATATATATATATATATATACATATATATATATATATATATATATATATATATATACATATATATATATATATATGTATACACTAAATTCTCAAGTGTAAATCATCAAAGCTAGTTAAACAAATAATAATAATAATAATAATAATAATAATAATAATAATAATAAATATTTTTTTTAAAAAGAAGCATATGAAGTACATAAGTCAAAATATTAAATTAAAAATAAACAAAGAAGTACTGTATAAGTTATTTATTCAGTATATATAGAGCTCTCAATTCGGGTAAAACGGGTCGGGTAAGAGTGGATCGGGTCAATTCAGATTAATTCAATAACCTATGCGAGTCGGGTTTGGGTTGGGTCATGCTTGAGTCGGGTCACGTCGGGTCATACTTCTTATCGGGTTAGGGTCTGGTGAACAATAGGTTGGGTTAATTCGGGTTTTCACGGGTTAGGGTAATTCTTGGGTTTGAGTCGGGCTCGGTTCAAGTCAATAATTTGTGGGTTAATCAGGTCGGGTCATTCTTGAGTTTGATTCGGGTTCGGTTCAAGTCAATAATTTGCGGATTATAATCAGGTCGGGCCATTTCCAAGTCGGTTCATTCTCGGGTTCAAGCCGGGTTCAGTTCAAGTCAATAATTTGCGGGTTATAATCAGGTTAGGTCATTTTCAAGTCGGATCATTCTCGAATTCAAGTCAGGTTATGTTCAAGTTAATAATTTGCATGTTACAATCAGGTCGGGTCATTTCCAAGTCAGTTCATATTCTGGTTCAACTAATTATAAATTGATAATTATCATTATTATCAAGATAATTATTTCCTTTGACTATATATAATATATATGACAATATACTAGGGAACTATAGTCCATAATTTAGGATGAGGATGTTGATCCTTTTTCTTTTGCTGGCCTAGACCGACTTGGTCTCCCAAGACAAAATGCTTTGATCAACAATAATAAGGTGGTCTAAATTGCATTTAAGGTGATTTGAAATCGGGTTAGAAACAATTTGGGTTGAATTTAGGTCGGGTCAATAACAAGTCGTGTTAATTTCGAGTCGAGTTAATAACTGATCGGGTTGAATTTTTGGGTTGGGTAAGTAATAGGTATGGTAAAATTCGGGTCGGGTCAATAACAAGTTGGGTTGAATTTGGTTCAGGTCAATAACAAGTCGGTTTATTTCGGGTCGGGTTTGTAACAGCAGGTTGGGTTAAATTCGAGACGGGTTAGGAACGACTCGGGTTGAATTCAGGTCAGGTTAGTAAATAGTCGGTTTGAATTCGGGTTTTGACGGGTTAAAACAGGTTTGGATCAATTTCGGTCAGGTTCGGTGCAAGTTAATTAAATTGGCCGTTATAAACCGGTAAATCGGTGCAAGTTCGTTGTAAACCGGTAAATTGGCCGTATAAAGGCAAATTGGATGATTCCACCCACCCAATTGGGCTCTCGGGGGGTATTAGAGACCATGGTAAACATTTCAGCAATTTTTATTTCTGGGGGAAAAAAAGTAAAAAAAAATTCCAAAATTGAAGGATTAATTAATATTCACGGATTTTGAGAAATTTTGGAGGTTTCGGGGCCCGGTGTCAAAATTCTTGAAATCCTAAGAAATACATCTCGGGGCCAAATAATGTCGTTTGGAACCATATATGATCATTATTTGTTGTCATAAATGTTCATGGCAGGCCTGAATTATTGAAATCGGTGCAAGTTGTAAACCGGTAAATTGGTCGTTTAAAGGGAAATTGGATGGTTCCACCCACCCAATTGGACCCCCGAAGGATATTAGGGACCATGTTAAACATTTCGACAATTTTTATTTTCGAGAAAAAAAAGTCAAAAAATTCTAAATTGAAGGCTAATATCCACGCTTTTTGAGAAATTTCGAAGATTTCGAGGCCAGGTGTCGAAAAGAAATGAGATTTTATTAGATACATATCGGGGTCATATAATGACGTTTGAAACCATAAATGACCATTATATGCCGTCATAAATGTTCGTGGTAGGCTTAAGTTAATGAAATTAGTGCTAGTTATAAACCAGTAAATTGGTTGTTTAAATGCAAATTGGATGGTTCCACGGCTTCCACCCACCAAATTAGATTACCGGAGGGTATTAAGAACCATGGTAAACATTTCGGCAATTTTTATTTTCTGGTGAAAAAAAGTCAAAATTTCCAAAATTGAAGGGTAATGTCCACGCTTTTTGAGAAATTTTGGAGGTTTTGGGGCCCGATGTCGCAAAGTCTTGAGAATTTAGGGAATTTATCTGAGGGTCATATAATGCCGTTTGGAACCATATATGATCATTATATGTTATGTTGTCATAGATGTTAGTGGTAGGCTTGAGTTAAGTAAATTAGTGCAAGTTGTAAATCGGTAAATTGACCGTTTAAAGGTAAAGTGGATGGTTTCATCCACCCAATTGGACTCCCGGGAGGTATTAGGGATCATTGTAAACATTTTGACAATTTTTATTTTCGAGCGAAAAAAAATCAAAAAATTCCAAAATTGAAGGCTAAGATCCATACTTTTTGAGAAATTTTGGAGGTTTCGAGGCCCGTTGTCGAAAAGCCTTTAAATTTTCTGGGGATACATCTCGGGGTCATATAATGTCATTTGGAACCATTTATGATCATTATATGTTGTCATCAATGTTCATGGTAGGCTTAATTTAATGAAATCGGTGCAAGTTGTAAACCGGTAAATTGGTCGTTTAAAAGGAAATTGGATGGTTCCGCCCACCCAATGGGACTCTCGGACGATATTAGGAACCATGGTAAACATTTCGGCAATTTTTATTTCCAGGCGAAAAAAGAGTCAAAAATTTTAAAAAATGAAGGCTACTATCCACGTTTTTTGAGAAATTTTGGAGGATTCGAGGCCCGGTTCGAAAAGTTTTGAAATTCTAGGTGATACATCTCGGGGTCATTTAATGCTGTTTGGAACCATATATGTACATTATTTGTTTCCATAAATGTTCATGGTAGGCTTGAGTTAACGAAATCGGTGCAACTTATAAACCGGAAAATAGGCTGCTTAAAGGCAAATTGGATGGTTCCACCCACTCAATTGGAATACCGGAGGGTATTAGGGACCATGGTAAACATTTCAGGAATTTTTATTTTCTGGCGAAAAAAGTCAAAAATGAAGGGTAATGTCCACGCTTTTTGATAAATTTTGGAAGTTTCGGGGTCCGATTTCGCAAAGTCTTGAGAATTTAGGGAATACATCTTGGGGTCATATAATGCCATTTGGAACCATATATGATCGTTATATGTTGTCATAGATGTTAGTGGTAGGCTTGAGTTAATGAAATCGGTGCAAGTCGTAAACCGGTAAATTGGTCGTTTAAAGGCAAATTGGATGGTTCCACCCACCCAATTGGACTCCCAGAGGATATTAAGGACCACGGTAAAAATTTCGACAATTTTTTTTATTTTTGAGCGAAAAATAGATAAAAAATTCCAAAATTGAAGGCTAAGATCCAAGCTTTTTGAGAAATTTTGGATGTTTCGTGGCCCGGTGTCGAAAAACATTTAAATTTTAGGGGATACATCACGGGGTCATATAATTCCATTTGGAACCGTTTATGATCATTATATGTTGTCTTAAATGTTCGTGGTAGGCTTAATTTAATGAAATCGGTTCAAGTTGTAAACCGGTAAATTGGTCGTTTAAAGGAAAATTGGATGGTTTCACCTACCCAATGAGACTCCCGAATGGTATTAGAAACCATGGTAAACATTTTGGCAATTTTTATTTCCGTGCGAAAAAAAAGTCAAAATTTTCAAAATTGAAGGCTAATATGCACGCTTTTTGAGAAATTTTGGAGGATTCGGGGCCCAGTGTCAAAAAGTCTTGAAATTTTAGGGGATACATCTCAGGGTCATTTAATTCCATTTGGAACCATATATGACCATTCTTTGTTGACATAAATGATCGTGGTAGTCTTGAGTTTACGAAATCGGTGCAATTTATAAACCGGAAAATAGGGCGTTTAAAGGCAAATTGGATGTTTTTACCCACCCAATTGGACTCCTGAAGGGTATTAGGGACCATTGTAAACATTTCGGCAATTATTATTTTCGGGCAAAAAAAGTCTAAAAATTCCAAAATTAAAGGCTAATATCCAGGATTTTTGAGAACTTTTGGAGCTTCGGAGCCTGGTATCAAAAATCCTTGAGATTCTAAGGAATACATCTTAGAGTCATATAATGTCGTTTGGAACCATATATGATCACTGTTTGTTTTCATAAATGTTCGTGGTACGCTTGAGTTAATGAATTCGGTGCAAGTTGTAAACTGGTAAATTGGCCGTTTAAAGGCAAATTGGATGGTTCCACCCACCCAAGTGGACCCTCGGAGGGTATTAGGGACCAAGGTAAACATTTCGTCAATTTTTATTTTCGGGCGAAAAAAAAGTCAAAAAGTTCAAAAATTAAAGGCTAATATCCACGGTTTTTTGAAATTTTGGAGGTTTCAGGCCCGGTGTCGCAAAGGATTGAGAATTTAGGGAATACAACTAGGGATCATATAATGCCGTTTGGAACCATATAAGATCATTATATATTGTCTTAGTTGTTCGTGGTAGGCATGAATTCATGAAATCGGTGCAACTTGTAAATCGGTAAATTGGTCGTTTAAAGGTAAATTGGATGGTTCCACCCACCCAATATAATTGGACTCCCAGAGGGTATTAGGGACCATGGTAAACATTTCGGCAATTTTTATTTCCTGGCGAAAAAAGTCAATAAATTCCATAATTGAAGGCTAATATCCACGTATTTGAGAAAATTTGGAGGTTTGAGGCACGATATCGAAAAAGCTTGAGATTTTAGGGGATACATCTCGGAGTCATATAATGTCATTTGAAACCGTATATGTTCATTATATATTGTCTTAAATGTTCGTGGTAGGCTTGAATCAATGAAATCGGTGCAAGTTATAAATCGGTAAATTAAATGTTTTAAGGAAAATTATATTGGTTCCACCCAACCAATTGTCGCTCAGAGGGTATTAGGGACCACGGTAGACATTTCGGCATTTTTTTATTTCCGGGTAAAAAATTGTCAAAAAATTAAAAATTGAAAGATAATATCCAGACTTTTTGAGAAATATTTGAGGTTTCGAGACTTGGTGTCGAAAAATCTTCAAATTCTAGGGGATATATATCGGGGTCATATAATGCCGTTTTGAACCATATGTGATTATTATTTGTTGTTATAAATGTTCGTGGTAGGCTTGATTTAATGAAATCGGTGCAAGTTGTAATTTGGTAAATTTGTAGTTTAAAGACAAATTAATTAGATGGTTCCACCGACCCAATTGGACTCCCGGAGGGTATTAGGGACCATGGTAAATATTTCGATAATTTTTAGGAAAAATAAATTGATTTTACCACCTATTTTTTTTATTTATTTTAAATAACCACCTCTAAAAGTGAAAAACATTAGAAATCAACACCTTTTAGCGTTGGTCCGATCATGTTTTCGACTATTTATAAGCTAAATTTTAAAGGTTCTTCTTCCTTCTTTAGTGTACTTTCTTCACTTTTTGTCCTAGTTGAATTAAAATTTGGCTAAAAGTGGTGATTTTTAATGTTTTTCACTTTTAGAGGTGGTTATTTATAATAAAGAAAAAAAGGGGTGGTAAAATCAATTTTGGGTGATTTGAGGGGTGGTTATTTACAATTTTTTTTTTCCTAATTTTTATTTATGTGCGAAAAAAGTTAAAAAAAAATTCCAAAATTGAAATCCACGTTTTTTGAGAAATTTGAAGGTTTCGAGGACCGGTGTCGAAAAGTTTTTAGATTTTAGGGATACATCTCAGGGTTATATAATTTCGTTTGGATCCATATATGATCATTATATGTTGTCATAAATGTTCGTAGTAGACTTAAGTTAATTAAATCGGTGCAAGTTGTAAACTGGTAAATTGGCCATTTAAAGGCAAGTAGGATGGTTCCACCAACCCAATTGGTCTCCCAGACGGTATTGGGGACCATAGTAAACATTCCAGCAATTTTTATTTCCGAGCGAAAAAAAGTAAAAAAATTCCAAAATTGAAGGCTAATATTCAGGCAAAAAAAAAGTGAAAAAATTCCAAAATTGAAGGCTAATATTCATTCTTTTTGAGAAATTTCGAAGGTTTCGGGACTGGCGTCGAAAAGAAATGAGATTTTAAGGGATACATCTTGGGGTCATATAATGCCGTTTTGAACCATAAATGTTCGTGGTAGGCTTGAGTTAATGAAATCGGTGCAAGTTGTAAACCGATAAATTGGCCGTTTAAAGGCAAATTGGATGGTTCCACCCACCCAAATGGACTCTCGGAGGGTATTAGGGACCATGGTAAACATTTCGGTAATTTTTATTTCCGGGCGAAAAAAAGTCAAAAAAATCCAAAATTAAAGGCTAATATCCACGCTTTTTGAGAAATTTAAGAAATTTCGGGGCCCGGTGTCGAAAAGCCTTGAGATTTTAGGGAATACATATTGGAGTCATATAATTCCGTTTGGAACCATTTATGATCATTATATGTTGTTATAAATGTTCGTGGTAGGCTTGAATTAATGAAATCGGTGCAAATTGTAAATCGAAAAATTGGTTGTTTAAAGGCAAATTGGATGGTTCAACCTACCCAATTTGACTCCGCAAGGATATTATTGACCATGGTAAATATTTCGGCATTTTTTATTTCCGGACGAAAAAATGTCAAAAATTAAAAAATTGAAGGCAAATATCCACGCTTTTTGAGAAATTTGGAGTATTCAGAGCCCGATGTCTAAAAGTTTTGAAATTCTAGGGAATACATCTCGGTATCATATAATGTTGTTTGGAACCATATATGATCATTATTTGTTGTCATAAATGTTCGTGGTAGGCTTGAGTTAATGAAATCGGTGCAATTTGTAAACTGGTAAATTGATCGTTTAAAGGAAAATGGGATGTTTCCACCCACCCAATTGGACTCCCGGGGGGTATTAAGGACCATGGTAAACATTTCAGCAATTTATATTTTCGTGCGAAAAAAATCAAAAAATTCTAAAATTGAAGACTAATATCCATGCTTTTTTTGAAATTTCGAAGGTTTAGGGGCTCGGTGTCGAAAAGAAATGAGATTTCAGGGAATAAATCTCGGAAACATATAATGCCATTTGGAACCATAAATGATCATTATATGTTGTCATAAATGTTCGTGGTAGGCTAAATTAATGAAATTGGATTGGTGCAATTAAGTTGTAAACTGGTAAATTGGCCGTTTAAAGGCAAATTAGATGGTTCCACCCACCTAATTGGACTCCCCGAGGGTATTAGGGACCATAGTAAACATTTTGGCAATTTTTATTTCCGGGCGAAAAAAAGTGAAAAAATTCAAAAATTGAAGGTTAATATCCACGGTTTTTGAAAAATTTTGTAGGTTTCGGGGCCGGTGTCGAAAAGGCTTGAGATTTTATGAGATGCATCTTGGGGTCATATAATGCCGTTTGGAGACATAAATGATCATTATATGTTGTCATAAATGTTTGTGGTAGGCTTGACTTAATGAAATCGGTGAAAGTTGTAAATCTGTAAACTGGTCATTTAAAAGCAAATTAGATTGTTCCACCCACTCAATTGGACTCCCACATGGTATTAGGGACCACGGTAAACTTTTCGGCAATTTTTATTTACGGGTGAAAAAATTCTAAAATTTCCGTAACTGAAGGCTAATATATATCCACGCTTTTTGACAATTTTGGAGGTTTCGGGGCCGGGTGTCGAAAAGGCTTGTTATTTTAGGAGATACATCACGGATTCATATAATGCCGTTTGGAACCATATATGATCATTATATGTGGTCATAAATATTCGTGGTAGGCTTGACCTAATGAAATCGGTGCAAGTTGCAAATCGGTAAATTGGCCGTTTAAAGGCAAATTGGATAGTTCCACCCAAGCAACTGGACTACAGAGGGTATTAGGGACCATGGTAGACAAATAATATCCACACTTTTTGAGAAATTTTGGAGGTTTGGGACCCGGAGTCGAAAAGTCTTGAAATTCTAGGGGATATATTTCAGGGTCAGATAATGCCATTTGGAACCATATATGATCATTATTTGTCGTTATAAATGTACATGGTAGGCTTGATTTAATGAAATCCGTGCAAGTTGTAAACCGGCAAATTGGTTGTTTAAAGGCAAATTGGATGGTTCCACCCACCCAATTGGACTCCCGGAGGATATTAAGAGACCATGGTAATCATTTTGGCAATTTTTATTTGCGGGCAAAAAAACGTCAAAAAATTCCAAAATTGAAATCTACGCTTTTTGAGAATTTTGGGATGTTTCGAGACCCGGTGTCAAATTTTTTTTTTGAGATTTTAGGGAATACATCTCGGGGTCATATAATGCCGTTTGGAACCATATATGATCATTTTATATATGTTGTCATAAATGTTCGTAGTAGGCTTAAGTTAATTAAATTAATGGAAGTTGTAAACTGGTAATTTGGCCGTTTAATGGAAAATAGGATGGTTCCACCCACCCAATCGGTCTCTCATAGGGTATTAGGGATCATGGTAAACATTTCGGAAATTTTTTATTTTCGGACGAAAAAAATTTCCAAAATCCATGCTTTTTGAGAAATTTCAAATGTTTCGGGGCTGGTGTCGAACAGAAATGAGATTTCAGGGGATATATCTCGGGGTCATATAATCCCTTTTGGAACCATAAATAATCATTATATGTTGTCATAAATGTTCGTGGTGGGCTTGAGTTAATGAAATCGGTGGAAGTGCGGTAAATTAGTCGTTTAAAGGCAAATTGGATGGTTCCATGATAACTTGTTGTTTGGTATGATTTTAGGGTACTTTTGAACCTTGTTTTCGTGATTATTTGACATTAAAGTTCATTATTTATCTTATTTTTATACAAATTTTGTTCCATCCATGCTTCACGGGTTGTTTGTGTTTTTGATGTAATGTAGCTATTTTTAGCACTATATATGGACGTGATCAAGCATGAGTGAACAAGGAGAATGGAAATCTTGGTTGATAGAGCAATGGAGGAAGTAGGATGAGTGCCTTAAAGAGATCGAAATGAAAAGCTTTTGGAAAGCCTTGAAGGGTTGTTTGCTGATATGTCCATTTTATATAGTGTTTTACCCCCGTCCCTTGGTCGTTATTAGTAGTGTTTTTGGCTCTTTCGGGCCACTTTTATTACTAATTTGTGTGTTCTAGTATTTTCGTAGTTTTAGTATTATTTTACAGGAAATTGCACTCTTGGAGCATTTTCCCGGGCTTTATGGATCAACTACGGAAGCTAGAAGGACACGACCACTTTTGGAGCCCAAGATCGGTGAGAGCCGGTGATTAAGGGCTCGGTAATTGGGATCCCGAGGCATTTGGACCAAGTATTCGAGACCCGAGAGGAAATCCGGATTGGGCCGAGAAATCTAGCCCAATCGAAGTCCAAGCCTCAAGGAGAAGCAACCGCCCGATCGGGCTACCTCTAGCACGATCGGGCGCGGCATGACCATTGTGCTGAGCGTGCTATAGCGCGCCCGATCATGCAAGCATCTAGAACGATCGGGCGATGCTGCTGGGTAGGAACGCGAAGAAAAATGCGCGCCCGATCGGACGGCCCTTCGCCCGATCGGGCGCGCGTTTCTGGAAGGCCTGATGATGTTTAGTTTTAATTCTTGTTTTAGAAAACGTTTAAATACGATTTTGTACGGAATTATTAGAAGATCTTCTTTCTTAGACTTTCTCTCTCTACTTAGGATCTTTCCTCTCTCTTAACTCTTAACTCTTCTCTCAACTCTTGTTCTTGATTGTTTCCATTAATACAGATTAGTTTGGTAACGATTTCTCTTCTCTTAACCTTATTTCCCTTTATCATGATTTACTCTATTACTTTGATTAGTTTAGATTTAATTATGTGTGAGTAGTTTTATTTCTAGGGTTTGTGGGGATCCATAAATAATATGAAGGGGTAATTTATTATTGTTAATTGTCAATGTTAGATTAATTTCCTATTGATTGATTTAATGCTCTGTGACTAGATTTGCGCAGATCTTTTATGCATGAGTTTAACAATATTGATTCGAGATTCGCCAGATGAGAATTGATGTTTAGGTCTAGTTTCAATAGGCAGGTTAATTTATAAATGGTTAGGTCGAGATTCGAAAGATGAGATTTAATACCGGTAATTTAATTGTGTGATTATAATACGTAGCGAAAGCCCTTTATAATCTGATTAATTCATGCATTGAAGATTGATTATTATGTTTTACGCTGGAGTATTATTTATTGGTGAACCTATGCCCTAGATCCTTTTATATATTATTTTCTCCCTACTCTTAATCTTCGTAGTTTAGTTTCCTTTGATTACAATATATTGGTTACTCTATAATCTGGATTATATTAATTAATTAGGAATAGAAAGACTCGTTTCTCTGTGGATTCGACCCTACTTCCCTATCTACGTTAGTTAGAGGATTTAGGTATTTACTTTTGATTAGGGGATGCGACTTTACCCTGTCAAAATTTGGCGCCGTTGCCAGGGAAACGGTTTTATTTTTATTTCTGATTGTTTTTGTAGTCTAGATTATTTCCCTTTTGCCTCAGTGAGTGTTAGTTCTCTAAGACAAATCTCATATTTGCTTCTAGTTTTTGTTTATGCCCAGGTGTTCCAGATCAGGTTACATCCCATTCGATCCTGAGATCGAACGTTCCTTCCATAGACAGAAAAATCTCTACAAGCAAATCCTGGCGGATTCTGGTGATAATAACAATAATCACCGAAATCCTCCAACTGGTTCTAGCGATTCGGAGACATCATCAAACGCAGAATCAGAGATGACGGCTCCGAAGAAGCTTAGTGATTATTCACAACCAAAGCTTATGAATTTTCCACATCTCACCCCTACTCCAAATCTTGATGGGGTTCAATTTGAAATCAAACCTCAATTTATAACGATGATAGAGAGGAAGCAATTCAGTGGAGCCAAGGGTGAAGACCCGAATCTTCACATTGCCGACTATTGTCAATATTGCAACACCATCAAGCAAGCCGGGGTCACTCAAGACCAAATCAGGGAGATTCTCTTTCCCTTCTCTTTAACTGGAAAAGCTAAATTGTGGTTTAATGGCTTAAATAGAACTACACTTGGTTTAACTGACTGGGAAACTCTTGTTTTGAATTTCTATAACAAGTATTATCCTGCAGAGAGAACAGCAGTACTACGGAGTGCGATCCAGAACTTTGCCCAAGAAGCCGATGAATCTTTATATGAGGCTTGGGAGAGGTTCAAGGACTTACAAAGAGAATTCCCTCACCATAATTTTGCGCAATGGCAGTTAATCCAACCCTTTTATAACGCACTAGGTGAAAAAGGCATTTGGCAGCGGTTCAAACCCGGTCTAAGGCACCGGTTTGAACCGCTGCCTATGTGAGGGGTGCAAAAAAGGGGGCCAAAAAGGCACCGGTTCAAACCGGTGCCAAAAATCGAAATTGGCACCGGTTAACCGGTGCCAAAAAGGCCCACAAAAAACTTTTTCAAAGTTTTTGGCACCGGTTAACCGGTGCCAAAAAACCCCCCAATAATCATTTTTTTTTTGGTTGTTGGTGTCATTTTTCACTTAACATCAAATTGACTAAAATAAATAAGAACAACAACATATTAATCGAATATCATTGAATATAACCGAAATTTACAGTATATAGTCAAGAAAAAATTAAAATATACGAATTATAAAATTAAACAATTACAACATTTAAATAAATAAAAAAGAACCACAATATAAATCAAAAAAATATATTACAACATCACAATAAAAAAAAAAACCCAAACATCTAAATCAATATTCTTGATTCTTGATTCTTCGATTATGTGCAATATTTTGGGCTTGCAAAGAAAATAGTATACCTGCGCCAATTAGTTCATCCATCAAAATCAATTAAAATGTATTAGCTGCAAAAATTAGTTAAAAACCCAGAAAATTAAAAAAAATCGAAAAAATTAAAATTGAAAAAAAATTAAAACCCAGAAAATCGAGAAAATCCAGAAAATGAAGAAAAAATTAAATTTAAACCCAGAAAATCGAAGAAAATTAAAACCCAGAAAATTAAAAAAAATCAAAAAAATTAAAATCGAAAATTACCCAGAAAATAAAAAAAAATAAACGAAAAAATACCCAGAAAAAATTGAAATCGAAAACCAAATAATAATCCCAAAAATTGAAAAAAAAATTCAAACCTAGAAAAACTTGAAATCGAAAAAACACAGAAAAAAAATTGAAATCGAAAATAAAATCAAAATCTAAAAACAAAACCCAGAAAACAACCCCAAAACGCATGCATGAAAATTAACCCAGAACTCGATTAATTAGCCCAAAAAACGATTATTATAATCGATAATTAACCCAAGAAAAATCGAAATAAAATCTGAAAAAAGATTTAAATCGATTAATGAAACCCAGATCAATAGAATTAAAATCCAAAAATCGATTTAAATCGATTAATTAAACCCTTAAAAATCCAATTAAACCCAAAACTCGATTAATTAAACCCAGAAATCTCAAAATAAAGAAAAAAAAACCCCAAAAACCACATGCATGTACCTAGAATCGGTGTTCTTGGTGGTCTTGGGTGTTGGTCTTGGTGGTGGCCTTTGGTGGTGGTAACGAGTGAGAAGGAGATGAGAGAAGGAGATGAGATCACCCATTTACGGAGAAGAGAGATAGAAGGAGGAGAGAGAAGGAGAAGGAGGAGGAGAGAGAAAGAGAAGGAGGAGCGGCTGAGGGAGTGAGGGAGAGTTAGGGTTATATATGGGGCGTTTTTTTTTAATTATGTAGATAAACCGGTTTAGTGGCACCGGTTTGAGTTGAACCGGTGCCATTGCTCTTGGTCTGAAATTCTGCCCATTTTTAGGCAGGTATTTGGCACCGGTTTGGCCTGAACCGGTGCCTTTTGGGGGTTGCCTTTTTGTATTTTTCTACTAGTGACGGCATTGGAAATTCCTCTAGAATAATTTTAGACTTTGCAGCTAGTGGGAGATTTATGAATCTTAATGTTGATGATGCGGGTCAGGTTATTAAAGATACGGCGATACACAATTCCCAATATGGGAACCCTAAAGGATTTGCTAACAAGGGGAAGCATAGTGTCGACTCTGTATCCTTTTTGCAAGCTCAACTAACCTCTATTTGCCAAAAATTAGATAATCTGAGTACTGCTAATGTAGCTAATGTTTTTGCAATTAATAATAATTCTAATGAGGCTTTCTGTGAAAATTGTGGTATTGTAGGTCATTGGGAGCAAGATTGCAGGAGTTCAGTGGAGCAATTAATGCCTTCCAAGCTTATAGGCAGAATAACTCATACTCCAACACCTACAATCCTGGGTATCGGAATCATCCGTACCTTTCCTACCGGAGCACTAATGCTCAAAATCCACCACCACAAGAACCACAGGCGCCACAACAGCAGAAATATTATCATCCCAATGATAGCAAGAAGAACCAACCCCAACAACCCCCCTCATCTTCCGACCCTTCTCTGGCGGAAATAAGAGCAATGTTGGTTAATATGCAAAAGCACATGGAAAGCAGAGATGCGACAATTGATCAAATTCTAGCGCACAATAAAATTGTAGATAATCAAATTGCGCAACTCTCCGCTACTCTACAAGCCCGCGAACAGGGAGCCTTGCCGGCACAGCCTACTAGGCCTACGGATCAAGCATTTGCAATTACTCTACGGAGTGGTTCAAACTATGAAGGGCCCTTTATGCCCAAAGTTGATGAACCTGTTTTATCAAATAATGCTAATCTTGATTCCATTAAACCAAACAATGTAGTTGATAGCCCTGCAGGGCTAAAGGATAATACTAACATATCTAATTCTACATTGCAGGGTACAACTCCAGAGAAGGTGGCTACTCCAGACAAGAGTAATAATGCTCCAAAGCCAATTATCAAACTTCCATTCCCCAATCGTCAATTGAAGACAAACTTGGATAAGCAGTTTGGTAAGTTCCTGGAGGTAGTAAAAGATTTGAAGGTAATAGTTCCCTTTATTGAACTGATCACACAAATCCCCTTGTATGCAAAATTTATGAAAGAAATATTGACGAGAAAAAGGTCTATTAGTGAGGTAGAGACGGTAGCTTTCACTGCAGAATGTAGTGTCGTACTTCAAAATAAGTCTCCACCTAAATTAAAAGATCCGGGTAGTTTTTCTATCCCTTGTCATATTGGCAATCTCTTGATTGATAATGCATTATGTGATTTGGGTGCTAGTGTTAGCGTCATGCCATTATCTGTGTGTTCTAAGTTGAATATGGGTAAATTAAAAGCTACCAATATAACTCTACAAATGGCCGACCGTTCTTTCAAATACCCCTTAGGTGTTTTAGAGGATGTCCCCGTTAGAGTAGGTAAATTTTATATACCTGTAGATTTTGTTGTTCTTGATATGGCCGAGGATATGCAAACCCCAATTATTTTGGGTAGACCATTCCTTAACACTGCAGGAGCAGTCATAGATGTAAGAAGTGGTAAGTTAACACTATCAGTAGGGGATGATAAAGTTGTTTTTAATCTGAATAATGCCCCTAAAAGCTCCATGACTGAGGAGAAATGTTTCAGTGTTAATGTGGTTGTAAATTATTCTAACAAGCCCCAAGCTGTTGAAAAAGATCCCTTGGAGGCGGTATCTTGTGTTGCATCCTTTTCAGATGAAATAGACAAATGGCAGAAGGAAATCGATGCAATAGAAAGAGCGCTCTACAATGTTGGTCTTGGTTTCGAGGATGAACAGGTGGAACCGATCGAGCAAGTTGTGCGAATCGAGCCCACGGTAAGTGTTCCGCCGGATCGAGTTGCAAGTGTTGAACGCAATGACAATTTGAAGCAAAACTCGATCGAAAAAGGATTCTTAGTGCATAGCATTGAAGATCCCCCAATCCAAGTCAAGGAGGATCCACCAGATAAGGTGATTTGGCGTCCCACAGGGTATGTCAGAAAGCCACATCGCGGCCTAAACACCGCTAGACCGGGTGAGAAACCACCCGATCAAGCGTTAGGCCAAGGGTCCTAGATGTTGTACTTGGTAAGAAGGTCGTGCGGGACCTAGATAAACCAGCGCTTTGTGGGAGGCAACCCGTATTTCTTGCTTTCTAGACTAGTTTTCCTTTTTATTTATTTTTTAATTTTATTTTAGAGAGGCGAGGAGAGTGAAAATTTTACCGTTTACAAGTGTTTTTGTACAGGTATAGGTTTAAGAGGTCAAAAGACTTAGAAAAAAAATTTGAAGACGAAGAAAAGCTAAGGAAACGACTGGGCACGGGCCCGATCGGGCAGAGCTCGCCCGATCGGGCGCGCAAGCAAGGCAAATTCCAGCCTTAATTCCGCCCGATCGGGCACGAAAGGAGAGCTGGAATCGAGCCTTATTTCGCCCGATCGGGCGAGGTTGCCCGATCGGGCGCGCAAGTGCCGTCAGAAACTCGAGCAAATTTCGCCCGATCGGGCGCGAATCGAGTGAAGGAAAAGATATATCGGGCGAAGCTCGCCCTATCGGGCGAGTATGAGGGCGAAATATCGTTCGTGTTCGCGCTCGATCGGGCGGAGCTTGCCTGATCGGGCGCGCAACTTCAATTCTGGAAATTCAAATGATCCGCCCGATCGGGCGAGGCTCGCCCGATCGGGCGCGCCTATTTTTGGCCGTCCATATACTTTTCCTCTTCTTTCTTTCCTCACTTTCTTCTTATTCCATCTTCTTCTCCATTACTTTCTCTCTCTAAAACCTCCATTTTTACACCTTCAAACTCACTTCTTTTTCAAGATCTCCTCATATTCATCCATCAAAACCTCAAAATTCTTACATACTATTAATCCTCACACCTCCCTCTACATTTCCCACCTATTTTCTCCCACTTTCTCTCATACTTCCTTCAAACACCTAGAGAGAAAAAGCTCCAAGCATCAAGTTTTTCCTAATATAATGGCCTCAAAACGTTCAAGGACACAAAGGGGTGAGAGTTCGAGGGCACCACAACCAACGGTCAACCCGGATCTTCAAATTCCGGGATGGGAGGAGGTTGTCATTACCTCGGAGGAGCAACGGGCTAGGATGCTAAACCTTATCGATCACTAGGTAATCTCTACCCGTTTTATTCATCATCCCACACTAGTTAGGTTAGGCTTAGATAAATATTTGGAAAAATTGTTCAAAGGTATAGGCATGAGTGGTTTCTTTCAAATGTGCCATGATACGTATGACTACTTAACATTAGAATTTATTTCAAGTTTTAATGTTATTAAAATGAATGCACTAATTACTCATGTACAATTCCGATTATTAAACAACGATGTGAGACTAACTCTTAAAGAATTCGGAAAGTTGTTTGATTTAAAATCGGATAAACCGATTGAACCCTCTCAAGACCACATCGCCGTGGTCTATAAGAGGCTAACTGGGGAGGATTTAGCTAACCTCCAGCATGCCAAAGGGACGTGGATTCAACACCCCGTCCCAAAACTTTAGCAAAGATTTGCCGACCTCACTATTTTTGGGAGGCATGAACCGACAAATGTTAGGAGAGATGAATTGGAACTTTTGGCATCCTATGTAATTCCTACCACCGAAAAATTGAACATACCCCATAGGATATCCAATCACTTCCAAAGGGCGGCCAATGCGGCCGAGGATAGTAGGTCTAGGGCACCTATTTATTTTGGGGGGTTAGTGACCCACATTGCTAGGAAACACCTAGGTTGGAACCCGGATGGGCATAGGAAAGTTGTAGGATCAAACCTCATGGACCTACCCTATTTAGGGAGTTTAAACTGGGTGCAACCCGTGGGGAGTGATACTTGGTGGATAGTCCACCGACAATCGGGTAGGAGGGACCAAGCCTTTACCTTACCCAACCCCGCCTTGACCAAATTTGAGAAGGGGAAGCCTTCTTATATTTTCGAGATTAATGGTCAAGGTGAGGTTCAACCACCTCACCCTTCACCAGAACCCCACCAATCCCCCCTAGACCATTCCCCCACTCACCATTCACCACTCTACCAACCACCTCCACCCTTCACCTATGGCATGCCCACTTCCTCGGTCGACTACAACGTCGACTCCAATGCCCCTCATGACTTTTCGGATTTTAGGAGCCAATTGGACCGCATCGAGACGGGGCAAGGGAGAGTTGAGGGTATGATGCAAAACCTAGATTCTAGGCTAAGCTCCTTAGATGGGCGGGTTGGTTACATAGAGAGGAACCTCGGGAGGGGTCTATACCCCATGTATGACGATTATGCCCGTCGGGGGGATATTCCTCCCGATTAACTTACTCCCAATTGGTTCCAATACCCCCAAGGAGGGTATTCTCACCTCGGTGCGTATGGTACTTATGTGGACTACTTTTCAGTCCACGGATATGGGGGTGATGCTCCTTTTGGGGGTATGGTTGGGAATGTGGACCCTAACTACTTTGCAGGTGGTTCGGGTTATGGTGGTGCTGGACCAAGCCAGGGTGGTGCCGGTTCGAGTCATGGAGGAGGATATGAGAGGATGGATGATGATGAGGACTAGCTATGCTGGGCTAGTTTCCAAGCCAATGAGGACATTGTCTGATTCTGCCTTGGGGGAGATTTTGGTTTGGTATATTTCTTTTTCTCTTTTCTTTTATTTTTGGTGTATATAAAAAAAAAATCCAAAAATACGTTCCAATGAATTATAAATTATGCTTCCCTGTGCCCCTTACTTGAGAAGATTGTTTTGATTCTTGGTATTTGATGATAGGCATTGTGGATTAGTTGATCATGATTTGATGTTTGATTGCCTTGGAACCTTAACATGAGTCAATTTTGCCCAACTACTTGTGAATATAGTGCTTGACTAGTTGATTTGGTAAGGAATGTGTGATAGTTCCATAATTCCTAGTATGTCAATGAATTTGAGTATTGGTTTGCAACTATTAGTAATATTTATATGATTCATTATTATGCACATTGTGGAGGACGAAGGCATTTGTTCTTTTAGGTAGCCTCCAGATATTGTAGATACATTTGTTCCCTTCTTGCTACCCATGTTGTTGCCTTGACTTTTTGTTGTTTATTAGCCGCATTACAAGCCTATTTTGCCCCATTGGTTACTAGTCTCGAGCTTGGTTGGGGGGAGCTATTAGTGAGTGAGGTGAGGGAGTTTGTAGTGTGCTTATTATTAGCACAATTTGGGTGGGATTTGAGAAGTTGTTTTGTTGATTATTCATGTTTATTTTTGATGAGTTAGAAAGTTATATTTTCTTGAAAAAAATAAAGCATGATATTATGAAAAAAAAAAGAGAAGTTCAAGAAAAAATGTGAAAAATAAGTGAACTTCGAATAGAAAAAAATGTTCAAATGTTCTATTTGGAGGTTGATCAAAGGAAAAATAAGAGCTTCAATAGAAAATTCAAGTTTGGAAAATAAAGTTTGTTTATTCACTCTATTTCTTCATTATTATATCTTATGAGTGGAATTGTAAGAGTAGGGTTTATTTATTATGATTGGATTATATTTTGGTTGACGTTAGAGTTGGTTATGTAGGAGATGTTGATCATTAGTTATTTTTTATCATGGGTTTTATTAGGATATGGCTCCTTTAAGCATAGCTTTTCTCTCACTTATTCCCAATTTTATCCTACCCTTTACCCTAGCCTTACGTTACAAGATTTAAAGACCTTCCGACCTTTGTGAATAGAATTGTATGAATATGAAAGTGTTGTTTATCAATGCAAGTTATGATTTGGCATATTTTGAGTCGACTAGTAGGATTGAGCGTTCATTGTTTTATACACACGAGAGTGTGAGTTGGGAGGGCATTGTTCACATAAAGGGGTTGGGTGGAGAGCGATCGAGTACATCCTTTACTCGCCACATAAATGAGAGTTGAGTGTGTGAGCACTAGTCTTGAATTCTATATGCTCTTGTGGTTTGCTCTGTTTGACAATTGTTAGGGAAGAAAGGTAATTGGATGGATTCGATTGGTTGATTTTGAAGCATGTTTATTTGATTTACCCTGAATTGTTTGTGCTTGATTTTTATGGATTGGGGTGAAGCATATTTATTGATTCATTGATGAGATCTTTGCTTAGGGACAAGCAAAGGTTTGGCTTGGGGGAGTTTGATATGTCCATTTTATATAGTGTTTTACCCTCGTCTCTTGGTCGTTATTAGTAGTGTTTTTGGCTCTTTCGGGCCACTTTTATTACTAATTTGTGTGTTCTAGTATTTTCGTAGTTTTAGTTGTATTTTACAGGAAATTGCACTCTTGGAGCATTTTCCCGGGCTTTATGGATCAACTACGGAAGCTAGAAGGACACGACCACTTTTGGAGCCCAGGATCGGTGAGAGCCGGTGATTAAGGGCTCGGTAATTGGGATCTCGAGGCATTTGGACCAAGTATTCGAGACCCGAGAGGAAATCCGGATTGGGCCGAGAAATCTAGCCCAATCGAAGTCCAAGCCTCAAGGAGAAGCAACCGCCCGATCGGGCTACCTCTAGCAGGATCGGGCGCGGCATGACCATTGTGCTGAGCGTGCTATAGCGCGCCCGATCGTGCGAGCATCTAGCACGATCGGGCGATGCTGCTGGGTAGGAACGCGAAGAAAAAGGCGCGCCCGATCGGGCGCACGTTTCTGGAAGGCCTGATGATGTTTAGTTTTAATTCTTGTTTTAGAAAACATTTAAATACGATTTTGTACGGAATTATTAGAAGATCTTCTTTCTTAGACTTTCTCTCTCTACTTAGGATCTTTCCTCTCTCTTAACTCTTAACTCTACTCTCAACTCTTGTTCTTGATTGTTTCCATTAATATAGATTAGTTTGGTAACAATTTCTCTTCTCTTAATCTTATTTCCCTTCGTCATGATTTACTCTATTACTTTGATTAGTTTAGATTTAATTATGTGTGAATAGTTTTATTTCTAGGGTTTGTGGGGATCCATAAATAATATGAAGGGGTAATTTATTATTGTTAATTGTCAATGTTAGATTAATTTCCTATTGATTGAGTTAATGCTCTGTGACTAGATTTGCGCAGATCTTTTAAACATGAGTTTAACAATATTGATTCGAGATTCGACAGATGAGAATTGATGTTTAGGTCTAGTTTCAATAGGCAGGTTAATTTATAAATGGTTAGGTCGAGATTCGAAAGATGAGATTTAATACCGGTAAGTTAATTGTGTGATTATAATACGTAGCGAAAGCCCTTTATAATCTGATTAATTCATGCATTGAAGATTGATTATTATGTTTTATGCTGGAGTATTATTTATTGGTGAACCTATGCCCTAGATCCTTTTATATATTATTTTCTCCCTACTCTTAATCTTCGTAGTTTAGTTTCCTTTGATTACAATATATTGGTTACTCTATAATCTGGATTATATTAAGTAATTAGGAATATAAAGACTCGTTTCTCTGTGGATTCGACCCTACTTCCCTATCTACGTTAGTTAGAGGATTTAGGTATTTACTTTTGATTAGGGGATACGACTTTACCCTGTCATTTGCACAAGGGTCAACTTCAATTGACCATAACTTTTGTTCTACAAAACATTTTTAAGTGATTCAAATTGGAGAATAAAGTTCATTTCAAGATATTTCCAATGACTAGTCACATGCCTTATTCCGATGAGTAACGAAGAAGTTATGACCTTCCAAAAATAAGTTGTTTCGCTAGAAAAGGGTTGCACGTCCGTGCAAGACCCTGCACGTCCGTGCCAAATGAAGCACGTCCACGCAAGGTCAGGCAGTAGCTACTGCTCGTATTTAAACATGTATGCATGTCCGTGCAACCTTTGGCACGTCTGTGCCGACCTGTAGACGGGTCGTTTCCTCGTGTTCTCCGTCCTTTTACTTGGGGGTTATATAACACCCCTTTGGCTTCATTTTTAAAGGGGGAGACCTTCTTACAGTAGTTTTAGCTTATTTTAGGATTTTTAGAGAGAGAAACTCTCATTTTCTAGAGAGAGAAAGTGTGAAAAACTTATTGAAAGCTTGGAATATGAAGAGTTGAAGGAAGGAGACTTGAAGATTTGATTATTTCTTGCAATATCAATGAGAATTTCTTACTCTCTCTCTCTCTCTTATTTTATTGCTTTAATTACTTATTTTTGTATCTTTTCTAGTTTTATTACTTGTTTATGTTAAATTAGTGTTTGGATTCATGTTCTTAGTAGTTAATTAATTTAGTTTTGCAATTTATAATGATTTGTGAGTAGTTCTGTTACTTGGGATGGTTGAAATTATTGATGAATTTACAAATACTTGTTTGCATGTGTTGATTTAGCTAATGTGGGATGTTAATTAGTTGAGCTTAAGTGGTTTCATTGTTAGTTCTTGTAAGTGGACATTGCTAGAACTATTTATCTAAGCTTTCTCAACGAAGGATCGAGAGATGAACTTGAGTTAGTTCCCTTATTCTTAATTGACTTGAAATGCCATGAGATAGGAACTTCCAGTCAAGGGAATGTTTATGTCATCGTGATTATGCTTTAACACTTGTTTTATGCTTTGTAACCACGAGAGTAGGTTGTATTCATGACTCAAGTAATCCCTCTAGCTTGAGAGAGTAGTTGGGTGCCTTAGATGACTTCCCCTAAGTTATCCTGAAATTGCTATATTAATTATGTATGTTAAATTGTATTTTGTGAATGACTTAATTGGTGGATACCTTCCCAATAAGATCCTTTTTTTATTATTGTTTGTAGTTTTTCTATATAGCTCTAAACCCAAAAAGACTTGTCTTAGCTTATCACAAATCAATATTTGTTAGTGCTCCCCTTAGTCCTTGTGGGATCGACTCATCGACCCTTACTTGCACTTTCTACCCATTAGAAAGACCAAGTTAGGTTTTAATCTTTGGTAGGCTCGACGTCGGCCTATCATTCCACCCACCCAATTAGACTTCTGAAGGGTATTAGGGACCATTTTAAACATTTCGGCAATTTTTATTTCCGGGCGAAAAAAAGTAAAAAATTCCAATATTGAAATCCACTTTTTTGAGAAATTTGGAATGTTTCAAGGCCCAGTGTCGATAAGTTTGAGATTTAAGGGGATACATCTCGGGGTCATATAATGTCGTTTGGAACCATATATGATCATTATATGTTGTCATAAATGTTCGTAGTAGGCTTGAGTTAGTTTAATCGGTGCAAGTTGTAAACCGGTAAATTGGTCATTTATAGACAAATAGGATGGTACCACCCACCCAATTGGACTCCCGGAGGGTATTAGGGACCATGGTAAATATTTCGGCAAATTTTATTTCCGGGCGAAGAAAAGTAAAAAAATTCAAAATTGAAAGCTAATATCCATGCTTTTTGAGAAATTTTGAAGGTTTCGGGGCCCGATATCGAAAAGCCTTTATATTGTAAGGTATACATCTCGAGGTCATATAATGTCGTTTGGAACCATATATGATCATTATTTTTTGTCATAAATGTTTGTGGTAGGCTTGAATTAATGAAATCGGCGCAAGTTGTAAACCGTTAAATTGGTCGTTTAAAGGCAAATTGGATGGTTCCACCCACCCAATTGGATTCCCAGAGGATATTAGAGACCATCGTAAAAATTTCGGTAATTTTTATTTCCGGGCAAAAAAAAGTCAAAAATTCAAAAATTAAAAGCTATATCCACGCCTTTTGAGAATTTTTGGAGTATTCGGGGCCCGGTGTCGAAAAGTTTTGAAATTCTATGGAATACATCTTGGGATCATATAATGTCGTTTAGAACCATATATGATCATTATTTGTTGTCATAAATGTTTGTGTTAGGCTTGAATTAATGAAATTGGTGTAAGTTGTAAACCGGTAAATTGGTCGTTTAAAGGCGAATTGGATTGTTCCACCCACCCAATTGGACTCCCAGAGGGTATTTGGTACCATGGTAAACATTTCGGCAATTTTTATTTCCGGGCGAAAAAAGTCAAAAAATTCCAAAATTGAAGGCTTATTATCCACACTTTTTGAGAAATTTCGAATGTTTCGGGGCCCGGTGTCGAAAAGTATTGAGATTTTAGAGGATACATCTCGGGGTCATATAATACCGTCTGGATCCATATATGATCATTATATGTTGTCATAAATGTTCGTGGTAAGCTTGAGTTGATGAAATCAGTGCAAGTTGTAAACCGGTAAATTGGTTGTTTATAGGCAAATTGGATGGTTCCACCCAGCCAATTGGACTCCCATAGGGTATTATGGACCATGGTAAACATTTCGGCAATTTTTATTTACGGGTGAAAAAAAGTCAAAAAATTCCAAAATTACAGGCTAATATCCACGTTTTTTGATAAAATTTGGAGGTTTCGGCCGTATATATACAATATGAAATTCAGAACGATCGTTTATATTTGGAAAGAAAAGGACAACGTGATTCTGAATTTTGGAATAAAATATAAAGGTTATGACCCAAAGTCTCAATTTAATTAGTGGTTTTTGACTTTGATCATCCGTGCAAAACATTTTACGTACTACAAATGAAGGGTTTTTAATGATTACAATTGAACAATATCTAGACAGAAAATGAAAATTCGTTAATTGCAGAAGCAATAAGAGTATATTACAATTTTATGCAACAGTTTGCAAGCATTGCACCGTGACTGTTGCTTACACAATCATATTTATAAATAATACATACTACGTATCATTTTAGTTCTTGCGAAATCCATTGGTATGAGCATGACCAACCCTTATTGCAAATGAGTAATAATCAGACAAATATTAAAATAAGAGCCATGAAGTTAAAGCAAAAGCTAGGTGAAGTTGGCTCAAATCAATATATGAATTCAATCAAGGCATATATCCTCCATGAGCACCCCCTTCACCGCCACCGGCCCCACCCCCATAACCACCAGCATGGGCTCCCTCAGCAACGGAGCCACCTCCACCACCGGATCCTCCACCTCCACCGGCACCATATGCTGCCGCTCCTTCACTAGCACCTCCTCCCGCCCCACCACCACTACCGTATCCACCAGCTGCCACTCCACCGCCATAAGCAGCACCGCCACCTTCCCCACTTCCTCCTCCGCCACCACTAGCATGTCCACCAGCTCCGCCAACACCATAACCACCTCCATGGCCACCACCTTCACCACCAGCATACGCTCCTCCAGATCCATAAGCACCACCACCGCCGCTACCACCACCGGCACCACCACCATAGGCAGCCTCGCCACTAGCAGCCCCACCTCCATGACCTCCACCTTCACCGGCACCACCAGCATGCCCGCCTCCAGCCCCATATGCTCCACCACCACCACTTCCGCCACCGGCACCACCACCATAGGCAGCTCCACCACTAGCGGCCCCACCTCCATGGCCTCCACCTTCTCCGGCACCACCTGCATGCTCTCCTCCAGCCCCATACGCCCCACCTCCTCCACTTCCTCCGCCAGCACCTCCGCCATAGGCAGCTCCTCCACCAGCTGCACCACCTCCTTCACCACTGCCACCACCATATCCTCCAGCATGCCCACCACCATGAGCTGCTCCACCACCTCCACCACTTCCACTACCGCCTCCACCTGCATAGGCAGCTCCACTGCTAGCTGCACCACCTCCTTCACCACTACCGCCACCATATCCTCCTGCACCTCCACCATGAGCAACTCCTCCACCTCCACCACTCCCACCACCTCCTCCACCGGCATAACCACCTACACCAACATCGACACCAACACCAACACCGGAATGTCCTCCCAGTTCATAAGTGAGAAGGGCCCTAGTGGCGGTGCACATACCTATTCCTAACACCAAGAAAAAAACAACACAAGATATTTTTTGAGAAGCCATATTGAGAATGTTTGTAAGTGATGGTTTTGGGATGCTTAGATATATGGTATTTATAGGCATGGGATTAGGATTTAAAATAGCGTGTTACTCGCACTCAACATGATAAAGAAGGGAATGGATTACTCGTTGTTCCCACTATAAGGTACTACTTACCAAATACAAAGCATAAGCCGCTATATTTTCAAGTTGTATATCTATTAATTAGCTAGTAGGAGTATCATTCTCTTAATTAAGTGTAATATAGTAACAGCCCCTCAAAAAAAAAAAAAAGAAAAAAAAGTGTAATATAGTGACAGTATGTAGTGTTCCTCCGCTGTCTTCCAACACTTGAATTATAATGTATTAGTAATAATTTTTTTATTAAATATATATATATATATCTTCAGTTTTATAAAAATAAAATTTCGAAATAAAGATTATTTATAACAACAAAATAGTTACGTGGGATCTTTGCGAATTTGGCTTAATTAATTCTTCTTCTAAAACATCAAAAAAATTTATAATTTTTATTTATTGATATTTAAAATATTAATTTTTGAAGTTTATTTGCATTTAATCTTATAGTTAGTTCTTCCAAATCATTCCCCAATTTGGAGAAATCTAATCCTGATTAGGTAACCTTTGTCCTGCTCATTTCTATTTGCTTAATTATACTAATACTATAGCTTTATGAGATAATGCGCATATGAACTGATTTAATTATGCATACCCTATCTTGTTGCAACTCACTATTGTTAACCAAGTGCATGCATTATTTATTAATAATTCAAATTCAAGAGAAGATGATATAAGCTGAAAAAATAAATTGTAAACAAAGGATTGAAACTCTGGTACAATATAATGTAGAACACAACTAACCATGGAAATATTGTTTCATGCTCATATAGTCTGAATGTCTGATAGTCATATTCTAGTTATACTTCCTATAAATTTGTTTAATTTAAAAGACTCGTAATTATTTTCTACCATGTCTTATTCGCGTATAAATGATTAAGTTATGTGTTTTCACATACGAACAATCTTATATCAGGTACCCCCAACAATCCACAGTTCTTCTGAAATAGGATCTAAAAGCAGAACATACCCTTTTGTCCAGTTTCAGGTTTACAAAACACTAGATGATAGTTTCTGGAGCAAGATGTGAGCTATTTGCATATTTCTGAAATTCCTCCGTTTCTTTTTTCTGGCTAACTTTTTCAGACTTAGGCATTTAATTAAGTTCTGCGATTATATAAGCTAGTAATATTTCATAAGTGACAGGATAACTATAACAGTCAGAATAGTTAAATGTGTGAGACGGTCTCACGTAGGACTAATCAGACAAATAAAAGGGCTCACAAGTCACAACAGAGCAAGTATACACTAATGAATTGTATGTAGACTTTTTACTTTTGTGCTCTAAAGATGATCAGAAAACTTTGAACCAAAAGGCTGAAAATTTAGAAGGGAACACAAGAGAGCAAGTCTGCTGCTGCACTTTAAGCATATAATAGTTACATAGAATGTATATGCCATACAAAAGACACATTATGTCTCAAACTCTCGAGCTGTGCATGCATACATTCTTGGATAATAAATTACCGCGAATATTGTTCTCTTTGTCAAAAAAAAAAAAAAAAAAAAAAAAAAAAAAAAACTACCGCGAATATCCTTTAAACTATTGGTTACAGGGTGCATACAATTTTAACAGTACATTGCTTTCTAAAACTAGGTAGAACCAATGTTTTCCTGATAAGTTGTATTGCGTTGTTTAGCTAATTCTTCTACTAGTTAAGCTATGAAGTATATCACATAAATGAAGAAGTGGCTCAATTAGCTAGTTGATCAGAGATTCAGAGCAATGCAATAGGGAGGATTGTCGTGAGAATTAATAGCTTCAGATTTCACTGACTATGTTTAATTTTGTTTTACTTTTTGAGTACAATGACTTAGATTCTGACAATCACAAAGTTTATAAACCAAATCAAAAAGGCTGATGGCTTCTAGCCTTCTATGAGTTCTATCTCTATCTTTAAAAGCTTGTAACATCTAAAAGAATCACGATACTATATAAAGTTTCAGACAGTCTTACACAGGGATGATGAATCTGCTATTCTGAGAAGCTACAAATATCAACATTAGCTACTGCAGAAGTATTTTTCAAGCATCTGACAACAGCACTAGTAAAACTGTACATTGCAGCTAATAAAATTGAACATTCCTCAAGATTATATTGACAAACATTTGAGAGTAGATCAACTAGAGAAATGCCAAAATCAGAACTTTATGCAAAGCTTTAGCCATAAAGATTATCAGTAAATAAAATAATACTCCGTAATAAAATGTTATTACCCCTATAAATTTTATCAGAAGTAATACAAGTTTAACATTTTGGCAATTTCTTACTGATCTGCACTAATTAGTGAACAAAAGGCCATCTGCACTAATTAGTGAACAAAAGGCCCTTTCTAAAAGTCCATATTAATTTATAGCACTACAGTCTGCAGATAGTGGCTTCATAAACCCATTTCAAGAGGGATGTCAATCTTTTTAGCCTCTTATTGCATGCATGCACAAAACTACACCAGTAATATCAGTTTGCTAGTTGCAACCAGTACAATCACATAATATTCATGTTAAAATGACAGGAACTGATGATAAAATTTGTTTTAGGATGAAGAGTACGAATAGCATAGTTGAAATATTTCACTTTTGCTCCTATTTCATAACCTCACATGAGCAATAACACAGCTTTTCTTTTCAGAGCTGTTCTCCCAAAGGTTAAGAATAGGAAAGGCTAAAAATAAAAATTTGAGGAATCCATTAATTTACTATGCTCTCCGGATTGCGATTGTACAAGACCTCTGAGAGATGGTGTGATTTCATCAATCTATCGAAAATGGTTTAAAGTAAAATCAGAGACAATACAATTAACTGCAATCATTAATCAATTAGTACCATGAAGTGGCTGTATGGGGAGAGCTCACGATTTCATTATGTATCCAAATCATAAAGTAAAATTATGAAGCAACTATAGGATTGATAAAGTTACATGACTACATATTGCAGGTTCTTCATGGACTAATGAGTATCGGTTACATTACTACATGTAGTTTTGAATCTTCAATCTCATTATTACTAATGTAGGCCAAGTTTGGAATTGGCGATTTGAACTCAAGGATACCCACCATGGGCACCTCCTTCACCACCTCCAGCACCACCACCGTATCCACCTGCATGAGCACCACCTGCATAGGCACCACCTCCTCCTTCACCACCTCCGCCACCTGCACCATATGCATGCCCTCCTCCTGCAGCAGCACCACCTGCTCCTCCTCCACTACCATATCCACCACCTGCAGCTTCACTACCACCACCATAAGCACCAGCACCGCCACCACCACTTCCACCACCACCACCGTATGCACCAGCACCACCTCCAGCATAAGCTCCTCCATGGCCACCACCTTCACCACCTCCATAGCCCCCAGCATGTCCTCCTGCTCCACCATATGCACCTCCTCCACCACTTCCACTCCCACCACCTCCAGCATATGCTCCAGAACCACCGGCGTAAGCTCCTCCATGGCCACCACCTTCACCACCTCCATAGCCTCCAGCATGTCCTCCTGCTCCACCATATGCACCTCCTCCACCACTTCCACTGCCACCACCACCACCATATGCACCACCACCCTCACCTGCATAAGCTCCTCCATGACCACCACCTGCACCACCTCCATATCCTCCAGCATGCTCTCCTCCAGCACCATATGTACCAGCACCACCTCCACCACTTCCACCACCGCCACCACCGGCATAAGCACCTCCACCATATGCACCGGCTCCACCAGCTCCACCGCCTTCACCACCACCATAACCACCAGCATGCGCTCCTCCTTCACTGTATGCACCACCACCACCACTTCCACCACCACCTCCACCAGCATATCCACCATGTGCTACACCGCCTCCTTCACCACCTCCACCGCCATATCCAGCTGCATGTCCGCCATCATAAACAGCTGCCCCACCAGAACCACTACCACCACCACCACCACCCGCATAGCCCCCTAAATGTTCATAAGTAAGGAGGGACCTAGCAGCAGAGGAGATGCCTAATCCCAATAACAAAAAGAAAACAACACAAGAGATTTTGTGGGCAGCCATGGGAATGTTTTGAAACTCAAAAAAAGATGATTACCAATGATAAGATAAATGGGTATTTATAGGGATTGGTTCTTGCAGGGGAGGGCCCTAAAGCGTGTTACTGGCACTAGATTGGTTAAGGCACATAAAGAGAAGATTATTGACCCTACTATTTGGACCATTTTAAATTCCCAAGAATGTAGTTGTTTTAGACTTTTTAGTGTACTTTGTGCTGTCTTCAACATTGAATTCTCAGTAACCCTATAATCCTTCTTACTCTCTACTCGGTCCTCCCAAGGATATACATTGCTTGTGCAGAGAGAGTTCACAGTATACATCATTTTATTACAAGTAGTCAAGTACCAAATACGAAATATGTTTTATGCTACAAGCAATGATACAAAAGCATAGAACAACAATAATCCAGTTTATGCAGTAATCCATAAACAATGAAAGGCAAACACAAAGACACCTTCCTTGTGATCATTACTTGAAATTATGATCAGTTAAATTTGGAGTTTACTGGTACAAATTGTGAGTAGTTAAGCAGAATAAAAATGAATAAGAATCTGCCATATCTGAACTCCTTAAGATCAACTTTATAAACAAACATGATTCGATTCTGAATAGTTAATTGAATCTTTTCATAAATATTGAGCAGCGTAATGACTTTCATACTTATAGTATTAATCACAAAAATGGTAATTAAGCATTCTTTGCTTATATATAAATAAATAAATAAATAAATAAAGCCGAATACTGTCTATATCATCGCTTATCAGGACTCTATGGTGTAAGATCCATGGCTTGGCCTAAACAGGATATGTAGTTCATGTCTTAATTCCTGCCGCTAAGGAATACTACATTTGATGGCGTAATTTCTAAGACATATTACCAGCATGCTCAAAACTCAGAATTCAAGCAGTCTGCTAAGCTAACTGCTACATACATCTCTGTTCTCAGAAATTGGTCGATTTTATGAAAACTATTAAATAAATCTAATTACATCAGAAAAAAATATGAGATATGTTTTGCAATCAGTGTCACCAAAGTCAGCATGCGACAGAATGGGTTGCCGCCTATGCTTCGGTCCCCATGTGAAATACTACTAGTGAGGATTTAAAGTTTAATGGGTGCTATCCAACCAAGCAGTGTAGTAGTTTTTACACTTTTGAAATCACACACCAAACATTTTGTTTATACTATGATCTCTTCGTTTTGTAAGTCAACCAAAATCCACCATATCTTTTATTTTAACAAAAAGAAGCAGACAAGAGTAAGTGTTAGGAGAAGGTCGAAATGAAGCTCAGATTATCAAACAGATGAACAAGATAGATCTTTCTACATTCTAGCACACATGAATACACGACCAGTGTTTTTGCATCGAATAACTGAGCAATTCTCAGAACATGTATGATGCAGAAATCTATGTCTCTGATGAAGGCAATTGCACTCCTATTTGAAGCTAAGTAATCTACATAAGCATATTTAACAAATATACCCTAATTATAATCTACTAAAACTTTGTCAAAACTGTGAAGGATTTAACTCTAGGAGTACGTCTGAGGCACTTGTCCAAAGACCTAATACACAAAAGCTCATCCTGCGATAAGGCCTGGTGGTCAAGACTAAAATCTTTAGTGCCTCCGGCCTTCTACACAACCAAAAAAAAGTAAAGCATTGTGATGCAACCTCCATTATTGACTTTAATCAGCACCCTTATGTTTCAAGAGAATAACCCCGAAAAGGGGGCGAAAAAGTTCAACACTTTTCTCCTACAGCTAGTAAGGGTACGATTCTTATCTTCTGATCATTACTATTGCAAAGCTAATAGCTACACTAGCATCAGTAGTGGAATATCACATGCTACAGACTTCCTTCAACTCCATATACAAATAAATGGGGGACCCATCCATCTTGCTTTGCCTAGCTAGTGCTTGCATCTCTTTTTCTTTTGCAGACTGAAGAAGAAAGTGAAACCAAAAACAAAGTGCTTTCACATCTCTTTTTTAGCTACTAAAACTAGAATATCAGTTCGGTTTTGGTCATGGAACACGTACTAATGCAATCGCCACTCAGCTAGTCAGCTTTGCTTGCAGTTCGTTATATGTCTTAAAACTATAACATGTAAATTTGAGAATTTGTTCTCTAATCGGAACAAATTGAAAATTTTAGTTAATTTGGAATGATAAAAATCTACAATCTACAAGATTTCTGTATTTGCATTGTTTCATTTCTGTATTCTCAACATTAAAAGTTGTGTTATTCATTATCAGCTTACAATCCTCAAAATCAGGCTGCACGATATATTGTCTCACAAGTCACTACTAGAATAATTTAAAAAAAAAAAACATCATTTTTGTTTAGAGGCACCAAACTATGCATATTCCAGCCACCACAAGTTCACAACCATCAAATAAACCTTCAGTCATCTAAAGTGCAATAAAACAATTAATACTCTGTATATACTGCCACAATCACCCGAAGTATCACTACAAACATGTACGATGTACCACCATAACCATATGAGATACCACAGCAACTATCTTTATCTAAACGGCGTCATATGACAACTCTCATGGCTGAGGTGTAGTTAGTTTCTTCATAAATCAAGTTTGTAAACGCCTTTCTATATGCCACTCAAAAAAGCCTAAATATGGCTAATTAGTACATCCACTATAGTACAATTACCCCTCAAGTCCTCCACTAACTTCCTATATAACAATTTCTTCTCATTTTTATGTGGTTAATGGAGTTTGTTTGGTATCTGATCATTTAATTAGATTCCACTGACAACTTAATTATAGATAATCAGAAAATCAGCATTACTCTTCAATTAATAAAAAAATCATTTAATTTACGTACTTTTGTTTTAACATGCAGTACATAGACCATTAAGCCTAGTGGAACAGCAACCTATCAAAATTTAATGTTAATTTGGGATAATGGAGATCAAATGCTGCCCCCATTTATCCTTTTAATGGAAACTTTTTTTTTTGTTTTTCGGATAATGCAAAACAAACATCAGCCTTAGTAAGGACTAATAACATTCTTTCAAGCATAAGTTTTTTGCCATGCTGTCATACTAGGCAATCAAGAGTGGAGGATTAGCAGAGCCATTATATTTAATATCTACAAGATTGGCTTTTCTGATACGTTTTCTTTATATATAATACTCATTGTACTCGTTGGTTATTAAAATATTCTGTCTCGGGTTACTCCATTACTTTGAGTTTTTGCGTTGTTCACACACCCCACTTTGACCATTTTTTGCTAACAAATGAAAAATATTAGTATATGTTGGGTTGGCATTAAAGGACCATTTGGGACCATTTAAAGCGGATTGGAATTAAAGATCGGATTATTGATATAAAATCAAATGGTGGAATTATTTTGGACGGATGAGGCAAAGGTCGGATTATTCTAAGCAATTTTTCCTTATATTAATGTAATATACTCAAAATATTAAAACTTTTTTACTAAAGAAAGAGTAATTGTTGATTAAGAGGTTCAATAAGTGAATTAGCCATAGCAAGTTGAGGCTAAGCTTTATTACCTACTTGTTCGGTTGTTCACTTGTTCCATTTACCAATCAGTAAGCTTTAGTTTATCACCTACTCGATTCCGGCTTCTTCTTTTTTTTTTTTTTTTTTTTTTTTTTTTTTACATTGTAGTTGAGATCCTTGACTCCTTGAGGGTTTCATTGTATTGGTTAGTTCTTTTTCTAACTTGTGTTGTTTGTAATGTTTTGCGATTGAGAAAACCCATTGCTTATCTCATGTTGAGCATTGTTTCCGGATGAAGGCATTTAGGTAGACAATTTTAATTTCCTTGGGCATTTTAACTAAGGCCCCGTTTGGTTTAACGTAAAACATTTTCAATGGAAAATTAGTTTTCATGGAAAACATATTTTCAAGGAAAAACACAATTGCAAATTAGTTTTCCTTTGTTTGGTTGCAAACAATAAAAGTTCAAGAAAAATAAAAAATAGGAGTGGAAATGTAAGGATGAATGAGAGGGAAGTAAAAAAGGAGGCAAGGAAGAGAGAGGAAAATGTAACTTCCCTTATTTCGGGAAGGAAAATGTTTTCCATCATTAAGGATGAAATTTTCCACCCTTGAAAAAATTACTTTCCACCCCTTGACAAACCAAACAAAAGAAAATGGGAAAAAATGGAAAAATCATGTTCCATGAAAACCTTTTACATCAAACCAAACATGGCCCAAGTGTGGCTTGATTTTCCCAATGAATAAAACTATTCCTTCTCCGTTTTACACCTACAAAACTACATATGATTAGAGATGGCATGAATTAATTAAGACTAAAATCCAAATATTGAATGCTAGAATAAGGGTGGAAATGAATCCTCTTGATATTTCAAGCGATATCAGCTAGCAAACTCCCAACTAGCTAAGGTGGGGTTCAAGTTGCTTCTCATATGCACTACTTACATTCAAAGACTGAGGACTTGAGTAGTGAGGACCGCAACTTTTATGCTGGGATTGTGGAACAGTAGTACACTACACCTAGGCCCACGAAAATACCCAATTCCTTCCCTTTTTGGTAGTGGGGGCATAGCAATAAGCATTTAGAAATGTGATCAAAGCTAACAAAAGTCTCTTATCACACTTCCAATTCAGTATAGATAGACTTGGGAAAACTGAGTCATATCCGAGAATACGATCTTAACAAACTCAAAATATTCAATATTATAAACGGAATTGTAGAAGAGATTCAAAATAGGATCAAATGAGTCATCATCCTAATATGATCCAAACATAACAACTCGAACTGAACATGTTCTGGATGATCCATTTGTAAGGTGTCATTCTAGAGAGGCAATGTTAAAACCAAGAGCAAGAAGTAAAATAGTATACTACTCCTGTAAGCCTGTCCAAATTCTTTGATGAATTGACCTCACAAGCTAAGGAATGTCAGCGTTGTTTTAAGATGGACCTATTCCCTTCTGTTCCCAAACTAGATTACCTTGATTAAATATCCTAATCGGCAGAGCAAAATAGTAATTGTGAGCCTTAATATTTAGACAACATTATCCAGGAAGCCTAGAATGTCCACAGATAAAAAGTTATATAGTGTGGTTTATCAGAAACAATATTTCTACTATATGAGATGGATGGGTGAGCAGAATTCGCTGCATGGTTTTGTTTAACTAGTTCACGAGATCCGACGAGTTCAGGAAGTCTATACATTAAAGAAGGATTTTTTGAGGGAAAACTGGAGGATAGGATTAACCTTACCCCCCTGGAAACACAGGGTACCACATTCCAACTTGCAACTCCCAAAATGTGATTAGCAAGAGATGAGAGAATTTGGCAAAACACTAAGATACTTGATTGGAAGCTTGAATTTGTAATTTTGATGGTGATTTATTATTGAAGGGAGATTTTTATGAGCTTCCAACATCATTATAACAAAGTACATCCCAAAATTGACCACACTGTTCTTGGTTTTCCATAGTGACCCACTTTCATCCAGTACTACTCAACATCAGACATTATGCTTATATCCATTTAGCTGTTACACCCACTCTCAAGTCTCACTTCTAGAAAAGCAAGGATAGTGTTGATGGCAAAGTCTTCAATGGTCGCTATAATAAAGAAGAAAATATGCGATATTCAGCTTCGCATGGACATTATTAGTTTATTACTATGCCCCGGGGCATTTGGATTTTTGAAGGATCGACTTTCTTTGGATAGTTCTGGCGTACAGGGTTAATTGATTTTTACTTGATTTTGGAAAGGAATTGAGACTTGAGACTTATGATAGATCACAGCAATTGGATCTTTTTCATCCTATTGCAAATATATACAAGGCAGAACCCCGGAGTTTTGACATTCAAAGTTTGGTTTGTTAAATTTATTATTTCAAATTTAATTTTTCCTATCTAAGAGCATTGCTAAGGACAGCATTACATCAAGAGAAACAAATACATCATGTAATATCACATTCTTCAGAAATTACACAATTTATTCCCTGAACAGGATACTGATCCCTAACAATACAGACAGCACCACTCTACTTGTGAAAGATATGATACTTCAACAAGAGTCTAAATGTAATACTGTTATGAAACATGAGCGAAATCAACAGAACCAAAACCAGAACCAGATAATCACAGACAAATTTCTATTGAACTCTTAATAGGAGGAATAGCATGGGGCATGCCTTGATGAGAGGTGCTCATTGCCTGATCACACGTTTGGCACCATCCAGAGTATTTCTCAAAAGCATGGCTACAGTCATGGGTCCAACACCTCCAGGGACAGGAGTAATCCATCCTGCTACTTTACTAACTTCATGAAAATCAACATCCCCCACAAGACGGTAACCTGACTTCTTACTTGGATCATCCACTGCATTTGTCCCCACATCAATCACAGCAGCACCAGGCTTGATCCAGTCACCTTTAATCTGAAATTAGAGGAAGATAAATAAAATCAAACAAATAAATAAATAGATAAAATACAGAAATAGAAACAAGGTAGCTTAAACTTCTTCAGGGGAAGATTTGCACATGTTAACCAGTGGGAACTGGGCAGATAATAAAGCTCTTATTAAAGGTAAAGGCAGAACCTATTGCTCTCATATAGTTTCACTAGATTGCAGCAAGCATAAAGATAAAAATTATCACTGAATTTACTAGGAAAGTATTGCCGATGACAAGTGAAAAATCTAGGAATAATAAACTCCAGTAATCTGACTGAAAACTTTATTGGGATTCAGGGCAGGTAAATCATTGTCTGAATTACTCTTCATTACAACCAGAGTAGCCCCTATAATATTCTCGTATGTTATAAATGGTGTGTTGAATATATTTGCACAATGGAAAACCAATAAGCTTGAGGCCTCTTCCAATTGTTAGGGAGCTTGGTTGCTGGGCAAAAAGGCAGAAAACTCTGGGACTACAGACTGATCAGCCACGGCCCATGGGTAAGTATGTTTGGAATAGACTGTTTTAAAATGGAACGTGACAAGCGTGGCCCATGAATAAGTATGTTGGGCACATGGCCCAAACATATGGATCAGTCCCATTTAATTTCAGGGGTCATATTAGCGGAGGTAGCGAACTCCAACGCATGCTAGCTGAGCTGAATATAAATACTTGTGGCTGGGGATTCTTGGTATACTAACTGGTATCAAGGATAATAGGAAATAATTAGTTGGATCAACTGGCTAGAAAAAAGAGGCTATTCAAGTGCATAGTAAAATATGTTGGCATGCTGGGAAGTAGGAAGTGATACAGGGATAGTATTCCAAAGCGTAGTTTTTTCTTGGTGCTGGCTAACTATGCTTGACAGACTAAAGCTGCAGAAAGGTCTATGATTTAAATTTCTTGTACTTTGTGCCTTTGTGGAAAACATTGAAAGCTTAGATAAACTCCAGTACGGTCTGCTTATAGCAATTTTGGCTTGATATTAAGAGCATATTCTATGTTAGCTGGAAAAATATGCCCGTGGATGGCCTCAAAATTTGAATGCAATGGGCTCAAAAGATGAGCATTGCACAGCATAAGGACTCACAGAGATGAAGCTTTATGGAGCCGAATAATTATGCATAACATATGTGATTACTTGGTCTGAGAACCTATAAATTAGTTAGTTGGGTTGTACAGACTACAGAGTATATCTATTGATTCTATTCATTGGGTATCAAAAAGGGCTTAAAGGCTGTTCCTAGAAATTAATCTCTCCCCAATGACTTCAGTTAGTTAGGGTTCCTTTTTATATGCAATAAAACTTCTTTCCTTTCTTCATAATAATAAAAGGAAAGAAAAATGAAGGAGATAAAGTAGCAAGTCTGAGACTACTGGTCACAATTATCAAACAAGCAAGCAGCAGAAGGGGAGAAGAGATCTTATATACCATCATGGCTTGTCCTGCTGCAGCAATGACGATGTCAGCTTCACGAATTATGCTTTCAGGATCAGTTGTACGAGAGTGGACAATACTAATGGTTGCATCTGCTTTCAAGAGGAGTAGTGAAACCGGCAATCCAACAATATTACTACGACCTACAACAACTGCCTTCTTGCCTTTTATACTGATGCCGCTTCGAGACAGAAGCTCAAGACAGCCCTGTCAAAAATGAATTTCTGTAAGCCCAAAGATCTGGACAGTGCCCATTGTACAAAAAATTAAGTTCAATGTTGAAAGAACCAATTAGAAATTGAATCAATCACCTTTGGTGTACAAGGCTGGAAGAGGGGGTCTCTGCCTTTCATTGCAAGTTTTCCAATGTTCAGAGGATGGAAACCATCTACATCCTTCTCAATGCTTATTTCACTTAAAACATTTTCTTCATTTATATGTTTGGGCAATGGAAGCTGAACAAGTATACCTGAAAAGTGCCAATAAGAAAAGAAGTAAACTAGTGAGCAACAAGAATAAAGAAGAATAAAATTCAATATGCACGAAAACTGTATCAAGTTTGCTTACAAAAATAACGAACCATGTACTTCGGGATTTGCATTTAACTCATGAACCTTGGCAATCAATTCAGGCTCTGAAACTTGCTCAGGAAGGTCTATGTCAAAGGACTTGATCCCCACCTCAGCACATGCTTTCCTTTTCATATTCACATAGCTTTGAGAATCCTTCCTGTTGCCCACGATGACTACTGCCAGTCCAGGGACCTGTACAAATTAAGCATGCATGACATAATTTCAATCCACGATAAAGGGGTGAACAAACATCCTTCGTACCAAAAAAAAAAAAAAAAAAAAAAAAAAAAAAAAAAAAAAAAACCGTTCTTTATGTGGGGAAGAAGTAAATGGAGAAAGCTGCAATACATGTTCAGAGTAAATAACAACTAAACAACGATAGAATTATGCAAGTAAAACTAATAACCATTTCAGCTACAACAAATTTATAAGTAAACAACATAGCAAGATCAGGATTGCCCGTCTTTCTTATGTGCACTAGCTCTTGTAGCCTTGTACTAGTACTAAAGAGAACAATTTAGTAGCTGAATACTAAACAATGATGGTAACGAAAAGAAGACCCGAGATAAGGCACAAAAAAAATCTGTATAGACACTTTACAAATTTAAGTTATTTCCTACATCAGCAATCTTTAAAAAGTCTGGCTCTGGCTATTTCTCTCCCAGCGTTGAACTACATAATAATTACACATTGTGTAGTTCAATAGGAAATCTCCATTCCAACTGTCAACTGCAAGGCCCAAAATAAATTTTCTAGTTTTATCGTATTGTTTTGGGTTCAGTAATCTCTCCTTCTACTGCTAGAGGAAGCAAGACAAACTCAACAACAGTAATTTAAATCCTAACAGCAAGGCAATAAACAGTTTAACAGTTTTGCTGTTACAACACCATAGATACTATGCAGGATATCATGTGTAAAAGTATGATAAACCATCTCCACAACCAACTAAGAGTCTTTCTCTAATGATTTTTGCCACCACTTATTCTACCTACTATGCATTGCCACAAACATTTAGAAAGAACCCTAATAAAATCACCCAGAACTACAAGTGTATATGGCACGATTCCTCATTAAAATTCGTAGTATGCCTCGAGATTGCAGCAACTCTCTTAGTCCTAAAACCCAGGATTCGTAGTAGTCCTAATACCAGTATAATTTTTGGCAGTCATCCTCTGAATGGTGCATAGAAACTGTGACCAACTGACCACACAAAAGTGCAAAAAACGAATTAGCCAAGTACAAACCCAATTCTCCTAAAATACATTACCCATCTACCTCAGAGATTGTTGTTACAACAATTGCTAATCAAATCGAAAAAAACCCAACACCCCGGTAATTTGGGAACTTCCACTCTACTCCCTAGTCCCTAATGCCTTGCATGCTTAGTGGTAATCATTTCTGCATTGATCATCTACTTACAGTATCGAAATGCTAGCAAGATTCACAAATTATAGTATAAACAACGTATCATAATCAAATTTAGCAACCCTAAACTAGTATTCTATGATACTGCATATCATAATCCATTGGCTTTTGTAGAATTGTAGCTACTCAATTATATGAGTCTGAAATATACAAATTTCAACACTTACAAAATTAGGTCAATACCAAATTTCCACCACATATCAAGCTCTTAAAATACCTGAATTTCTATTCAATCCGACAATTTACTTAATTAGCATACTCATAATTTAACATTTTTTGCAATCCTCATAACATAGCAACCAAAATGATGAATTCATATAAACAGATTACTCAGCATTAATACAGAATTGAAATCAATTGGAGAAAAATGTGGACAATTGAACAATAAATTAAACAGTAACAATAATAAATCCCAAAAAAATGAAAAAGAAGATACCTTAGCATGATTTTGAGAGAGAAGACGAACTTCATCGGCGATTTCAGATCGAATAGTCTGAGCAATGGCTTTTCCGTCGATAATTTTTGCAGACATTTTGATTGAATCTATCTGAATATGCGGTTGATTCTTCAGAAGTGATGCACGGAGCTTAGTTTTGGATATAATTTGTCTTCGATGTGTAAGAGGCTTTTAGAAGGGGTAAATATGTCATTCCGCATAACACGTGGTCAGGCAGCAAGACGGGGGAGGAAATTAACCCGTCCGAGTAGGTTTACTTATTCAAGACTCGGTTGGTTTTTTACGGTGTGGTCTAGTTCGATCTAGTCTGATTAGGTTTGGTCTATTCTGCATTTTAAATAATAAACAGATCAGACCGTGCCTTGAAATCAAGCAAGGGAGCCATATGATCCAAGAGGAATGCTCAATTGTTCAACCAAACATTTCTCAGGTACAACCTTTAGGTAAACCCAACGGAAATTATCGATATTTTTTTTGACACAAAAATTATCAATATTTTCAATTCCATGTTTGCATGATTTGGTAAGGCTCGATTTCTAAGATTTTTATGGACGAACATAAAAATTAGGCCATAATTAACTAAATTATTTTCTTTTAAAAAACTCTTTGGGTATACAAAAAAATCCATACTTTAACGCAACATTTGTTATTATATTTCATATTTGTTTAGCCCGGCTTAAGTTTAAATATACTTCTAAAGGAAAATTCATCAATACTCATAAAAAACGAAATATGAATTACTATGCAAATAGTTTTTTTTTAATATTTTTTTAACTTGAAGTAGTATGAAACTAGTTTTGTTAGTCGTTGATTTAAAAAGATAAATACTCCGTATCAAATTAATGCCCCTTACAAAAAAAAAAAAAAAAATATTTACTTTTGTACATATATTGGGCTTACAATTTGGGGCCCTCGCAGCCGCGCCCGCCTGCCTTGGTTAGATGTTCCCTGAAACTGTTTAGCTTTCAATGTTGCTCATGAGTCATGATGACTGTAAGGTTATCGATTGGGACATAATTTAGGGTATTATTAAGGTTTGATTTTGATATAAAAGAAACAATTTAGTGATAATATTATTAAACCACATTAAAAATCTCCTTGTTTGCTTTTCTCCAATTAATGAAGATATAGTAAAGCTCTCTATTCTCACTTGTGGAAGGTATCTCTTGATCAAACTATGTAAATACTTGTGTTTTTAAAGCTCTATTGTCTTTTCTTTTGGTTTCTCATGTTTATAAATTTATTTTATTATTGACTATTGTTTGGTGCAAATCAAATATCTCCTATGTCCCTATTTATTTGCTTCATATTTTATATTTGAATGCCCCTTAAAGATGCATGGTTTCATTTCCTTATTTGGTAATATGTCCCTACCATCAACCCCACTTGCATACGTTCTCATAAAACTGTAAAAGACAAGGATATCCTAGATATAGAAGATAACAAAACATATGTCCAAAGTGAGGAGTATATTACTTTGACCAACTATGCTAAATTAATAAATTTCTTATTTTGTCTGTTAAAAAAATTATAGTTCTATATTACTTTAAACGTCTTATTTTTATAGAAGTCCATCTCACTAGTAAGTTGAATCAAGCATTCAAGCATAACTCAAAACTTAACTTATGACCTCATCCAAGAATAGTATCGAGTAACACTATAACATGATACTAAAACATTGATAGATGATCCTATGATTCCTCGAACTCATATCTCATTATCTCTTAGATATGACAAAATAGTACTCTTAATGTATTGGACAAAGAACTCTTAAATACTTAATTCGAAAACACTTATTAAATCAGAATTTTGAACAATATTTTTGAACATAATTACTTACTACTCCGTACAAAATAGAATAAGTTAGAGCATCATATTCGATCATAAATTCATAATGGACAAATGGCTAAATTGATGGATACATTTCTCCATTATTTCTTGGACTAGAGTTGATAAGTACCCAAAAAAAACAGTGTAGGGATATGGCTCCACCTTATCCTATTGAAAATGCTCAAACTTCCCATCACCAACCCACCAGATGAAAATAGATCCAAAAAGATAAGAGAAATTAAAGAGGGACATAGGAGTGACTATAGTAGAGGAAGTGATGAGCTTTTCCTTATACCATCATCGTAAACTATTTATAATTCTTGTATTTCTAATCTTTTATTATTATTATTATTATTATTATTATTATTATTATTATTATTATTATTATTATTATTATTATTATTATTATTATTTAAGAAAAAACAAAATAATTAAGTTAAGCTTCAAATGATACTCCTATTCATTAACATCAAGTTAGCCATATATATGATCGATTTGTTTTTGTTATAAGAAGTAATTGTTGTTACAAATTATGATATACATGTTTCTTTAGTTTATCAAGCTTTAATTCTTGATAAATCAACCGAATTCCTATTCATAATATAGATCTCTACTCTAAAATGATCGAATTGTTGATGTAAATTGAAAAGTAAAAAGGTTCCAAGTATGTAAAAGCTAAGTACAAATAACAATATATAAATCATGTACAAAATCATAGCTCAAATATCATTTTGCATTATTTATCAACAAACTTCACTTGATCGAGTGATAGTTTTTGTTCATGTAGTACATACTCAAGCTAAGCTAAGCAACCAAAAGATATACATATAAGTTTCATGGATTGTACGACATCAGCTGAGTATATACATTCATCTTGATCGATACATAACATCCTCGATCTCATGCAAACCATGCTACATGAATTTGTACATCAATCTCATCGATTTTAGGCTAATCATATCATCATAGCCAACTAGTAGCATGAGATAGATTACTCAATTCATCTCAAGATCCATATATAATTGATTCATGAGATAAGATTGTACGCAAATATATTATGTTTTTAGTTTAAAGGACCTAATTAAGTGTGACTCCAAGGCCCTAAAAACATAATTACTCGAATTGGATCTTCGTTATTATGTATGTTAAATTTTCGTCTTGCAGATGATGGAGGAGGAACGCGATGTTTATTATTAATATCTTTATTAGTATCTCTTACCATGGACACCATAGCCACCTCGTGAACATGCTTGAGCTCTTCTCCGATGACACTCTTCCACTCGTGAACTAAGGAAGCGTCACAAGAGAACTTTGATGGCTTCATAATATGATGCTTTAATTTAGGCAAATAAATTGGTTACCTTAGCGAAAGAGCGATCATATAAGAATTGAAGCTAAGTCTTAGGGTGCCTCTTTATATAGACATAAAGAAAGGTGATCATAGAGGTATAAGAGGTTTATTTTAATGGAAGACCGAATATATTGAACTTTAATAAAGTTTTATATAGGAGTATCTTGCTAAAGCAATATCACAATCAACTAATTAAATACATAAGTAATAAATTATATCTAATCATAGAAGTCATTGAATCATATTGTTAGACACATTATAGATTCCAATACTTTGTATATATCTTCGTAAAGTTTTATTACAAATTATTATTGTTTTGTATTATACAGTAAAACTTAAGCTTATAAGTCGAAAATGACTATAGAGTATGTATGCATGAGTATTTAGAAACAGATAGACATATTTTAAAAATAAGAAAGTGATATAGAGTCGTGGTATCCAGCTAAGTAAGACCCCACACGTCCTACCTATATATATTCCATATTAAGATAGAGTGGAATTGAGTTGTTTTTTTTTTTTTTTTCTCCAAAGTAAGGAGAAAGACCCTAATCGTATCTCAATTCTCACGGTTTTTTTGGTCCATTATTTACGGGTCAGACATTTTGAGAGCGAGGAAAAGGGTAAGGGATCCCCACCCTCAAAGTGTCCCTAGTGGGGATTGAACCCCCTACCCCTAACCTCATAGTTGGAAGGTGACAATCTTACCACTAGACCAAGCTTTGCTTGGTATTGAGTATGGCTTATTGGTTGTGGAATACACATCATCAGCTGCTTTGATTAAATTAGCTTAACGTTACGCAATCGCTCATGCTTTGTCGATGTCGTTGCTTCGTTCTTAATTACCCCATATAAACCTAATGAAAGAATTAATTATATTAAGGTCTTAGTCTTTATTCCAAGTATTTAATTAGTCATGATCCATGAGATAATGACTAATTCTATGAATTATATAAATCAAATTTTCTCTTTTTCTTGCTTTGCGGGCTCCTTTTTAATTCATGCTTTAGGCAAGCAAGCACAAAACAAATGCACTGTTACTAAGTCACATATCACCTAATTAATAAAATATGACATGATTAATTATACTCTTGTTGTCTATTTATGTATGTTGCTGCATTAGCAGATATTTATTCTTACAATTTTTGCGATTAACAAACTTGGCTCTTCAAAGCATGAAAAGGCCAATTCAAGAATTTTTTTTTTTTTTTTTTTTTTTTTTTTTTTTTTTAACACAAATTCAAGAAAGTTACATAGCATCTTTTTACTACTTTATGTAAGTGGTCTCACTCATTCACTCATCACAAGTTCACAACATACACTGCACCATGAGTCCTTAATCTTAATTGTGTCACAATCTCACATAACTCATAAATGGATTATATTTTTCATTTTTGTACAAATACGGATCAAATCGTGGTGGCCTGGATCTCTTATTCTCTTATGTCGACAGATAGTCGATCTCGGTCATTACAGTATGATCCTTGAAAGTGGATAGAGGATAAGGGGATTTCATTTCCAAACTTTGCGCCTCTAATGATAATATGACCTCTTGGTTCATGAATGGATTATATATGTGTAATCAAAAGTCTATGTTATTCTAGTGAATGTAACACACGAGAATGAAGTCTAGCCATCTATAATCTCTTAGCTAGGTTAGAATTTAAAATTCGATCACTGCGTGACATATAATATCATACTTTAAAACTAGTCCAGCATATAATATTTTTGTAAAGGTAATGGGTCTTCTAATCTCCATGGTCATCCCTAACAGAGTAATTAATAGGTCATATACACTATAAATGTATAATAATACGAGTAATTAAAGATATTTTGTACTACCTCTGTTAACTATTATTTGCAACAAAGAAATATTTTATATCTCACAAATAATACCCTTTTGTTGCAAATAATAGTTAACAGAGGTAGTACAAAATACCTTTAATTACTCGTATTATTTGTGAGATATAAAATATTTCTTTGTTGCAAATAATAGTTAACAGAGGTAGTAACTAAAATGTGAATTGTGTTTGCTTATTTAATCATGCAATTGTACAAGAAATACTACTATGTGTATTTTATCTCCAATACAATTGTGAATTTAAAAATTAAAATTTTGGAGTATATGCTAGCATTATTCTTAACTGGTTTGAGGTTTAACGTGTTATTTTTTGTATATTTTACAGTTGTTATTTATACAGTATGTTGAATTGAATCAATTGTAGCTTAATGCAACGTTAATGGAATCAGTTCATTAAATAATTATTTTCCAAATCGGCAAAACAGCATTAGATGTTGATCCAAGGCAAAATCAGATTATATTCCAGATTCGACAGGGAGAAAATTTGATTTTTGCTGATAAATTGTAAACTTGAAGATAATAAGCATCTATGCTTATACCTGATACGACCACTTGGGGCTTATATAAATGTGATATGAGCAGTAAACGAGCGACACATGTCAATTAGTTGCTCTATGATTCTATAATATGATACATAAATCATTGAAGTTTAGAAAATTAGAAGTTAGTGGCTTAGTGCATGACAAAGATGAACATAAGTTGTTGAAATCTATCTACATGATCGATTTACTTAGTATCATCTTGATTGTATCATTATTTGATATCTTTTATTTAAATATCATACTTAATTAACGTTATAGTTTACTCACTTTTGGTAATGTTAGATTTCGGGAAAACTCCTCCGATTGGAGTGTGTACCATTGATTAATATATATAGTGATACAAGACTAGTCCTAATCTTCTTAGGAAACCTAATATGATAAGAATACAAATATATCCTTGTTCTACGACAAATATTAGCGTAATCCTATAATATCTATCACCCCCCCGCAGTCGTAGCTGGAGGACAGCGTACGCTATGACTGGACCTAAAATCCAGAAATAATTCTCGTGGTAGGCCTTTAGTGCAAATGTCCGCAAACTGATATCTAGAAGGAACATGCAACACCCGAACTTGTCCCAAAGCAACCTTTTCTCGAACAAAATGAATATCCACACTAGTAGAATAAAATAAATTGGCAGCCCTAAATTGGAAGTGGTTTTCCAATTCCGCTTCCAAAAACCCAAAAATACACTCCCAAGAAAAAAACCACTTATTACAAAAAAGAAGCGGTTTTGGGTGAACCGCTTCCAATTTGCTAAAAAAACCCTAAAAAATAAACCCCCTATTTCTCACACTCTCTCTCCTCTCTTCCCTCTTTCTCACGCCGCACGTCTCTCTCTCCTCTCATTTCTCAACTAATTTGAATTTCCCCGTCATGCCTCACTTCTCTCTCCTCTCTCCCTTTTCCCTTATCGTCCTCCTTCCTTTCTCATCTCCTTTCCTCTCTCCTCTTATCACCGACAATGAGCACCACCGAGCAGCCCACACCGACCACTGACGCCGAGCACCATCGAGCAGCCCTTCCTCTCTCCTCTTATGGTTAGAATTCTAATCTAGTTTTTTTTCCTCTTCAAATTTCATCTTCTATATGAAATTCTGGGTTGTTGGATTATGTTTTGCTTTGAATCAGTTAGATTTATGATTTTTTTTTTTTTTGATGTTTTTGAGTTCTAAATTGGTTAGGCTTCGTTTATAGTTCTAAATTTCTGGGTTCGTTTTTTTTTTTGGATTTTAATTTCTGGGTTCGTTTTTGAGTTTTTTTTAAAGTTTTTGAATTTTTTTTTATCTAAATTAGATCTTTCCTTATTAGATTGTTCGATTTTTTTATCTAATTTTTTAGGTCTTTCGTGTTTTTAGATCATTCGCTTTTTGATTTTTGATTTTTATTTTGTTTTTCCATTTTTGCTTCAGATTGCGGTGGTGGACAGCAGGGTGGTGGCGGCAGAACAGCACGGCGGTGGTGGCAGATTAGCACGGCGGTGGTGGCAAAATACCACAGCGGACAATGTAACTCAAGTAAAAGATTATGGAGCTGCAACACGCCTCAGAGAAAACATTTGCGACGCCTTGATATTCTGATCCTACACTCGATTTAGACAAAGTATGCTGACGCTTGGATGACCAAGACACGAGGTTGTCCCAAGGAAACAACAATAGCCCAATGTAGATCGTCGGGTATCGGGACAACCTCCCCAGTCACAGTCAAAGTCAGTGTAAGTAATCAATCGATGAGAAACAGTCGGATATAAATGTAACATAACGCTGAATGCGTTTCAATGCCTCATAATGAGGTTCCCGTGGATCATGCATAAATAGACACACCTTTTGTACCGCATAGGCATTATCTGGCATGGTGATAGTGAGATATTGAAGAGCACCTGCTAAACTGCGATACAAATTAGGATCCCGAAAAGGTGGTCCTGCATCTGCACTAAGCTTGGACTTAGTGTCAACTGGAGTGGCTGCAGGTTTACAAGAGGCCATACATGCACGCTCTAAAATCTCTTCTGCATACTTTTCCTGTGAAAGTAGCAAATAAGAGGGAGTACGGGTTACTGCAATCCCTAAAAATTAACTCGGAGGCCCCAAGTCAGACATAGGAAACTCAATTTACAACTGAAAGATGATCCCTGTATGCAACCTGTCAGACGAGGTAGCTAGAATAATATCATCAACATATAGAAGCAAATATGCCATATCATCACCCTGCCGGAAATTAAAAAGAGAGTTGTCACTTTTAGCAATGACAAAACCCAAGTTGATCAGAAAATTTGCAAAAGGTTGGTACCAAGCTTAGGGAGTTTGTTTCAAACCATGGTATATCCTAGCTGTGTGACAAATATTATAGTAATCCTATAATATCTATCAGGTAACAAGCTAAGTAATTAGGTGTTCGATCTATTATATACGATTATGTATTGCAAATATATGTCAAATCTTTATAATGTAGCTTAAAGATTTTTTTTTTTTTTTTTTAAAAAAAAAAAAATCTTTAGTTCTTACATCATTTTATATTTAAAATTTCTTTCATAATCATTCACTTTGATCTAAATTTGTCTAATTTTAAAATTTAAATTTTTTTGTTTATAAAAAACTAATTACAAGATAGTTCAATAATAATATTGAAAACTATCGTGCATGGCACGGGAACTAACCTATTATTCAATTAATTTAAGGTTTTATGCGAGATAGAAATGAAAATTATTAATAACTCGTGTATCGCACGTAGAACTGGTTATTGGGCGGGTCGGGTCAGGGTCGGTGCGGGTCGGGATCAAAGAGGGTCATATTTTACAGGGTCAATATAGGGTCGGGACAATGCGGGCTGCGGGTCGATAATGGGCTGGCCTACAAAATATCAATTAAAATAAATATTGGACAAACCATTATTAAATACATATGAATACAAATTAATCTATATAATTATTTTTACATTATGTATTTTCTTTATCAACTAAATTAGAAAAACATGTTGACCCTATATTGACCCTACCCAATAAGGGCTCTGTCCATTAATAGCCTTGTCCATTAAAAGCCCTATAAGATTGGCCTTGACCCTATTATCATTGGGCTACCCTGTCCAATAACCACCTCTAATCGCACGGGTGCTATAATAGTATAATACTAATTGTTGATTAACTCTCTCTTTACTGAGACACACATAACATATTTATAGTGGTGTTTCCCACCTTCTACATTTTTCTACACTTATATCATATTAATTGTATCTAAATTTTTCAGATATTTCTAGATACAAACCTTCTCTTGATTTTTCTATCTTATTCTATATTTTTCTAGATTACTCACTAGATTTCCCCTCTATATTGATTAAATTCTAACAAACAATTGAGTCGAGTATGTTAAACTTTGAGGGCTTCTGTCCAAGGGGATATTCTGCTCGGGGCTCATGGCAATGGGATGAGAGCATAGGGGCTCATGGCAGTGGGAATGAGAGCAAATGGCTCTTTTGATTGGGACAAATTATATGCTATACATGTAATTTTTAAAATAAGTATATGTTATTTTATATTTGTATATTGTTTTTTTTCAACATTGATCTTTTCGTTGTACTATGCATTTATAAAATTAATGTGTATTTTGATGTGAATTTCTTATTAAATCAATTTATACATATGTTATTATATATATATATATATATATATATAATTTTTTAGATAAAGTACATGTTTTTTTATGGATGAGGTTGAAGTAAATAAGTGAATGACATATTATTTTAGCAAAATAACACAAAGTTTTAAACTTTTTTTTTTTTTTTTGAACGGACACAAGGTTTTAAACTTAATAACCTAAGAATTAAGCAAATTAACTCAAGTGTATTGGCTAGGGAGTACCATGATCCAAGAGTATATAATACTAAATGTTGATTAGCTCCCTCCTTATTCAGGCACACATAACATATTTATAGTGGTGTTTCCCACATTCTAGATTTTTCTACACTTATATCATATTACTTGTATCTAAATTTTGATATTTTTATAAGATATTTCTAGATACAAACCTTTGCTTGATTTTTCTATCCTATTCTAGATTTTTCTAAACTACTCAATAGATTATCCATCTAGATTTTTCTAGATTAACTTCTAACAAAAATGTTGAACCTTGAGAGCTTCTGTCCAAGGGAATCTCCTGCTCGGGGCTCATGGCAATGGGGATGAGAGCAAAGGGGCCCATGGCAGTTGGAATGAAAGCAAAAGGGCCCATGGTCTTTGATGAAGGGTAACTGAAGGAATAGACCTAACCTGCACACCTGAGCTACAACTTATGTCATCTTGGGAAGTACAAGCATTCTTCACCTTTGCATCTTGCAATCCATCTGATTTTGTAATTTCCTTGGTTCTATCTGTATTAAGCAGATAACCCATCTCTAGTAGCTATTGTGGCCGGTCCCTTGGACTCATCATCATTCCCTGAGGTGGAACCAGGACCACTCCTAGTTCTCACATCAGAAGGCGCCACTGCATCAACCCCAGGAATAGACCTTATCTAAATACCCGAATTACATCTTTTGTGATCACTTGTAACTTGTCCCTCTAATGACTTTCCCAACTCAGCTTGCAAGCCACTATTTCTGCCCCTCGAATTCTTTACCACATTCTCCAGTGATGTAACACGTTTTTGGCAATGTTCCACTTCTAATAGCACGCCTGTTAGAGTTATTCACTTATTCCTATAGTACGACTCCAAGTCTAGGCTCATCGATTTTGCTTCAAAAGATCAAAACTCAAATTTGGTTGATTGCCTTAATTAAATATCAATGAGTTGAATTTGATTATCACCATTTCTTCACTAACCGTTTGCTTATTGATACTCTACAAAGTTGGAAGCTAATTGATAGACATGCATAATTAAAGGGAGGTAATTTGATACTCTTTGACTTTGGGGTATGCATGTTTTTCCGTGAGTATTGAGTAATCTAGGTTCATAAATATGATTTGTTCACTCATTTTAAGAGAGGTAATGGATTATTGATACTCCTTGATTTTGGGGCTTGCATAATAACAGTGAGAGGGTTGCTTTTTTGGGGTTGAATGCTCCACTATTGTTGAATTTTTATCAACATTGTATTGATAGTTATCAAGTTAAACAAGTGCTAGAACTGAGACTTGTTAAACATACTTCTTCCGTTAATGATTAATTGCAACAAATGGGTATTATTTGGGAGATATAAAATATTCTTTTGTTGCAATTAACTTCACTAGGTAAAAGTAAACCCTTCATAAGACTGTTAAATTAAGAGCTAGTACTACTCACTTGAAACTTGAAACATAATAAACCTAATAAATGAAAATGTACAACAAATACATAACAATAAGAACGTAAGTGACGATGATAAACAACTTTGTCCCGTCGAATTAATTAGAAGATTTTAGTTATAATTCGTTATCAAGTTAATGTTTATTCATTTGTATCAACATTGTATTGATAGAATTATACCAATTCCCTCATCAAGATTGAGTCGTCACATACCCAGGTTAATAATTAATTAAAGAGTACTCGTATACTTTAAAAACTTCTTGACAGGAAATAAGATTAAACTTTACTGCATAATTAATTAAGATAATTATAATAATAATTACAATTAATTTTTGCATAACTCATGCAAATCAATTAGATGGTTGATGATCATGAGATTGAAGATATTCAAGAATATAATCCTTCAAATTCAACCCAACATCTCGATCCTTAACCCTAACATATTTCTCCCCTAATTTATCCAAATATTCCTCCATTCCCACTTTCCCATTTTTATTCCACAATTCCTCCCCAAAACTACGATGCCCAAAATACCCCTCTGCTCCCGTCACCCGCGGGTCACCTTCCTCATCCGTCACCACCTCCATAGGAAGCCGCTCGTAGTGTCCACGACTGATCCCTTCAAGCTCGTCCAACCGGGCCAGGCCCGGGCCCGATACCGAGTAGAGCTCTCCGATGACCCGGTGACCCGACCCGGGAATGTTGATCAAGAAGGGGATACCCAAGGGCCCGCATACTAGAGGGTATAAATTGAGGGTTTTGTAACATCCTAGGAAAACGGCGTCGTTTGAGGAGGTAAGTTCTTCTAAAAGATGGTGGTTTGGGAAGCCTCGTTTGAGGGTTCCATAGACGAAGATTTTGGTGGTTTGGTTGGTGGAAATGGTTGACATTGGTGATTGTTGTGGAGAGAAAAAGAATTTGGATTTGGGGGAAATAGTAGAATTGTGTTGTTTGATTTAAATGATACTGTGTGATACGGACTATATCGATATTGGATTGGGCCTTAATTTGAGAAACTTGGATTCTTGTGCTAAATTCCCTCATGAGTTAATCTGGTCTATTTTATGGACGAAGTTTATAAAGACTAGAGAAAGGGTAAGGAATCATACTCTACATTGCATATTAGGTAAGAATTGAACTTATTTTAGCTGTAATTAAAAGTTGGTTAAACCTTAACTTATTTCTCCTAAATTTATCTTATATGCGTTTTGCTGAACTTAAGAGATTTAGAATAAGTAGAAACAGGGTGAACATAATAGGGTGATCTTGTGAATATGGTGTGCATTATGGCTATAGACGAATATGAGTAATGTCCAACTGAGCTGAACTGAATTGAAATGAATATTTTATAAAAGAAGAAAATTAGGAGCTGAACTGAACTGAACTAAATTTCAACGTATGAGAACATGCCCTAATTCAATGTTTGGCCATTATTATGGAGGAAAAACTCTACACATTGATCCTACAATAATCTATATTAAATAACACTATCGACTTATCACCCCTTAATCCCTTATTACGCATTGATGGCTTGTTCAACCATTGAGTATGGTTGAAGTGGAGTGAGGGTTTTAATTTTATACGTAATTTTTATTTATTTATTTAATTCAATTTGAAAAAAAATGGAGAGATAAGCTAGTGAAGTGACTCAAGTGAGCTAAAATATACGAAGTAATATTAATTTATTCAGTGTACATAAATTGTTATTGATTGCTTTAAAGTGGGTGATAGCTTAAAGTAGCCTAAACCTTTTTACCCAAAAAATTCTCCATGAGTCATCAATTTGGGCTGGACTATATATTGAAGTAGACCAGTGATGGTGCAAACTACACGTTCGTGGCTAATAAAGTTACACGGCCCAACTTTAAAGAACGTGGGCAAGGTCCAATTCATACTTCACAAATGATGCATCTCCATTTTTGGGTTGTTGCATAAAACCAAACCTCTACTTTGATTCTTCCCCAAATTATCTCAAATACTTGTATCATACTTCTGATTGTTAAAGTAATACAGTAATTATATTAGTGTTACTAATTATATCTTGAAAAATACCATTTTCTCTAATATTTTCATTTTATAGTTTGTAATTAGAATCATTTCTTTGACGTAATTAATTAACAAATATTGAACTTTTCTTTTCTTCATTCTAGAATCAGACTCATTAGAGGAGGGAGGACAATAAGTTCTATTAACCTTAATTAGACTCACTGAGTTAGTTGAGGTTTTCCCTTTGGCGTTTCCTCTTTGGCTTTGCCCTCCCTCCAATAATATAAGAGCGAGTTCATCGATCAAACAAGTTAATCATCAGTTATCAGACATCCCAACGTAGTATATGTTGAAGATCAAGTTAAATGATGATGAGATTTATAATAACAACAAACACGCTTTATAAAATATAGTACTCGTAACATAATAGCCCTTAGAAATTTTGAATAAGTGAAGTATTTCCTCAAGTAAAAATTGATGTAGGGTTAGAGGTGTTCTTTTAAGCTTCTAGGAGAATCTTATTTATACTCACCAGAGCAGACCACAGCAGCTTAGAAAAACAAGACCTTACTATATTATGTGTTATAAATAGCGAACACATACAAAACGGTCTTACTCTTAGATTATTGAGCTTGGTTAGAGCGAGGTTACGGACCTTATTGTATTAGGTGTTGGATAGCGAACATGCAAAACAGTCTTACTCTTAGATTATTAGCTTAATTAGATAGACTAGTGAGTATTAAAATGTACAAAATAAAATTAACAGATTTCATTTGCTTAATCCAAGGGAACACTTCCAATTAATAGTGAAAGTAGTACTAGATTCTTCTAACCAGCAAAAATTAGCTGTACAAAATGTAAATTTGAAGCAAACATAACATAAGATTCAAGACTTGATAGATGAACCAAAGCAGCACATGGTGATCTGTTTAAGAAAACCAAATCACAGAAAAGATCTTTAACTACTAAAATTAAATAGTCTATCTCGTAAAAGAACTTTAAGATGCTTTAATTTGTCATTTTAGCATTGTAAATTGGCTATTAGAATGAGAAATTAATTAAACTAAACGTCAAATAAAAGGGATGCATGAATCAATATTCAGTAGTCCACTGAATTTGTCTTATTTTATTTGGTTGGTATACGAGAATGGCTGATTATTCTTCAAATATCGCATTGAAAATCTAAGAATGTGACAAGATTCTACAAATTTGTATTGGTAATCGTTAATATTATTCTCAATTTCCAACTGTTCTAACTGCGCTGCAATGTAGGCACCTATTTGTTTTTGTGTCCGGATACCCTTACATATTTATAGGGATCCAATAATAACATACATATGGGATATGGCATATGGGCATATATGCCATGCGGGTCATACATACCCATCATAAAAGGAGATCAAGTCGACATCACAAAATCGAATGAAGCATATACCTTAAAATCATATGGCAATTACGACGGATAATCACTACTTATCTCCTACATTGTTGATGTATGTTCATATCTTATTATTTGATTGGATCGGATCATCATAGGGTATCAAATAAAATTACAAGGCCCTTACCTAAACACATACTAATATATAGTGCGGTATGTAACGTTTAGCAAGTACCTACTTAATACAAGTATGGTTTACCCAATTACGGAGTAATTTATTTATAAACAATTAAATTTATCGATAGATCAAATAGGTTAAGTGAACCATTTGATGGAATCAAATGTTAATTGCCTAATAATAAATTTTGGCATATATTAGACAAACCAACAATTAAATTATCATACAAAACCTCAATTTTGTATACGTGCCTAGTGCTACATGTAGAATAAATATATCTTTGTTCATTAATAGCTAAATTAGGAAAGATAAGACTGAAAAACAAGAACATGATGAACAAAACTAATCATTGCACAATGTCCATAAAACAAAAGGAGGGATACATTTAACTATATCCTGAATTCTTGTTCCTTTGACATGTATTTAGATAAACCGACCATAGTATTACATTCTTTATTCCAAACCTTAAACTCTATCCTAAATTTCCTATTTTCATGTGATCTGATCAAAGTTCAGGTCCCCTAGCCTAATCCTAAAGAGAGGCAAGATTAATTAGAAGAATCATATCAGTAATTTAAGTTTAAGTGTCCAAAATATGTGCTATAATATAAACCAACAAGAGATCACATTAATCTCGGTTACCAAGCAAAAGTTAACCCTTTTCCTTTATCCTTGTCCCTCTTTTTATCAATAAGTTAAAATAATCAATAAGCTTAGCCTAATCTACGTTGTAATTTGTACTTTTTAGCATTGGGATTATGAATTACGGATCATGTTTTATTTTGGAAACATGTTCAACATTTGGGTGACCTACTGATCATGTACGAGATTGGCTATATCGATTGGACTACATATTGTACATGCATGAATCGGTCAATATGATTTTATGTGAGAGCCACACAACCTTGTATAACAAATTTTAAAATATAAAGTATCTTTTACCAAAATAGCTAATTTGATAAAAAAAAATTATCAAAACGGCTAATTATAAATTTTAATTTCAAAACTAGCTAAATAATTGACTTGGTTATACGGACATAGGGCATGTTCTCATACGTTTATTTTCAATTCAGTTCAGTTCAATTCAGTTCCTAATTTTCTTCTCTTATAAAATATTCAGTTCAGTTCAGTTCAGCTCAGTTGAGTTCAGTCAATGAGAACAAACCCTTATACCTATATACTTCTTCCGTTTTTATTTTATTGCACCATTAGGACTTTTACACTATTCACTTAATCGTTTTCGAATAACATTTGTGATTTATCCATTAGTAAAAATATAGTCATGTGGGATCTAGTTAGATTTGTCTCAAAATCATTCTTTCAAATATCAAATTTTTATAATTTTTACAAAAGTATAATTGAAGATATTAATAGCTAAAGTAATGCATTGACAAGCGTGAAATTCCTCATGGTGCGATAAAAAAAGAACGGAGGAAGTATATCATTTAAAAAGATATTTTGAGACGGAGATAGTATACCTTTAAAAGAGTGGCAAACCTATCAAGAGAATTTGAAGCGTATTATTGCATTGGTTTTAAGTAACAAACAGCTTAAAACATAGATAAAAATGCAAAGATACAAAACGAAACAAGGAGAAAAAGATAAGGTATATAGACACTCGTGTGGGCAAATTCGGCGTGTAATGGTTGTCATCAAAGGGACACTCACTGTCTCCCCGGCCCATTAAACCATCTTTGTGAGTTTTCAGAGGCGTATTAAACATTCAAAGAATACGGACTTTTTTTTTTAATTAATATTTGATGTATAATGTAATGTTTTTTATATGGTATTGGTTGCTCTAAAATACCAATTCAAGTTAATATGTTAATAAAGTGTCGTCTTTTTTATTTCTTGTGGTTTCTGATATTGCTACATAAAGCTCACAAACGACATTATCATGTGCACCGTTGCCCTTTTGGGATCGCCCATCTAGGGATGGCAATTCTAAATGGATATCCGCAAATCCGATTTACCCGAAATAAATAAATGGACAAAAATCCGCATTAAATGGATGAAGGGCCGGTGACGGATGAAGTGGGTGACGGATCGGGTCGGATTCGGGTGGAGCTCCGTTTCATCCGTCACCCGATCCGTCATCCGTTTATCACCCGATCCGCAGTCCATCCGTATATGTATAAAAAAAATTCACAATTGTCTTATATACTAGTATACTATACTATGTATGTACGGTATATTTCTAAAAAAAATAAATCTTTCTAAAAATTCTTTAATTTTATTTTAAAAAATATAAAACCTCCCTCAATTCCCAATTATGTAGTACCGAAATAAGTTCATGATTCCATTAAAAAAAAAAGTAAGTTCATGATTATTATTTTATTATTATTATTATTGCTATAGTTTGGAATAAAAAATTAATCAATGATTTACTTTTTAAGTTTAAAATTGGCTAACATTTTTTTTTATATAATAACGTATTAGATTTTATAATTAGAGTAGGATTATAATTATCACCCGCTAAGCATCCGATCCACCCGTTTCATCCGCGGATGACGGATGGATCGGATGCGGGTGATGGGTTTTGCGGGTGACGGGTGGATCGGGTGGAGCGGATGGTTAATTCGGGTGGATGCGGGTGGAGCTCCATCCGACCCGAATCCGATTTGTTGCCATTCCTACGCCCCTCCATCTGTCCCCACCATCTTCTTATCCTCCGTGGTACTTCGTATAATCTTCAATTGTTTTAAAGAAAATTAGTACTTCCTATATGATATGTTAAGTTGAATAGGAGAATTGCACACATTGGTATCGACTATTAATTTAAGTTATCAGTCATATATTTTTAAATTGTAAATAACATATGTATGTCGATGGCAAATGAATAGTGAAAAATGTTAGGAGACGAGCAATAATAAGAATATAAGATAGATAGGTGAATAAAAACAAATGATGGATCGATTAACAGTGCATGAAATCATAAGGTACTTAACAAAGGGTTGTTTTAGACATTGTGATAGGCCTAAAAGCTTAAGGTGAAAGGATTGGTCATAAGAATTGACAATGAGCAGGAATGAAATAGAAAGCCGCCAGATTGATCAAGCTCCATGTACTGCATGCATCACTGACGCATATTAATATACCTTCACCAAATGCTGGCCTGGATCATCATACGTATCAATATTCATTCATTTGAATTAATGGCAATATAATTGGATAACATTAACATATTTTGTTTATGATACTTCTTTTGCTCTATATTAATCAAGTAATGCAATAGGTTTGATGATCATTACTTCCCTCGTCCCCTAAATAATACAATTAAGTACAATGTTTTTGTATACTTAATTGCTTAGCAGTTCAAATTTCATTGAACGCCGGTTTAATGAACTTGTTTAAAAATCATAATTTTTAACTTTATACATGTACGTAATTAAGCTAATCTGATTTGCTATGAGATAAGACAAATATTTTCTTAAGTTTGACAAATTAAATAAAAAAAAAACCATATTGCATATTAAGGACGATCGACCTAAAATAAAAAATATGATTATTTTGAAATGCAAAGAGTTATAATATATATAGTCTTAAATAATATTCCCTCAAAAATGTATAAGAAGGGTTCAATGATCATAAACAACAGAATATATAGTTTATAAATTCTTTGTGTAGGCAACAAAATACAGAAATTAGGGCAATTTTCAATAATGAAGAAATAAATCAAGGCCACTTGCATGTGAATAAATCCAATCTTATATACGTACATGTGATTAGTCAACTGAAGGCAACAAAATTTATCATTTGCCATGCAAGCCATGAATAGTCCAATGACTAAAAATATATGGTTTGATTTGATGATGCACCAATAATTCCATCAAACCCCATTAATCTTCATTCGGCTCTTGGGATACTATAAGGACCAAAGGCACATACAAAAGGCAGATACTATCAATCAATCATCTTACGTAATTCTACGATGGATAAATTATAATATGATCAGTACATTATATTCCTCGAATTTTAGGATTTTAACCATATGATTGTATAGTAACATTTGAAATCTATATACGGAGTATATATATAACTTATATTGTTTGATAGACCGAAAATACGGAACTATTCAAACTCATATTCATTATTATTATGACAGGTTGATGATAGCTTGCTTGAGGATATTTCCGATCCATTATAAATAAATTTCCTATGGATGAAACTATGCATCATTAAGTCATGATTATGTACTATAAAAGTTAGAATTTACATCAGATATTCTTGTTCGTTGGCCTAAGTGCCACAAACATAGATGCTTATCTTTGTTCACAAATGACTTATGTAAGTTTATGATACTGCTTATAAAGTTATAAGTAGTACAATTACTGACATGAGATTTTAACTAATGGCATCGTACCAATAACCCATAACAATACATAAATTGATCCATAATTTATACATAGTATGTAGTAAAACTTATTGTATTTGAGAACATTTTTACAATATAGCTAGGATAATTATCATATAGTTATGGATATAATAAATTAGTTAAGCATCAATGTCCATCAAATTATGAGCATATAACATTTGTTGGAACACTTGTGTATACGTAACTAACATGTTAGCTTAATTAGTTTGAGTGTTTGACCATATATGACTAGAATTCCATCTCAATTAAGTTGAAATAAAAAAAACAAATGCATAGATTATTTTACTAGTATATCAATTGTGGACTCAACTAGCTCCAACGTGTCAAAATAATGAGTTTTCCCTTTCATCAAAAACATATAAAATTGTTTAAACTAGACAAATAAATATTGCCAAAATAAAAGGGGGATCCACATTTCTTTTATCAAAAACAAAATCAAACATCTTTTCTGCTATAATATGATCCTGTTATATATCTTGCACATGCTCTCAGCGGCTCTTAACACACTCTAAAAAGCTTGAACATGACACTACATTACATTATTAATAACATTAATCTCTTTCATCCCTTTGCAACCACACCATTTCTTATTTTTCTACCTTTTTTAAAAATATACTTTGTATAATATATAAATGAATCTGTAAGAAGATACCGTATGTTTTTATTATAATGAATGCACTTGTTTTTTTGTCCCAAAAATTAAAATAATAACCTATGGTTTTAAGTTTTCTAATATGACAACTATTTCTTTGATTTTTGTGTTTCATTTGCACTACAATATTATGACATAAATTTGTGACATGATTATTATCCCTGTGTTATTCTCTGTTGAAACTGCGTTTTTCAAGCAATGTTTTAAAAATAATAATAAGGCTTGAAGTGAAGTTACGAGTACTAAAGTTGTATAGCAAGTTAGCAACTTTTATTAGATCCATATATATTATAACAGTTTTTTCAATTATCTTGTAATCATTTAATTGTAAAGTGTCTAATTTAACTTGTTAAACTGGATTGAGTCGATGTATAAGAAGTTTTGAGTCAGTAAAATAGCTCTCTTTTACCTACTCCCTTTGTCCCGGAAAGAACGACCTATTTAGGTTGATTATGCGGGTATTAAGAAAGTTAAATAAAAAGAAGTAAAAGTATATTAAAAAGATAAATTTACATGGGGTTTGTAAAAAAAATAGAGAGGGAAAATAATAAAACTACATGGAATATCAATTTTTTATATGGGGAAGCTAATTTTGCACAAATATTGTTGCAAATTGGTGGGTGTTTTAATGCAAATGAGTCATTCTTTTTGAGACTAAAATTAGACCAAATGAATCGTTCTTTCGGGGATGGAGGTAGTGAAAAACAAGTTATAAGTGATTATTTTTCCTATGAGGATGAGATCTTAATCATGAATTCTCTTTCAAGTATTACAATTTCATTAGATTCCTTAATAATCTCAAAATGATGCAAATCAAACTAAGGGCCTGTTCCGATTGACTGAACTCAGCTGAACTGAACTGAATTTATTAATTAGTAATTTTTAACTACGGATTAGTGATCATTGATTATTTATTGATTATTTATTACTATACATATGTGTATATACAAATGTACATATTAAAATATTTACGAAAAATATACTATATAATTATAAAATGTATGGAAAATATATTAAAAACTTGAAACCTCTAAACATTTTAAACACGTATATTATTTAATTTAAAAATAAAATAGTATTATGACAAAAGGACACAAAACACTTACATGTATCTAACCCATTTAAACAATTTTTTTTTAAAAAAATATATATTATTTTTATTATTAATATTATTGTTATTATTATTATTATTATTATTATTATTATTTATTGATGATTATTATTATTATTTATTGATTATTATTATTAGTATTATTATTTCAATTATTATTATTATTATTATTATTATTATTACTAGTTTTGTGCCCCGGCGATGCCCGGGTAGTTTTGAACTTTTAAGATAAAATTATACTGTTATGATTCAATTTGGTTGAAAATAGAATTCTAAATTAACTATTTTTGCTACAAAGTCAATCTATATTGATACTTGGCGAAAAATTAAAACACTAAATGATGTTGTCTTGTGGCCTAATTATAAATTTATTATTTGGTATTTTATCGAAGAAATAACTCTAAACTAATAATCTTATTCTAAAATTCTATCCTAATTTGATTGAAAGTAGAATTCTAACCTAATTTACTTTTTATCTTATGAAATCTATCCAAGGTGGCGCAATACTTTACGGTTTTTTTTTTATCATATAAAGTCTATTTAAATCTATTTAAGGTGACGCGACACTTGGCAAAAAGTTGGAATGCCAAGTGTCGTTATTTCGTGACCTGGCTAAAAGTTTAGCTTTATATATTAGTTATATGATTATTATTATTATTTATTGATTATTATTATTATTATTATTATTATTATTATTATTATTATTATTATTATTATTATTATTATTATTATTATTATTTATTACTTATTGATTATTATTTTTTTTTTTTTTTTTGAGAGAAACAGAGCATGTATATTAATTAAGAAATATCCAATCCCGCCAAAGTGGTGATACTTTGGGGAAAGGAATTCAAGCGTACATATTCCGAGTTAACACCCGTATCCCATCTTGCGACAAGATGAGCCACGGTATTACATGCCCTTTTCACATGAGAAAATAGACAAACATCAAACCATTTTCTAGCAATACAAATATCCTCATAGATGACAAAGACTGGGGAGAAGCCTGTGGTATTCGAAGAGATCGTATTAATAACGTTCATAGCATCCGATTCAATCCATATCTTCCTGTATCCCATTCTACGTGCCAGAACCAGAGCATACCTTACAGCGAGGGCTTCTACACACTCCGGGGAAGATAAAGGAGCTCTCTTTGTTGCAGCCAGGATTATGCTTCCCTCCTCATTTCTGAATACAGCACCAATACCAGCAGAACCTTCCCTCGGCACATGAGCGTCTATGTTGATCTTCACACAGCCAGGGGGGGGGGGGGGGGGGACACAGCCACGAGCTTGCACTCAAACAACGGGTCAGACCTGCTGATATTTTAAACACCCTTTTCGAGTATAAGCAATAATCGTGCACAAGTCTCATATATCCAGCAGCAAGCATAATTGGGTTTTGTCTGTCATTGTCAAAGACAATGAGATTCCTGCATCTCCACGCAGCCCACATAAGGGTCGCCAAGGAACTAATAACCCCAGCAGAACACCTACTATTGATCCATGCCCAAAGCTCAGCGAACGAACCAGTAGGAGCATCCACCAATTCCTCTTTGTGCTCGCTGTGTTCCCATATCTTGGCAGCAGCTTCACATTCCAGCACATCGTGTATAATAGATTCACTAGCAGCACCACAGATGCCACAAGAAGCATCGGGGCGATATGACGCTGCACAAGTCTCTCTTTGACAGCCAAGTTACCCCTCACCGCACACCATATAAAATGTTGCAATTTTGGTGGGCCTTTAATCCTCCAAACTGAGCGCCAAGTTTCCTCATCAACAATATCAGATACGACCATTCCACTCCCCTCCTTTGCTAGCCAATATGCAGATTTGACAGAGAACGTTCCATTCTTAGACAGATACCAATACCACGCATCATCCCCACTAACGTTTGGTAGTGGAAGAGCATAGATTAAAGACTGCTGCTCCGCATCAAATAGCTCCCCAACACTGTTAACATCCCACTCTCCGCCCCTTCAATCATCAGAGCCCGCACACACATGTTTGGGTTACCCCCATCAGGCATCAATGGAGTAAACGGCCTCCCATCTTTAATCAGCCATGGATGCTTCCAGACCAATGTATTCAATCCACTACTGACCTTGCGCACAATGCCATCACGAAGTAACCCTTTAGCTCCCCACATACTTTGCCATGTGTAACTAGGATCATGTCCTCGCAGAGCCTCAATAACTGACGAATTTTTAAAGTATCTAGCTTTAAAAATTCGATAGATGAGAGTTTTATCATTTGATTGGAGTCGCCAAATCTGCTTAGCCAAAAGGGCTTGGTTGAAGCATTTTAGGTCCCTAAATCCCAATCCACCTTTTGCCTTTGGAGCACACAATTTCTCCCATCTTTGCCAATGTAATTTCCTAGCCTCTTCTCTCGATCCCCACCAAAACCGGCACAAAAGATTATGAATTTCATCTATCAATCCTTCCGGGATTTTGAAGACACTCATCATATATGTCGGAATAGCTTGAGCCACGGCTTTGATTAACACTTCTTTCCCCGGCCTCGATAAAAGTCTCTCTTTCCACCCATTAAGCTTCTTCCATATTATTATTATTATTATTATTATTATTATTATTGTTGTTGTTAATATTATTATTATTATTAATATTATTATTATTATTATTGTTGTTGTTGTCGTTGTCGTCGTTGTCGTTGTAATAAGAGTTTAAAAGAATGAAATTTGGCTTTATATCATTAGCAATATCATTAGACATAAATTAAGAGCTTAACTGAACTAAAATGAGCTGAACTGAACGGAATTTCAACGGAAGAGAACAGGCTCTAAAGTGTTCAATTTGTGCAAGAAATTTAGTGACAATTATTGTATTTGACTTATGAGGCAAGTTTAGAAGATGACTCAAGAACAAGACAACTACTTTTTGTAACAACTTTTTTTTGGTACAAGACGGTGTGCTCTTTTATTGTCAAAACCCAAGGATAATTGTCAGACCAAAGGGTTAAAATATGCCAACCAGATGAGTTCTGCTTTACTGTATTTTTCTAATTGTTTGGCATCTAAATATAATTTTAAAAATAAAAATTGTTTTTTGCGTTTCAAACTTTCAAACAAGGAAACGTGCAAAAGATCAGAAGTTAGAAAGGAGAGGTTGCTTTCACAAGTTCGTGCACCAAAAATGTCATCACAAATCATCAATTTCTGCCTCACGAGTTTCTATTTTCAAGAAGAATGTTCCCTATTTTGTTGGAACATTAATCACCATTAGCACTAATCTTTGTTTATTATCCTTAATTCTCCTCCCCTTGTTTTTGTGACAATACATGTACTTTCACTCTTCACATAGTTTTCTAGCTTTATAACCCCCTCATCAAGTCATTATTAGAGAAAAGTGAAGGTTGTTCATGCATTCTATGAAGGTACACAGTAATCGAGTATGGAGTGTTATCACTAAAATACGTATCATATTGCTTTTTAATTTTATAAAACTTCATTTTGTTTCTTAAGATTTTTGTGTCTCAGTGCATTATACAGAATTCTACCACCTCAGCTTCAAGAAGGTAATTATCAATAAAACGACTTCGAGTGTTTCTGTTAGATTTTGGGAAAACTCCTCAGATTACAGTGTGTACCATTGATTCATATATATAGAGGTTTACAAGAGTCGTAATCCTGTTATGATAAGGATACGAGATATAACAAAATATATACAAAATTATCCTAATGTGCGACAAATATTATCGTAAATATAATATCTATCAGTTTCGATACTTATAGAAGTAACCTTCAAACGAGTGTCAAATTTATAATTGGATGTGAAGTCAAACGAGTGTAAAATTTATAATTGTATGTGAAGTCAAAGGGGCGTAATATATGTAGATCATGTGAAAGTGCTAGGCTAGAAGTTATGGTAAAGTGCATACAAGAAAACAATTGTATGTGTTGCTTTGAATAACCCCCACTTGCTATTATTCGAAAATAATCTCAACTTTTATCTGTGTTTTATTTCTTCAATCCTAACGTATTATCAACCTGTAATAAAAGCTAACATAAGATCCATTATCCCAGTCATTTATCAATTGGGCCACACCAAAACACCAATATAATGCAATTTTTTGAAATTCATGTGACAAAAGTAGTACAAATTTCACAATAAAATAAAAATCCTCTTCTTTATAATTACCGACTGAATTATTCCCAAAAGAATTTTATGCTAATGATATCCAACTAAATTATTTTCCTAAGTTTCCATAATATTATCAGTTTCCTGTAGTTGACATAACATGTTAAAAAGATAGGTGTACAATTGACCCAAGAAGTGCAAGAAACACAAAAATAATGATGCAAGAACAAGAAAAGTTTAGCTAAACGGTCGAACTTAAAAGCCCTTTTTGTGTCCCAAAAAAATATGAAAATTAGACAATCATACACGCACGGTTAAAACTAAAAGCATCTCAAAAGTACAAAGAAAGGCTATATGTATTGTTTAGAAGTCACAATTATTGCTATAGTTTCTTTGTTATAACACTGTTTAACTTTAATATTGTATTATTGGAAGGTAAGTAGGGTCACTTCTTCCAACAATAACCTGTTCTTCATTGAATCTTGATTTAAAAGATATGAACCTTGATTTAAAAGACATGCCAACCTTCATAATTAACCCATTGATGTATGAATTATGCATTCAATCATTGTAAAGCAAGGTGCCTCAATTTTTGGATCCAAACACCATTGATTATATTTAGCTAGATCACAAAATGGTCATATACTTAATTGTCAACTTCATTTGGTTTAGTAATTAAAATTTATAAATGTCTTCACTATAATTGGATTGAGTCACCTTGCACATGGATTAATTATATACAATTGGACTTGTTAAGGTTATTTTATTTTAATTAGGGAGTAATGACAAAATAATGCTATAGTAGCCATACATGGTGCAGAGAATAATGCAAATGTGGTGCAAATGTTTTCTTATTCCACTAGAAAAAATAATAACAGAGATTTTGGTAGGGAGTTGCAAATATATTACATATATATCTTTTTAATTATAGTACTCGTATATTTAATAAAATTCAATAATATACTCCGTAAGTTAAAAACTAAATATACATGTCTTATTGTCTACATAATAGTACGTCATTTAAATTTGCATGATAGCACCTGAAAAACTAAAACGACTCAAAATTTTTACTTAGACATAAATCAGGTCAAATGATTAGCACTACCCGTCTTTATTTACCATGATTAATCTCATATATTGAGCAAGACACAATTCAATAATTCTATATTGCTATGAAGCATATGGGGCAAGAAGACATTCCGCCTAAAATGCGAGGATTCTTGTAACATATGCATTCTCATCTTCATGGTCAAGTCACTAAAATGAACTACGAGTACTCAGTACGAGTAATACATTTTACTACTCGTCTAATTTTTTATTTGAAAACTAATTAAACAAGTGACATTGACAAAAAGATTGATTCTAAAAAATAAACATAATTAGTGGCATTAATTATGCTCCAATTAAATTTGCTATTAGTGTTCCGATCCACTCACAAATGAATTGGGAGCTTTACCAACCCATCACTATACTTGCTCTTGTCTAAAGTATATGTTCGTTACCAATAATGACATAATGACGTACCAATAACACAACCGTTGTACATTCATAGATTAAAAATTATGCAATAATTTTCAAACTTCAATTCAACTAATAGAAAGTAAAAACAGTAACCAAATCAATAACTATGATCACAAATTGTAAACTTGACTACTCGTATTATTAATTCATCCCATATAAAGTATTTCCAATATTAACACTCTTCGATTTCCATTAGACATTAGCTTACTACCAAGTACGGATTATCATTTAATCATTTATCTATTGCTATTAACAATTACCAAAATTAATAAACTCGTTACGAGTATAATTTAAAAATAAAATAAAATTAACAATTAAAAGTTCAACCTCGATGTAAAGGAGAACGTTCGTGAACAACTTTAGGAGTCTTAGAATAAGATTGCCGGAAAACCTTCATCGGACTCGGAAAATACCACCCTTTTCCTTTCGAAACTCCGACGACATCATTATTTCCGGCAACAGCAACCGACTTCGATCTCCTCATCTCCGCCTCAACTTTCTCTCTCCTCGGTTTCTTCTGCCACCAAATCACCGACCAAAACGACGACGATTTCCCGGCGAGTTTTTCCGGCGGAGGTTTCTCATCAACGGTGGAATATCTCGCTGATCGGAAGAACGGGAAGGCGGAAGATCTAGACCGTCGAAACGCCGGTTCGCCGTCGATGAGATTAGAAATCCGACCGCCGTCGGTAAAATGGAGAGAGAAAGATGAAGAAGCGGAGGAAGACGACGAGGTGGTGGCGTAGCAGGAGCAAGGGCGCACGTTAGCACAGTCAGGGCAAAGAGCGGAAAGGCGTTCTTTAAGGCAAGAAGGGCAGACGCCAGTACGACGACGTTTTGATGGGTGTAATGAGCATTTCCAAACTTCTTCTTCTTCAGCGTAAAACGCCATTTTTTATTTTTTATATTTTTGGGGGTTAATTAATTTTAGAGCGTTTTAGTGGGGGAAGGTTGAGAGAGGGTTATATATAAGGAAGAGGGGTTAAGTGGGTTAACTACGGTTAAAGTTGGTGGGTTAAGAAGGGGAAGGTGAAAGGGCGGCGTTTTTGGGGAGCGGGAACATTGGATTTTTTTTATTTTTTTTTTAATTTTTATTTAATTTAATTTGTTGTTACATTTGTAAATTTGGGTGGTGTTTGGGTTGGTGTGGTAATGGGCTAACATGTTGGTTGGGACTTGGGAGGAAATGTAGGGAATGGGGTGTGGTTTGGACATTGGATGTGTTATGTCACTTCACTTGTGTGTATGTTCACACTTTACTACTTATGTTTTATGTACATGATAACATGATTATGATAAAATGTGGTGAGTTGAATGGAAAACTCTAACCTCGACTAGAGGGACACTACGATTAGAGGAACGATTGGATTTACAACTTATATATATTTCATCCATGTTTTAATAAGTGTTACAGTATGACCAAACACGCATGCTAAGATACAACTTTGACCTTTAATTTATCTAATTAGATGTTAGTAAAATTATAGGAAAATTGATATTGTGAAAGTATGCATTATGACGAATCTAACAATGTATTATGCAATAACATTTATTTTTTATATACTTGCAAGTCAAAACCATTATGTGAATAGTGAAAAGTCAAACCGTAACACTTATTAAAACACGTAGGGAGTATTATACGTCCAAAACTTCAAATATATTATTTTAATTAATTATAAATTTGTAATCAGTGTTGTTTTTGGACTATTAGGATTTGATGTGTAACGAACCATAAACTTGTCTACAATTTAAACACTATCTTCGCCTTTTCTTTTGAAAAATAATAATCCTTTTAATGGAAGAGATTATTTGAAACTCATCACATTAGCACTTTAAAAAGGAAAATATTATATTGGGTCAACGGATTAATTAATAAAATACAGTAATTTATCTTTCTTTTTTTTTTCTTTTCATTTTACTAAAATGCTCTAGGTATAAACTCTCACGCTCTATATCTTTGTGAGTCTAGTATCATTGAAACAAAGCTACTTTTATATCAATTTTACACATCGATCCCCGGATTTCCTGGAATCGAGAAGGAAGCTCTAACCACTTGAGCTATCCCTCACTCTCATATATCAATTTTACACTAAAATTGCTTTTAAACTATTACTTGCACATCACAAAGATAACTTAATCGATTTTTTGAAAGGTCTAGGGAGGCTTGCACCCAAGCCCCATGATAGATTAATCGTGGCTTTAAATTGGAGTACCTTTCATGTGATAAGTTGCAAGTTTGAAAAATGGCTCAAGAGGTCAATTATAAGAATTGTAATCCGTTTGATTGGTAACAAATAACAAACTACAATTGCTTCTACTATTGTCAAAATAATGTCTATCTACCTATATCATTTCAAAAATGAAGATCATCAAGGCTTTCAAGAGTCAATGTTTGTGCCACATGTTGCTACCAGGTTAACACAAAGTCACAAAGCCACATCATGCAAACATCCAATCAAACGGTATTATGATATATGTACCATCTATGTACGTTAATTAACAATAAGTACTTCGTATTAAATATGTGATTCCTACTTAACCCAGAATTTTTTTTTATATATATAAAATGTTACTTCCTTGATAAAACAAAGAATTTGGTAGCATTTAGGTGATTAGGTTATACTCACTCCGTCCCATAATTACAGGCAAATATATTATTTTGGGTGTCCCAAAATGTTCCTCCTATTACCAAAAATAACACCTAATCATTACTTACTTTTTAGCTTTTTCATACAAATTACACACATACCTAGAAAATCATTACTTACTTTTTCTCTTTTTCATACAAAATATACACCTATCCAAAAAATCATTACTTACTTTTTAACTTTTCCATACAATATTCTCTACTTTTTATTATTCTCATACAACATTCTTCACTTTTTATCTTTTTCATATAATACTCCTCTACTTTTTCCATCCTCCTTAAAAACTGTAATTTTTAGAGTTATTTGCCTGTAATTATGGGACGGAGGGAGTAGTGATGAATTAACCTTGAGATGATGTTAAGAATATTGTCAAATTGACTTAAAGATACATGATGACGAAATCATGATTAAACAGCGACGTGGTCTTAAACATCTAATTAATCACAATACAAATAAATAAGTCATAGAATCAATGGGAAAAGGAATAACAAGAATCCATCAAAATTAAAGTTATCTAACAACTAGCATCCAACAAATATACTAAATAAACGTACCACTAACACAAACAATAAATAATCTACTAATCTGAATTTATTTCTGTATATATAATTTAAAGATTAAATGTTGAGGATATCAGGGGAGAGTGGGTGGGTAGGAGATAAAAATTCAAAAATTAGGTGCAGGAGTTTGAAAGAACAAACAAGTAAGGGGGGGTTGTACAATTGAATGTGAATGGGTCAAACTTGTGTCAACATCTGTCCATTTCACTTGGACCATGTATGATATCATCTCTTTCTGTGGTCATCGTCTTACAGATTTTCTTCATTCAAGTTTTGTGCAACCAATCTGGCCTATGTGGGGGGACTCCTTCGACTTCTGGTCCTCCTACCTCGGCCCTTCGAACCTAATGGTCTCATTTATTAGAGATAATGAGTCCATGTGGGGATTATGCGATGTTTATTTTAAACATTGGTGTACATATTGACGTGTGTTATAAACATATAGATATTATATACTACGTATTGTAACTTGTATGTTTTTTTTATCTTTTTTTTTTTGTGCTACCTCCATCTCATTTTACATGTTCCATTATACTCGTATTAGTTAAAGACTGATACAAGAGTAATTTTTCAATTGGATAAGTAAAATGAAATTTAGAGAGTATTTTGTAGTCTACAAGATTGGAAAATCAAACCCATATATTCTTCGAATTTACCATACCAATAAATTGTGGATCTTCATTTTAAAAAAAAAAAGAAGAAGATGTTTTAACAACAATGATAAATTATGCTTAAGATTGTGACGTGATATTGAGAAAATTCAAAGCCATTAGTAGAATATGAATTGAATAATGTTTTGAGATTCTATACTTGATTTTCTATCAGAGTGATTAATGTTATGTAAGCGTTGTCAAAAATAAAATAAAATCCAATTATTAACGTAAGATTTATTTTTTACAATGTTTTTCTCAAATAAGGTCCCTAAAATCTTTTCCTCAATAAAAGGTCCCTAACATCTTGGACCTAATATAGTTGTGGTCAGCCCAAACCTTTAACCATTTTTATAAACCTGTTTTTTTTAGACCGATTTTCACGAGTTCGGTTGTGAGCTTGTTTTTTAGTACAGTATTACAGATTGATCTTGTTATTGCAATGGACAGAGTTTAATGGGCTACTAAACCCAAGTAGAATCCAGTTCCTTTTTTTTTTTTTTTTTCGAGGACCCTTTTGTTTCTTTTTATTAAGCACATTTTTATTTTAATGTTGATTTTCAACCATTCAACTACTTGTTTTGGGCTGATCCGACGGGAGCCGAAAGCCCGGGTAAATTTAGTGAGCTTGGTCGATATATTAGACCAAAATCTAGTCCGACCTGATGTAAGATAGAACATATTTCCTTTGTTTCATTAATATTGCAATTATAAACTTTTTGCACTATTTATCACTCTTATTTGACCATATAATATAATATGATTTATACGTTAAGCAAAATATAGTTATGTGAGATCTTGTTTGATTCATCTCATAAAATACTTTCACAATATCAACTTTTAATAACTTTTAGTATCGTATCAATTTGAAGAATATTTACCATATACAACCAACGTCATTACATGCTCAAATACCATATAAGCACGTAGAGGACAAAATAACCTTGATTTTTACCATGTTCAATGTATAGCTCCATGTAAATACAAAGTATCAAATTATCTCAACATTGATCACCCCCAATCATTCCATTTAGGATTTAACCTTGGTAGATAATATTATCTCAAACTTTTGAACCTCTAATTTATAATCATGAACATTATGTCATTGAAGTATATAGAATAATGTAATTAACACCTTTATTTGGAATTTTGGATAAAAAAAAAAAGGAAAAATTGACATGAATATTATGACCTTTACCCAATCCGCCGTAAATAAAACCACCTTTCGATAATCTCCCAATGAAAATAGGACGAAACCGGTTGGTAACCTGTTTAATGGGTTAGCATGACACGTGTCACTTTGCAATTAGTAAGTTTTTATTTATTTATTTTTAACATTTTTTTTTTTGAAAGAATTATTTTTAACATTTTATTATGAATAAATTGATTTTAATTATAAAACAAAAAACCAATAACCCCCAACAGTCACCTCCCACTCCGTCACTTGCGACTACCCACCACCTTCCCGGAATTCCTACACCGACCACCCTGCCTGAAACTCTTTCTCCATCTACCCACTTTGCCCCCACCAACTTGAAACCCCAATCCCACCACCACTAGCCCAAAAACTTACCCACCAGCCATAATATTGTAATTGCTTGAAACCATTAAAAAGGGGTGGAGAGGGGGTCGGGTTTCATAGATTGGCGAGGGTCGGGTTGGAGATGGGAGGGTTGGGCGGTCTGGAAAGGGTTTGGGTTGCACGGTGGGCGGGAGATGACTAGTGGGGGGCAGGGGGCTGATGACGCTGCGAGGGCCGATGATAATGGCGAAATGTTGGTGACTCGATGATAATGGCGAAATGTTGGCGAAATTTCAGCTGAAAGGGAGGATTTAAAGATGGTGTTGGTGGTGGGGTGGCTGGAGAAAGCTTTCTAGCTGGTGGGGTTTGGTGTAGTGGTCACTAGTCAAGTAGTCAGTGAAGAGCTTTCATGGCAAGGGGGTTTTGAAGAGCTTCCATGGCATGAACAGTTGAACAGTGAAAGGGTGGAGGTGATTTTTTTTTTTTTTTTTTTTTGTAATAAAAAAAATCAAATTTCTCAAATTTGATTTTAATTTAATTTTATATAAATTGATTTTTTTTTTTTTATTTTAAGAAATATTTTTAAATTTAAATTAAAAATTCAACTAATCATAATGTGACACGTGTCCTTTCTCAACCTATTAAACAGGTTACCGGTTTTTTATCCTATTTATGGAAGATCAGTGTCAAAAGTCGTTTTATTGGGGGATTATCAACAATTAGTATATGATACTTCTGGAGTACCTAATATTGTACTCCACACCCAACCTAAATTAATGGGCTAAAACCCAACTAAAAGAAGCGCATGCGAAATTTTATTTTACGAAATAACAAATAAAGTAAATAAAATAACTTAAATTGTATATAAGAAAGATAGACTCAAAATGTCAAAATCAAACCATTTTATTTATCTCTCCACTCACTTTTCTTTTTTCTCTCTCAGTTTGAAATTAAAGTTTCTCCAATTGAAATGGAGTGAAAAATCTTCAATTGCATGTCTGCAAAATATTGAAGACAAATTCCTACTCAAGCAAGCCCAAAACTAACATAAATTAATACTTGAAGTAAGTTTTTAAATAATTGTAAATTATTTTGCTAATTAGCTTTGAATTTGTGATATTTTTGTATTTTTAAAAATTTAATATGCAATTAATACATGCAGATATGATGTAGTAGATGAAAATGAAAAAGGAGATAAACAATATTTCGCTTCTACATTTTGATTTTTGGCTACTGTTATCTCAAGATAATATTACTGTTCTTAGATCTTATGTTATTTTGTGTTTAATTTGTGTTATTTTAGTCTTTGAAAGTAGTGGTGGGGAATGTTATTTTGTAATTTAAATGAAATTATTTTACTTAAAATCTAATGTTATTTTGCTTCTTAGGCTTCTGTTATTCAATTGCGTTCTTGTGTTATTTTGTTAAAACCATGTGTTATTTTACAGTCACCATATGTTATTTTGATAAATATAATTATGTTACTAAATTTTTCGTGCCTACAATTGTGTTACTTTGTATATAATCTTATGTTATTCTTTCAATATTTTTATGTTATTTTGTACATTTAGTTTTATTCTACTGCTTTTGTTTGATTGTCTTCTTCGTACTTATCTCCTTCTTTAATCTGCCATCATTAATGGCATTCCAATATGCTTTTTGAGTTTCTCTCTCCTTTTTTTCCCCTTTTCCCATCTTAATTGACTGATTTAGGATATTATAATCCTTAATTTTTATCAAATTTTCTCTCTTCTTTTCTCGTTTGGGGATATCTTTTTTTTTTTTTTAACAATTGTGAAGTTTTAATCACGGAGTACCATGAGCATTGTACTCCGGGAGTACAATAGAAATCGCGGATTATCAAAAGATGGTTTTATTTGCAGCGGACCGAGCAATATATTATGTCAATTTTTACTAAAAAAAAATCCCCCAATAAAAATAGACAACCCCAACTTATCACAAAATCACATGGTGTCAGCCCCTTTAGGTAGAAGAGAACCAACATTGTTTAGTTTTGGGTCGCATTTCAGGAGACACTCTCCTTCGAGTTCAAAATTCTAGGCCCATTATAATGATCCAATTACGTTGCGCAACATTTCATTACCTAGTGATCCTATTTTGATAATTGTTTTTATTGAGTTTTGTGTTTAATACTCCGTAATAATAATGCTATGGCACACATCAAGCAGAAATTTTTGAAGTGTTAACTTTTCATCAAGACACTTGTGCGACCAATCGACCATTAATATCTCAACCCTTTCGAATCCCGATCAGACCTCAACCCTTACGGATTAGTCCAGTATATACTGGTCATATAATTGGGAGTAGAGGGGAGGGTAAGAGAATCCCTACCAAAGCACCTTCACTTAAGTAGGACTTAAACCCATGTATTATATAACGAACAATGCTCCATATTTATTTATCATTAGTATACGAATAAAGTATTACGAAATACAAATTAAAGTGGTGCATTTCAAAAAAAAAAAAAACGAATGGTTAATCAAGTCCTCTTGATTTGTATATGTAGTGTTCAAAAGTGCAACACTACGCCCATCTAATTTGGTTTGAACAGTTACGTGTTTATTAAAGTGTCTGGTTTGGAACAGTTTATGTGTTAAAGAGTTTAGAGCTAGCTAGCAAGTAGCAAAACAAATAATCGGAATTGAAAAAAATGAAATAAAACACAAGAGCTATATATGCAACAATAATAATACAGACAATAATTGATGAACTCTTCGTTGTTAAGAGTCTACAAAAACAGTAAGTGAAATGTAAAGTAGACCCCTTTTAGCACGAATGAGTCGAAGGAATCAAAATTTGTTTCCCGCTAATTTTATAAAGTCTACATATATTGGTCAATTGTGACTCTTGACTGCCATACCTTTGTGAATTTTATCAGATCATTATATATATATGCACACGAAATATTATAGGATCGGAATTTAGATGCGGCTTCAAGGTTGAGGCGTAAAAAAAAAAAACATTTGGACTTAAAGTAATCCGATTTAAATTTTGATTTACATGAAAATAATGATTATGAGTGTATGACCATTCAAATTAGATCCAACTTATTGATTTGAATTGATACCTCTATTCCAAGTATTGAACTTTTTTTAGCAAAAGTAAATATATACTTAATATATACTTGTATAAAGCATGCTGCTCATTATCGGAAAATTAAAAATAATAATAAAATAATAATAATTAAACTATTGGTTTTTTTCAGTCTTTTTTTTTTTTTCAACATCATATGCATCACAAGTTTAATGCTAGTAGATCTTTGGTTCTTTTCCCATTCGATACTTTTATCGGTGATATGATCCATGCCATTAACCATACAACATAATTCAATTTGTTTAATGAAGGAAAAAGATGGGACATATATAATACTGAAATTTTCTTTTCTTGTTAATTTTGATATGACACCATGTCATCATATATATTATCGAGTAAAATAGAGCGAGATAAATAATATCACCAACTCATGATTGTACAATCATTTGATAATTTAAGCTAAAATTTACTCTTCAAATCAACAAGTGATTGAATCAGCTGATAAAGGAGTAGTTCCATATTTTATCCATGCCCTAGTTTTAAGATTTGAAAATGGTGTAATGCGATAACAATTGTTCGTTAGGAAGAGTTGTTTCTCCTCTTGAAGGGTGTGAACTATATATTGAATTGGATTAACGGGAATGAAGTAGTCTCTAGAGTTTGAATTATATGCTTCAATGCTTGCATAGTATATAAGACTAGAATTTGACTCCTAAAATATCTAACATAAGAAAGTGATAGTAAAAAGGTTAATAAGGTTTTAAACTCTCAAATTCTCAATTATACCAAGTCTTTTTCTAGGAAGTTTGCAACCAAGACAAGTTGGTTGGCATGAACCTTTCCAATTTTACGTCGGCCACACGTCCAACTTCCTATTGGACACAAGTGTTTCACTTAACTAGCACACTCTTTATGATGCTTTTGACTTGATTGTACTTATAAAGAAGTTTTAAGTTGCAACAAAATACACTTTACTTAGATGTGTGATAGATTGGCTAAGTAAAGTGTATGGATTCCGAAATGAACCTAGATGTGTGATAGACTAGCTAAGTAAAGTGTATGGATTCCGGAATGAACCTAGATGTGTGATAGACTAGCTAAGTAAAGTGTATATCATTTGATCGATGATCTTTTTCTATGTATAAAGAGTCTTGCATAAAAAAAAATTCTGGACTACTTTAATTTCATGTTGTATGGAAGATATGTGTTAGAGTTAGTAATGCAATTGGAAATTAAAGGTTTATCTCAGACTTACTTGGACTGGTTCGTCCAACCGCTGGTTCGTCCAGCCGATCAGACAAGAGTAACTTTTGGTTTTCACTCATTATTATATAACTATCCACTATATGGTCTGGTATTTCGCTTCTAATGCAATAGATTCTATTCTGCGGTACAACTGTATAATTGAGATCTTCAATCAAGTATTTTTTTTTTCATTTATCTTCTTTATTTTATTATCGAAATCAACCATAGGTATTTAATTTTTCTATCAATATGTACTAAACACATATGGAGTATATATATGAACTAATTAAGCACCTTTGATTTGTATAACCATGCATGCATGCTGATTGCTGAAAGAGAAGACGATAGAGTTCACGCATCAAAAATGTTTGTGACATCAAAAGTTTGCTAACAAACATTTTTGATTGGCTCATTGGATGCATCTTAAATCTAAGGTAGTGACTCACGCTAGGTGTTGCCTTAATCAGTAAACTAACCTATCCAAGGTACAGTATATATGTCTATAGAATATAATTTTATGCTGATTGAAAGATATTAAAACCAAATTTAAGATATATATCTAGTTATAGACTGACAATGCATCATATAATAAAATGCCAAGCTAATAGTCCTTTTCAGGGATAAAGACTTGGTTATGGCTTATGGATAAGTATAACCACCATTAAAATCACTAAATAAAGCCATTACAATTCAAGTTAGAAATTACATGTACAATATGGAGTTTTCCACGTAGTATCTATTGGCCACTTCTTTATTTATAAAAGAATTACTAGCAAACTTTTTGTGACCCAAAAGGCCAAAACATAGATTAAATAAATGAAAAATGTTCGTTCTTGACATATATAACCAATGTTTGAAAAATCATGTTCTAAAGCAACGCAACTTTTAATTTATCGCTAATCCAAAAAACACGTCAACAAGTGAACCAAACGCCCTTGCTGCCTTAAGGTATCTTTAGCGTTGTGGTCCGAAGCAAAACACCGAAGCTAGGCAAAGTAGTACCCGTACAAAATACTTGGTACTCAAGTATGAATGTGTGAATTGTAATAAACTAATAATATGGAACCCACACAGTACACCAAAACAAAAATTACTCGTACATTTGGTAAGTGAAGTGGCGGGCCCCCATTGGGCTGTAATTTAGTCAACCCGTCAATTCTAGACATTTTCTTTCTCATTCAGTCGAAATTGGCGTGCCGTGACCGTGTGCTTCAAGTTTTTCAATTAATTCATTTTCATTTTTATTAGAAATTGACTTATGCTTCTTCGGAGAAAATTACAATTTCAAACAAAATTTTTTTAAAAAAAAAAATTGGGAAAAAAATAAATAAAAAAGGACAAAGTAGGGTTGGGTAAAATTACCATAGCTTGACTTTGACCTTTGAGGCTTTGCTACTTAATTAGTGGTGACCAATGCTCTCTTGTTAGTACCACCATTATATTGTTGTTCAACTTCAACTACCACCCATCATTGGAGAGTTGTATTTTATATTTAAATATAGAAATATGGGTTAGTTTCTGACTAAATAGGCTAATTATGGTGTTATTCTAGTTTTTATTCATCACTTTTTAGTGGGTCTAGTCTCTAAAGTATTAGATGATGAAGCTTGACCAAAAAAAGGATATTTTTTATATGTAATTGGAAAATGTTTACAAATTATTTACTGATATAGTGATATATACTCTCTATATTAGTATATTGCATTACAAAGAGAACATTATCGCCTTTTTAGAAATACTCAACACAAATTTACTTGATTGAAATATGTCGAGAACATTTTAGCATATAGTACCAAGAGACAAGAGTAATTCATTTTAAATGATTTTTTTTTTTTGAATGCTTGATGGTTATTTAAAAAAGTGTAGACATAACAAAATCAATAATTTAGCATTCTACCGGCATTGTCATTATACAAGAAAAAGAAAAACTAAATTAAATCATAATAACACCATTAACATGACAAAAATTAGTGCTAAATGTGCTTTTAGAAGCACTTAAAAATGCATCATATATATACGTGTGTATGGGAAGATGGACCCTATATTATGTAGTGTCACATTATGTATTGTTTAGCTTTGCAATCTTGAGTTCTTAACTTCTTACTAATTTATTATGAACTCAACAAAATAAAACCTTATTATAAAGTCTTAACACATAACGAAAAACAAAAGTTTTTTTTTTTTTTTTTTCAATCATAATTAGCTTGAAGAGGTATTATTGTAGGGTGCAAAACAATATTACAACCTATGTACACCTTTACAGATACAATTTCCATTGACAGCTTACAAAGGGAAGCAACAATTGTAAAGTAGTTTGACAAAGATACAATACAATAGGGAAAATATAAAATACTAAAGTACCTTAAAAAAAATTAAAGTAGGATCACCTTCAAGTCAATCTGGCTAAGGTTCTCTGAATTACAATTCATTAAATTTAGACAAAGGTTTGCAAGTACACCCTTCATTTTAGGCTAATTTCGGCAAAAAAGGCAAATATGGTTGAGAATAGATTATTGAGTGTAAGAGGATCATCTCAACCAAAAGCTTAAACTAACGGTTGAGGCGCAGGAATATGTTTTATACTCTATCATTCCCCCTCACATAAAAGGTCATTTGGCTTGAAATGTGGATGCAACACAGGTCCACCCATACCTGGTGCGAATTAATTCCACTTTGAAGGAGGGGCGGATGAGATTCGAACCCGTGACCTTTGTGTCACGCTGGCTCCGATACCATGAAAGAATATGGGGAATATTTTCTTTGAGTTTCTCATTGATTGAACGTATCAATATATACACATTACAAGCATTCCTCTAGGCTATAATCTAGGAGAGGAAGAAGGAAACTAACTCTATCAGAGGAGAGGAATAAGGAAACAAGTACAACAAAATATATTTACATATATATCTTTTCTCAATTAATGACGAATCATAAATTTCATCTATTTTGATCATGTAATTCTCAATTTAAACACGTCAACAACTTACATTCAAATAATCCATCACAAATGGTAAGGTTGACATATCGCCATGGTGCATCATAAATAAGATGTCAGAGTTGAGACAAATAATGAAATACAAGATCTCTATTGATATAGGATAAATAAACAATTGATTTTGAGTTTAAACAACGGGTACTATCACTAATGTTACTATGCCCTTTTCCTCATAATTCATGCCATATAGTTAAAGGTTTATCATGGTTATTAATGTGGATTAGGATTGAAAAAGTTGATTTGACATGATATATATAACATGATAGATTAGAATCAATTGATCGAGGGCATTAAGCATGAAATACTTGCATAATACTATGTCTAATCTTTTCTTATCACTGTATATTGTTAGGTAAGAGAGCATACATTGATACATATAGCACTTTTTTTACACTATACTCAAAACTATGCCACATTTTTGTTGATCATAATTAAATTAATTAAGGATAAAATTAAGATTCCATGGTCCCACAATGACTCCGACCTCCAACATTATAAAACTAGTCACCGCATTCTTGTTTTCAACTATAGTTATCATATTTGTATGTAGATTTGTCATGTGTGTAATGTTTTATATTCTTTGAAGGAACTTACATTGCAAAGTGTTACAATTTCTTTGTGAACGGCATAAACTTTCACTTTATTTAATTTAATCAAGGGGTTAGAAAAAATCTTCACCTATCAACTCATATCACCCAAATTACTAATCACTTCCTTTATTAATATCGGGAATGGAGCTTGAGAGAGGATAATGGGGCCTACTAAATTTGTCCTTGTTATTTCATAAATCGACTCTTCCTTTTAAAATAATATAGTGCTCATCATGAGCCTCTCGTATTAGTCTTATATATTACATAATGTAGAGGAATAATTTTCCCTATAATAATAACTTTCAACTATAGGAATCTCACCATGTAACACATATTTTTTTTATCCCACTCTATAGGAGTTATAGCTGGTTAGAGCAATATCTACATTTTGTTAACAATGTGTATATTCCAATACACAAAGACTTTATTCAATTCTCTTTCAATATAGTTTGAATTCAGCCATAGAAATAGTCAATTTTGTATGTGTACGTGTGTGTGAGATGAGTAAATAGTCGATTAAATAGGTTAAATCATTTACTATTGCATTGACAATGTAATTAACAATGATGATTCCCTTCAACTAAAAAATTACTCCATCAAATAAAAACAATGACTCTGTCCATTGTAATTTATCATCCCATCCATTTTGAATCGATTATACGAGAACAAAATCTAAACGAAAGCAACAAAATGGTATATATGATAAATTTAAATAATTTCTCACACGGAATAAAAATTAAGGCCTTATTTTAATCAAGAATATATGTCATTGTTAAAACTAGTCATAATCTCAAATGACAGCACACTAATCTACTTACAATTGCAAAACGATACCTTCTAGTACAATACAAAAGGTTATTTTATTAAAGAGGGCAAGAGTAGTTCATCAAACATTTTGCTTAGGGAAATTAAAATAATCAAGAAGAAAGGTACATTTGATACCAAATAAAACCTAATTAAACAAATTTTAGGTCATAAAATATGGAAGGGATTCCCAGGCATCATGCTTGATTACTTCATGTTTATGAGCAATATAATCAGTGGATGTATGTAGTCAGTCCAAAATCAGTGACATAAGCTTACTTTAGTCAATTAACTTTATATTAATTTATTTCCTTAATCATAGTTTTATACCGAGTAATTTTTTTTTTTTATTATTTTTTTTTTATAACATGGTTGAAGTTTATTATTGGTTGCTTTTATTTTAGTTGATGCCTTATGCGGAATGCACCCGTTGTCAATTGTCATCATGGAATTTGGACCGCCAAAAATAAAATGAAAACTCATTTTAATTCATCAATATCAAGATTTTTGTTTATATGCGTACATTTTTTTTTAGTGTGTGGGATAAATAAATGGAAAAATATCTTTTATGGGCAATGAGAATTGGGGAATAAATAAAGGTAGGGAATAATGAGCAAAGAGGACAATCATCAATTTTGCCGACTTTTCCTCATTATGTCTTTGTGAAAAATTCTTACCCTCTTAGCACCCCAAAAAAGGAAAGTTACTATACTCCGTACTTCATGTTATTTATAGGAATGAGTGGGGACTCTATCTAATGGATAGATTATCATATGACTTGCATGATTACATTTATATATTCTCCCTATTTTAGTAATTATATTATTTGTAACAATTTTATATAATAAAGTAGAAAAATATTTAATTGTTGCAAATAATGTGTGTCGATGGTAATATATTTATTTTAAAAAATAGAGCGTTGCAACTAATTATAAAAATTGCGAAGCGACGACGGATCCACTCAAAAAGTTGTATGAGACAACGAATCGAGAATGTGCCGAATTGTTATATTTATGTATTTGGATTCTTAGCCCTTCCCCGATTAATTCTTGTTTGATTTTGTTAAATTCATTCTCATTATTGTTAATTGTCAATTGTAAATGTCGAATGGCTTTATTTAATGAAATTTAATGTCCTTTAAGACTTCTTTCAATAAATAAATAAATAAATAAATAAAAATAGAGCGTTGCAACTAATTATAATAGATTAATAGCGAATAATAATTTTTTAAAGTATATATGTATTCATCTCAAAGAAGTCAATACATTACTCACATACATCATAGCAATAATTAAACATTTAAGTGCATTTCTTCAAGTTTTAAAATTAATTACTACCTTCGTTAACGGTTATTTGCAACATATACTATAAATGGATGCTGACTATTATGTGCAACAAATGTTTTTTTTCCCCCTTTTTAGGTAATCATTTCTCTCTAGCTATCTCTCTCCTCATCACATGCACCCAACTTTTTCTCTCTCCATTTTACTCTCACAAACAAATTTTGCCTAGGAGTCCACAAACACCCCATTTGTTGCAAATAATAGTTAACGGAGGAAGTATTTATTTGTAAATTATTACAAGTAGCATACATTATTACCTTTGTATGTTGTATGAAATATTTGAGATTCAGTAGGTACAATAAATATTAAAAATGGCTATGGGCTGGCCCACGTGCTTTGGGACTAGTAAGGCTAGCCCATGGCTCGGCCCACGAATTTCGTGTCGTATCATGTTAGGCCAAATTTTTCAAAGGTTGGTCCGTGCACGGCCCAGGCCCATGTGCCATCATGTCAGGTCGTGCTGGGTTTGCGTGTCTAAGAAAAATTATATTGTTTTTAGCATGTTTTGTCGCGACGTGCCTTGTCGTGCTTCTTCCATATAAAAGCGGCCCAGGCTTGGCCCACACGCACACGTGCAGTGCTTTTTCGTGCCCATATCGTGCCATGCTTTTTTCGTGTCGGGCTTTGAGCTGGGCAGTGGCGTCTTTAGTGAATGTACATGTAATAATAATTAATTTTTAATGGTAATATAAGAACATTTCCTATCGAACCAAAACCTTACAAATAAATCTGATTTATGTTAGAGGGTACGAAGGGAGTAGGATGGAATAAAGAAATCCCGGCCTTTAAAGTGTTTGTTAACCATTTTCTTAGTGGAATTATATCCCTTAATTTCGACAAATTGCCACAATATAAATAATGAAAAATGATGAAAATAATTCATTTGTGATAAAAGAATTCAATTAAAATAAGAATATATTGCTTAAGAAAATTCAATCAGTATGATGTATATTGTAGGAAAAAAATTCATCTCCATAATAATCAATAGGATATATATGTTTTTAACCACAACAACGGAAATTCGGTAATATAATAATTCTTATTTATTCTTTGTGACTCTTGCAAAAAAAAAAATCTCTTTGTTTTTGATACAGTGTTTTAAACTTTTAATTCTGTTTCAATTCCTAAAAATAAAATTAAAAAAAAAAAGTGTGTTTTGATTCTGTAGAATTGTATGGATAATTACTAATTAATTTTAATATTATCCTTACATGAGATAAGTATTATCCCTTCAAAAAAAAAAAAAGATAAGTATTATCCATTGCATGAAGTGATTCTTATCCAAATAACTAAGCTAATAACTTTATCAGGATTTTTTTTGTAAGTCACATATAAGAGTGTAACAAATTGCTCAAATCTAAAGATCAACTATAAATTTTCATTGTAAGCTAAAACCCGACCTAAAAATGAGGAGAATAAATGGATAAAAATGGTCACAAAGTGCAAATTATGCCCATTCCTAATACATGCAATGTTACGCATGTAAAAATATGCCATAATGACGCTATGATTCCATGACACCAATCACACCATCATCATCCTCATCTCCAAGCATCTTCTTCATCAAGAGATGAGGATTTACATCGGAATCTAATTAACTCTTCAATATACAAATATATTCTATGATTCTATCCATATAACATATCCCTCCTTATCCGCAATTACATGAAAAGTCGAAGATATTTAAGACACCCACCATTTAGTGTTTCATTTACTCATAATACTACGTAATATGTACGTACATAGTACTCCCTCCTCCGTCCCTTAATTAGATTTCTACTTCTCTCTATTATATGAGAAACAAATGATAAAAGTAGAAAGTAAGAGAAGTAGTATATAAGGCCTTATTAGCTTCAAAATTAGCCTCCCATACTGTCATAAAATCAACTTTAAAAATAAAAAAATAAAAACAAATAGTGTTTGTAATTACTCGTATTATTTTTAGAGAAAATGGTGAAGAAATAGTCTTGAATAGGCCAAATTAAATTAGAGGACGACATAACACATAAGTGTGGTAATGTATAAGTGCCACATGTATATGTGACACTGTTTTTAAGATAGAAACTTTAAAGCAATTAGCAACTTCTAGTATAAGATAAATAACACAACTTCCTTGTTTTACACGTGATAACATAATATGATACTATGATTATTATCCCACCCTAGTCAAAAAAGTTTTTCCACCAATTATCCTCCTGTTCTTTTTACTACTTGTAAAAGGGTAAAACAAGTGTGTTCCTTCTCTTTAATAATCACCTAATCAAGTATTCAAGGTTAGAGTTTATTAACTTTATTATATTGTTAATTTAAAAGAAGTTTACTTGAATTTCTAATACTTAATTATTGTCATTACTTAGTAGTAAGGACCATATGCAATCGTGTTGGAATTTACTGAAAGTTACAAAAATTCATTATCATAAGGTAATTTCTTGTAAAAGTTTTTGTTTTTACTAGAATGCCGCTCAATTTTCTCTACAGTTTAGTGGTACCAAAGGCCCTAACATGAGACAATGGGATTTATTGGCCTTGCACCCTTGCCTATGATCTTTCGTGTATATATATATATATATATTTATATATATATATATATATTTATATATATATATATATATATCTATATCATTTACGCAATTGTTATATAATATATATGAATGTGCAAAAGATTTCATTGTATGATCACTAAAGTGGGTCTTTATTGATTAGTAACTACTCCATTATTCCATATGACTTATCAATTAGGATACATTATTAACAATGCTTACGACTACATTAATAAGGCATTTTTTTTTAACCGGAACATATATATATGTATATATATATTTTAATTTTTATTACATAGTATAATAAATCTTTTGAAAATTACTTTTATATGAGAGGGCCGGGAGAGATTGTTTTGGTTCTTTTATTTTCCAAAAGATTCTGAAACTTTTGATTTGAGAAGTAGTTTGGTTTGGAGATAGGGGGTAGGTTTGGTAGATGAGACCAATCATTGAGACTAACCTAATTTCCAGGTGTCTTATATCAAATTATTCACCTAGGATATCGTACCTTATTGGTCAACTCCTGAATTTATCATTAAATAAAAATTACTTATACCAGGTACGTACATGGTACAAATAGTTTTTCCACAAACGTATTTTACTCGTATAAAATGGTAATTCTTGAATGCAATATAAATTCATTCATTGTCATAAATTCTCATGCATGTGACTGTTGAGAGTTTATTCACATTGATATTTTGATTTTCTTATTACATTCAGTGTATGTACTTCATCCAATACAATATTATAATTGTCATTTTGTATATAGCTGTAAGTTATTCAGAAAAAGTTGTCACAATTTGATCTTACAATACTAGGAGTAGTAGTTATAGCCAATTTTCAAAATATCCTTACCGTGATCTTATAATGTTGTAATGCACAAACAAAAAAAAATAAAAAATAAAAAATAAAAAATTAATATGTTGTAATGCATGAGATAAGCATTTGGAATATTTCAAATTTTATAAAGGATCATTTATTATATTTATTAATTGTGTGTATATGATTTGCATCCAATATGGAGATCATTTTTGAGGACCAATTGGACTTGTCCCCTATAATAAATACTTGTATAAAAAATTATACGTAGTTTAAAAAAGGGGTCAGTTCTCAATATTTTTAGTACTTACGGAGTAGTTAAGATGGTCATCGTTAATTGAGGTTAGTTTTTTTTAATGAATATTGTCCAGTATGAATAATAAAGGTCAATATGTTGATAGGGTTATATTCAATCAATATAATGACAAGTTTCAATAAAGAGAACTATGTTAAAAATTACTCCATAGATTACTATTTAAAATTAGGGTCATTATATTCAATATAATATTAGTTGCTTGTGTACTTGTGTGCGTATATTCAATATATTATTGTGGACTAGGTCCAAGTAAGTTTTTTTTTTTTTTTTTTTTTTTACTCCCAGGAGTATTATAAAAGAGCTGAAAGGTTTCAAATTTTATCTACCTTGTTATGAAGATTTTGGACAATGTTACCATTGGATTTGTAATGAGGGATCGGTATAAATGTAATCAAGCTCCAATGATTTTATATGAATAATATAGTCAACTTTCTTATTCTGTTTTATGATCCCATAATCATATATAAATTCATTCATTGTTCACATCTCTTAGCCTGATTATTGTAGCCAAGGAGCATAACGGCCCTGTTCTCATACGTTTATTTTCAGTTCAATTCATTTCAGCTCCTAATTTCCTTCTCTTATAAAATATTCATTTCACTTCAGTTCATTTCAACTGAGTTCAGTTCAATTCATAGAACAGGCCCTAAGTGACGTAGTTGAAAAGCGATTATATTGGATTATTGGTGTCACCCACAAAATGTCTAACTAATAGAACCCAAACATTTTATCCTAAAACTATCCAAAATTTTATTTAAATTAAAACGCTAAATTATCCTAAAAATTCTATCTAAATTCATCCAAACCTTTTCTATCCTACAAAAATATATCCAAAAAAAATTATATGTATAATGGTAATAATTAATTATTTCATATGTAGCTAAAACTTAGCGAAAAATTAAAATATCAAGTGTCGCTATATCATAGGTACAGACCCGTACGGTCTTATTTATTTTTGGTATAATGGGAGGTGAATGAAGTATTTTGTGTGTTGTTTGAAACTCTATGAGAAACTTCTACCGGATAGTATACAATAATTAAACCTTAACTTGGAGAACAAGATGTTTCATTCTCTAAAATCTTTTAAATATATCCCATATACTCTTGATATTATCGCCTTATAATAGACTAACGTATATAAAAACATTGATCGGATAACCCCTGACCAAGTAACTCCAGCCACATGACATGACCATGATTAATTTAATGCCTCACATCCCCCAAAGGAAGAAAAAAAAAGGTTAATTTTTAAATTACCACCTAAAAATGTAACCATTTTCGAACTAACTACACGTTTAATTTTTTATTTTAAATTACCACCCTTAAATTAAATAAATGCTCAGATTACCACCATTTCAAAAATCCGGTAAATTTTCCGTCTGTAGGCCTCATCTAACACTTATTTTGACCCTTTTGACTAATTTTCCCCCCGTTTTTCCTCTTTAAAAACGCTCTCTAAACTTTAATTCACATTTCCTTCACAAAATTCTTGAATCAGTTAGCCAAATCATCATCAACCGTTTGTCGAAGAATGTAGTGTATTTGTCTGATCTTGATGGTGTGCTTGATAATATTCTGTCTTTGTGTAGTGCTTTTACGGCTTTTCTTGGTCTCATGTTAAAAGGGATGGCAATTGCACATCACCTTGCTAAGCTAATGCCTTTTGGTGTAGAACAAGTTTGGGTTAACCATTGCCCGGAACAGGTTGCTCCTTATGTACTCTCGGATAGTTTGTCCATTAATTAATGCATTAGCTTGTTTCTCTTAAAAAAAAAAAAAAAAAAAAAAAAAACTTTCCAAATTTCTGCCTTCTGTTCTTTTGATATAAGAGGTACAATAGCAACTAAATTTTCTAATGGAATTTTAAGCATTTGACGAAAAATTGTTAAAAAGTCTTACAGATTATTATAGGCTATTAAGAAATAAGAAAAAGTTTATGTCAACTATCGAGTTAAGGCATTATTTCTTATGCTATAATGGTACTCCGAATATTTTTTTCAAGCTATACCAAATTTGTCCTTTAGAAACACAGCATTGCAGAAGTTTGAAAAATTGAATGCATTGCATTAGAATTCTTTCCAAGGGACCATGACACAGAAGCTAACTTGTCAAATTCATATTGCATTTAGCTTTTGAAAGTATCTTGTATAATAGTGGAGACAAACAATATAAACACATTAGTTAAGACTTTTCAATTTTATTCTCCTAAATGCATCATCAATTATTCAACTATAATGCATGTAAACTTGTAATATTTACATTTAGGATGATGAGTAATACAACAAACCACGAATCCAAATATAAGTTGCTGACTTTGCTACACATAAAATTATAAATACGAATTATAGTGTTGAGAAATAGACCCAAATTAAAGAACTTAAAACTAAGTAGGACCGTAGGAGAATAGGGAGGAAATGGTATGTGTATATGTATATACTTTTTTGACAAAATATATATGTTTATACTTGTAGAAGTATAATTTAAAGAATCATTATTTAAGTCAAAATGTGCATCTACGTCAAAGTGTTTATGTTGGTGATTATCTAGCAATAAATCAAGTCTATTCGAAAGTGAATTACCATTGTCTAATACTTGTAATCCGTATTAGTCTTTTTTCAGGCAATGGGAGAGGGAAAATTATAATATTGAATGATAGAGAATATATCAAAGGCCATATCCACAAAATCATGTGAAAGTAACTAATTATCATTAAGATATAAAGCTAGATTCCATTATGAAAACCAAACTCTACCTAAATGAATGGCTCATATGTATTGACTCAATAATAAACCCCTTGTAAAATAAAATTTTAATAAATCAAATGTATAAAAAATTCTAAAAAAAAAAAATCAACAACAGTACACAGTAGACCAGCAAGAAAATACAAAGTGTAAATTATACTTATTTTTCTTTTAGTATATTCTCTTCCATAGACTCCATCAATTAAACAAGAACTGTGGGCCCCACTTCATCATTTTGGCTCATTTCTTGCCTACAAACCCAAATTTTAATTAAATTTAAGGATTTAATTATATATCAATTAAATTTGTAACATGAGTTTAGGCATAACTAACTATAGCGTGCACATTGTGCGCTTTAGGCCATCTAGCCAAAGCCCCTCACGAATCAACTCAGCTCGAGTTAGCGGGCTAAACAATGTGGGAGAGTGGAGAAAATATAAAGGAATCTCATCTCCAAATTGTCACTAATGGAGATTGAATGTTTAACGTCATGGTTGGGAAATAGTTGGAAGGTTTTCTCATTTTTACTAGACTACCTAAAGATTAATTTTATGATATGAATTATAATGAGGAGAAAGTAAATATGCTTGTATAAATAGTGTATATTTATGTACATACTGTCAGTGGCGGACCCAGGAATTTCCGACTGGTGAGTCACAATCGATAATCAAATATGTACAAAAAAATTTTTACCAAACAACCAAATAATAGTACTAAAAAATACATCTAAATATTCAAATAGTACAAAATACAACCAAATGTTCATATAATACTACAAAAGACAATTAAATAGTAATGCAAACTTATTACAATAGTTCTCGACGAGTTTTCATGTTTTGATATCGATTTATGATATCTTCCATACTAACATTCAAAAACAAATCATTCTCCAAATAAGTAATTAAACAATCATTCAACATTTGAGTTGAATAATGAGATGGAGATGAAAGTTGTTCACTTTCTTGAGGTGGAGATATAGTTTGTTCATTTTGTGTTGGATGTGGAAGAGAAGTTGGAGTAGGATTCTTTTTAGCAAAGAAGCTAGTAATGTTTTGCATTTCATTTAGAATGTGTTTTCTCTTCATTCTGAAATTTGAATAAATATTCAACTAAATCAAGCAATATTCCCCAAGAAAATTATTTACAAAGATCATCCAAATAGAAAATTGACAAGATTACGGAACTTCCAATCTAATATCTCCACTAGTCTATACGGAACTTCCAGTCGAATATGCGACTAGCACCACTAAGCACTAACCAGTCCACACTGTAATCTAATTATAAATTTATAATCCTCCTTACACTAATACTCTAATAGTCTAATTGTTGTCTTATACAATGTCCGGCATCACATATTCACAATTGCACATGATGACATAAACAGATAAACTAATAAGTTCAATTTAACAGTCAAAACACAATTTACACAAATAATGCAAATTTAATGAACATTCACCGTATATACTAATTTTAAGAGACAAGTAATGCAAATTTGATCAAAAATTCACAAAAAAAAAAAGAATCAATTGATGATTACCTACCTTGCTAGGCGGAGGCGGTAGGCGCTGATTGAGGCGAGCAGCGGAGCAGGCGGAGCAGCACTGCAGCAGGGCCACGGCCAACACTCAGCAAGTCATCAGCACAACCCCCACAGGTGGCACAACAGTCAGCAGCACTGAGGCGAGTAGGCGACGAGGCGTGACCGCGTGAGTTAAATTGCGTTAACTACAAATCAACCAAAGTTTAAACCAAAGTTTAATAAAATTAACTAATTAGACTGAATTAAATTGAAGATTAGAAATTAAAAATAAAAATTAGAAATCAACTTACTAGGCACTAGCGATTTCGAAATGCGAAGACTAGAGGCGCTGAGGCGAAGAGGACGGAGTCCACCGTCCACGGAGACGGAGCAGGCGACTGCCGACTAGACGGAGACGGAGCAACCAGATCAACAGTCGACAGAGAACGGTGGCTGGGTGGAGAACTGGAGATGAAGCGAAGAGGCGAAGAGAACTAGAGAAGAAGGCTAGGGTTTGAACTTTGAGGAAGACAGTAACTCGGGAAGACGGGAAGCTAATGTTAGTTTTTTTTTTTTTTTTAAAAAAAAAATAAAATAAAAAAATAACTAAAAAATTTTTTTGGGCCCTGGTGAGTCACTTGACCCACCAGGCACAAGCCCAGGTCCGCCACTGCATACTGTTACCAAAACTTGAGCCAAATGCCAATAATTGAACACCTAATTTATCCATAACTTTCACTAAATAAGATTTTATTTTATAATATTAATACTCATAAATAAGAGAGAAGTCATTATTAATAAAATTATTAGGGTTGATATGATCAAAGGACATGAAAATGAAATGAAACAAAAATAGTGGGTATATAAAAAAAACAGAGCTAAGGTCGGTTCTTCTCATGACTTCCTTGCACAAAACGTATCTTCATTATTTATTTTTATTTCCTTTTACATTTTCATCCTTTTTTGTTTTTCTTAAAAAAAAAAACAAAATACCAAAAATAATTAATAAAATATTTAGGTTTGGTTCCGAAGCTTAGGGTTTAAAGAAAGGATAAGCACGACTCTTCTTCTCTGTGCTTTTATATAAAAACTTGATCCTACGCCATCTACCACCTTCTCCTCCTTTCATTATAATTAAAACCCTCCTCATTTTCTCTGCCTCCACTCTCTCTTTAACTCTTTCACTTCATTTCTCTCTCTAAAAAAAAACTCTCATTTTCTCTCTCTAAACAAGAATAATAGCAGAGTACTCTGTTTTCTCCCCTGTTTTTCAAGCTGGCGATCGTTAATCAAGAATCCGCTGTTCGTGAGATTAAACCCAAGAATCGTAGAATCATGGTACATTTTTCCCCATTTTAATTATACCCTTATACCTAATTTTAATATTATTCATCAATTTCATTATAAATGTAGGTTTTTTCTTTCATTTTTTCGCTCATTTTTTTGTTTTTTTGTATTGAAATTGTGAAAACAGGGTGCTGGTGGTCCGGAAGATGAAGACTTTACTCGATGGCCGCCATGGTTGAAACCTTTACTCCGTGAAAAATTCTTTGTACAATGCCAATTTCACGCTGATTCTCATAAGAGTGAATGCAATATGTACTGCTTAGACTGTATGAATGGCGCTCTCTGTTCGCTCTGTCTCTCTCATCACCGTGACCACCAACCTATTCAGGTATAATTTATTCATTAATTCACATTTTAACTATTCTTAATCACAGTTTTATCATTTGGATTTTTCTGGGTTTTCATTTAAATGTTGTTAATCAATGGTGTTTTAATGTTTTTGGTGTTACATTTTATAATTTGGGGTTTCCCAGTTTCATACTCAATTGGAGGAAAAAAAAAAGCGACTTTTCTGTAAATGAATTTTGATTTTTGGTTTTTTTTTGGATTGTCAATAATCAAAAATGGGTATCTGATAATTCCTCTTCAAAACTTTATTTTTTATTGTTTTGAAAAAAAAAAAAAAAATCCCCAAATTGAGTCGGTTTAATTTTCAAATGGGTTTTTTCTGGGACATTGCATTTCGTGTGATAGTTTCAACAATTGTAACACTCTAAGGCATGACATTTAATAAATAAGACTAGTTCAATTTATTTCATCCAAATTTGTGCATTTTACTTTACCAGAAATAGGACTTTTTGGGTACAACATTAAACTTTTCTCAAATTTTTATCAAAGTAACTTTCTTGCTCTCCAAGCATTTACTCTGCAAAATTTCGTCAGTTTTTCTTGCTTACCCTCAACAAATATTGTTGACTTGTACTACTGTGGTAGGCTGTTCTGCCACCAAATTTTCTCTCTCCTCTATAATTTTTCTTAATTTAATTTTTAAAAATTAATTTTACAGATTCGAAGGTCTTCATATCATGATGTGATTAGAGTGAATGAAATTCAGAAAGTGTTGGATATAAGTGGAGTTCAGACATACATTATCAACAGTGCTAGAGTTGTGTTCCTAAATGAAAGGCCACAACCTAGGCCTGGTAAAGGTGTCACCAACACATGCCAAGTTTGTGAACGCAGCCTTCTTGATTCCTTCCGTTTTTGCTCTCTTGGTTGTAAGGTAATTTTTATTATTCACATTGCTAATTACTCGTATTAATTAATTAATTAATAAATCGCATTGATGTACTATCATGATATCGATTGATCGAGTTGATTACATTATCTATGCAATGCCGAAAATTGAATAATTAGTTGTTGAATTGGATTAAAACTCGTGTTATTGGTTTTTTTCAAGGGTCCGAACCTAAATATGTACACCTTGGTATACCTAGAATGGGTGGTTAATGAATGACTTTGGTAATGTATCAATGTGGATTTTATTGGTTTAATTAATTTATTTGTTGACAATCTTTGTTGATTTGAAATGTGAACGGAATAAATCAATTTTGATACTCTAAAACGTTTTGAAAGGGGATTTCTTTGTTTTGATTTATTCAGTAAAATTGATTGATTTTGCTACCTTTAATGATGGGTACTGTCTAGTCTTGATATGGAAAATGCACCAATATTGAATCATGAGATTTGATTTCTTTGATTTTTTTTTTTTAATAATGCTTTTTAAAATTTGATTAAAGGCTTAAAGCAATGGTTTTGATCATGAATATTTATTGTCTAACAGATTGTGGGAACTTCAAAGAATTTCCAAAAGAACAAGAAAATCAAACGGGCAATGGGGTCAGATTCGGAGGACTCGTGTAGCACGACGAGCACGACCACGAGCCACCACCAGTCCCCTCGGCGTGGTAGAAATGAGATGATGATGGACAGCCACAACAACTACACCAACAACAAAGTGGTGCAAAGTTTTAGTCCATCAACACCACCTCCAACAGCAGCAAGTTACAGGACAGCCAAGCGAAGAAAGGGTATTCCACATAGAGCTCCTTTTGGTGGACTAATCATAGAATATTAAAACTAGCTTTTAAGTCCTTAGTCTCTAAGATAATTGCTCTATATATTATATCCCTTTTTTATACTTGAACTAGTTTTTCCATAGTGGTCCACATTCCTAACGCATTGTGCTTTTTAAAAGCCAATGTTCGGTGATCTTATAAAATCACCCTCTTCTCTATATGTATATATAACAATGATGCAATAGAAAGTTGGAAATATATGGATAGAAATGCAAATAAAATAAGAACAAAAAAAAAAAAATAAAGTACTTTGTGTAGTTGTGTGTAAAGAAAATAGGTGCAATGATAATAAAAGTTGGGAAGAAAATTGTATGTAAACTATTTAGGTATTGCAAAATAGTATGCTTTTTTATTTTTAGTGTATGGGTTCATATATGGTGGGAACTGGAAAGTTAGGAAGAAATGTACATATTTTGTTGTTTTTGTCTCGAAAAGGATGGGAAATATGTACTTCTTACTTATATGTTGCTTGTAAATACATGGAATTGTGGAAATTATTGAAGTGCTTTTTTTTTTTTTTTTTTGATTATTCTTTTTTATGTTTTAATTAGAGTTATCTTAAGGAATGAAAATTTCGTTTCATAATACTCCATAGTAGTGAAATATATCCAATAATATATCTAATGGGTTAGAATGTTAGATGATTATCATGGTATGCGTCATAATGTGTACATCTTTTATACTTGTATAAAGTTGATCAAGTTCGCAAAGTTGACTAATAGTCAGTATTTGATTAATTTTAAGTGAGGTAATAATTATCTTGGAAATGGTACTGATAGTCCTATCCAAACAGTGGTGGGGTCCATGGCGGCTGACCCGTGGAATGTGTGAAGGGGTACGTGGCAAGTGTTGATTGGGAAGATGGTAAAGTTAAGTGTGTCTTGATTCGTGGTATCCGGGAACTAATTAAGGTCGACCGCCTTGAGCAGCCAATTAATAATAATAGTGGTGAATTTGGTATCTATATTATGGGCCGTTAAATGGGCTTTTTTTTTTTTTTTTTTTTTTTTTTTTTACCATTCACACTGGGCCCACTCTTAAGATGTTTAATCGAGAAGGAATGCGATTGAGTACTTATCCTTCCAATTTCATTTATGGCTAGTGGGATTTTTTTTCTTTTTTGTTTTTGTACATGCTGCAACTTGCTAGCCGTATTTCGTTAGTGCTAGTTTATTTCGTTACAAATCACTTTCCATTTTTGCCAAATTACTGTTGACAATGATATGTCAATATAATGTACCAATAGTTCTTATATTGATTGGTACGGTTGTAGTTTGCTTGATCAATCTCTCGGTTGTTTGTTGGTTAAATTTTTTTGTTGTATCTGTAAGCAAGCGTTTCTGAATTATCCAAGGATTATATGAAGTAAACTTTAATGATTTTGTTCGTCCATTTCATTTTACTATTTAATTTAAGTATGTTTAATAGGTTTCTACTGATCGCTTGATGAGTTGATGATACTGTGTCATTTCATGTTATCGTTTAATAATCAACTTGTGGTTAATGGATTTCTGAAGATGAATTGCAAACAACTAGTGAATGAGAATTACTGCTATAACAACACATCAGATATGTATAAATTTTTTGGAAGATTAATAAGATCTTTGATTGATAACAATATTGAAGTGGGCCGTCAAGCTAAATTGCTATTTACCACATGGTAGTAAAATCACGAGCGTGTGATAAGATTACCTTTGACCTGAAATAGAAGTTGAAGGTCATACTTTGTTTGTACCCACTCTTAATTTAGAAATTCAAAAGACATTTATTGCGCACATGAAGAAGGTGGTTGATGTTGTCAAAGGATATCTCATATCAATAGTGTGATGAGCTTCTAGAGGTGTTTTGTTTTAGCATCTTCAATGCTTGTGCTTCTTTAGATATGGTCGGAATTGGAAAGTTTGGCAAAACATTAGAGGATTTAAGTGACTATTAAAGTTTAATTAAATTAAATCAAATATCTAGTGCTTATTTTTGGTAATTTGTCTATTGGAAAAGAGGCTTGAGAATTTGAGATCAATTTAAAATTTTAGTAGAGTTAAAATTTGAGTCTTTTTTTTTCATGAGAAATGATTGTAAAATTGAAACCTAATTGAAAGCAATATTTATCAAATTATTGTTAAATGGACTTACTTGCCAAAAGTGAAAAAATAGACAAAAATGAGTTATTAAAATATCTTATGTTACTTGCACTATCATATAACTAAATATAACTAATACGAGTAACAATTTTTCTAGACAGGTAAAAGAGAGCAAACGATTCATATATATTACATTAAAATGATTTCTTACTAGTCTCTTTGCCGCCTAATTAACTATTTTATTTTAAATATACTTCATATGAGTTATTACTGAATATTTTATTCTTAAATTCCACAGATTTAAATGTTAAAAACAGAAAACAATAAAGTGGATTAGTTACATTTAACGATTCCTACACGTACGGTACACCTTGAGCTAGAAATTAAAAATAGAGACTTAAGTGACAATGACAAAAACTCATAATTGTAAGGTGAGCTTGGCCTTTATATTTTGTCACTTAGCCTTAATAATGCATGACCCACTATACCTATGAAATGTATTATTAAGAGCTCATTTCTTAGAAAGTGCTAATACACCACAAACAAACAAAATATGAAAATTAAACATATTCTAATAAATAACATGATTAAAAAGAATCAAATTAAAAAACAAAAAAAATCCTTGTCGACTTGAGGATTCTAGTGGGTTCACCCAAATGACACGATTAAGACCCAAATGTTGAATTGGATTTATCGTTTATGTCATCTCTAATATTTACATAGTATATCTTTATTATACTATTCTTAATAATTGAAAAAAAAAAATTGAATGACATGTAAAACTTAATTTCATACCCTACAAATTTTTTTATTTTTTGAATTTTATTTTTGCCTTTTAATTTAATTTGGATGTCAATAGGTACAAATATATACGAAGCAATATCTTTTCATTTCATTTAACGAGTAAACGATTTTTAGTGTAAGTGATGGAGGTTGAGCCATGTGGTAACCAAATTCTAGGATGAGTGTACTAGCTTATTTATGCTTTTGGTAACATTTCAATTTCCTTATGTTTATTAGTCGTCTCGATTCATCACTAGTGTTGTCATTCTAATGCCGACTCTTTTGTCCACTACACATACATGTCACTTTTACATTATTCGCTAGTAAAAGTGTTATACGTAGTGCATGTATACTCGTATATACTCTCTTCAACTCCAACTTCGATCAACTTCAACTCCAATTTACATTCATAAATTTGTTACGTGAGGAATAAATGCTATAAATAAGAATGTCATTTAGGTTGTCGTTTCGAGGACCAAGAAATCAAAATATCACCCAAATACACACAATATCCGGATGTGGAGCGTCTAGCATCCGAACACCCGGCCTAATCAGCACCTGTATATGAAACAAGAGATGAAATAGATGACGGATATAGGTGTAAATCATGGTCAATAGTGCCCTGTATGTACCGAATAACCCGTTTGAGAGTAGCCATATGACTCTCTTTCGGATCATGCATATGTAAGCAAACCTGTTGGACCGCATAAGATATATCCGGTCTAGTAAAAGTAAGGTATTGCAAGGCACCTGCAAGACTACGATATAATGTAGGATCGGCACACGGTGAACCTGTAGAACTGTCCTTCGGTTTTACCTCAACGGGTGTAGCCGAAGGTTTGCACGAAGCCATCCCTGCTCGGTCAATAATTTCCTCCGCATATTTGCGTTGTGACAAAAATAATCCACCCTTATATCTTGTCACTGTTGTGCCAAGAAAATAATTAAGATGCTCTGATACCATGAAGGAAATAATCCGTAAGTATTGCATTTGCTTCATAGCCAAAATATACACATTACAGCCTTAACATAAGGCACTAATTAAGCTAACAATAAGGAAAGAGATAACTATGAACAATATACTAGGCTATAAACATGGTAACCAAATTATCTACATTGACCAAAGATATATTCGAATAATATATCTTAACAGAGGGAGTATAAGATTTGTATATTTTAGTTGCACATGAAACCCAAGTGTCCCTATACGCAGTGGTCAATTTTAGATTATTAGATACTCTGTAGAAATTAAGGGTTGTATTCAATTGCATTTAATTTGTTATGATTATATTTCGATTTTGGAAAAGAGTGTTGAATTAGAAACCTTAAACATATACATTACACTTCTCGATTCTCACCTACATGGCTACATATATATATGACCATGTGTTTGATACTTATCCAACTCGCAATACACCAAGTACATAATGTGTAAACATTGTTATTATATATTGTGTACACTAATGATTATTGTAATTCCAATTTTTTATTCAAAACATAATGCAAATTAAATCATTTAGGAGAATCAAAATGTAAAAAAAAAAAAAAAAATGCTATTATAATGAAAAGAACATAAGCAGAATCATAATGCAAATCATTCTTCCCATAAAAGCAAATCTATAATATTCTCATTTTTTACAGGTAGTAATTAATCTTAGTGGATTGGACTAAACAAATATATTAAATAAAAAAACTATTACAATACCAAATTATTCTTGTACAAAAAGGTGAATGCATAGGCAATCGCAGAAGCTGCAGCCATGCTGTTAGTGGGCTATGTATAACCAAAATTATTTCTACTAAAAGCAATTAAAATATTAAGAAGGATATTATATATATATATATATATATATATATATATATATATATATATATATGTTTTATAATAATACGAAAAGCTTTAAAATATGCATCCTTTTATTCCCCTTTAAGGTGCAATATGCATCATCCATCCCCTTCACAAAATAAAGCTTCATGATTGATTGGACCTTTTATATTTATAGTTAATTTATACACCATACTATAGTATATTAAATATTTGCATAATATAATTAATATCATGTAGTTGGCGTATTATCATGTCATGCTTCCTTATAATTGTGTAACAAATTGGACCTTCACTTAAATTAAAAACATTTATAATTAAAGAAAAGGACCCCACTAAAATGCAAGGTTTCAACTTTCAATTGAATAAAAGTCCCAACTTAATCAACTTGCTTGCCTTAGCGATGATGTCAGTCAATTTATTTAGTTTCTGTCCTTTTCTTTTTCTTTTGCTATTCTATTATTTATTTACAGAAATAAAAATTGGAAAAAAGATATATTTTGAAGGTTTTTTCTTGGTAATAATATCCATAAATAAAGAAGCTTTATTTTGTTTGTTCATGCCTACACCATGCTGATGATGTTTTGATTTTTCACCTTTGAAAATGAAAATAATGGAGGTCGGCTAGATGATATATACTGGTTGTGTCACTTGTGAGAATATATAGCAACATAATTGAAGCTAGGCCGTTACTGTAGTTGTTTCGATGATACTAATTGTTCCAGCTGGATTCTGCTTCCGTTACTGCCTGAGGGCTGGTAATAGTTTACCGTCCAATTGCTCACCTACACAGCCAATACAGATTAGCTAGCCCGGGGGTTATCCGGGAATAACCACTCCGATGCTAAAGTCAGTACCTTTGTGAGAAGAAAGTGAAAGAAGAGAGAGAAAGTGTTTTAGAGAGAGAGAGAGATTCTACCTTTGAAATGAGAATTTGTTTAGGTATTTATAGGAACGCAACCAAGCAGGTGCCACCTATACAGATAGGTGGCACACCGACCTTGGTACTAGCAGGTGCTTACGCGACACTAAGCAGCTCTCCACGTGTCAGTGGGGCATGCCACGTTCCGAGAAGCGGCTCTCCACGTGGTACAGACTAATGCCGGTAAGGACATGAATTATTCAATGATTAACCATTTCTTTAAACTGCAAGGCACTCTTTTACCGGCATATTATGATACTACCGGTATATCCCGTACAACTAGCCCCTCAAGTGAGGACGTGAGTAAAACTGACGTGCTCACTTGTGATGGAACACTGTGGTGGTATGTACAATGCAGCATACAAGCATTCTTAGAAAACGAAAAGAAAAATCTACGATTTGCCCCTAAGTGAGCAAAGTGACGATAGCACCTTGCTCAATAAGACATGAAAAAATCTACAATTTGCCCCCCAAGTAGTACAATTTGCCCCCCAAGTGAGCAAATTGACGATAGCACCTTGCTCAATAAGACATGAAAAAATCTACAATTTGCCCCCCAAGTGAGCAAATTGACGATAGTACGTTGCTCAATTATCGAGCAAAATGCCGACATGGCTTGGCTCAATAAGATACGAGAACCGAAAACAAGAGTGAAGACAATTTCACATATTTGAAAATTATCCCCCAGGACTTGGCGGGAAAACGTAATAAAGTAATGGGGCACGTGTCAGTCATCGAAGTAAGTTATTTTTGAAAAGGCGTTTTATTACAGCCGTTGGATTATATGCAGTAAATGTCACATCAACCGCTTCATTTGTACAGTATAAATAGTAAATTTCGTACTTTGACCCTTCATTTCTTTGCGAAAAAAATTTCAAAAAATTTCTACTTCACTTCGCTCGTAGTGCGCTTATATTCCTGCAATTCAAGGCTCAATTTGTCAAGGGTTTGTTCAGTTGTGCTGCGACCGGTGTTTGTAAACGGAGGACACTTAATTCCCGAGTTACGCTTTCAAGAGTTAAATTCAAAAAGAGGTAAAAAAAACCCTAACTTTCTTTTCGATTTCTCACTGGTTTGTGGTTAAGTAAATTTTGCGTTTATTTCATTATTTGCGAATGTCTGGTTCTAGAATGCATGCAAACATGGGTAAAGCCAATGAGGCTAAACTCTGTACACCCCTAACTTCCGTAGAAGAAAGAAAAGCTTATTACCGTCATAAGTTTCTAGCTGACGCCGAGAAAGCTTTGCGTCCTACCAACCCTGATATTCCAGAGGACATAGAGATTGCCGATGTTGAGCCTATTAGCGTTCAATATCATTTGAGGTCAAATTTGGATTTATTTAATCAATACGGCACTAATATTGACAGGATGCCGAGAACAAAACACACCAGCTATCAACGTGAGGTTGGTGAAAGCAGTAAACCTTCCGTTGATGAAGAAATGGCTGACCTTGGGTCTGAAGCTTCGGATATCCGAGAAGAAGATATCCGGTCAGTCGAAGATAGCCTAGAACGGCAAGAAAGCGGGGTTGAAAGCATCGGTAACGAAGACGATGCAGATGGGTCTGAAGAGGTAGGGAAGGAGGAAGATGATGAGGGTGAGAACAACGAGACCGATGAGGAAATTGCTATAGATTTCAACCTTGCAGCTCAGATTGCAGAAGAGGAACGTCTTGACGAGGAATACGACTTAGATCAAGATGATCCGAAGTATCTGGAACCTCAAGAAATTCCCAGCAGCTATGAAATAACTGAGTCAGTTGTGGATCCGGTATGGTTGCAGACAGCCACCGAAAAGGATTATTGCCAACATGGCAAACGCTTCTACCGTCTCCCTGATGGTTACGAACTGAGACTACCAAGTAACGGTCAAACGACTTTGGAATGTCCTGCCGGCCACATTGTTGTGTATGCAAAACATTTAGAGTTTGGTTTACAGTTTCCACTCCATCATTACATCGAAAAAATATTCAGGGCTTGGAATGTTTCAATTGCACAGTTAAAGCCTCCGACCATCCGAAATATTGTTTTTGTTGTCTGGGTTATGATATTTATGGACTTTCCCCTTACCCTGAACTTATTCCGGAGATTACATTGGATAAAAAGAGATAGTTAGTCATCCGGATGGTGGTCCCTTTTTACCGCTCCCGGTAAATGCACAGTGTGGCCAAAATTGACCAGTTGCAAGAACTGGAAGAATGAATTTTATTTTATGAGTGTGCCTGGCGATTTTACCGTCCGTAGGACTTTTCATCATCCACACAGCATGTTCGAGACCATACGGTCGAGAGCGTTAGGACCGATGGAGAAAACTTTTAAATGGTTTAATTGTACATATGTTAGAGCCGGTAAGAAGAATAAAGTCGTTACGGGGGTGTGGTTGCCCCATTGTAATTATATACTGGGCAACGCCCCTCTGTCTCATGTCGGTCTCTGCCATACCGATGCATTTGGTATGGAAATGTTATTAAATTATATACATGTATTTAAATTTATCTTTACTGTGCATGTACTTTGCCTCTGAAAAACATTTCGACAAGTACCTTGCCTATTTTTTCTCTTACTGTACCTAAACACAATATATATATATATATATATATATATATATATATATATATATATATATATATATATATATATATATATATATATATATATAAATTTTTGCGTTTTCGTTTTTATTTTTATGTTAAGTTTACCTTTATTATGTCTATTTTTGACGTTTCTTATCGGGTATGTCTCTTGTCAGGCATTGAGAAACTCGACTTCAGCCGACTAGGCTTGCATCCTGACGGGCGAGTGAAACAACAGTGCCCCGATCGGCCGAAAAAGTCATACGAAACTCTCCCCGCCTTTGCCACCAGAGCCAGTAAAAGAAAAAGAACCAGAGTACAGGACATGGATCCTACCGACCGTGCTACCAAACCTCGCACCCTAGCTGTGAAAAGGGGTGGAGGAAATGCGTCAAAGAGGACATCTGAGTCCTCCGGCCGAGAACAATATCAACAAAAAAAAACAAAAACACCATGACAATGAGGCGGCATCCCTCGAAAAGAATGCACAAGGGAGCTGGCCGGAAGGGGTCGTTAACTTTTAAGATGAGACCGAAACCCAACCGCTGAAAAAACTAACGGTCACCTTAGGGGCCAAAACAGGCCAGTTGGCCAGCATCGACAAGCCTCCTCCCAAGGAGACTCCGGCGGTCATCCCGACGCGCTCTGGCGGTCTCGTCAAGGGCGCTTTTGTCCCTGCTCTTGTCAGTGATTTCATCGAGATTCCGCACGTCAGAATCCCGGAAGGAGTTGCTGAGGAGTTGGCTGTACCGGTCGGTGCTGCGGGTGACCCATGGCATCCCCGAATCAATGTTAATCGTGGGGAGTCGGTTCTCAGTGACGACCCTAGCACTGGCGGGAGCATGGGGTGGAGAGTGCTAAAGGACTTGGCAACTCCAGCCGACAGGCCATCCAATCGCATTGCTGCTCCCTGTGGCCAGCTTATGAACAATATGCTCCGGGTAAGACATTATCATTACCTTTAGATACCTATCATTCCTACGTTATAAAATAATGTTTACTAACGGCAATTTCAATTAGACCGTCAACTCTGCTGTCGAGGTGGTACACATGTACCAGCATTATCAGCGCGCCGCCGATAATGCCAAGACCAGGATGAAGAAGGCTGACGACTCTTGCAAGCTCGTCGTGAAGGAGCGCGACAAGGTTATATCTGATGTGAAGACCCTGCAGAAGCGAGTGTCTGACCTAAACAGGAAGCTGACGGACCAGGAGCTGTTGCAAAAGAAGGTAGCCAGCCTGGAGCAGAGCCTGAAGGATGAAAAGGAGGCTAAAGCACAACTGGCCAGCCAAGTTGAGAAAATGGAGCGCGACAAGCCGGGAATCAGGCGCCGAGCCGTTAATCGGTTCCTGCAGACCGACCTTTACGCCAACTTGCTGGTTGACCGGTATACTGCCGGCTGGGTCTCTGCGCATCGTTGCGTGTGCAAAGCGGAGGGGTGGGATTCGACGAAGTGGCAGGCCGTCGAGAGGGCTTTTAACGAAGAGATGAACCACTCTCCTACCAGCTATGAGAGTGAGTACTTTGACGAGATCCCCCCGCATGCAGTGATAACAAACCTAGACCCACGCGAGTTGCCGGAAATGGAGTTTGATGACGCCCTTATCAATAGTCATGTTACCACTCATGTTGGTGAAGATGGGTCTGCCGGTCCCTCCAATAAAGAAGCTGAGAAAGAGTCTGTTAATGCAGCTGAACCAACCAAGGAGGCCGACAAGATTTAATCAGGAGGGCAGTCATCTCTGGGTTACAATGTTTATGCTTGTCTGTGCCTTTTTCCATGTCTTTGACAAATACACCTGTCTGTATTACGCAACAAATTTTCTTTTGATTGTTTAAATATTGTAGTTGCGTGTCTGTACTCGTTACCATTATTTCTAATCAGCTTTATTTACTTCCTTACCATATTACTTTGTTTTATGAATCGTGTTTTAGTTATTCCTTGATTTTTAACACGAATGTACGTTTTTCGGCATTTAAAAATTACATTTCTCGGTATTTCTAATCGGTGTTTTCAAGATACACCTTACCAATAATACTCCCCGAGTTTTTCGGCAGGATTTATTCGTAAACAAATTCTGGGAAAACTCTGTAATGCTTGTGTTGAACATCGGATATGAAACATAACGAGATAAAGTATCCAACCTTTGTCAGGCCGAGCAAAGGCAGTGGATCAGACCGCACTTTCAACTCCCCTTGAGGTCCATTATTATCTTATTTTATTATTCTTCCCTCACTTGAACGACCGAGTCAGATAGCTAGGCTGTGATCAGATCGTATCGAAAGTAGGTAATGCGATTTTATAAGTGTTGAAATAGGTTACAATACTAATAAATGCCGAGAACTTACGTATGACAACATGTCATCAAAATTTATACTATGTAAAATAGAACACACATTTCACATGAAATATTTCTTTAATACACTAGCGTTCCAAACATTTTTCAAAGGAACACCTTCAAGGGACATTAGCCGATAAGACCCTTGTCGAAGTGTTTCGTATATTTGGTAAGGCCCTTCCCAGGTTGCAGTAAGATTACCCTCTACGTTTCCTTTGCCGGTTGGGTCCGTTCTGTGCAGAACTAAATCACCGTCTTCCATGGGCCGATAATTGATGCGCCGGTTATAAGCGTAAGTCATTCGGTTTTTGTATGCCGCAGATTTTATGGCAACTGTCAACCTTGCTTCCGGTAGAAAATCCAATTGCTGTCGGAGCAACAAATCATTTTGACTTTCGCAGAAGTGTTGTACCCGAAAAGAAGGTAATCCCACCTCCGCCGGAACCATTGCCTCCGAGCCGAAAGCGAGGTTAAAAGGAGATTCCCCCGTAGTTTCTCTTGTTGTCGTACGATTCGCCCACAAAATCTCGGGTATCAGATCTGCCCACAAGCCTTTAGCGTCTTCTACTTTTTTCTTAACTGCCCCTAGTATCTGCTTGTTAGCGGCCTCAGCTTGGCCATTTGACTGCGGGTGACATACTGCCGCATACACAAACTTTACTTTGTATATGGTTAGAAAGTTCTTTACCGGGCTACAGTCAAATTGTGATCCGTGATCAAACACCATTGTTGTCGGCAACCCGAACCGCGTAAAAATGCTTTTCCTGATAAACTTTTTTACCTCATTCGCTGTAATCTTTGCTACCGGTTCTTCTTTTATCCATTTTGTGAAGTAGTCTATCCCTACAATCAAAAACTTACGGCCACCTGTTGCCGATGTAACGGCCCTATAATGTCCATCCCTCACTGAGCAAACGAGATTGGGTTAAGAATAGGTGACAAATCATTGGGAGGTTGATTAATTACCGGCCCGTACTTCTGGCATTTATCACATTTTTTTGCGTATTCCATGGTATCTGCATTCATCGTTGGCCAGTAGTAGCCTCGTTTCATTGCTTCCAAGGACATTGACCGACCCCCCGCATGATTGCCGCAATCACCCTCGTGTATTTCTTCTATCAGTCTTGCCGACTCATAAGCCGTTATACACCTTTGCAGCGGTAACGAAAACCCCCGCTTATACAACAAACCTCGGAACATGATAAACCAGACACTGTCTTTCTGGACCTTTCTTGCCTCCGTCTTGCCGGCAGGAAGTGCATTATGTATTTTGTAAGCCAAGATATCATCATACCATTCTCGTCCCCCAGTTGTACAACATACGTCCTTAGGAGGTTGTTCATCAATACTTCTTTCTTTCAAAATCTCTACCATAACCTGTGTGTTCATTGCTCGAGGAACCAACTTTATTTCGAAATACTCCAGACCAGACGCAACACTCTTGAGTTTTTCCAAATATGCCGTCATGCTTGGCTCTCGAGTCTCGTAAGTGCCATTGAACTGATTTGCTACTAATTGCGAGTCAGTTGTCATCTCAATACGCCTTGCTTCCGCAGATATGCATAACTGTATTCCTGCCAACGTTGCTTCATATTCTGCCTCATTATTTGAGGCTTTGAACTTGAACTTAACGGCATACTCGAACACATCTCCCTGGGGAGAGATCATAATTACTCCAGCTCCTGAGCCGGTTGAAGCAGAAGAGCCGACAACTGATACCTTCCATACGCCGATAGCATCCTCCTCTTCATAATAGGACGTTTCCACAATGAAGTCAGACAAGGCCTGGGCTTTAATTGATACTCTTGGTTTATACGTAATAACATACTCAGACAGTTCAATAGCCCATTTAAGCAGTCGTCCAGACGTTTCCATCTTCTGCTAAGATTTCTCTAACGGCTGATTCGTTAAGATATCAATTGCATGTGCATCAAAATAAGGGCGCAACTTTCGTGCGGCCACAACTACTACGTACGCGATCTTTTCTACTAACGAGTACCTTCTCTCGGCAGCATTTAAGACGTGGCTCACGAAGTAAATCGGCAGTTGTGTTTTATGCCGCTCTACTAGGAGCACCGCCGCTACCGTCTTTGCCGACGTGGAGATATAAATCTGTAATATTTCTCTTTGTTCTGGCCTTGCAACGGTGGGTAAGGACCTCAAGTGATTCTTCACAGCCTGAAACGCCTTGGATTGGTCCTTCCCCCATTCAAACAGCTTGTTCTGACGCAAGATCACAAAGAACGGTAAGGCCTTATCAGCTGACTTGCTGATGAATCTCGTTAACGCGGCCATCCGACCAGTGAGCCTCTGTATGTCTTTTATACACTTTGGTTCTGGTAAACTAAGAATCGCCTCAATCTTATCGGGGTTGGCGTCTATTCCCCTTTCGCTTACCATGAAACCGAGAAACTTTCCTGACTGCACGCCGAACATGCACTTCTCTGGGTTTAACTTCATCCGGTAACGCCGAAGTGTCTCGAAAGTTTCTCTCAAATCGGCGACGTGGTCTGTAGCCAAACGACTTTTCACAATTGAATCATCCACATACACCTCTACATTTCTTCCTTTCTGGTTTGCAAATACCTTGTCGACCAGCTTCTGGTACGTAGCCCCTGCATTTCTCAATCCAAACGGCATAGCCTTGTAGCAGAAAACTCCGGAGTCGGTAATGAATGCCGCCTTGGTTCGATCCGGCTCATATAAGCTGACCTGATGATATCCGAAGAAAGCGTCCATGAAGCTCAATAGCGCGTGACCGGAGGTTGAATCTACCAATCTATCTATCCTGGGCAAGCGATAACAATCTTTCGGGCAGGCTCTGTTCAAGTCTGTAAAATCCACGCACATTCTCCATTTCCCTGACGGCTTCCTCACCATAACCACATTTGCTAACCATTCGGGGTATGTGCAAGGTTCGATAAACCCTGCCGCTAGCAACTTATTCACCTCTGACCGAATAGCCTCCATTTTCTCTGTTGAGAAGTTCCTCTTCTTCTGCCGAACAGGTCTTGCCCTCCTGTCGACATTTAGCTTATGTACTATGACGTCGGGATGTATCCTTGGCATCTCGTCTGCCGAGAAAGAGAACACGTCAGCACTTTTTTGCAACAATTCTACCAAATGGCAGCGTGTGTCGACATCCATATCGGATCCGACACGCACTAACCTACCAGGAACTCCAGGCTGCAATTCGATCTCTACAGTTTCGCCTCCTGGGGAAGGACGTGGCGCTGTTACCGGCCGAGTATCAAAATTTTCCATAGCCAAGTCATGTGTAGAGGGAATTCGTTCTCGCTTGGCTGGTGTCTTTTCACAAGTTGGTTGTCGGCCTGGCTGCTTCAGTGCCTATACATAACACTCTCTTGCCATAGTTTGACTACCCCGTACGCGTTCTGTCGTTCCCGCGTTGGATACATACACCATCGTCAAGTGGTACGTTGAGACCACAGCTTGCATGTCATGAATTAGAGGCCTGCCGACAATGGCGTTGTAAGCGGATGACACATCAATCACCAAAAATTCCGCCATAACGTCTCTTACTGCCGGACCCTCTCCCATTCGAACCTGAAGAACAATACTACCTTCAGGTCTTACCGTCGATCCGTTGAAACTTATCACGGGATAGGACACTGGCGTCAAGTATTTTCGGCCAATCCTCATGGCATCAAAAGCCCTAGCAAACAGGATATTTGCGGAACTTCCGCCGTCAACGAGTGCCCGCTTGATATCTGCTCCATTTGCCGTCAATATTAGCACCAACGGATCATCATGAGGGTAAATTACTCCCTTAGCATCCTCTTTCGAAAAAGATATCGAAAGCATGGAAGAAGGCCGAGGTCGTTCCTCTACGCTCAAAGCATTAACTAGGTGCCGGTATTCCGAAAAACTCTTCTTGGCCCCGCTTACGGAACCTCCATATACTGGCCCTCCCGTAATAACGTCGATTGTTATTTTATGCCCTGTCGGATTACCTCCCTGTCTAGATGTTTCCGCGTGATTCTGTCTGTAAGTATCATCTTGCATTGATGGATCTTCCTGCTTTCGGTAGTCGATTTGTTTAGGCTGTGAATTTTGCTGTCGGCCGGGGCCTGCCTGGGTACGATACTGGGATAATCGCCCTTTCCTTACGAGATCTTCAATGTTCTCTTTTAACTGAACACATTCTTCGGTGTAATGACCAACGTCTCTATGAAACATGCAATATTTCTTCACGTCCCGGCCCTTCGTTATCATCGGTGCCGGTCGACTCCAATCCTCTCTATTCTGGTTTATTGAATATATTGCCGCTCTCGGGGTGTTTAACTGCGTATAACTACTATAACGACCCAATCCCCGTGTCGGCCTTCCAGATCTCTGCTGGCCTTGCGGCAGCACCCTGTTTATCCCACCCATCTGAGAATTCGAGCTATTATCATTTTGCCTTTAGGAGGGCTCTGCCGACGATATCTGACGGCTCGTTTTCAGCAGCTCCTCACTCTTTATGTATTCATGAGCTTTAGCAAATGCTACCCCTAAGTTTGGGAAAGACTTCCGCGACATATATTTTTTGAAGTCGTTGTCCTCCAGCCCATTCATCAGTGCCATCACGGCAATTTCTTGCTGCATTTTTGGTATAGTGTTAGCCTCGTTGTTGAAGCGTCTAATGAAATCCCTGAGCGACTCATCCTTTCGTTGCCGAATAGCCATGAGCTCGCCAGATGTCCTTTGTCTCTCACTATTACTTATGTACTGACCTGTGAACAACTCCACCAGGGTCTCAAAGCAGTCAATTGATCCCGGCTCTAAATTGGAGAACCAATCCGAAGCTGAGCCGATAAGAGTCGTAGGGAAAACTTTACACCACACAACATCGGTATCGGTATATAGCAACATGTGACTTTCAAACGCAGCCACATACCGCTTTGGGTCCCCCTTACCGTCATACGTACAGGACGACATCTTTATTTTCTCCATTTGTTGGTCAAGTACCTTTTGTGTGAATGGAGATATTCTGGGCCTGATGATCGCCCTGACTGCCCGCCTTTCCAAGCCACTAGAGACCTCATGCCGGTAAGAACCTGAATCCCCTACCTGAGCGCTTTGTGTGAGTTGGCGCTCAATCGGTATGGTTTCTCGGCCCCGGTTTCTTGACGGTTGTTGCTGTCCTGCTTGATTGAACTGACTCTCCAAGTTCACTATCAGCGGCTTTGTCGGTTCCTCATCCCGCATTCCCCCTGCCGCTAACTCGGCTTCCTTTCTTTTCTTATACATAGCCCGCATGACCTTGGCCGTTATCTCTAGCTCTTCCGGGGTAAACCTTCCAGGGGATTTGGGGTTAATGCTCTACTACGGTCAGGTGTTACGGGTCTGTTCATTGTGTTACCGTGAAGGAGATGAGTTTCATCTTCGACCATGATTTCTGGTAGCACGGTTTTATTGCCGTTGTCATATTGCCGGTTATCAACTTCAGGCACCGGTACTAAAGTTTCCTTACTTCCTTCCATGACTGTGAGAGGTCCTTTTGGACGATAGAAGTTATTACTTTCCCCTCCTTCTAGCGCCAATTGTTCCAGCTGGATTCTGCTTCCGTTACTGCCTGAGGGCTGGTAATGGTTTACCGTCCAATTGCTCACCTACACAGCCAATACAGATTAGCTAGCCCGGGGGTTATCCGGGAATAACCACTCCAATGCTAAAGTCAGTACCTTTGTGAGAAGAAATTGAAAGAAGAGATAGAAAGTGTTTTAGAGAGAGAGAGAGATTCTACCTTTGAAATGAGGATTTGTTTGGGTATTTATAGGAACGCAACCAAGCAGGTGCCACCTATACAGATAGGTGGCACACCGACCTTGGTACTAGCAGGTGCTTACGCGACACTAAGCAGTTCTCCACGTGTCAGTGGGGCATGCCACGTTCCGAGAAGCAGCTCTCCACGTGGTACAGACTAATGCCGGTAAGGACATGAATTATTCAATGATTAACCATTTCTTTAAACTGCAAGGCACTCTTTTACCGGCATATTATGATACTACCGGTATATCCCGTACACTAATGACACCGGTCAATGAAAAAAAAGTTGCACATTCTTTGACTTTTATCTGTGAGTTCATTTTATTTGAATAATAAATCCGTGACTTTTATGATCTCATTGTTTTTATTTTACAACACATACATTGTTGAAGCACAATTACTTAAATGATTGAAGAAATTTATAATCAATAACTATGTACTCCGTATAATCAATAATTATGTACTCCGTAACCCATAAATACTCAAATTGTCATATCTAAAATTTCAAAAAGTGATACTCGTATAAGACAGGAACTAATTGAACATAGAGTAATGGAGCCATAATAATAAATGTGATTTAATTTACCAAATGGTAAGAGACTAGATTGCAAAATGCATGGTTACCTAATACCTATAGTGAGTGTGGGACAATTTACAACTTTAATTTGTGTAAATGATGAACTATATAGCACCACTTTAAATTTATAAAGAAAGAATATGCATGCCATTTGCTCCATAAATCCTTAAAAAATATAAACAATATTACACGTGATTAGCAAACCTTAGTTAACTTAATTATCACCTACGTATGTATATATATGGTAATAATCTCCTTGTATTGAACGATATTGGGCTTATTAATATAGATGACATACAATGATCTTGGATAAGCTATAGAAAAGATATTCTTGGTGTGTTCACTATTTAGTGATGTCAAGTGAGCTTGTACACGATGATCTTCTATCTCTAAGCTAAGACACTATGTGAGCATATCCGATGTCATTTCGATCAAAATGAATAACGAACTAACTTTGATATTTTATACGAGTTATTATTATATATTTTTCCTCATATATTTTTTTTTTTTATAATTTTTAGGCAGTATGTGATGTTCTTAATAGACTTTTTAAAATTGTACACTTCGTATATGAATAACTATTTTCTAAATGATAAGTAGCGATATTTCAGCTATTCTAGCTAAGATATAAGTAGACACCATACAAAAGTAGACGGAAGATAAATTCATATTGGTCGGAGGGCCATTGGTAATTAAATTATTCAACCTCAATAAAGTGATACTCCGTGTAATAATATAGCTAATCTATTGTGGAGCATATTTTTTGATGCTCCAGGAATCTACTTTACCATATCTACAGGTGAACAAAAATGCAGCATACAATTCATCAAATAGATTATTTTGTTTTGAAGACATAATTCATCAAATAGATTATAATTGATATACTGGCTCTAATGAATTATGGCTCCCTTTAGAATGTTAATATAAATATATAGATAAAAAAAAGTTGGTGGGTAGGGGAGAAAAATTCCAAAAAAGCAGCAATGTTCCAAGTTGTCTATGACATTTAAGATTATGAATTGATATTAGTTAATTAATTATTATTAAGAGTGGCAAATTATTCAATCTTAGCTAACTTTTTATTGATATAACATTATCCTAAATTATTAAAAGGAAAATGATTGGTTATATAGAATTAAAAATAAAAATAAAAATTGTATCACCTAATATTTTGGTTTGGATAGAAACAGTTCACAGTTGATGAAATGGCATAAATGAGTTGTCAACTCAAAATTCATTAATTTTGACTTTTATATTATCATGTTAGAATTATATATGTGGTTAGGGTAAAATCTGACGGCTAAATGTGTACTTACAGGAATATGGTTGGGAGAGGAATAGCTACTGTTATTTGCTTTGTTTTGCTGAGTATATGTACATGTTTTTTGTTAGGTATTCTGAGTTTGTTAACTATATATATCATCATTCCCGTCAAAAAAAAAAAAAAAAAACTATACATATAATCATCGATGTCATATCATATGCATATTCTTCTATATAGTTTTATTGATTCAATACAATGTATCATATCTACTAGCTCGTCAATAAAATATACACGAGGTATATTACGGTAAAGGATCGACTAATTAATAGTTATATCGAATTGTATCATTTACGGAAACACATTTCAAGGTTTATGGCAAAATTGGCAATACAGTCGAATTGAGTTTACCTGTTGACCGTACTCGTGCAAATTTTGTTAACTCAAATTGACAGTGCATCGTTGACCTTACTGGTGTTTGCAGGTGGAAGATATAGTCTGTATTGAATATGTAACGTTGACTTAGGCAATCCATGTTGTAACAAAAACTAAATAAAGAGGACAAGTTGACTTATTCATGGTGGAATAAATTGAATTGAGATAAGTACAAAGTCATTAATTAAAGTCAAGCCATTTCCGATGAATGAATTTTGCAGCATTATGGTTGATGCTCCCAAATCCAAAGATTTATGCATCATTTCAAGGAATCCATTAGTTACAAGCTAGACTTAAGTTGTTTTAGGCTAAGCTACATTGAGTACGAGGACCAATATCTTTAATTTATTTCCGTTTCAAATTAAATTTTTTTTTTTTTTTTTGACGGGTAAATTAATGGTTACACGTTCCAATTCCCATAAAATTGTGGATCCTGGTCAAAATGTTTCATCCCCAAAATCATGGAACACAAATTTGGTTAAGTTGGGTAACTCATTAAATGTGAATCCCTTCACAAAATAAAATGGCATGATGATAAATAATGTGACTCATTAGATGTGAAGAGGCCTCAGGTTCATTGGGCCAGATTAAAATCCCACGCTAAAAGCTGAGAGAGTAAATGGCTTCAAACAAAGTAATGTTGTCTTTGTGCCAGGCCCAAAGATAGACAGGCTCAGCTTGTGAATTTGTTAGTAATAGGCAGGTTTGTATTTGCTTATTTTAGAAATAATCATAGCAAATTAGATCAAATCCTATCGTAAGTTACTCCGTATTATTTATGTTTATATATCGATAAATATCTTTAATTTTATATATTCTTTGATTCTTTCTATGTTCTATTTTTTTGCCCCAATTTGACTAGGACAATTGTTAATGGTGCCTTTAATTATCAATATGTATATGTATACAAAGTTGATATTTATGTAAAAAATAACTAACATAACTATGTTTACCTCATGTGTAAAGCACAAATATCAGTTAATGTGATGTATGTGAATAGTGCAATGCATTTGGTTTAGTAGCTAGGTTACCAAACTCAATCCGGCTAGCTAAGTGGCTAGCTTTATGAGCCTCTCCTAGTCTCCTTTAATTGGTTGGATTAGAGTGGCTTAATGCCTTGATGTACTCTTTTGCTTAAAAATAGTAACAATGCTCTACATAACTCGTAAAAGAATACATGTACTCAAATTTTCTTAACGTTGTACACCAATTAGATAGAGTCGTGTTTCCCTACTCGTAATTTGCTACTTGTATAGTTTTGTGTGTAATTAGCAATTTCAACTTTAGAGCTAAATACACTAATGGTAACATATTAACATCATAATAAGAACAATTATAGCTTAAAAAAACATTTGTAATCATCGAAGCATGCCCACCTTTCGGCACCACCCGCAAATTTCGTTATTGAGATAATAATCACAATTCTTTCAAAAAGTTCTCTTCTCAGTCTCCCATAAAACCCCACCACAAGAAAAGAATATTACACTTCTCCCACAAAATCTACGCAAAATCTAAAACAAATACTATAAAAATTACAAATTAAAATGAAATTACAAGAAAATCATATCAAATCAACCATAATGTAGCTTAAACTAAACATAATATGTCCAATTAATCTTAATACGAAGCAAAGGTTTAGGTCACATATTTTATTATGTGTAACCTTGCTTATATTTTCGGAAAATCTCTTCAGTTTTGGCATTCCTAAAAGCACAACAACCAATAAGATAAACACAAATAAGCGCGATTAGAGTAACAATTAAGATGATATTAGCCTTCCTCCATTGCCTAGAAACACTAGCAAGTAAACCAGCTTTACAAGATTCACAAGAGTAGCAAAGTTGGGTTTGGTCATTGTTCCATGCTAAGCAATCCATGTCAGCAGCAGTGTCAATTGGGCTTATCCAAAATGTTGGGTTTATGAATGTGTAACCACATGCTGTTGGTGGCTTGCAACATCCTGTCTGTGTAACATAAAGTTTCGAATAACATCAATGCTAAGTAAAGAATAAATTATATTTGGGTAATTAACTAATTAAGGTTTCATTTATATATTGTAATATAATATAATGTATTAATGTGCAATAGATTCTTAACATGAGAATTTGAGGAGTACTATGTAATATGTATGCATGGGTTGGGGAATCTTCTGCCTTTTCTGCTTTTTAAAGATCTATGTTAATTAATCATAGTGTTCTTAGCTTAAGGAGATTAATTTGTCATTATCATGCCTGACAGGAATTTTGTCCCCTATATCAAGCTAACACAAAGGTTTAATACGAGTACTCATGAACAATTAGCGATAAATTTAATGTGATGATATACAGAGTATTTAAGTTTATGACGAAAAGAGTTTGACCACATACAAGTCCAACAAGGTTACAATTTACAAAGTTGTCCATTAGCCCTACACTTGGTCATTCTCACTCAATTTTTTCTTAAATGTTGAACCACTTTTTTTTTTTTAGTTTCTTCTTAATCTTGAAAATTACTAAGAGTTAATTTTGGGGATAAAACAGGCACTATTACTAGTAGAGTCTAATTTTAGACGTTTATATGTCAACTTTTGTATGGCTTGTAACAGGTATAAAGTCATCACCACCACAATACATTCAAAAGGTCAGATCTAAGTCACATTGGACAAAAAAAAAAAACTGAGAAAAAAATCAAGATTAAGAACTCAAAAATGCAACATAAGTATCTTCAAAATCAAGCATCAACAAATATTCTATGCATGCTTTCTTAACATATATACTAATTAATTCTTCATTTTCACCTATATTAAGCAAACTAATCATATAATTACACAAATTAACAAACTAAACACAATTATGAAGTAATGATAATAAATATTTAAAGAAAGAAATTAGACATTGTGTTAAAAAGAATTAATTACCTGTATAGGAGAAAGAGGAGCATTGAAGAAATCTTGAGCCGTAGTATAAGTTTGGTTCAACTCAGGACAAATGCTAGTAGAGCTTAAGCAATTCTTAATCACGGCCCATTTAAACGGCCCATTGACTCTCCGGCGAAGAAAACCCGAAAAACTATCGAGGCGATACTCCAAGTAAGCCCGGCTAGGGGCCGGGTGACCCGACCCTCTATTGGTAACCATGAACACAAAAACAACCAAACATGCTAACAAAATAATCATAATAAGCATACCAATAAGGTAAAATATTAGTAAAGGAGCGTTACGCCAAAACCCGCCTACGAAACCGGCTAGGGCAACTATTAGTGTCAATGCACCTATGATAATAACCGGCCATTGTAAGATCTTGATACATGAATTCTCAGGATCACTTATTAGCCATATACCGGTACCGATAATCGGTATTGCTAAGAGTATGCCTAGGAAGTTTATGGCTCCTATGACATTGTTGCTTAAGGCCATTTTATTTTTGGTAAGTTGTTTGAAAGGATTTGATTTTGTTGTGGGATAAAAATATGGGGTGTTATGTTATGAAGAACTCTTTTTGGGTGCATGAGAATAGAAGCTTAGGTAATGTGTAAAAGGTTTGTGTTTGGGAATAAAAAGTCCAAGTTTAAAATGAATATAATTGGATTTGATTTGAAATTGAGATTAGCTTTTGTTCTTTATTGCCAGATTAAAGGGTGGAGATATGATGCTCTTTATTGTGTGTCCTCGAGATTGGCAACTTTGGAGCCCATAAACAGTGTTGTGTGTTGGGGCCTACTCTAGCTAGGACTTGTGAGTACGACAACAAGTCTTGGGCTTCTTGGTTCTTGTTGTTTTGGATCACCTGGAAATCTGGCATTGCAAACTTGCAACTCGTCTTTTAAGGATCCAGTGTACTCCGAATTAAAAAAAATCTTGATAACGAGTGATCGGGGTATTAGTTTAGGATTAAATATATTTTCCATAATGGTTAAAATTTTGAGATTTATGTCAAAACTATGCATCAACTTGATGAAATCCGTGCGATGCACGGTTTATTTGATTTTTTTAAAATAATTTTTTTTTTTTGTATTTATGAGCCTAAAATTTGTTATATATTTAGATAAAATTCCTAATATTAAAAGATAATATATAATATTTAATTAATTTAAACTTAAAAATCTCATCCGCCAATTTTGCTTACATGGCATTTAAATTATTTAATTCTAAAAGAAATTAATAATCTCTTATTTAATTGGCTAGTACTAAGATTTATAATCCTACATGGCGCGCTGAGAAAATTAGATCCTACGTCTAAAAACTCGGGAAAAAAACTTCCCTATATATATATATATATATATATTAGATTGGTATATTAAAGTTTATTTCAATCAAATATTAAAGCCATATTTATTTCAGCCTAAGTCAGGTCGACGTAGTAGTTTAGGTTATTGATGATCAACTCTACTCAAGTTCAATGGGACATCATACTTTCCTCACCTGAAAAGTACAGAGTGTAATGGTGATAGTAAGTCAAATTGAACATGCAACCGTCTCATCAACACAAGTGATTTTTTCCCCTTAAATCTTAACAGATGAAAAGATTATTTGTCAAAACTCTCAGTTATATTACTTGAGTTGAAAACCAACCAACACGAGAACCTTAATTTCCCAAAAAACTCAAACCTAAAAGAAATTTAAACCATAAACTATTTGAGTGAATTTGAATTGACTTAAAATATGTATTTAACTTAAGAGCCTAATTCAACTCTACCTAATAGAAAACCTAACACAAATGAAAATAAAGATGTAAAAATCCACAAAAAGTTTGTATCACAAATGCTATATATAATTTTAATCCGAGCAAACTTATTGAATCTGAATGAGTTTTCACACATTTATTCTATTTTAAATAGTACAAATGTTTTTTTTTTGATGCAATTAAATAGTACAAATGTTAAATATACAATGGTTGAAACTTTTATCAATTGGATCTACTGAATTTTGTGTCTCGTGTGCAGCCGTATTAAGAACATCCCTTTATCCAAACTTTTGTGTACCTTTAAAAAAAAAAAAAAATCCCTTAAAACAGTTAAACGCCGCGTTCAAAAGTTATTGAATTCCTAGAACAAATCAATACGTTGCGTTTTGAAAACTACGAGCCAATAGATTAGACGAAGAAACACAAAAAATCCAGGAGTTTGAAAAAAAAAAAAATGAAGGTAGGATTATCAATGGAAGCAAGAGTAGCAACAACCTCTATCCTCTTCTCTCACCTCCACACTTCACTCCCTTCTCCCACTCTCTCTAAACTTCCATTCTTATCTAAATCTTCACCTTCTCAATTTCATCTTCGCATTTCCAATTCTACCCTTTCTTCTCCTCTCAAATTCCCCCTCTACCCCTCAAATACCCCCTTTATCAGACCAACTTTTGAATTACAATCTGCAGTTGAAGAAGTTGCATTAGAGCAAATTCCCAGTGAAACCCAGGATAATAATATTCAAAAGAGGAAACTTTATGTGGTTAATTTGCCATATTCTCTGTCTTCTGATGATTTGAAGAAGGTGTTTAGTGAGTGTGGTACTGTCAGGGATATTGAGGTAATTTCTTCATTTTTAGGGTGTGTCGTGAGTCGTAAAGGGCAGTGATGTAGACGGGATTTGATATTGGGTGTCGGGTACGACCCTTATAGGAAGTATTGTTTTATTTCTGATTTTTGACTCTGTTTGATGTTTTTTTTTTCTTTGTTGAAAATTGTTTTAGTTGATTAAAAATAAAGATGGGAAGAACAGAGGATTTGCATTTGTTACAATGGATTCTGGAGATGAAGCTGAGGCTGCTATTGATAAATTTCATTCCAAGGTATAAATTTTCTTGGGTTGAATTTTGTTGATTTGGTACTTTTGTTTAGAATTATGTATTGAATTTTTTGGTAGAATTGAAAAATAAAATGAAACAATTGAAGTATGAAATAATTACAATTGTGTAAGATTGGCACTAAAAAAGGGGTGGGAGGAAGAATAAATATAGGGTGTGTACATTCTTACACAATTTGGGTGTTTGGTGTGTACTGTGTGGGAATGTGAGTTTGAGGATTAGAGAATGTTTTACGAGTGCGATTATAGTTGCATACATTACCTCCAATTGCGACCTTATGCCTGACAATTGAGTGTTTATGAATGATGATATTGTTGATATAGTGCTTGACAAGCAGAATTTAAATATAAGTGACATATATGACATGAAGATGATAAGATTAGAGTTCTTGGAGTAATAATATGTATGATGGCCCGTAATTATCAAGTGCAATATTAAGGTGATGTATTGTATAAAGTATAAGTTGTGGAGATAATAGAGGAAAATATTCATTCTCCAAGAGGGAGCTCGAGTTCATGCTCAACTTAACTTGAGAGCTTACAAGTTACAACTTTGCCTACCTATCTGCACATTGTGTGTTTGTTACATGAAGTTGGGAGGACTTATGTTGATTTCTACAAACACAATTCTTCTATTTGGTTGTTCTGTACATGTGTGCATTGTTGGAGATATTATGAAGTATTTTATATCTCTTGTTCTACCCAAGTTAATAAAGTGTTCATGAATTCATCACTTAAGTTCATTCTTCTTCATTTGAAACCACTTATTATTGCAAAATATTTTCGTGACCTGTTTGCCTCTTCATTTCACTGACATCTCATGTCTAGTTTTTAGACATTTAATTTACAAAAGGAATTGAGTCTATAATAAGTGTCGGATTGCAAGTGTAGACCTAGCCTTTTCCTAGACATTGTTAAAAAATAAATTCAATTAACTTTTTTGATATGAGAATGAATGAATGATTATGTTTGAAGTTTAATTCAGGAATTGAGGATATTTCGTCAAGAGTGAATGGTCTAGTTATCTCATAGTATTATATGATGCCATGTTTTTTTTTTTTGCAATACTTTCATATGCACTTGGACTTGTTAACTACTAGGTTATTAATTTTGTAAAAATAGTAGTAGCTTATAGATAGAAAGATAAATGAAATCCTTCACCCAATAGATTGCTTCCATGATTGAATGGAAAGATTGAGTAAAGTTTTTTTGGAGACCAGTTGATTGTCGTGTAGTTTCTAGTTATTGAGGTTGCTTAATAAGGTTATTTTTAGAGTTTAGTTGACTTGCTCTGAGTTTCTAGTATGGATCTAACTTAAAGGGGCCACTCAAAAATTATCCATGACCAATTGTGATTTACAAATTGTATTCAGAGATTAGGTTTTAGTGTTAAATAATAATTCCTGGAGGACAGCTTTATGTGGTGCCACAGTGGTAATATAATCAGCTGCAAGGGAAGCTGGTAGGGGGCAGAGGTGAATCTGTGGATAATATGGTTATATGCAGCATTATTGTCTGAAAGTCCTTTCTCACATACACAATTTTTTTCCGGTCAAAAATAGGTCTAGTCTCTGATAAATTAAACGTTATAACTTCTTATGGTAAGGTCGAAAAATTGCTACAGAAAAGTTTCAGGAATGATCTTGTAGCTTTATATGTGTTCTATGTCAACCTAATATGAACCTGAGATTTCTCTTTTTCCAATTTTCATACTTCGTATTAATCACTGTACCAGGAAATGATCTGCTATCGTTATTTCAGAAAACTCTGTCATCGTTTGGTGCAACGAGATTTCATAATTTGTTATTGCTGTGGCTGTATATGAGTAATTAATTTGGTTTTTCTCAATCCTCTGCACAGGAGTAAGATGTGGGAATTTGGGATTGATAGGCTAATATCGGGGAGTTGCGTACCAATGCATTCATAATTTTGGCAATGTGTGTGTGTGTGTTTTTTTTTTTAATTGTTTCTCAATTGTTCATTGAAAATATTACTGTCGACGTATCGAACTTTATATATCTGTATTGCCATCTCTAGAATGGCTCACTTTGATGATAGATTTACAACTACTCAAGCTATCCTGGCTAGAATGTTACCTTTTGTTTGGAATCAAGCTGATTTTGTCAACTGGCTATATGGCTGTTGGTCTTGGAAGTGGCTATTCATGCTGTCAGCATTGTAAATTGTTTCCAAGAGATTATTTACCAATAAGACAGAAATTTAATCAGGTCTTATTACAAATAAATAATAAAGCTTGATTCACATTCATTGCAATAAAATGGAAATTCACATTCTTATCTTATGTTGATATTTCACTAACTACATCACACAACTTATGCTTTTATGCTTCAGGAATTGTCAGGGAGAACTATTAGGGTGGAGTTTGCAAAGAGTCTAAAGAAGCCTCAACCGCAACCTCCTGCAGTTCAACCTGTTAAAGAGACAGTATATAAACTTTATGTATCCAATCTCCAATGGAAAGTGAGATCCACGGACCTCAAAGAATTCTTTTCATCTGATTTTACTCCTGTTTCAACTAGGGTTGTTTTTGAGAGTACTCCATTTTTGAGATCTGCTGGTTATGGTTTTGTCTCGTTTAACACAAGGGAGGAAGCGGAGGATGCTCTCACTTCTTTGGATGGGAAGGTAAATTATTTGTTTAACACAAGAGTCTTTGACCTAGTACTCCCTCTGTTTCAACATAACAGTCTAACTCATCGAGTTTTCAATTTTTAGGCTTTTTTTTGTCCATCAGATTAATTAGATTCTTCCATTATATTGCCTGCGATGAATTTCAGCCTGCATTGTGCCACTGTGATGCTCTTGGATTTGAGCTCTCCATTTGAGGCATATCCAGCAAGAGCATTTTACCATAACGAAGGCTAAAATGAAATTTAAGGCCAAAACATTTTGCTTCTAGCAGCATGTGGTTGGTGAAATTTTTTGATGTGCTAACATCTAGTGCTTTCATCGAATCATTGATTCATTGTAGTCCAATGCCATGCAATACGGAGGAATTAAGGGACTAGTAGCATTTTATTGTTTTTAGGAAATACAAGTGCAGATTGTTGCTACTTTAAGCAATATAGTAACAGTGATCTATATATCTTCGGGGGCGTATCAGCGTATGTTTGGGAATCCAATTATCATAGGCTAATAGCTATTTGAAGCTATTTTTGTCATGCTTGGCTTGTTTCCGGATATCTATACTCTATTGGCAGCTTCTTCCGATCAACACTTTTTTTTTGTATTTTATCAACTTAACCCCAGCACTCAATTTTTGATCTATAAACATGCAATAATGTTTATAGCTTCAATGGTGAAGAAGTTTCAAGCTGCTTTTCTGTAAATTTAATAAATTAAAATTTCATGTAGGAGCTAATGGGTCGTCCAGTACGCCTAAAATTCAGTGAGCAGAATAAGGATGGTGATGCTACAAATGAAGGAGAAGAAACAAATTTGGATGAATCTTCAGCTGTGCTTAGTGAAACAGAACTATCCGAAGATCAGTCTGACAAGTCATAGAGAGAAAAATCTTCCACTTGGGCATGCTTGAACATTTGCGAAAAAAAAAACCTTTTCTCCTTTTGAAGTCGAGGTATGCAGTCGTGTTCACTGAGATCTGGTCTGTACATTTTTGCTCTATTCCATTATTTTTCTGTAGTAGATTCTAATGCAATCTGTCATTATTTTTTATAACGCATACGCATTACCTTATATAAACCTAGTGTAGAACCTGTAACTGCATCTCAACTTTTCATAGTTATACAAGATATGTATAATATTCCATTTATACAGACTTGTTATGACTTGCAAGCAACACAAAATTTTCTGTATCCTCCTAAAGCCCTTGTATTCATATTGACAGCGTTAGTCAATTAGCCCTTTTTCTAGAAATCGTAACCTGTTATGCTTTCCATAGTCTAGTTCATTTCAGGATATGATTATTATATGGCTAAGTGAGCATTTCCTATGTCTATGTATATCTTAACACTAGCAGATAGAAGTATAGAACTATAGAAGATACATTTGTGAGGAATCAGGAATCACACACTGCAGATTAGACTTGTAAATTCACGCATGCCTTTGTAGCTAGAAGTGACAAACGTGTCGTTGGGATCAAGTCATATTTAGGTAATGAGTAATTCGATTTGTTTTAGGTACTCAGAAGTGTACTGTCAAGTTGCTTAATCTGGAGTTTAGAGTTCCCTATCTCTTGTTCCAAGTGTGTTGCCATTAATTACGTCGAGATGATTGTACTACCTATCGTTTAAGAGACGAAATTGTCGGTGACGTCTATATGGCTCTTGGATGAGGCTTTGGTATGGGCAGCAATAACTATACTCAACCACATTCTTGGATTTTTTTTTTTTTTTTTTTTTTTTTTTTTTTTTCTGGCATCCTTGTCATTTCGCATTGAAATATATGGTTAATTGGTTAACATGCTTATCAAATGTCTACTTTCTAACTATACTACATTAATGTTCAAGGCAGTTGTACCCTCGTGAGTCGTGACATCTTCATGTATCTCTTTCAGGTATAGTAGATTATTGATTAGACGATGTTCACTAACATTAGTCTTGGGTGAAACTGCGTCACTAATTTTTTGTTATCATGAGGCGTAAAATTAGCTTTCTTAAAAGGTAAAAATTTCACAATAGCAAGCTTGTGTAACCACTTTTTTAAATCTTCTCATACTAAAATTCTATTTGTGTAACCACTTTTAAAGTTTTGCGTATACCTAACCTAACCACTGGTAATCACGATTGGACAAAATTGTCCTTTTTTTTTTGTTGAAGATTTTAGAAGGTAAAAAAATTAAATAAAATTGTAATCGTAAGAACATATTTTCTTTAGAATTTTTTTTTTTTTTTTTCATTGACATTTTTTGGGATGATTTTAATTTTATAAATAAGTATTTCTCTAGCTCATCCATTCTCTTTTCCCCCTTTTTTCTTGGGTAATATTAACGACTGAGTCTTCCCAATTACATATTGCCTAAAAAGGCTAAAAGCTTAATATTACTATACTTTAGTGCGTGATTAGCCTCTTTTGCCTAATTGGTAATATTGATTGGCGCTTTTTATTGTCCTAGACAAGAACAAAAGATCAATTATGTAAAATAAGAAATAAAGTGAAGGAATATAACATCTAACCAAAAGAAATATAGATCATTGTAATTCAAGATTATGCAAGAATTATGCTGATCATTTGGTGTCAGTTTCAACCTAAATGATTCTTTTTGACGTGGAGAAATTTGTGATTCTCTAGTATCGTCTATTAAATAACATCATTATGAATTTATGACTTACATAATTTACAAGATAATGACCTTGTATTTGTTTTTATAAATTGACTAGTTGATGAACGTATTAGCTTGCATGGTCCGATTTTTAAACTCGCGAATTCAACAAGGATGCACAAATTTTGGATGGTTTTTAAGATTCAACTAATTTTGATGGAGATAGGACAAATTAAAGAGTGTTAAGTTGATTTTTAGTGGTATTTATTTCATCTCCCATCTTTCCTGAATATCTTTTTTCATCATCTTTCTATTTTAAGATTCAAGTAGTTTACATTTGATGTTTTTTTATCACAACATTTGTGCTTTTCTTAGAGTTTTCGACTTATGTTTATCCTAAACAATCGATAGATTTAAAAATAAATTTTATTTTACTTCTAGTTGTTGAATGAAATTTTCGTGGTAGAATTACTATATGTATTTGTGTTTATTACATATGGCTAGATTAATATTCAATAAGTTGAACAAATTTTCCATTTACATAAGGTTAAAGCTTTTCTACCCGAGTGTCTCAAAAGAAACAAAGGATGTAGGGCCAATTTTGACTACTTCAAATCCTTACTATTCAATAGACAATAGTCACCTATCATGATGATTTAATTTGTGTACCTTTTCATCAAAATGGTGCTGTTGTAAGTTGTAAGTACCTTTCGTAGGGATCGTTCTTGCTAATGTCAAATCTTATCAATAAATATGAAGATCATAAATTCACACACCAAACATTTTACAAGGACAAAATTTGTATAAGACTAGACGTCTCACAATAACTTATTTTCTTGGGTGATCATCTCATATTATTTTGGAATTGTATATATTAAAGTCAAATATCACTTAAGATTGGTATAAATTTGAATTTGGAAATAAAATTATGATGGTATGGGTTGAATCCTGATATGTAAGAACATGATCATGTATATGGTTCAAATTATAAATGAATTTTTTTCCTCTTAATTTGATATCGTGAGGCATTGTTATGAGCCAAACCCGCCCCAAGGCTATAAACCTAATACCTTACGAATTTAAGATGTAAGATTTAAATTAATAATCATGTCAACCAAACACATGTAGTACAATATACATTTTACATGCGGTACACCTCATACTAGGAGTCCATAAATCGAACCTCTCCCACCCTTGTGCTCTCGTGCTAGATCCGTTGTGAGTTTTATTTCCATTGCTTGATACAATTATATATATTTACAAATTTGGTAAAGAGACATTTATGTTGCAAGTTGATATATGTGGAAAAAGAACCCTTAAAAAGAAATAAAGGTAGCAGAAAATTGGACATTCTGATTTATATCCTCGATCTTGTCCATAGAGAAGAATGTCTTGATGGATAAATATATATATGCTGTAACGCCCACAATTCCACAACCAAATATATGGCTTCCAGCTCATTATTGATTCCATTTCTTTTATCTATCTTATTAGTATTATTATTATTTGACAAATATGGTTGAAATTAAATTATCTAGGTATAGCATTGCTTATTATGACTAGTTGCAACAATATTTGCAAAGTTGTACTGTCCACTAGCTATATGGTTTACAAATGGAGGTGCCGAGTTGGAAAATAAACAAATATATCGTATAGATTGGATTGGGTTCGAGTCATATTCAAGAGACAATGACATTATTAGATCCTGATCGAGGTCTAGTTATTTTGTTGTGAAATTGCGATTCACTTTATGCTTGAAATCTTGACCAGAAACAAAAAATGCATTTTGAATCGTTGAGTCAAAAGTACCCTAGCTAAGAAGTAGCTAGATCAGAGACAGATTTATTAAATGTGGTATGATAGGGTTTGCATGCAAATATTAATCAACATGAGATACATATACTCTTAACTTCATGCAATAATGTCCGAATGTTTGACCTCAATGTGTACAAAGGCATGACTAAAAATTGTTGACTTCAAGTGTCTCAACTTGAAAACTTTTCAAGAAAAATAATTTATTAGACATGCATTATTTTCTAAAAAGAAATATGCTGTATAATTTTATAAATAGAGAAAATTATTTATTTATACAGAAATTACTCAGATTTTTTTAACAACAAAATTGCATTTTTTTTTTTGGAAGCGATTTCATCATAATTTTTTGTCTAACCAAAACTGACTTATTTAAACTTTAGGGGTAAAATTTCCTTTTAGGCGGAAAATAATGCTTGAAATCTTAAAATTATATTATCAATATGAGACGATCTCACTCAGTTAACACTTCTAAAATGCAAAGTATTAAAATCATGAAGATCAAAATGTTTATTAATTTCCAGTTCCACCTTTTATATACTATACTCCTATAATCCTATGCATATCCAGAAATGTGCAATTAAAAAATATGTTTAGGTCAAATATACATATGCATTGAATTATAGGGTTATTAATTTCTATAGTTTTTGGGCTAGCTCTAAAGGCATCCTATGCCTTCAAATCTTTGAGTAAATTGATATTTGACAAAACTTTCACCCTCTTTTTTCTTCCTTTTTAATTTCTAATAATTTTGGTTTAGGCATGCTAATTACATTAAAGAGATTAATATTATTTTCTCATTGGCTTATTGTGGGACATAGTAATTGGGGGGTTTTAAATAGTTGTGTAGAATGTTATACTCACTGAGCTGACATTCCTTAGCACTAACATTTTGATTTGTGGTATTTGTTTAATTATAAGAATTCATGTGACAAATTGGACCATTTAGAGGGGTGGATACTTGATCATGGTGGAGTGTAGAGATTATGAAGAATCATTTGCTTTTAGCAATATTAACTTACTATTATTATATTAAGAGATTATTGACCACTCTTGTTCATTAAATTAATCTCGTGTATTTATTCTTAAATCATCCTTTTATCTTACGACAAATATAGAATTGTCCCTAAATATACGTTTATATAACACTTTTTTAGAAAAAATAATTGTTACGTGAGACAGATGTATCGACCCTAAAAGCTCATAAGATTTTGTTAATAGTTATATCGCCCCTATAAACTCATAAGATTTATTTAAAGTTATGTATCACAAAATTTGCAAGTTATTTGAGTGTTGCTGATAGAAATTAAAGAGCTAGGCCTTGAGAGTGTTGAGTGTAAGAAAGTACAAGAAGCAACTCAATTAGCGTAATAATTGGTTTTGCTAATCATCGAACTTTTCGTGTATGAGACTATATATATGATTAATTTATTAAAAAGATAAGTTTTGTTAAACATTTAAAAGACATGCAATTTCTTGACCAATTGACATAGCATAATTAATTATGATTGTATTAGGGGAAAAGTAGAATCAAATAAGAGAGCTGACTTTTATCAAGTTTATTAATACAATAATTTTTTAAGACAAAATATTATTCTTTTAAGACATTTTTATGATTTAATTGCTCCTTTTAATACATACAAGTTATGAATAGAAGGTTTGAATGATGAAAGAATATATGCTTGTTGCTAGTGGGATCAACAATTCAACATACTTTCGGCAAATAAATCATCTTAATTAATTTTATTATTCCTGATGCACTTTCTTGCTGAATTCTGTGTAATTAATTATTGTGATCAAATTTACTACTGTAGTTAGTGTGTTAATTAAGTTTTGTTTAGTCATTTTAGTAAGGCAAAACATATATATAGCTTGCATTATCTTGTTCCAACCTAATATAGACTAATGAATATAATTAAGAAGTATTAAATTTAATTATTGTTCAAATTAAGTTGATAAGGTTGAGATAGTAAATTCTTGATTCTTTTGATAGAACAGAGATTATGTACATGTGGATATTAGTATGTATCTCGTCCTATTTTTTTGGAGTTGTATGTACTTTGAGTGTAAAGTAAAATATGTCTATAATATGCTTCGTATACTCTTTTATTTTAGGATGGGACATGATTAATTACTTTGTATTGTAACGAGTGCGTGACACAATTAGGGAATTAGATAAAAATATGTGTCGTTGATGTGATACAATATGATATAAGACTGGGTATAAAAACTAAAAGTTAGGAGCAAAATTAACATTAATAAGCAACCTACTAGTTAGTATCCGGATAATCATTTTTTCCTATTATAAACATATCTACTTATTTGCATTCTTTGTTGAACTAATTACAAGAAAATGTGGTTGAGAGAATTGATTGTAATGGACACTTCATAAGTTCATAGGTTTGTTAATAAGAAATTGTAACTGTTACAATAGTATCTTGATGTCCTAAAATGATTATAGTGATATTTTAGATGGTTGTACCACTTATATGTAGGGGTGTCAATTCGGATGATCGGATCGGGTTTGATATGGTCGGATCGGATCAATTTTAAAAGTTAAGTCATATTACTAAATTATTATGTTCACCAATCCACGCGAGTCTAAATCTTAATCTGATAATTTTCAAATAAATTTTGGATCGGGTCGAATCGGGTGTGCTTTTGACACCTCTAATAACTTGTAAGTAGTTGACGAGGCGTGTAGATATCAGTACCTAGTTATTGATAGTGAGATAATTAATTTATTGATTAATGCAAAGGGCATAAAAGTAAATTAAAGCTTTACAACACACTTCTGGCCCATTCTTCCCAATTATCATAAAGAAGATTGCATTCATGGGCCATGCTACATTCTCCAATTCATACACAAATAAATTTGGAGAAGTGTACAATTTTTGGGAAACCATAAAACAATGACATTGATTACTTTAATGAATTCTCAACTATCACTAACCTTAGTCAACAAATTTTCTACCCTTCTCTTTTTTTCTCAAAAGAAATGCTAAAGTAAAGCTAAAAAGAGAACAACAACACTAACGAAGTAAATAAAACAAAAGTATTTGATATAACACCCAACTCTCTTAAATCATCCTATCTCTTCTATCTTTTCCTCCTCCTCCTCCTCCTCCTTTACCTCTACCTTGTTCTCTACGCGGAGAATTCGGTTGGTAAAACCCGTGTTTCTTATGAAATCTTATGTTGTGTGACGTTGTCACAAGTCTAGTTTGTGTATACTCAATTTTTTTTGAGGTAAACTAATGCAATTTTTAGGAAAACCAAAACCTTTGTTACCTTTCATGAACACAAAAGATTGTTCTCTAAGGTTATGCAGCACATTTTGCCCTAAATGGTGCGACGGTATAATTGCACCATTTGTTCCACCACCTCCCTTTGCCTTCCCTGAAGACAAGTCTCAAACTAGCACAACTTTCTCACCTCTAGTGATCGCGATCATTGGAATCCTTGCAAGTGCATTTCTCCTAGTAAGTTACTATGCTTTAATCTCTAAGTATTGTGGAAAAAACACAAACTCGAGTAGGGAGAATCGCGTTACAAATAATGAAGAAATCGTCGAGGAAGATTATGATAATAATGGTAGTAACAACCATCAACATGAGGCTTGGCTTATTAGCACACCCGGGTTAGATGAAGCATTGATAAAAACTATCACGCTTGTTAAGTACAAAAAAGGCAATGGTTTGATAACAAGTAGTGATTGTTCTGTTTGTCTTGGTGAGTTTCTTGAAGATGACTCTTTAAGGCTTTTGCCTAAATGTAGTCATGCTTTTCATGTTGCTTGTATTGATACTTGGCTTAGGTCTCACTCTAATTGCCCTCTTTGTCGCGCTAATATTATCTCCCCAACACCTAATAATCATCCTTCATCTGTAGTCGATAACAATAACAATAACAATAATGTCCGAGATCATAATGTTTTGTTAGAAAACCAAGTTCAAAGGGAGGATGTAAACAACTCAAGTGATGAAAGAAGACAAATGGGTGATCTTGTTGTAGGGCAAACAAGTGGGAATTTACCAAAGACTACTCCTTTTCGAGCTTTAAGTGATCTTGGTGCTAGGAATCATGGAGGGGTGAATGCAATGAGAAGATCTATTTCCATGGATCATCGATATGAAACAAGAGTTTCGATTCCTGATGTTATTAGATGCAATCATGGAGAAGAGGATTGTGTAACGAAAATTGGTGAAATTCGAGATCAATCTTTGAAGAGGATAGCTGGTGAAAGCAGCAAGCTTGGTGCTTGTAATACTAGTAGTAGTAGTAGAAGTGGAGTATTGCATTGTGTTACAAGTAGTGTTGCTATGAAACGATCATTTTCGAGTGGTAGATTTTTGTTTGGTAAGCATGGCAGAGGAAGAAATGAAGTGATTATTCCTCTATGATAGATTATCACACCCCAAAAAAAAAAAAATGATTGAGAAAATTACTAGTATACTTTTTTTTTTGGATTGTCATGAATGGTAAGAAATGTTTAGCATATTAATTGGTTTAGATTAGTTAGTTTGTTTGATGTAATTTTTTAGGTGATTAGAATGGAATTTAAGGCTTTTTTCTATTTTTTTTTCTTCCTTCTCTGTTTTCAATTTGATTGTAAGGGGAAGTTTGTTTATGCAAATGAAAAATATAAATTGAATTTACTAGTTTCATACAGATTATTATGTTGAATATGTTCTTTGTTACATGTGTCCAATGTGACCTGCATCAGAGTAAAATTTTGCTCATTATTCAAAATGATATGAATAGAATATACATAGGTGATATATTCGATTTGGCTAATTTTAATACCTACCCCGGCTGCTCCACCTGTTCCATAATGTTCAATATGAATAATCTCGGGATTGCTATAAATGGATTATATTTAGGCGATATTTCATTCAATAGATTATCGATACGAATAATCTAGGTACTTACTAGTTATTACTAATGGAGCCATGGAGGTAAAAGTAGGAAGAGTGGTGTAGTTCATTAAAGGCAGTCCTTCATCAATGCCTGTTTGAAAGTAGTTCGTAATCATTGCTCATTGATCAGCACTCAGCAACGTGTATTTGCCTTGTTCAGAATATTGAAATTGCCAATCTTTACAGATTGATGAGATAATATTTGGCCATCACATCGATCAGCTAACATTTGGAAAAAAAGTACTTAAATGCATCATCAAAGTGTTCATACCGACAATTCAATCAAGTGCTCCTTGTAATACATAATCATACACTTGTATCTTAGCGAATCTTGGTAATTAGCTTTTACCCCCTTATCAATTGAAAGACTTTGTTACACATTCACATCCTACTAATGACTTTGATGTAACATTGACAATGTCTTTTTCAAGTCGAACCTTAAATAGCCTTGTTACGATGTGTTGTACGTGTACTTCTTTGACACTCTGATCCCTAAGGTAGTTGTCACTCTCCGTGTGCCAATCTAGTAATCTTCATATTGAGTCAAGCTTCAACAACACCAATGTACCATCAGCTAGCCTGCTAGTTAACACCCAATAGAGAAGCTACTACACTTGCTAAGTCGATATATAAGGTGTTGTAAACCCTAGCTAAAGTTTGTGATGACAAGCTTCATTTCTTCCTTTTAGTGTTAGTGTCTTGGCTTGTCAGCGTTTGGGCCAAAGCAAGGCATGGCAATACAAGACAAGGCAATGCAAGGTTAAGTATCTCAAGGCATCTTAAAACATGATAATGAAAGGTGGGTCAAAAGGCATGAATGAGAGTAGACCTCTAGATGCCCTTAAGGAATCCTTGGAAGCACCTCATGCATAATCAATAAAGGTCCAAAAATGCTATATGGGAATCCAAATAAGAAGGCTATTGTACTCTAATAAAACCAGACTAATTTCAGCGGTTACAACACCAATGTTGAAAATTCTCGAGATTGTAGGGGATGCATCCTAGGGTCATATAAAGTTATTTGGAACCACATACAACCATTACTCTGTCACGTAAAGTCTCGAAATTGCCTTGATCTAATTAATGAAAAGAGGCATACACTTACGTATAAAACTAAAATTACAATTTAAAGTTAAATAGATTAGAAGATTCCATTCATTTAAATGGCCTTCAGAGATGTGGAGGGGTCCATAGGAAGCACTCGTCCTTTATCCTTTACAAGACTGAAAAAAGAGAAAAAGTGTAAAAAACTGAACTCATATAATATTGTTTAGAACTGTATATAATCACTAATTAGTCATATAAATTCCCGTGTTGAGTTGAGTTGAGTTGATTAAGGGAAACATGTACATAAATGGCTAAATTGACGATTTAAAGGCAAGATGGATAGTTCTAACTATTCAAATGGCCTCCCGAGGTATCATTGGGTCAATGAGAAGCACCCCAACCTTTTTTATATATTGGGTCCGAAAAAGTAAAAAAATTGCTAAAAAAAAATGAAGGTTATAATATATGTTTTCGGACCAATTTTGAGGGTTTTTTTTTTTTTTTTTTCCTCTCTCAAAATTTAAAGGAATGCATAGTTTGTCCCTTAAGGTTATACGAAATATAAGTTAGTTTCCAACCTAAGAAGCATAACAAAATGTGTATAAAGCCCTAAAAATGAGTACAATCAATATTGACTTTGGTTTGATTATTTACACACTAGAATGAATGAATGGCATAGAAATATAGAATCCTTTTTATCTCAAGATGGAAAATTATCTTCCCTTCAAAAAAAAAAAAAAAGGAAAATTATCTTTAAGGCCATACCCTCACGGGGAAGGAGTATAGGCTATAGCAGTGCATAATATTACACATGAAAGATGAAACTGAATTTTAGCATCTAACATCAATGATCTTGGATATATGGGCCGAGGAAATATTATCATTGATCAGTTGGGCCATTTACGACCGAAGCCCAATGAGTAACGAGTTAAGATTCAAGAAGTTGACCCAATTGTGATACTTTGAGCCTCTAGGATAAAGATTATATTGTCAATCTTCATTACAGTGTTCATGTTTGTAAGCAAACTACATAGTAAATAGTACAAACTTGAATAAATAATAACACAATCCAAGCACTACTGTGAATTTCATGATCAATCTAATTGTGAACCCTGAAAACCTTTCAACAACAAAGATAATTTGCTTGGAAGCCTATTTAGATTATTAAGAAACAAGCAAGGATATTGTAGTGTTACCTAATTCACTATTCACCCTCGTGAACCACTATATAGAGCGTGTGAATTGGTACGTGGTGCATATGTACCATGGTACACTTTGGGATACATTTAACAAAACTAAGCCACAAATTACGGTCCCATACCGTTTTTACGTGCCCGTGACATGGGTAACAATGAAATATCACAAAGAGGTACTTAAATGAAAATCTAAAAGCTAAAGGAGCTAATATGCTAGGAATGAAGGAGCAACATCTTGCTCAATTATTCTAAGCATGTGATGAACTCCCTCTGCAATACTATCTACAGAATTGAGCTGGCAACCCTCTTCCACCTGCAATGAGAATGTTCACTTTCATAAAGCTTAAAATGTTTTAACTTCCCCAATTGTGACAAAATAAAGGCATATCTGTTTATAGTAAATATAGCAAATATTGAAAACATGCTATTTCATTATGTGGTCTTGCATTAGCTAGCTAGGTAGTAATTTGATTTTTGCCAATAAATGAAGCTAAATTTGTACAATGATCAATTATTTTCATAATGGCGATCTTGTGTCTTACTTCCACTAGTACACTCTTAAATTAAAAAGTTGTACTTGAGGTATACAACTACAGGTGGCAAATAGGTCGTTCAAATTAGCATTGTTTTGCGTTATTCTTGTTCAAATTATTTTCAATAATATGTATACAATATTAGTTTTCAAAAATCATCAAATTTAGGTTAGCTAGGTCAATTTTACTCATAGTCAAAATCGAGTAATCTAGCTTTGTATACAATACTGATGATTATACACAGGTCTGTTTTGCCAAGAAATGCATATAGAGAATGTAACAAAATGTAGTACAAGTGTACAAGTGTACATACCTTCGCGCTGATGGAATACAGGACTAAAGGTTCCAAGGTGGTGACACTAAGATGAAGGATGGTGAAACGAAATGTATGGAAGCCAGAGACCAATTTTGATAATTGCCTTGGGTTTTTCTTCGAAAGGATTCTGATATTTGCATGGGTTTCGATCAAGGTGACCTCAACTTCGGCTGCTGCAGCTTTGCTCTTTAAGGTATACTTGTTACCAAGTTGAGAGAAAGAGTGATCAGAATCAGAGAAAAATTCTGGTAATGGAGTTAGCAATGTGCTGTTATTGTGTGTGGTGGTGGGAGTACTGTGACCGGTTTCTGATCTCGTAATTTCTGCTTGCTGTAGCATGATCATTTTCTGAACTTCGAGGGAATGCACAAGATGCTCAAGCTCCTTCACAAATTCTATGGCACCACCAACAATTGAAGCCTGGTCACCCTGCAGAAATACCAAACATTTGTGTATAATTTCAAAGAAAACAGAGCTTAGAAAATAATGTTAGGCTAATTCTTATGAAGTCTTAACCTAAACTTGCCAAACATACAACACAAAAGAGTTTACAATCAAATCTGAGGGGGAAAAAAAGCTTCATCAACCCAGAAATAGGCCACATTCATTCAAAGTTCGTCTCAAAATAATGTCACTTTCTAAATGTAGTTAATTCAAACACATGAACTTTATCATACAACTCTTAATGGTTGCATTAGTAAGGTAATGAACAAAAGCTCGCTTTGAATTGTGAAGTGTTATCATGGTGTTGTAGCTTTATTCGTAAAATTATCCCCTTAAAAAGCCCATATGAAATCGACCTATTACTTAGGGACGGAAAAAAAGAGAAATAATTGACATCCAAAAGAGTAAAAACTAGTACGAAAGAACCAAAAGTAGTATGAAATATACGTTTCTTATGCAACACTGATACAATAAGAGGTGATCAGCACTATCACAGATTAAAATGATCACATTTCTTATGTAACAAACTAACAATGATAGATAGGACAGATAAGAGATCAGCACACTAATATAATGTTGATGGCTTCTATTACACTGCATAATCAAAGTTATTGTGCATGATTTTTCATCATTCATATAAAAACAAACACCGTTTTAAACAAGAAACTTACTAGCTCAAGATTAATGAAACAGTGAGCATCAAAATTGAAAAATACTTAAATACTTACCCTTTGAGCATAAGATTCAGGCATGAGGGATCGTAGAACAGCAAGGTGCTCATTCATCTGCTTACGACGATTCCTCTCGACAGTAATATGAGTCATCCTCTGTGTCTCAGCTTCTTCCTTGTTCTTGCAAACTTTTGGCTTTCTCCTCCTCTTCTTCTTTCCTTGCACCCCCAAATTCACCCTCCGGCTGTCTGTTCTATGACTCGGACATCCAGACGTACCACCGAGGACTTTAGGCTGTTCCACAACGACAACATCTTCCATAATGCCAAAATTACTTCCATATATAGGAGCATTCAGAGTTTCATATACCATGAAGTTAAAGATATCATTGCAGTTAGGCATTGCTTCTAATGCCATCTTCTCTTCCTCCCTCGCTCTAACACTTAATACGTCGATTATATGCATATAACTAGCCTAACAAAGAAACTTCATCAAAGAAATAGAAAAGTCTGAGACTCATTACTCTTATACTCCAATCAAGCTTAAGATAGAGAGGGAATGCTAAAACCCAAAATTAAAAAATTACGTTAAACTACGAAAAGCAAAGCACGTGAGAGGGCAACCTGTTTCAGGAAAACACACTGAGTCTCTGAAGAAGTATCAACGGTAGTGACTTAGAGATGAGCAGTGTTAGTTTTGTTTTCCCAAATTCAAAAGGATGCTACCCAAGAAACTGCCATGGTTTTGCTGCTAGGGAAGGTGAAAAAGGGGGCCCAACAAAATTGCATGAAAATGAGTATAGTTACAAATATTACAAGCTGTTCAAAAGCTACACTTCATATATTCACTCTAGGGCCCCTGAGAGAGGTCCTCAATTTGTCAGGTTAACCCATTGATTAGTGGACACCTAAATCAACTTATTTGTCACTCGCATGTCATAATCACTTCTTTTTAACACATTACATTTAACTATTTTTTGGATATATAACATGAGTTAATTGTCTAGAATCAATGTTTTTATGATTTAACTTTATTATTAAGTACAAAGACTAGTACAATATTAGTTTCTGTGATGCCAACTCTACCTTGTTATGTTAAGTTAGCCTATAAGTGTTCCATTTCATGGTCAGGCGATTCGCAGGTCGTATGAGGAACCAGAGTAATAGTGTAACACAAGATTCCAGGGTTTTACAACAAACAATAAAGGATTTATTGCAAAGTGATACTTCGCTACTTTGGTCTAAGTTGGCAAAAGATCAGAAATAATTCCGCCGTCCTTAAATAATAGATCACTCCCTAAATTTTGCTACATTTTAAACTACTATGGCAAAAGATCAGAAATAATTCCGCCGTCCTTAAATAATAGATCACTCCCCAAATTTTGCTGCATTTTAAACTACTATGGGAAAAGTTAGTACATATGACGACACAGTTACACACGAATTATTCATGAAATCAGCAAACTAGAATCAAATAGTGTAAACCATAAAGTGTTCAACAAATAAGAGCAAGTTTAACCAAAAAACGGAATTCGACCATTATATGATGAAATTACTACGGAGTACATTATATGGTCCCGAATTGAAACCGGGGTGAAAACAACATTAGTCATCCACAACACCCAAAACCCCTCAAAGAGGAGGTTTTATTGAATTGAAAAGGAGGAAAAACTGTTTTCCTAATCAGGTGAAGAGGACGGGAGGTGGACCTGGGTCATGGTCCAAGCTGCCAGAGTTCACATCAGAGGGATCCATGTGAAATCTTACCCATGAAAAAAGTACACATTATAATCATTAACATGTAATGTAACAAAATATGAACAAATTATAAAGTTTTTCTGCTGTTTTATATCATAATAATACATCGAATAGCGACATTTTGGTATCTATAATACAATCCCTAGACAAATAATCTCTTCTCTATTCCTGTCATTATGCCAGCTGATAGAAAGGCATATCAGAAAGCTCACCTTTGCATGAGGAGAAACAAAATTACAAAAAAAAAAAAAACATCTTCACATTAATATGACCTGTAATATTATGATCATGCTATTTTGATATATTGTAGAGACAAATGTCCTCAAAGAAAACAATGAAGCAGATGCATGTGGCTGATACTGAAAGCGCCCCCGGACCAACAAATCAGAAAATGAAATGTAATTTGGATAAAACCTATGAATTTGTATCTATCTGTACTGAATAAAGAACAGATACAGTTCAGAAAGAAAGCATCAGGATTAGAAGAAAATATAAAGCTTTGGGAACTGATGAAGTGCAATCTGTTTAAATTACTGTTTAAACGATGAGCTGTTCAAGCAAATGTTTCTTACACAATACACGTTCAAGGTAATGGTAGAGAAAACACAAACAAAATTGGCATTGGTATAACGCTGAAATGACCCATCACTACCAAAACTTCAACCGAAAACCATAAAAACTCGCAAGTCCAGTGAAGAAACTCAGAACAAATGCATATAGCACTAAAATAACCAAGGCTTGATTTGAAGAAGCAAACAGAGTATCGATAGATAAGTTTACCAGTCCTGTTAGTAAATTTGCCTGCACAAAGGGGAAATTAAATAGAGAGAGAATCAACTCAAAGTGCACAAATTAAGAGATCAATAATAAGGGAAGATAGAAAATAACTTAATTATTATAACAAGTACCAGAAAATATATAAAGCTCATTTACCAAAAGGAAGGATGCCAATAAATTTTGGTCAAAAGCTCCTTCAAGTGCCGTGAAGTTACTCCCAGGAGTGAACTCAGAAAGCATAAAAATTGCCAGAACCTATCAATTTTAGCAATTATTAATGTTAAATAATCAAGACACTGTTATATGGAGGATTAGAGGCTACCAAAATAATGTACTTGTTTTAGTAGTATTACATATTAGACATGAAAGGGTCATAAGCCGCATAAGTCATGACTGTAATTTTACTTAACCTTATGCATTATAAATTATTATTCCTTTCACACAAGTAGCATCCATTTTAGTAAATATGCACTTGTGTACCCTTGTACTTCAACAAAATTACAATCCAAAGGCACCTCACCAGCATACTATAGATCAAATAAATAAAAAGCAAATGACCATTTAGTCCACATAGATTGACATTAAAAGTTAAAAGATATACCCACTTGACATTACCCCAATGCCTATAAAGATTATTGAAGTTAAAAATCTTTGCACCATGACCCAAGCCTGAGCTATACAACAGTATTTATCACAGTTAAGTGATTAAAGTAAACAACATACTAGTATTACTATTTAATTTGGCCATGATTTTGTATCATGAAGCATAAAATCCTAAATCTTAACTTCCAGCAGCAATTACACCGTAGAACTGATGGCCCAGAGTTACTTCTCTGTTTCTGCACAGAAAAGTACTAAGCCAATATACGAGGAAATAAATAGGTGCTAGATACACCTTGAAAGAGGGAGTTCACTACTAAAAGGCATGGTCCCTATTTCCAGGGAATGAGAAGATTGTGACAAAATACCAGGTTGTTTACTTAAGTTTAAGCAAAGCAGAGGAGAACATAAGAGGCAGTGAAGGTGCATTCTGTATAGTGATTTTTGGAAGATGGGTATGCCCTTTCAAGATCTAATCATGTTGCTTCTTGAGCACAACAAGAGATAAGGGCTTAGATGTATGCTATAGAACCAGAAAAGCATCTCATAAATTTCAACAGGAATGCTAAAGTTTTCAGTAATACGTAGCAGTAGCTAAAAAACATTCTACTAAAAAAAAAAAAAAAAAAAAAAGCTAAAAAACAAGATTGAAAGTGTAAGCCGGCAATGGTTTATCCACAAGGACCGCAATAAATCAAGCTCAACTACCCTAATTATCAGTCACAGTCACTGAATAGATGGCACAGTTGGAGCCAGGGATACAAGCTGCAGTAGTTACCATTAACAGAAGGCTTTTCACCGTAGTTTCTGGCAAGTTGCAACCATAAACAACAGATGTGTAGTATATCTTTTGGTATAAGTGGAAAGCCGAAAGCCAAATGTCCAGGCCAATAATCTATTTCAATAATAAGCCTGGGCCTAAAAAAGAGCAATTACATTTCAGAATAGGGGTCGTTCCAGAGTTCCAGTTGGTAGAACGAGAAACTCCATAACCCAATGTCATAGGTTCAAATCCTACAAAGTGTGATTCATATATAATAAGAAATGGAAACTCTTACTGCTCAAGCTGGTTAATTTCCACGATTGAAAGTAGTGATTTAGAACTTGAATTATAAAATCAGGATTTGATAGAACATTCTAGATAAACTCTCAACCAACCACACTACGAGTCGTATACTGTAAAGATAAATATTATATACAATACCACAGTTTACAAGCAACACAGATCTTTCTGTAACAAATCAATCAAATTAGCTGATTAAAGAAAATAGAGGGCAGCAAGGAAAATGGAATACCTCAAAATTTACAGCCAACACAAGCATCACATAAGCCATGTTGCACTGAAAAATATAATAAGAAATTTAATTTAAGTCAGAATAATTAAATAGTAAGCTAAGATATTATAATATTAACTCAACATCATAGTAGCAATACCATTCTCCGTGAGACTTGTTCTACATGCAGGTTTAAAACGAGAGTCAACAGCCTACATTGGCGAGAAATGATTAGCAGCAGAAAAACCACCGAATGACTACTAAATCTAAGTAGGGACAAAGAAATCTACCAGAGTAAAACAGAAACAGCACAGACTCTGTATCTTGTCAGCTGATCTCTATGTGAAGAAGCAGAATTATTGTTCTTAAAGAAGAGTTGATAGCCCAGCTGAACACCAATCAGATACATACCCAGATATCCTAAGAATGAGAGACCATTAACATCAGACATCTACACACTCTAAAGTACATAGAATTTTAATTTTTATGTAAAAATAGATTTAGCTTCAAAACAATTTAGAAAATAAGTAACAACATATGATGATACACAAATATCTGATAGAGAGCTTTCTTTCCAAACCCACTTTTAGCTTTTTTCTAAAAATTTCCTTCCATACAAGACATTGCCAATAGGCAAAAGTTTACAAAAAAAAAAAAAAAAAAGACGGGGGGGGGGGGGGGGGGGGGGGGGGAAGGGGATGTGCTTAAAGGCCCTTACCAAATATACTAAAAATGCCTTCTTTGTTTTGGCTTATAATGTCCAATCCTCTAACATCCGACAGAAGATAAGTGTTTAACCCCTGCACCAAAAAAATTTGATACCCTGAAAAACTGATGAGTCAATTTAATCAACAGGGAAGACAATACATAATTGTCATTAGAATGACAACGGCAAAAACAAATAAGAAAGGGAAATTTAAATATGATAACCCTGAGAATCTGAGATTGACAAAGTTCTTGTAGTAAATTTACTACATAGTCACTGCTCATAACAGTCCTACGATTTTATGAATTCACATCATACCCCACTGACCCAACATTTAAAGGAAACCAAAGTTTCCAATTGTATAACTTTCAGTTGTCATCACAGTAACTTTTTATCCAACATAACCACATGCTAATCTTTATTCTTATCAGCACTCTGACTTGACATTGTATTTTTTTTCCCCAATCCCTGGAAAATTTCACATTGTTATTCATTTTCAGTTTATGGCTTTAGTTTTTTCCAAAATGTAATTTCTGTGATGCAGCAGGAAAAAATAGTTTTAAGGTCTTGTATTTTTTATTTTCATTCAAACACAACTTGGTGCGAAAGAAGAATATGTATCACAAATAGGAGGGAAATACCAATTTTTAAGTATACATCAAATTTATCATTAGATTCTCCTACAAAGTAACTTTTCATGTAATTGTGCATTGTAATTATAGATATTGACTCCCTCCATTTCTAAAAGTTCTTCCATTCAAATGTACACATTTGTCAATACACATCTTTGATCATTGGAATCTCTAATTACGAATTTCAAAAATTATACAAATTAGATATTCTTTAAGCACTCATTGATATAAATCAAACAAGACCCCACATGACTATTTTGTCTTATATACCAGTAATAGGAAATAATTTTGAAGATTCTTTCAAACTGTGAATAGTTGCAAAATTCTAAATAGGAAGAACTTTAAGAGACAGATTAGTTTTTGTAAGAGATTATTATAGATAATTTACAACCTTTTATAGTGCAGTGCAACAGTTAAAGAGTTCATAGGATTGAAAGAGGTCTCATGAATTTATTGATTTTTCTGATTAGTCAGTGGAAAAATAAATTTTGAAAAATATCACCAAATTTGTCATATATTTGAAAACATATAACTATGTCTAGCAAGAGATTTTCTACAGCATCATAGAAATTAAGATTAGGGCATGAATGTCGTTCTGCCTCAGATTATTAAGAGCTACAAAGTATACACCCAGTTTACAAAACTAATGTTATTGTGGCCGAAGGAAGATGGAATGATGTGAATCTTAACAAGACTCAAGCCTACCGTGTGCACGAAGGCCATGAACTATGGGACACACTATTACTTAAATTATGAAAACCTTTATCATGTAGATATTCACACAAGGAAAACATACCTATAAGGATGAACAGACCTAGAACCCCACAATATTGTGGATGAACATTGATTGCCGATGTCAGAAGTGAGATTGCAGCAAGAGTGAAAAAGAAATTCCAGTGCACACCATATTCTCCCACATGGACCTAAGATGACAAAATGACAGATAGATGTTACAAGAATGTCTTCAACTAAAAAAACAATGCAATGCATATTCATGGACAGGGCCACACTGTCAGGACTTCTTATACATCCGCAGAGAGTAGTCAGAGACTCTCAATCAGAGGTTACTAACAATAAATTGCTACTAATTATCTTTTAATTGAAATTTAGGGTTGTCAAATGGGAAATTTAAACCATAACAATGTAAGACAAAAGTCTTATTAATCCTCACCTGATAATCCACTCCTGAAGTTGAAACGAGACGAGCAAAACCCAACAAGATCAGTGGACATGTAGACTGAAGGGCAATCTTCCATCCTCTGAGGTCACATAAGAATCAGCAGAAATAAAATCCAAATAATTACAATATAAAAATTGTTTTAGAAATAACAAATACAAAGTAAACATAATGGACGCCACATATGTTAAGCTTAACAACAGCTAAACAGACTCACCCTGAAAACACATTACGAGCGTGCCGTGAAACCAAGGCATTAGCCACCACAAATGATCCCACTCCCAGATCCATCTGATACAATCATATTAATTGGGATAAGTTACAAAGGACTTTAAATTTCTATACATATTTTTTTTTAAGCATAAGGTTGACTGGACAGCAAGAAACAGTGTATAAAACTATAATATTTGAAGTATCTCACAAAAAAAAAAAGCCAAAGGTACTCCCTCTGTTTCACAATGCACTGTTCTAAAACAAATAAGAGAGGCTATCAAGACAACAAGGAGTATAAATTACTAAGTGACAAGGACAACACAGAAAGGCCTGGATTACAAAAGGCATTTCATTTATTTTCTTATTCAACATATAAATACCACATCCTATCACTAATCTTGAATTTAAAGTTCTTCCATGGTATTTGCGGGCTGCAATTAGCAGAAAATCCAAAAGACCTTTCCCATGATGGTCATCCCCACTTAGGAACCAAAACAGCCCAAACAGGTATTCTGAAAGAGGGATATTTTAATGACCATGGCTTTTCAATCTGAATTTTACTAAAAGGTAGAAAAGATACATGAATCTACAACATTCTTACCCAACTGGTTCCATAGGTCTCTGTCTTTGCGTATTTTCGAGGAAATATTTTGAAGTCAACAGCAAGTATACATGTACATGTAATTATCATCTGCAGTAATCATCCTTGTGAGACAAAAGGGACCTTATGAGAACATAATCATACAGTTATAGTGCTACATCAAATAATTACACTTAAACAAGGTAAATCTTTTACCATGGCAACTCTGAACGATGATATACTTTTCCTTACAGTATCACAAGGTTCGTGACTTCCAGGAGAAGATGATGTACTATATCTGCCCATATGCACACAGAAAATTAAAGGTCATTAATCACCAAATTCATGTTGTACCAATAATTTTTGTAACTTTGCATGACATAAGAACTACCTTTTGACTAGCATTAAAAATAGAAGAAATAACGTCAGCAGTAGCGCTAGTTTATGTATCCATTCTGACAAAACCTGGAACCAAAACAAATCTTTTGTCAAGTTGACTAATCCTTCTATCACTGAACTATTATACAATAATGTGTACAATCACTAAACATATATCAAAGCATATAAATGCAAGCTTCCAACCATTTCAAAATGACACAATATACAAGTGATACAGCCCCATTCAGAATCCAATTGCCGCAAGAAATCCCAGAGATGGGAATTTGATGCATTCTATCCCATTCTTTTGTATTGTTTCAAAGATTTCACAATGCTAGGCGCAAATGAAACTCATTTCCAAACTAAAAACCAAACAGCCTAGACTTAAGCAAAATAATGGACATGGACATGGACTTGTGAGCAATTAAGTAGAGGAACTCAGTAGCACACAGATGATTCTTGCACTGCAATTCCCTAGCATTAACATTAAAGGCTAAATACATCACCTACCCTCTATATGATTTTCCATTTCTGCACTTTGTACAATAAATTTTTTATTATAGAGGTCTATTGCAATATTTATTTCAATTTACAAAGTACATCTACATTTTGACTTCAACAGTTAAGGGGTCCATGATATGCTAGTTCTTCACTTCTTGAAGACGAAGCAAGAGTAGAGAGCAGGACTAGTGCAGGATAGACTTTCTATAATGCAAATTTAACTGTTCTCCGATATTACTTTCACAGTGAAGTTTTGAAAACATTATGTATAACATATAGCATACATAATATAGGACTCTATAGTAAAGTAGTGTTGTTAACAATATATATATATATATATATATATATATATATATATATATATATTCCTCAACAAATGATTGTATGCATGAGACATGATACTTGCATAATTTATTCATATACAATAAAGTACAATACTTTTTTATTTATTTTCGTAAAATATACTTCCTCAATTTCATAAAAATTGCAACACTTCGTCCAAAAATCTCTCACACTTTTAGTCAAAGTGTTGCAATTTTTCTGTAACGAAGGAAATAATAATTATTTATGTATTTTATTACTGAAAAGGGAGAAAATTCAGGAAAATAAAAATAATAATAATAATAAAGCATGACAATTTCCATTAATAATAATGAATATTCTATTCTTGTTGATAAAGATGAGATGAAGTTTCACTCCATTATTAGGTTATGGATACTTTTCCATCTTGCATTAAAAAGGGTTTGATTCATTTATTCCATTATGAATGAACAAATGAAAACAATCAAACCAAATTGAACATTGAATGATGCTGAGTAACAAACACAGCACCAATATATTATCATAGTATAATAGTATGATATAAACAACAGCATGATAAAAAGTTGCAGTAACTAGTAAGTAATGAATTTAGGAATTATCAACAACACCAATGGAGATGAAGGATTCCCAACGCCTAAATAGGAACCTAAGATGCCAAGTTGGTGACTATTGAAAACATCTCTTGCAACTCTTCACTACCAATACAACCTAATTACGAAATAACCACATAGCTTAACCAAACACAATCTCAAGACTAAGACTTTATAGTCCAATTGAATGGCTTGTTATGGTTCCAAACTAACTTATATGACCCTGGATGACACCACAAGCATTCACTTCACTTTTAGAAAAAAATTCCGAAATAGGCCCAAAAGCGTGAATTATAACCTTTAATTTCAAACAACTTTTGACCTTTTCGGACCCGTAAAGGAAAAAAGTTGAGGGGCTTTCCATGAACCCCATGACACCCTGGGAGGCCATTTTCCGTGGTTGAAACCATCCACTTTGCCTTTACTCCGTCAGTTTAGCCACTTTTAACTTACGCCTTCTTTATTAACAAAAGGCCACAGCAAGACTTTGTATGACCGACTGGTCATATATGGTTCCAAACAACATTATATGACCCCAAGATGTATCCCCTGCAATTCCAAGAGTTTTTGACAGCATGTCTCAAAACCTCCAAAATCAGTTCAATTTCGTGTATTAACCTTCAATTTTGGACAATTTTATATTGTTTTGGACCGGAAAGAAAAGAGGGAGCTTCCCATGAAACCACAAAAGGCCATTTGGGTGGTTGGGACCGTCCACATTGCCTTAATCATCAAGCTATCCGTTTACAAATATGCATCCCCTCGTTAACACTCTGCCACGGGTCATTATATGACTAACCAAGTAACCAGTGCCCATGTATGGTTTCAAAACATTATATGATCCAAAGATTCATTCTCTGTAATCCCAAAAAAATTTGACACCGGGTCTTGAAACCTTTGAAAGTCGTCTGATTCGTGTATTATAAATTCTCACCTCACAACCTTTCACGTTAATCTGCCAATATAAAGGTACCAGCAAGATCAAAGAACAAGACTAAGAATGTGTGACATTTTGGTCTTGATCAAGTTTCAAGCATACACTCTCGAACCATAAATGAATAATTTAATAGATTCTAATAGATGAGCAAAGGGTTAAAAAGTTCAGATTAGATAAGATAAGAGTTAATAAGTTCCAATAAGGTTTATTAACACCTTATATGTGGTCCAATAAAGGTTGAAAATTTCAAATAAGTTTAGATAAGTTCAAATAAGATAAGTGTGGGATTAATAAGATAAGTGAATTTTTTTGTGATGAAAATACTACTTAAAATCGAATTGATGGTGTGCGGAAAAAAAATTATAGATTTATTAACATAACAGAGATGTTTACCATGCACTGGATTGGAACTAGAAGAATGCTAAGTCTCTAACAATGAGAGCAGACCAATCAGCTACTAAATAAGAATGGGATCTTATGCAAGAGTGCAAGATTTTTAAAATTTTGGAAAGGAAGAACATGACTTGAACACTGATAAAAATTTTAGATCAATAATATTGAACCAGACAAGGAATTCTATATGTGAAGTCATCAACTCATCATAATTCTTTCCTTGGGCATTTTATATAATACTCCCGCACTATACATGGATCAACTTACAGTGTGAATTAAAAGTATAGGAACAACAATGAAGAGAAAATCCACAGCCATTGACACCATGTAGGCATTGAAATACTTTGCAGTAGCTGAATCACCATCATCTTTCTTTGATGACCTCTGCGATTTAATGGAGCCTGAAAAAAGAAAAAAGAAATATAGCATATAGATTGCGTTGTATACTTTGGAGCAAACATCATCAATAAGCCAATACCTATAAACAGGCAAGTAAAGGGATTCGGTTTTATGAAGTTCTTCCCTTGCAATGTCCCACAGATCTTTATTCAATGAGCTTACCACAAGCATGGAATTAACTTCAACCATCTTCTCACAATCTCAACTATCATTTCACACTCCATCTATATCATATCAAAAATATTCCAGAAACAGTATACACAGAAACCCTAATTGTTCTATTCATTGACATAACAATCATCCTACTTATTGCACAATAGAATTCATATATTTTAAATAGAAATTACTTGTAATCATAGCTAATTTTAACAGCTGCTGTATCACTAAAATAACATACCAGAAACGTAGTTAAATCCAATTGCACGCCGAAGAAGCACAATAATCTGAGAATTAGTCAAAAAAAATTGCAACGAATTCAATTAATTACTCCATACCAAAATTGAAATCGAACACTAAGAAATCAACGAAGCAGAAATATTGAAGAAAACTCACGGGAATCACGAATGAAATTGAGAAAATGTCGAGCAAAGATGATCCAGTTAAGTTGCTAACAAACCTAAATTTGATACAGCCACAAATTTACAAATCAATCAAATCAGATTATTCAGGGTTGAAATAAAAAGAGGAGAGAAAGTTGAAGAAATGGTTAACTGTTCTTTGAGATGCTTGTTATGGTTAAATGACATTGTCGAAGAGAAATCCTCCATTGATGATGTTGAAAGGAAATGCTACTGTTTTTCAAGTTCTGCACTTTTTTTTTGAAAGGAAATGCTGGAATGGGTTGTTAATATCGCATATTAACGAGTATTTTCTCGACGAGAAATTCCCATTTGAAAATGAAAAATGAGCATCAATTTAGTCATATATTGGAATGGGGAGGAAAGCTTTAGCCCCTTATTGTTTTATTTGAAAAAAACCATATGACAATATTTCTTCACGTTTGCTTCAAAAAAAAATATTTCTTCAAAAAAAACCATATGGTAATACGAATTTTTTTTCTTTTAACCCGTTATAAGTGTTTGGAAAATTTGTAAATTACCACCCAAAAAAGGGTCCTCTTTTGAAATTACCACCCATTAAAAACTTTATTTTAAATAATCACCCATTAAATTAAATAACATCTCAGATTACCACCTATTTTGATTTTCCGGTGTAATATCCGTTTGAGGGCCCCACACTATTTACTTCCCTCCTTTTTTTTTTCTTCTTTTCTTCGACCTGTTCCATTAAACACAAAATACAACATCTCTCTTCCAACTTCCCTTTATACATATACTGAAATATGGGATACTCAAGGTCAATTGATCCTTCAATTGGATCTTCCATGTCACGAAGTTGATCTTCGAAAGCTATGGCTGTATCCTGTAAGTTACTCTTGCCTACTTCATATTCAAGGTCAACAACAAAACTCAAATACTTAAATCTGAAAATGTACTTATTCTCCTCCAATTCTGCAAGACATAATCCAAAAAAACAGAAAAAAAAAAAAAACAAGCTTACAACTCCATGTAAGAATGAATCATTCAAATCTTTCTTTCAAAAAACACAACACATATGATACAATTATTCAACAAATTTGGACAACATCAACTCCAATTACCAGAAAAATAACAGAAACACCCAATTAATTACTTCCACGAAACCTAATTGCAAAATCCCCAAATTTAATTTACCCAGGAACCCTAATTTTTTAAGTTCAGAATTCTTACCTCAGATGCGAATTCAATTGGGTCTGAACTTGAGTGGATAACTTCGTCGCACAGTTAAGTTAAAATATGGGGAAATTAGGGGAAAAATTTGTGAATTTAAGTTGAAGAATATATAAACAAGAAAAATCGAGGAGGAACGCAGTCAATTAAGTCAAACTAGCCGTTAATAGCCGTTATGTGGGGCCCTCAAACGGATATTACACCGGAAAATTAAAATGGGTGGTAATCTGAGATGTTATTTAATTTAATGGGTGGTTATTTAAAATAAAGTTTTTAGTGGGTGGTAATTTCAAAAGAGGACCCTTTTTTGGGTGGTAATTTACAAATTTTCCTAAGTGTTTTTAATACTAGTAATTCATTTTGAATGTCGAACACTTATATATGTTGTTTGAAAAGGTTATATTTCAACCGTATTAGTATACTTAATACTTCGTTAAAGTATAACAATGAGAAATGCAGAGTACATATATGAGTACAATATACAATATTGTATGTAACTAAAAAAAAAACCAACTTTTTAAAAATGTAGTACTTTATATTTCTGTGTGACATATAGTGCTATTTTATGTAGCAAAACATGCAAATCTTCTACACAATTGATATAATTGATAATACAAATAGTCTAAACCTACATTCCTAAACTAATTAAGTAGCCAAAATTCAGAATTAGACCCAAAAAAATATAAATAGAATGATTCTTGTGATGAATCATGAAGAAAAGGAGGTAAATCGAATGGTGTAGAAAAAAAATAGATTGTTATACGTTGTTAGCTACTTGTGCGAAATCAGAAATTTCTCCAAAAACTTGATGACTTCTTGGTGGTATGCTTGTACAATCTCCAATTGCAGTACAACTTAACGTGACAATATGCTGCTTGTTTGTGATGGTTTCTTTGATATGCTTTGGTAATCTTAACGTATATTTATAATCATCCTCTTTATTCCTATTCCTAAATATTGAATGTCCGGTAGAATGTGATCTTGGAAACTTTTCACTTATGAACGGAACTTCACCATTTCCCTTACCATCAAACAATATCCCTTCATCAATAGGCTCATTCTCCTCCTTAATCACAATGCTAATCGCGTCATCAGTATCTCTAGGGTCATTTCCATCGATGGTTTCATCTACATTATTGTTTCCGGTACTAGTTCTTGTACTCTCAATGTTGGGAAGCCTCTCGGGTGATTGCCTCGTGTCTAAGGCATCAAGGTTTCTCCGACAAACCGGACATGATTTATGAGACTTGAACCACAAATCGATACACTCTTGATGGAAGACATGGCAACAAGTCGTCAAGAGTCTAAGGACATCATTATCATCAAACTCGCACAAGCATATAGCACATTCAAGGCCGAACTTATCACGTCGATAATCTTTAACACTTGAATATGTAAATGCTGGAAATGAGTTTACAATGCTTAAGTCTAGGCCAGGAGGAGTAAGGCTAGTTGGATTAATAGGAGTTCCACTAGGAGTTTGCCTATTATTCAAAGAATTAACTATATTTTCAAGAAAACATCTACAAAAATATATAGAAAAGAAACCTACAAAAAACATGACTAATAGAAGTATGGTTAACACGAGTGTAACGGGTGGAGTAGGGTCTTGAGGAAATGGTGGTTCGGGAATAGGCGCATCCGACGTCGACATCGGCGTATTGATGATCAAAGGGTTTGATTATTGGCCGGAAATTTATTACTCCGGCCTCAACTTTTTGCATTTGAAATTTTGGTTTAGGAAATTAAACAACCATATTCTACCCCGATTGAATTTTTTATTTTTTTCTTCTTGTGTGAGACTATTTTGTGAGGGTTGTTTTGAGAAAAAAGAGGAGAACTTCAAGAGCAAATATGCATGAGATTAGTGCATGGGTTCCTTAAATAAAGGTTTGACATGTAATTGAAGTTGAAGTGTGTAAGAAGTATTACCTACCATTAGTGTTGAGCGAGTCCTTGTGAGAAGAACTAGGAAATTTGTTAAAGAGGTTTAATTTACAATACATGAATGAATGAATAATGACATTTTTATCAAGAGATTAGTGGTTAATAAAGAGTTTGGTGTAAGAGTTAAGTCTATCACTTGATATAATTTTATTTCCTCAAAGTTGTTACTAAAGTATTGCAAGCTATTTCTACTTATAGAATACACTTACTATATTTGATTTAGAAAAGGAAAAGGTAACCAACTATATATATGGGAAATGGGATTGGTACATAATTCCTCTAATATGGAAAAGTTCCTTACCTCCTTTAAATGTTATGTGCAACTTTAGAATATTTTATATCTCATCAATAATACCCCAAAGTTACACATAACATTTAAGGGGGTGTATAATTTCTCTTTAGAGGTTAAAGCTTTTATTTGATCATAAATTCTTAGTTGTATATTAAAAATACATAGTCAATCAAGCTAATGTCTTATGATTTTGTTTGAATTGTTTTAATATGATCAATTTTAATATGTTGTCCTTTAAAAATTTAGACAAATGCACACAATCAATGATATTGAAGGTCGAACTAGTGCACTAAGTTAGAAGAGTGAAAACCATAAAAGTCAAATGATTTATACGTAGTATATTTATTTTGAATCAGATGAGTTATATATTTAACTAAGGGTTCGTTTTGCATTGTTGTGGTTTTCTATTTTTGGTTTTTTGTTGTATAAAAATATATGATATATGTCACATAATGAATAAAAAATTATTTAAACTTATTAAAATCATAATAATTTTGAAAACTGACAACAAAAAAGTGGAAACACCTTTTCTTGTTTCCTGTTTTTGGTTTTTAGTTTTCAAAAAAACAGGAAACTAAAAACCAAAAATGATGCCATAACATTTAATTCTCCATTTTGACTTGACTTATTAGACGGAAGAAATTGTTGTTAATTGAGCATAATAACAAAGTAATTTGTATTTAGATTTCATAATGTACTCTTGAACAAAGGATAAACGTTTGATGATAAATTGATAATATAATGTTTCATAACGATTAAGCTTACATAAACGTACACCAATATATATAATACATGTATAATACTACCATATGGATCTAATATAATGTAATTGGTGTTATATCATATTAAAATTATGTGCTAAAACTTAAATTCTACAAGCACTAAGAAGACCTATAATTATTAAGTGATGTACGCATCATCGTGATGTTGCTTTGGTTTACCTATATATATGTATAGATTTTATTTTTATTTACAACATAGGACCACTTATTTGTACTCCCTAGTTGTGTGAAAAAATGGAGTAGCTTACGCTTTGATTAATCTTGAAGATAACTAATCTAACTTGCCAAAAAGACCTTCTATATTAGGAAATTTGATTAATTAATTTGAAACTATAATTTGTTTCTGATCTTAATCGATAGGATGAGATTCGAATTCCACGATCGATTTCTTCAACTTCTCATTGCTAATCTTCTGTTGAATCATTTTAACGTCGTCTTGGAAACTATACACACATCAACATGAGAAATTTAGGTTAGATAATTAAACTACTACTATTTGCCAATATTAATGTTAAAGAATAAAATAATCACCTTTTCAAAAATAGTAATGTGTTAGATATATGAGATATCAAAAAATATATAACATAATAACTTATTATAAGAGTCACGATGATAATAAATACGATTGAAATACCAATTATTTTATATAGACGATTAACTGATATTAGATGTGATTGTGCTCTTACTCAACCATAAAAGTAATGGAAAAAGTCTACATACCTAGATATAATGGGAGTTCAATGTATGGTATGTACTTCAATTCATTCATGTGTTAAGAATTCCTCAATTATTTTTTTTCAAATCATTATGTTTCTACTTTCTAGTCAAGCTCATTTATATAGTTAAAATTAACATCATTCTTAATTGTAATGTTGCATGTCCAAATCATGAATATTGGCATGCATTATTAATCTACTTATACATACAATGAAATCGGTGGTATTGACTTTTCTTTTGTTATTATTGTTATCTCGATTCTAAGTCTCTTAAATTTTGGCATGCATTAGTCTTTTTATATAATGATACTCTGTATTAACGTGACAAAAAAGTTTAATAATGCTATTTTAGATAGATTTTATACCTTTGGGCATGTACGGGTGTTGAGGGCAACAAGATCTTAGCAAGCTTAATTGCGTTGTCGGGGCGATTAATGACATGATTAAAACATAAGTAGCGTCCATAAGTTGAAATATCTTCAAAGACATGAACATGAGCATCCACCAAGAAGCTCAAATCAACGGTCACAAGTACTCCATCTTGGTACATCTCAGCCGCTCCTTTTAAGTAAGGGTGTCTAATGGTAAGATCGGGCCCCACTAACAAACCAGCGTTGATTGTTACCATGCTAATTCCACGGTCCATTGCCAACGCCCATGCACTCTTCTCCGCTAAAGTCTTTGATAACGCATGCCACAACTAAAAAGAACAACAAAAATTCAATAGACTTTAGTACTCCATTATATTGCTATTTAACCTTGAATATTCTTAAAATCTAGATGAGTGTAACATATTCTTACCTTAAATTTACGACAAAAGCTTACATCGCTCCAATGTCTCTCGTCAAGGTCTGATAGCATTGATTGACGATCTTCTCTCCAAAGAATGGTGGCAGCCGATGATGTGAAAACGACTTTGTCAATAGTGTCTAACTGTGCGCACGCTTCTAATACGTTTTGTGCAGCTCTCACCTCTGTGTCCACTGTGTACTCCTGAATCATAATAGTATTATAAATTTAGTGTTTTCAGATACGTCACAATTGAATTTTGTTACAAGGAGAATATTTTAATGATCAAAACTTAAACTTAAGCTTTAATAAACAGCAATTGAGTGACTTTGAATTAGTAGTAGTACTAGGATTTCTGAAGCGTTGACCAGTATTATAGAATTAGACATTTTCTTCCCATACAGAAAAAGCCCACCGAAGAGGACCATTCATGTTGAAATTAATAACATGAACAAATGGCTGAATTTTGATCCACAATTATGGCTGACATAAAAAATTAAAAAATACTGTTATTTCCTAAAATTCCACAATTTGTTGCAAAACCATGCATGTATTTCCGCATTAAATGTCATATTTCGTATATTAACTGCACTTGGGCACCCTCAAAACGACAATCACCTTAACTAAAAGTTGAGCACTGAAATTTACACTCTCTTATTAAATGATATGTTTGCTTGAATTGCATGTAGACAATGGATTTTGAAGAGCATGAAATTAATTTGGTCTTTTCATCAAAAACATTGATTGTACTCCGTATAATTATTTGTTACCATTGTCCAACATGGAAAATGTTTGGGTGACCCTAAGGCCTAAGGGTTGCTACCAATAATATGCACAATAAATGTATACCAATTTGATTCAATGACTATAAAATAGTACAAAGTATTGTACGTAAAATATAAAGTAATTAAGAATTGACCAATATACTTTTGTTATTATCTACATGGGAGTCATATGTAATTGTCTACTTGCATACATGGATCAAAAAAAATTTTAAAAAAAGGGGCAAAAACTTGGAACCGATATAAATAGAATTGTATTCTTGATAACCATCTCTTTCATGGTAAATTATTCAATGAATCCAGTAGCTTTCATCAATGAAATAAATTAAAGGTTGCAAAAGCATACACTCTAAACAAGTAAGTTTGGTGCAGTGTTTAATCACATGCAAAAGCTAGGTAAGATAGTTGTACCCAAATGAAAAATAAAAACTAAGAACTAAAAACTAGACATTGAATCATTTGATTGGATGATCATATATTCATATCATATACGGAGTAACATATGAATATATGATGTACCCCGTATTAATAATTGAATACACATGCAATGATGTGGAATTGAAAGGCATATAATATATTAATATGGTTGTATCAAATTTATTGTTCCCTCTTACCTAATTCATCGGCTTTGTAGCTGTAATTGCCTTTTTCATAAAAGGTTTCAGATTTTGCTCCTTGGACTATTAATTTCTTCGTATTAGACTATAGTCGCTATATGACTATAAATGTATAATACATGTGATTAAGGTATACTTTCATTTCTCTTTTGCTCATTTATTTAGGCTACCATCCAAATCGAGTTACTTGCAAGTTGCAACTCTCTTCCAAGCTTTCCATCCATATTTTAGGAGATATTTAATGTATCGGGATGAATTTTGTATCTCCCTCTATTCTTAGATAGGACTAAAGTTACTTTTTCGATTTTTGAACACTTCAAAACAATTGGCCACTTAGCCTTTAAATTTCTAGTAAGTTAAAATTTGAACTATTACCTTGACTAACTACAAAGAAATACAATAATTGTATGAAAGTAAAGGAACTATGGACACTAGTAGCTAATTTAGAGATTACTTTAAAAAAAAATTTAAAAAAAATTAAAAAAATTACTTATATATGTGCATGGTAGGGTCAATACATGTTTGATTGATTTTAAAAAGTCAATACGTCAATATTTGCGTTCAAAATCTAAAATTCGAAGTCTATAATACGAAGTATGGAATTTCTAAACATTTGACCCCACAATCCATAAGATTATCGGCCCTTGGATATTATTGCATGATATGAGTGACGTCATGATGGGAGTGGAGATATAAATTTTAAAAAATCAAGGATAATTATAATTTATATATCAAAATTCCCTTAAAAATTAACCCGTAATCTAAATCTTTATGTTTTCTAGCTATTTTATAAAAACCAAGGTATTATGTATCTAAACCATATACTATTAAAAATATAACTTGTTAATTACAGATAGGGTATAGAAAAATCTTGAAATGAAAATAAAAAAATACATAGAAAACGAGGAATAGTCAACTTACATCATAGACAGGTTGATCATATGGAAGTTCAAAATTGTAGAACAAAGCAGAGCAACCCTTCAAAGCATCAAGAATACTATGATAATCAAAAAGATCACAATCATAAATCTTCAACTTTTCATTTCCATGATCATTACTCAACCCCTTCAATCCTTTCAATTCACCTACATAAAATTTAACAATATGTAATCAATAATGGACCGACCAAAACATACAATTAACACAAGTTAATTAATTAATATCTTTGTTACTTCAATTAATCAAGTTGTATAGCTCTGTCGAAGTAGGAACAACATCTAGAGACAGAGGGAGTATAAATGTATAGTATAATACATTATAGCAAGCTAATCAATGTAATTATTAACAAATACCATGGGGTTGAACAGCAGCATGAACAATGTAACCACGTTGAAGAAGCCGCCTTACAAGACTAGAACCAAGGGAACCAGAAGCATCCATAACACACACCGTGTTCGAAATCGGAATAAACGATGCGGGTGCCATAATACTTGAGTAATAATCAGATAATTAGATAGAGAAAAAAGGATTAAGGAAGGATTGTTAATCACTTTTTTGTATGTTGGTTAAAAATAGCTAGGAAAAGAGAGGGTTTATGTGTGTATATATTTTTATGTTTGTGTGAGTTTGTGTATATATATAGCACCAAAACTTTAGAGTATAAATATAAATAATAAAAAAATAGTGTGGAATTATAGAAGTTGGTTCAACATGAAAGATAGGCTATGTTTGTGTATATATATAAAAATAAAAAAGTATGAAAATATGGAAGGAGAAGAAAGGGAGAGCTGGCATTCAAAGAGTGTGGGTTGTGATAATAATATTAAGTAGTGGCGAAGGAGGTGGTTGTTAGAAGGGAGAAAGGGAGATGATGTGAAGGAAATAAATGTTATAAAATTTTATTAGTGTTTAATTAGTCAACGTACATGACTAATTAGGAGAAGAAGATTAGATGAAGAGAAATAAGGTGGATGGAAGTTGGGAAAGGGGGGAGTTATTAATTAAAATGGAGTATATTGTTATAGGAGTTAAGCTTATTTTGGGATGTAGAAGTTTGGTAGAAACGTGTGTTTGTCAAAGGAGCCACCTTTGCAAGAAACCAAACTAAAACAAGCCTTCTATGTTTATTTCAATGTTTGTGTAGGGACCGTTTTGTGAATTGAAGGCCGGATATGTGTTGTATGTATGCTGTAATAATTTGAGATGTGTCTTAAGTGTGTTCAATAGTTTGTACTCCCTTTATTTTATGCAAGTGTCTATGTTTAATCGACACATTAGTCAATATGAAATCTTAACTGATTATATCTTAGTTGACAATATATGTGTATACATTATAAAGTTGATATTTGACAATTATATAGTGACATGGTTCTAACAAGTACCAATAATATTTACGCTTATATACAAATCAGTTATAATGTGTTATGCATTGAAACGGTACCAACAATATTTATTCTTATATAAATAAAGCACAAACATTAATTAGCAAATTAAGTGGTGTTTGTGAATAATGTAAATGTAAATTTAGGGCGTTTAAAAAATAAATAAAAAATAAACGGAATATTATTTGAGCACTTAATTGATAAACCGTACTTCATAAGTTTTAATTAATATCTTTAGTTATTTGTCATACTGCTACCTATATTATCAATGCATCATTACAAGCGAAGGTGTTACATGATGTTTGAAGTAACAGTGTAACAAACTGACAACCAATAATATTTGTCATTTTTAATATCAATAATGCACTAACTAATTAAGAACTTCATAATATGGTATGTATAGTCTTAAATGACACTAATATGATACGAAGTATAACGGAGTATGAACCGTATTAATGTTACGAGGTAGAACTAACATCATATCTACCAGCCTTCACTTAGTTGTCCGAGTCGTTGTGCTTTCTTGCTAAGCTAGTGGCTATTGAGGGGGTACGATGTGGGGCTTGATTGACAACTAGTTGGGTTTCAAGTTAGCCAGCTTGGGTAAGCTAACGGGGTTGTATGGGACCAAGAGGGCATTAATAGTTGATTAGAATTCTTGACAAAATAATCAAAAGATTTAGACTTAGCTAACTAAATAATTATGGATGGATATGAGGTAGGTAGAATGTCGCAAATGGCTAATTCTTTTTAAAATGATAAATTGTTTGCATCATTTTGTACTCAAACTCTCTTTGTACTTAATGCATGGTTAAAGATTTTTAATTTCTTTCATCTTTAATATTTGTATAGATTTTAAGCCTAGTCCTCTTTTACCTACGCAAAGAAAAAAAAAGAAATTATTTTGTCATGAATATCTAATGTCCCATAGGTCATAGAAAAGAATAAGGGCCTACTTGATTTACTAAACTGAGCCGATTAGTGCTGAACTAAACTGAACTGAAACCAATTGTTTATGAAAGAAGAAAATAAGGAACTGAACTGATTGAAGCTGAATTGAATTGAAATAAAGCTGAATAGAACATGCCCTAATATTAGTACGCCTATATAATGAATTAGAATATTTTCTCCAATCATAACTTAAAGTTAACACGAAACCATTTCTTTTATAAAATATCCGAAGAGAATTCATGTTCATCTTTTATTACTACTCCGGACAATTCAATATCAACTGCCGATCTAATAAATATAGAACCAATGACCGGTCGATGACAACCACAAGGTATACGTGTGGCCACAAAGTAACAAGGCCTACGTACAAGTGTACAACTACGAGTCTACAACAACAAGGGTATGGTATTTAGTTTGGTAAAGGGGGGTTGGTTAGTTCCGTGGGAGGGATAACAGGAGCATAACAAATGATGCAATTTATTGCAGTGAGCTGGCCATTATTGCCTACCAATTTAAAGATACACAACCTTCTATTCTTAAATTAGGCTCTTAGCTTTTATTTTACGGACAACAGAACAATAGCTGGCGTATGTTATTGCCCTTCGTATTTAGATCTCCTTCTATTTTGTTCAAGTACTATAACATCTTCATATCATATATTTTGTCATCACATTAAAAAAAGAAAAAAAAAAGAAAAGAAAATAAAAGAGTAGTCATCACTCGTATGATTTAGATTATACTCGTCATTCATGAAGTCATTTTTTGGTTGGTTTTTTGTTAAGATAGCTTACTAAACCGCATTTTCTTAAGATTAAGAGCATTTGGTATAATGTTGTCATAGAAAAAGCCGGAATTAATTAATTGTTTCCATTACCTTATTGTGAAAATTTTATCATACACCTAGGTGTACCATGAGCATGGTACATTCGGTCAAAATACATGAGTTATAAAAACGCGAAAAGAACATTGTATACAAATACAAAGTACACGAGCAGAAAAAAAAACGATTCTCTTGATTTAAAAGATTGATTTGTTATTTTTATTCCTTGATTCATTATTTACATTCCATATTACTTTTGATAAACAAATTATTTTTATTTTTTTTTTGTTAAGAGAAAGAACTTGGGTTTATAGAGAGAGAAACTATGGTAAAATTTAAATTTCAAAGTGATTTAATGTTATTTTGGAGTTGATTTTATCGTTTTGATGAATCATTTAATTAAAAGATCGGTGTAATTGACACATTCGTTTTTGAGAAAAAAAAGGTATTTTCACTTTTTTAAAAAAAAAATTTATGTTTTGGTGTTATTTTCTAAGGTTGAATATGATGTTCTTCCTATTTTAATGAATGTTCTTTTATCATTTTTTTAATTGCAATGAAATATGCTTTTTAAGTCTGATCAATATGTTCTTTGAGTCTAAACTATATGTTCCTTACAATACAAACAATGTTCTTTAAGGTAATATATATTAATCATGTTCTTTGGTTATAATAATACAAATTATGTTCTTTTTTTACTTATATAATATGTTCTTATATTTTGAATTTCGAATTTTTAAAATTTAAGAAAGAAATTTTGAATTATATTTGTGTAAAACTAATTTTAGATTGAATTTTTTATATCTGAATATTTTCAAATTCAAATATAATATTTTGAAATGATTTGACATTAAATTATTGGTAAAACTCAATTCATAATTATGTTTTACCTTTTTGATAATAAGTATCTCATAATATAATGTGTTCTTTATATTTCAGTGATATGTTCTTTTATAAATTTATGGTTTACTTTATAATTATTTGCTATGTTCTTTCCGCTTTAATTTGGGTGTACCATGCACATGGTACACCCGGGTGTACAAACCACCAATTGACCTTATTGTTAATATACAAAGTGCCAAAGTGCTTGTATATCATTTTCCAATTTTTTTTTGTGTACAATGTGATCAATTCAATCAAAAAAGACAAATAAAGTTTATAAATTGATAGTTATTTTAGGCTATGTTTTTTTGAGCTTTTGAGCAAAGCATAGGGTAGTAGGTATCAGCAGAGCAATTTATTTATACTCAGCAAAGCAGACCACGGTTAGCTCTAAAAAAACAGATCCTTAATTTGACGGTTTTAATCTTAATTAAGTTGTAATCAATATGATTTAGTTTTGTCCATCAAAACTATGCTTAAATATCAACCTCACCACCAACCCTTCAAATTACACTAATAATATTCATAGCTGTTTAATATTGAACGTTATGCCTCCGATGTGTATTCAACTATTAAATTAAAGTACTTACATAAATGTAAGAATTTAGAGAATTTGAAGGTATTGGTCAACATTGACTTTTGCTATTGTCTTTTTACCACGACTAGTGCATCAGTATGACAGTATATGACTCGATCTGTATTGTTTTGCAGGTTTCTGACATTTTTAAGTGCCGTCTTTTACTGAATTATCACTCGGTCTTCCCCCAATAGTCCCATACCCATTTATCAATTTTGGCACGATTGTAAATACTATTCGTATTATTGCAAAAATATGAATTTGGTTTAATCATATTTTCACTAACAACATCAATGTAGACAGCTATGTATTATGTATGTAGTTGTTTAAAATTTTACTAGTTTGTGTCATGCAACATTTTGTTTACACGGGATCATATTTATATATGGAGTACTTCGAATTATAAATAATAATATAGGACACGTTTGCAAATGACGAAATTATAATATTTTGAGATTATACTTGTACTTAATTCCAAGTTTATTTTGACTGAAATTTTTAACATTGTAGTGTGTAGTGCTTAGATTGTTAACATGTTAGATCAATCAAATGATATCATGAAGTAATTGACTTACAGAATAAATATAGAACCTTACCAACCATCTTCATACATTTACAGTTTATTTGGGTAATGTTAAGGGAAAAAAAAAGGGGGAGGGAGGTGAAGCCATAAAGGGGAGGGAAGGGAAAGGAAGAAGGACGAGTTTTAGTCTCTCCATTTCTCTTTCCTCCAATTCGCTTCATCCCTAAATTTTTATCTAAATGAAAGAAACTCCCTTCCACCATTTCCCTTCCATCTATTTTCTTCAATCCAAACACACTATTAGCGTATTAGTCTCCAGCCTCTTACTAGGTTTATAGTTTATTTAATTTTGTTTTTTCTATGTCGAAATTTCAATAATTTATCTAGTTTAAGTCACTTATTGTTTTTAAAATCAATAAATCTAAACAATATGAATACAATTTGTCTTTCCTTCATCTGTCCCTTTGATTTAGTTGTCATTTGTGTGTTTAATATGTAGTTTCTTGGTGAATTATTGTGAATAAACAAGTCAATTGATAACGAAGTCGAAAAAGAGATTAAAAAAAATGTAAATAGTTCACATTTTGGGCCTTTTTTTTTTAACCAATACCTTTTTCTTTTAATGAAACATTAACATTATTGTTAATGCATTAGTTTAGTGTTAGAATATTAGATCACTCAAATGATATCATGAAGTAATTGACTTATCTAATAAACAAATAAAGAAATAAATAACCTTACCAACCACCCTTCCCTTGCTCGGTCTCCTCTTACTAGGTTTATAATTTATTTTGTTGTCTATATCGAAAGAAATTTTATCTTCAATCTTATATTCACTTATTTCCTTCTTCTTAAATTCAGTAAATTTGTATTAACAAAGAATAAAAATCGTTTTACTCTAAAAATAAAAATAAAAAATAATAATAAAAAAGGCCTTAAAATTCAACGATTACATGGGTCAACGTAATAAAAAGATCACTGGATCAAATCATACACACTCTTCTTTCAAGTAAAATATTAAGCGATCATGAACTTCAATCGTAGCTTAAGTTATGGTCAAGTCATTTGTTTGTTTAATACTTCCTCCGCATTTTCATACTTGCTTCATTTCTCACGAGCACATATGGTGATGCAAATCTTTGACCAATAATATTATCCATAAGTACAGTAGAAATTGTTTTATACACTCGGGTGCACGATGCACCCAAGGGTTTTTTTTGTTCATTTTGATGATTATTGCTCATTTTATTGTTAAATGAACAAACAAATACCCTTGGGTGTATCGTACACCCGGGTGTATGTAACAATCTCTTATAATTTATAACAATTGAAATGAAAATTAATAATCTGTTTCTTGAAATGAAAATTAACAAGCACCCACAAATCTATATTTTTTCTTATGTATAAATCACAAATACACAGTATTAGTTTGAGTAGGTCAAATAAATAGTGCAATTTTTTTATTTTTTTTTTAAAAGAAATAAATAGTGCAAATAATGTTAAAGAAGCAAGTAATAAAATACAGACATGAAAAAAAAAATGTTAAAGAAGCAAGTAATGACAACAAGATTACTTGCAAAATGGGCCATATCTTCTTATGGGCTATATCCAAAACTCAAATACCATATCCATTATCCATCAAACTAGTACTAACATTCAACTGAAGAAGAAGAAGAACAAGATCGATCGAAGAAGAAATCAATTTGAAAAAAGATGACTGCAATTTCTGAATCAGAACCTCAAACATCTTCATCTTCTTCCTCAAATTCAACTATAACAACAACTGATTCTTCTTCAACAACTGGTTTAATTTTATCAAACACAGAAACTATACAATCTTTCCTCACTTCTTCATCATCATCTTCATCAAATCTCCCTGAAAATCTCCGGCAATCTGCTCTTTCTCTCTCCTCTCAATCTTCTCTTCCTTATCAATCTCTGAGATCCATCTGGGTTGCATCTGACCCCACTACCAGACCCTCTCTCTCTCTCCTCCTTCGCGGTTCTTCTTTCCTCTTCAATAGCCCTAAACCTCGAGAAAAGGTATCAGCTCTACTTTTCCCCTTAATTGCATTCTTTGGGTTAAATTATTTATGGGTTTTGATTTTGCAATCAATTCAATCTTTTATCTTCTGGGCACTTGTGTTTTGATGATGATTGACTAATACTTAGATTGGGTGTTTCAAATTTTTTACAGTGAAATTGCATTTTGTGGGCATATTTTATATGATTATTTAGAGCTATTCAAACTCATAATGTGGTTAGATTGGGTGTTTGTTGAGTGTATTTTCCATGTTTTTGAGCTATAATTATGATTGATGTTATTAAAGTAAATGTGTAACAAGTTCTAATTTTGTAGTGTGTACATTGATATTCAGAAGAGAAAAAAAAAGCAGAATATTTAATCATGCTTCTATGAATTTTGATAATTGTTGAATTCCCATCTCTTCCTACATTGCTGGCTCACTATTGATAGGGGGGGGTATATGTATCTTAATGTATTCGTGTTTTGGTGCTTTGGTTAGGGTTATTGAGTATGATGTTGATAAAGGTATATAAATTAATTTACAGTAATTAGAGGCCTCTATTTAGGTGATTGGTTCAGGGTGTGTATTATGAATTTTTGATGATCATTGGATGATTGATGAAGGAATTGAAGTACTTGTAACAAGTTTTAGTTTTTCTGCTGCGATGCTTGAATGCTTTTACTTGAGTTTCACCTCATTTTCCCTACAAATGCTTTGATGTTTTCGGGAATAACCAGAGGCTAGAGCTTGGTGTAGCCAAGTCTATTTGATTCGAGTAGCTTACTGGTTAGATATGTGTCTAATGCTTGGGGATTTTGGTTATGTTTAGAGCGAAGAGCTGAAAGCAAGGTTGAAGAAGCTAGAGGAGTTAGCTGAGAGGAAAGCATATGCAGAGCTTGTGAAAGATATTACTCCAAAGGAGCCAAATGAGCCCTTTTCAACTTACAAGGACCAACTTGGATTTGGTAGGTGGCTTTGGACTTTTACTTGCTTAACATGATGCAAAATATATATATTATTGTAATTGATGATAACTAGATATTTGTCTCGAACTTACATTGTGCTTTTAATTCCATGTCGGTTCATTATGTTTTCTTATAAGAAATTGTTTCTGGCAATTCTTGTGAAGTCGTGTGGTTAGATCTCCCCTTCAATTTGTTTCAAAGGTGTTAGGCTCTTTAAAGTGAAGTCGACACCTCTGGCCAACAGCCAAAGTGCCAAACCCTGCTTTGTTGTGAACATGTGATCATATGATGTACTAAAAGCTAGATTAGACTTATTTTGGTTTCAAGTTAATGGAGAAGTTCCTTGATAGTACACTTGGTAGATTTACAAATTATCTGATATCTAGTTAACTTCCTTGAGAAGTTCTGCATATTAACAAATATTTATGTCAAAGAGAAGATGCACTGTCGCTGGCTTGGTAAATCCAGCACTTGACAGTAGGCCACCACCCTCCCCGTTGCTTTACACAATTTGTGGGATAAAGTTTGAGCGTTATCTGGATTGATAAAATTTTCTGTACTTACATTCAAATCTCCTTCTGGTTCCAATACCTACCAAGATTACTCTTTTTTTCCCTCCTTATTCATATTGCAGAGTGCCTGATTGCCTGCTTCTCATTTTGGTCCACCCTCGTTTAGTTGGTAGTCATTATCATCCTTGCTACTATGGTCAATGAGAAATCCATCCAAGGCTTTTTAGAATTACAAGTGATGACACAATTTGGATGCACATACTTGATCAGTTGATCTTATGTACTGTAGGAATTGTCGTTTTTCTGTTTTCTGCAACTTTTCTTTTCACTGTCCAAGAGTTCCTTCTAAGTTATAGGCAGTATGCAATTTCCTATAAACACCCGTCACCAGTTATCCAATTTTGCCTCTTGTGCTCGTGCTGGAGTAAAGATTAGTCTTGATTATGACCTAGCAGAATCCACTAAAGGCAAGATCCTCCTTTGGTCTTGAACTCTGATGTTTTCCTATCTGATTGAGTGAGAAATTCAACTTCAAAGGTATTTGCATTACTTCTTGCCATTAAACTTTATTTTTTGGGAGGGTTCAAAATCTGTAATTTGGAGATTCATTTTCAAAGAATCCAAACAATGTTAAAATTTCAAGAATCATTTGTTTCCCAAACAATTGCTACTTCGATTCTTAGAATGATCTTTATTCTTACATTTGCATATTAAGAATATCACTACCTTCAGCTGTTCTGCAAGCTGGAAGAGGAAGAGTTTCGGCTCATTTAATCTTTTATTTCTCTGAAATTGTTTGGCTCGTCACTTTGATCATTACTTCAATCTACCCCAGTTGCTTATACGTTTAACTTGGGTACAAATTAACTCCTCTTCTCCGTACATCAGTGCCTTTATAGAAGTTCCTCCTCTTTTTTTTTCTTCCTTTTTCTTTTTTTTTTTGTTTCCTATAATATTTCATACTGCAAAAGAGAGTGGACGTATATAATGTTTGGGTAAGCTAGGATTACAGCTTGAATGAAAATGTGATTTAGCCAAAATGAAAGGAATCTTTGTCTCCACATTAATATATCTAGAATTCAACTCGAAGTTTCAAACAACATAAAGCATGCTTCTTGTATTGCTTGTTCTGAATCAGGCTTTTTATACCATTAAGCTTGTTTCTGCTACCTGCTTTCTTGTGTGTGGTTTATATTTGGTTTAGCTAAAGATCAGGCAATATTTTGCAGGTTTACATGTCGTGGTCATTATGTTCACTGGTTACCTTGTTGGATACATTGCCTTCAGGGCATTATTTGACCGTAACCCTATCATGGTAAGTTAATGGAAATTTCACATAATTTATGCTTATAATTGAAGTGAAATTGCTGATGGCGGGTGAATTTTTATTTTCAGAGTACTGCAGGAGGCATCCTAGGTTTGGTTCTTGGCATGCTTGTGGAAACACTTTTATTCATCATTAGAACTACTGATTACAGTGAAAAATCATCGAAACCTCGTCCACCTTCTAACTTGAAGTTCAAGAAAAATCAATAGGATCTTAGGTTGAGATTCTCCTCAGGCACGCCTCCTTCTCTTTCTCTTGTGATCCTCACTTAAAAGAGATTGGTGTTCTTGATTTCCAATGTTGTTGTATACACTTTTTTCCCCAATAAATAAGGCTTATTTTATTGTACACATTACCGAGTATAAGCTAAGGGCATGTTCCGGCTGAGCTGAGCTGAGCTGATTAATTAGTGAATTTTAACTACGGATTAGTGATCTTTGATTATTTATTGATTATTTATTACTATACATATGTGTATATACAGATGTACATATTATTATTATTAATAATAATATTATTAGTATTAGTATTAGTATTATTATTATTATTAATTATTGATGATTATTATTATTATTATTTATTGATTATTATTATTATTATTATTATTATTGTTATTATTATTGTCATTATTATTATTATTATTATTATTTATTGATGATTATTATTATTTATTGATTATTATTATTATTATTTATTGATTATTATTATTAGTATTATTATTTCAATTATTATTGTTATTATTATTATTATTATTATTATTACTATTATTATTTATTACTTATTGATGATTATTGTTATTGTTATTGTTGTCGTTGTTGTTGTAATAAGAGTTTAAAAGAATGAAATTTGGCTTTATATCATATAGCAATATCATTAGACGTAAATTAAGAGCTGAGCTGAGCTGAATTTCAAAGAAAGAGAACAGGCCCTAAATGTAGCTAGAGTCAAAGCACAATAGAACCTTCAGTTTCTTGTATACATTAAGAAGCTATATCAAAGTTTATACCTTTACTTTGCTGAGAAGGTTTTTTCAATCCTCACGGAGAAAAGCTGATAAACTGCACATGTGTTTGAAGATTGAGTTGAAAATAACTTTTTTTTTAAAAAAAAAAGTTTCTTGAGAGAAGTGGCTAATCATCTGCCAATTTTAGTTGATTTGATGATGTTTCTCTACTTTCAAGTAGTTTATTGAAGATTGTCTACTCTTCTTTTTTTTATAAACAAGTTTCAAAATTGTGGCTAGATCAATTTCGGTTCAAGTCAAATCATTATCGTATATTTTCGTGTACAACATAAACATGGATCGGGTAACTTTGATACTTGATCTCTTCGTGTGGGTGACTCGTAAAAGCATGGTAATATCTTTTTTTTTGTTGATTTTACAACTTTATATAAATCGTGTTTATTCTTTGTTATACCTTGTTTTGGGGATTGAAGAAACTTTTCAACTTGTTTGGTTGAATTATGGGATTATGGAAAGTAGGTTGTACTTTAGTATTTTGTCTACGGTCTTGCGATCGGAAATTTGTCATGTGATTATGGTTCAGTAAAAACCGCATGATCCAAGTCTTCACATGCACACTACAAAAAGTGGTCTTGGGTTCGATGTACCTGTACTTTCTAGCTAGATAGCCTAGATTAATGCTTCTTCATCATTTTTTTCAACTACAGTACTATTTTAGTTTGATTTGATTATGTGTAATTATGAAGTCGTTTAAGTTAATGTTTTTACTTACACTACCAAATCACTCTTGTTATGGACCAAAACAGGAAAAAAATAATAGGGTATTATAATGCTTTTAATTTCAATATCAGTAGTTACTATACCCGATCAAACTACATATGGGAGGCATAGAAAAACAATCAATATCCAACACGAAGTTAATGAAAATTATCTCAACCTGATATGATCGTCACAAATGTGAATTTACCAATTTGATAGACTAACTTATTTATCATACTTTGTAATTGCGTATGTCACAAAGCTTTATAAATTTGATTATAGGTCAATAATACAATTCGAAATCGACACCAAGAATACATCCACTCGAATGGACTTGTCGAACTTAACCTGATTATGATCGATGTAGTACTTGGCAAGAGAGTGTTGTTTCGTAAATACGTTCACAAGGGGAATGGATCGGACCATAGTTTTGGTACCATTTCAATGAAGTAAGGACGCCAAGAATCCACTAGAAAGAAAACCATTTGCCAAAGAAAGCAACCTTCAAATTCTTATTTCAACGTAAAATTAAAACTTGATGAGACTTCCATTGTTGTCAACACTCTCAAGTAGAACCCACAATTTGGGGAATATGGTAAAATCCAATTCTAAAAATGGCAATAGTAATGGCACAAATATGATTGAAGTGGGGACCTTAATAAGAAACCATAATAGGGCACACAGTTTGGATATAATATAACAGTGATCCTACCATTTGTGCGGTTCATCTTTATTTGTGGCGAATTCTAAATAGAAACCATAAAAGTGCACATAGTTTGGACTAGCATGTATGCAATTATGCTTGATTAGCTTTCTTCTAGTGTAAGGTTTTTGGACAGCTTCTAAATTTAATCAATCAACTACATTGTCATTTGTCAACACTCAACATAAACTTCGCAGAGTTTTGATTAGTTGAACCTAATGCAATGTTGCTTGATGGCCTTTGGTCGATCGTATTAGGTTGTCTATCTAATCCTAATTAACCCGTTCATGTGACAATAACTTTTTAGATGAAATATTTGGACTTGATTCCCAAACATTATCTTATGACAATCCGACAATGCATATACTCGTACATTTTAATGTAGTCCATCAAAAATCTACTTCATTTTTCCGTATCGGCGTATGATAAATAGCTTCTTCTATTTTTGCAAAAATACGAAAATCTACTTTATTTTTATTTATTTTTGTTATTTATACTACTACTCTGTACTTTAAATTATTTTTGATATTAAACCTATGTATTAATTGCTTTAACAACTTGTCATTTATATTCCGCACCTAATAGTTAGTGCGCCAATTTAGTTGCAACCGAGGGAGTCTAGCAAAGAAGTTGAATGTTTATGTTCATTAAGCTTTAGTGTCTATTTGGTTCAACATGGGAAATCATATATAATGGGAAGTTTTTTCCCTTACTAATTAGATTAAAAAAAAAAAAAAAAAAAAGGTGTTTGGTTGACATCATGGAAATTAGTATGTACATCCTATGAAATAACTTCCTATGCATTGTAGTAATTCATTGGTCTAGAGGGGCGTTGGTGAGTTATTTCCCATGCCATGAGGGAATTTACATTTCTTAGAAAATTTCTAACCAAACACAACATAATTTAGCTATTGCCTAGGAATTTCCATTTTTTGAGAAAAATACCTTCCAACCAAACAAGCACTTAGGGCCTGCTTTCATACGATTATTTTTAGTTTAGTTCAGTTCAGCTCTAATATGTTCAGTTTAGCCCAACTCAACTCTAATAAGTTCAGTTCAGTTCAGCTCTAATAAATTCAGTTCAGTTTAGCTCTAATAAGTTCAGTTCACTTCTAATAAGTTCAGTTCATTTCAATCAATGAGAACAGATACTCTCTTCATTTAAACTTTACCCAAGATCCAAAGCTTTTTAAGGACCTATTTTCTTAGGCCCTAAATTCCTTATGCTCTCAATCTATCCATCTATCCGTACATTGCATAGCCTTTTTGTCGTTACACTCCAAGTGGCATCCTAAGACTCTTCCAATTAACATTTTCCACATGACACGTATACACTTTTTTCAACCATTTCCACTCTCTCTCCTCGACCACCTCCCACGCGTGTGCCTTACGTTCAGCAAATCACGTGACTCCTTACACGTGTCACCCTCCCATTTACCCTTTCTCATATATATATCCACCTCAAAGTCACCTTTCCTACTCAGATCTTCTTCACTTCTAAAAAACACAAGCAATGAAATCTGCACTTCTAAGAACCGGTTCAATCCCGGTTCAAACCCTGAACCGGAACCCTTCGTTGAACGGTAGTGCATGTTGTTCTCCAAAGATCTCATTCCGGTCTGAAAATAGTGGGTTTAACAAGATTAGACGGTCTAACTCCGATACTGAGTTGAATCGGTCGGAGTTGATGATCATGAGTTCCCGTTTAAACCGACTTGGATCGGTGTCTTTTCCCATTATTGCTGAAGAGGAGTTAGCGGGTGGATTCGGAATTGGAATCGGAACCGGAACCGGAAATGGTAAAGGAAATAATTATGGAGGTAAAGGAAAAGGTGGGAGTAACAACAACAATAATAATAATGGTAATGAAAAGGGTAGTAGTGTTGGAGAGTATTACCAACAAATGTTGAAGTCAAATCCTGGTGATTCTTTGCTTTTGAGAAACTACGGGAAATACTTGCATGAGGTAACCTTTCAGATTTCAATCCTATCGATATACTTCCTTTATTCAGAATTAATAATTACGTGATCGTGGTGTTTTTTTTTTTTTTACAGAATATTGTGACAACTAAATTTGAACAAGGAATTTTTTTTTACGATTATGTAAGAATTATCCAATTGAATATGTTTATGTAATATATAGGTGGAGAAAAATGTGGAGAAAGCAGAGGAATGTTATGGAAGAGCAATATTAGCAAGTCCAGGAGATGGAGAATTATTATCATTATATGGGAATTTAATTTGGGAAACTTCAAAAGATGAAGATCGTGCTCAACTTTACTATGATCAAGCTCTTCTTAACTCACCTGATGTTAGGTAATTAGTTAAATTATTTATTTGTGTTTATGTTTATTGTTTAAAAGTTGGTATATTATTTATTTGATTCTTATTTTTTAATTTGTTCATGTTTTTGATAGCATGGTATTGGGATCATATGCACACTTTTTATGGGAAGCAGAGGATGATGAAGAAGATGATCAAGAAATTATGAAGCATATTCCTGCTATGGTTGGAGCTCACTAATTAATAAGTCTCAAAAATTGGCATCGATTTTAACTTTTGATTTTGAGTTTTAACCTTTTTAGGGCATTAAAAAAAAAAAAAATCATTTTGTAATGTTTTGAGTGTTAATTTTCTAGTTTTATTACTAACTTCTAAAACTATGTATTACTATTAGTAGGAAATAAATAGGATGATGCATGTAAAAAGAGAGATGCAAGACTTACAATCACTATATGTATACCAGTAATTTTTATTTATATGTTTGAGTATATATATATTACATCGATCTCTAAAATAAATATTTTTGCCATTGTTGTCAATACTGTAGTAAATTTTGTTTCATCTAAAGATTTTGATCAAGAAGATCAAAATACTAAATATATAGGGAATGTGGCGATAAATATATATAAATACTTTGAACAATGAATAAATCTAGGAATTAATATGAGTACGAAAATTTTGTCATACCGCCTTTTTTTTTTTTTTGAATGTATTTGTTATTAGTAAATAGTAATTCAATATGATTAAAGAACAACTTTTTGGAAAAGGGAAAAAACTAGATGTCAAAAATATTAAAAGGTATAAAGTAGGTAATCAATATACATACTAAAATTAATCAAATGAAAAGAAAATAAAAATCCATCTCTATCCATATAATATGGGAAATCATGTGATCATGTTGCTAATATAGAGAGCAAGCTAATAAGAGAAGAGAATTTGTAAAAATACAGAAAACTACAACCAAAAAAGTTGAATAAGAGTGAGATTTATTTTTTCTTTATTTTCAATTTTGTTGAACGTCACTTGTAACTTTGCGCGTGATTTAATTAAGCTTGTAAAGATTTGTTGATAGGCCCAATCACTGTTTTTTTTACTCCGTACTTTTTTTTCTAACTTCCTACAACTTGTCTTAATATATGACAGAAATAATACTTAATGATCTTTACACTAACTTAATTAGTAATTGTTGATATTTTTGTGCATGTTAATTATTGTCAATTATTAGTATTAAGGATGTGATCAAAATTGCCCTTTTTGGCTGCTTCATCAAATTATCATAATCTAATTAAAGAATACTTTAATCCATCACAATCTTTGGATAATGATCTAATCTTATCAATTAAGTGTTGGATGATGTCTGCTAATTATAAAAAAAAACAAAAAAAAAAAAGAAAGACTTTTTTTAGACTTGACCAATTGGAAGATTAGCAATTAATTAACACATTTCAATTTGAGCGTGTAATTCCCAATTTCAGCCTGTTTAAGGACCTAGACAGGTAATGAGAATTTCCTAATGACATGATAATACTGTAGTATATGAATATATATGATACCTAATGTCCTAGTGCATGATATTACAAAATGTTGACTAATCATGACATAAATGCTAATCTTTATACTTATTGGGCCATTTAGATTGACAATGAGTAGATGTTTAAGGTGGCCCAAGTGCTTAATAAGATTCACCAATCATGTAGCCCATAAACTCCTACTCGTATTATTGTAAAGATACAGTGGAAGTTAATTGGTACGGAGTAGTTGATTAAGGGCATGTTCTTTTTCGTTGAAATTCAATTCAGTTCAGTTCACTTCAGCTCAGCTCAGTTCAGCTCAGCTCAGTTCAGTTCAATTCAGTTTAGCTCTTAATTTACGTCTAATGATATTGCTAATGATATAAAGCCAAATTTCATTCTTTTAAGCTCTTATTACAATAATAATAACAATAATAATAATAATAATAATAATAATCAATAAGTAATAAATAATAATAATAATAAATAATAATAATAATAATAATAACAATAATAATTGAAATAATAATACTAATAATAATAATCAATAAATAATAATAATAATAATCATCAATAAATAATAATAATAATAATAACAATAATAATAATAATAATAATAATCAATAAATAATAATAATAATAATAATAATAATAACCAATAATTAATAATAATAATAATAATAATAATATGTACATTTGTATATACACATATGTATAGTAATAAATAATCAAAGATCACTAATCCGTAGTTAAAAATCACTAATTAATTAGTTCAGTTCAGCTGAGTTCAGCCAATCAGAACAGGCCCTAAGGGTCTGTTCTCGTACGTTGAAATTCAGTTCAGTTCAGTTCAATTCATTTCAGCTCCTAATTTCTTTCTCTTATAAAATATTCATTTCATTTCATTTCATTTCAGTTCAGTTCAGTTCAGTTCAGTCAATGAGAACAGGCCCTAAGGCTAGATACCTAGATTGAAGTATATGCAATGTGTTACTAGTGATATTGTTTTCAGCTATTATTTCATGTGATACATTGAACATACACACAAAAAAAAAAAAAAAAAAAAAAAAAAAAAAAAAAACATTGAACACTAAATTGATGCTCCAACATTATTAGTAGAGATACTGGTATCTTTTCGGCTAGTATTTTTAGTCTTATTATATAAATATTTTTAATATTCGATATAACTTTATAAATAAGTCATAAATGCATGATATAAAGTACATTTAAAATTACTCATATTTTAGTTAACCATATTACCAATACTAGTAATGAAGTAATGCTTATCCCGTTGGCTAGGGCTAGATAAGTAGATGGTGTATGCTAGAGGCCTAGAGGTAATTCACTAATTCTCACGAGTGCCTAGTGATGCATTCGATTTCAACCTATTTTTTTGCCTTGTGACACCCCTTGAATTCTCAATTGATCGTTCAACATTATAATTAACCTCATTGAGCCATTATCTATAATCAATGTAAAGCTCCACTAATAAACCATAAATGCACCATTAAAACCTAACAATAATCATATCTTAACCACACCATCACAAATAATGCTTCTTGATAACTCTACATGTTTATATAATCAGTGACTCAGATCACACATTGTCAATTATCTCGTTTAAGCATCTAATACACCGACAAGGACATTAACTAATAGTATGGTATGTGGATACTCCATATCAAGTGACTATACGAGTTATATTTACGAAATTACGAGTAAGATATATGATAAAATGACGTCAACTAATCTATGCCATTTATGCTACGTGGTTTTCGATTGTAAAGGGCCTAAAATTGACACTAATGATTTATTTCGATTGATTCAAGTCATTTAGCCCACCCCAAACATAGAAAACGGGCTGATTTACAGCCGTCTTCAACCTTGCACCCCTTTCTTTCCTCTTCCGTCTCCTTCATCTTCCTGCGTATTTCTCTCTCCTGAAACGCAAGCTTAACAATTGATAACAATGGCGAAGAAATCTAAGGAACAACCCAATAAAACTTCAACTCCAAAATCTAAAGAAAATCCCGCAACTTCTGAAAACATTTTAGACAAATTATTCGGCGAAATTCCTGATACCGAAGTCTCTAATTCCTTGTTTTCTTCCGAAAATCCATTTCGAAGAAAGCCAACAGATTCAATTCCAACACCCCAAATCCCAGAAACCCCTATAAATGCCGAGGTTGCGAAATCCGAATCCAAGACAAAGAAGAAAAGCAAGGACGAAAAATCTTCTGATGAGGTTAAGAAATCGAAGAAGAAAGATAAACTAGAGAAAAACCCTAATTTGGGAAGTATAGAGGAGAAGGAGAAGAAGAAGAATAAAAGGAAGAGAGATGAATTGGAGAGAGAATATGAGGTGAAGAAATATGGGGTTGCACCAGATGAAGAAGATGAGAAGAAAGAGAAAGTGGGTGGTGGGAAGAAGAGGAAAGCGTTGGATAATCCTGCAGAAATGATGGTTTCTCAAGAGGGGTATGATGATGAAAGTAAGCTTTTGAGGACTGTTTTTGTTGGGAATTTGCCATTGAAGACTAAGAAGAAAGCTTTGTTGAAGGAGTTTAGTCAATTTGGGGAAATCGATTCGGTTCGAATTCGTTCTGTTCCAACATTGGATGTGAGTTTGTGGCATTTTTCTTTGTTTTAGGGAATTTATTTTGTTCTTGGGTATGATTTGGTTTGTGTTATTGAATTGATTTTTTGTTGTTACAGAGCAAGAAGCCGAAGAAAGCTTTGGTTATCAATGGGAATCTCAATGAGGCAGTTGATAGGTAATTTCTTTTATGTATGAAAGATTGAACTTATTTCTTTGCTTTGGGTTTTTGTTATATGCTGCTATAGAATATATGTTTTGGTTACCTTTATGTTGTGTTTTGAATTGCAAAACACATTGATTTACATTGAGCAAAGTTCCAAGGTGATTGGAGATAAATCATAAATGTCAGCAAGTTGCAATTAGTTCTAGCTATATGTCAGGTATTGATCCTACTGAATGTTTGATTTAGTATTTCTTACATAGTTACATGTCATTCAGACTGTTTCCTAGATAATGTATTTGAAGAGGTTTTGAAATAAGATAGTTGAAGAATGCATTAGGGTTTAGGGTAGCTACCGCCTACCGGCGTGGTTGGTAGAAAACTGAATTACAAAGTTTTGAATACAGACATTGTGGCGGTAGGAAGGGAAACTAGTGTTTGTTTGGTGAATGGCAATGGGATAAGGATGTTTTGTACAAGAATGTGAAGAATCTTTGTTCGGACAGTTTGTTTTAGGGCGTTGGAGATATTTGCTCTCGCTTCCTTTATTCATCCAACTTAAAATTTTCCTTTCACATATGAAATGGAGAATAAAGGAGTAAGACCATGTACTTTTCGGAAATAATAAGATTAGAGAAGTTCAGCTAGTTTTGTTTTAGATAAGGGTCAATGGGATAAGGATGTTTTGTACAAGAATGTGAAGAATCTTTGTTCGGACAGTTTGTTTTAGGGCGTTGGAGATATTTGCTCTCGCTTCCTTTATTCATCCAACTTAAAATTTTCCCTTCACATATGAAATGGAGAATAAAGGAGTAAGACCATGTACTTTTCGGAAATAACAAGATTAGAGAAGTTCAGCTAGTTTTGTTTTAGATAAGGGTCTTCAAGTGAGAAGAAAGAAACATTCTTGTCTTGTATTAAGGGTTTATACCTCGATTGTATCTAGTTTACTTGGCTGACTATCTGGTTTTGCTATACATTGGAGTACTTGTTCATGATATGCTGTCTTCTTCATGTGTACCTGGCTGGATGATTTTCGTTATCCACGCACAATTTTCTTTGTATTTTCTGACAATGACCTTTATGCAGTGTCAATGCCTACATTGTATTCAAAACAGAGCAAGCTGCTGAAGCCTCCCTAACACATAATATGTCTATGGTATGTCTGCCGTTGGATGGGAACTTTATCTGCTGTTGTTTAAAACTTTTCTTTCCTCCGTAAAGTTTCTGCTTGACTGTCATTCCTTTTTTGACCCGTGTTTAACTTTGTTTTAGATTGGAGGGAACCATGTCCGCGTTGACAGGGCGTGCCCACCTCGGAAGAAACTGAAAGGAGACGACGCTTCAGCTACTCTTTATAATAATAAGAGGACAGTTTTTGTGGGTAATTTGCCATTTGATGCTAAGGTATATGCTTGATATGCTTTCCATTTATTTTCTTTTTAAAATTGTCTATTCCATTCATATGCTTATTTTGCTCATTGGTTGCTTTCAAAACAGGATGAGGAACTTTATCAGTTGTTTTGCAACACCAAACAACTTGAATCTAGCGTTGAGGCTGTTCGAGTGATTAGGGACCGGCACACAAGTCTTGGAAAAGGGATAGCTTATGTCTTGTTCAAAACAAGGGTATGCCTTCTTCTCTGTCTATGCAATATCCATCATGTTCCTAATTAACATTGAGTTGCTGCAGAGAGATGCTACATCATGTTCCTAAATTCATTTCGAATTGAAATGAATTTATTGCATGAACAGGCACATCTAACGCATTTATTTTGAATTATGGAGGTGTTAGGACATCATTAAAAGGTTGCCTGTGTTTTCCTTTTGCAATTTATTTGATGATTTAATTGCATCAAACTACGTTTAACTATCCATGTGTTCTAGACTGGAAGATTCAGAATTATAGAAATAAGGAAGAGATGTGACGAAATTTTGGAGAGTTGATAGTTATTTGGTGCAATTAAATCGCCAAAATTTGGTTTAAAGTCCTTGTCTCATGGGAGGGGATAGACAATTCCAATAACAATATAAAGCAAAGTAAAATAGAAGACATTCACAATTTTCTTTGTGGTTTATGTCTCTTTGATTCTCTCTTTATATATTATTTAATTCCCCTACTAGTTGCTTCTCCAAGCTTATTCTAACCTCTAATTATGCATTGCCTGCACTATTCCTCCTGTTTAAGCTACAGTTACATATCCCATGAGAGAATATGTATGTTGTTGCATGGAAGCTATCAGCTTTTATCAGTCTGCTAATATTGTTCAGTGTTTTAGTAGTTAATAGCCCATATTTGGTAAATACTTGAAAATACTTATATATGTGTATCAACTATTAGGCATAAGTGAATTTATTTAGTTCATCACATATATTCTTCTGTAGGAATCATGAAGATCGATATGCATTTATCCTTTATATTTTGGCAAGTATTAGTCTTCACATCTTTCATTGCGTGTGTACTGGTGTGGACATCTCGTATATTGCTACGCTGGAGCATGGATGTGTGAACTTATGTCTTCACTTTCCTTGTGCCTTGTTTAGGTGAGGGTGTGCAAGGATTTGTACCCCTTGTTAGACTTGAAGTTTGATGTATAATGTATTCATCAAAATCAGAAGGGCCATTTTTTTAAATACAAATATACTGGGATTTGGGGCTTGTCTGTTGTCATAAGCAGTATCACATGCTGTGGCTTGACTAGTTGACTGCCTATGTCTTTTTTTTTTATCGATATGCTCAACTGTTGTTCCTTATTACCAAGATTGAAGTGGAAACTGCATATATTTACTACTACATGTTAATGTATAAATTTGACAAGTACACAGCATTATGAATTTATGACAATAGGTGAATTTTTTTATTTAAATTTTTTTGTACCAAACCATCACTTCTATATTATTTTCTCTTTGCTTAAATATTGCTTGTGTTTATATGATGGCTTGTGGACGCTTAAGCAGTTAAGCTTATTCTGCTGGTTTCACTAGCATTCTCCTATAGTCCTATCTAGCTTTTTCTGAGATTCACTCTTAGAGTAGGGGAATATGAGTTGGCTTAGGACTTCATCTTCCAGTGATATATAGTATCTTAGTTATTGTTTTCTACCACATCATGCATATGTAATGCATTCTATAGGCGTGATAGTTGTTGATGCTTGATAGATTGTTTCCCACGTCATGTTTTTAAAATTTATGTGATGTTCATGAATTAAGTGAACATTTTGTTTCTTTGTTGCTTTTTCTCTTTGAGTATACAATTTAGTACGTTATTTATAGGGTTAATCTCAATTTCTTAACGACGACTTTCTTTTACAGGAGGCTGCAAATATTGTTTGTAAAAAACGCTTGAAGCTCCGAGACCGTGAATTGAGGATTTGTCATGCAAAGTCAAGCACCCAATCCTCCACACCCTCTAAGAGGAAAAGTCCAGGAGAATCAGAAAGCTCCCCTGCAAAGAAATTTACAGCAGGAACAAATACTCGCTCCCCTGCAAAGAAATTTTCTGCAGGTGCAAAGACTCCAGAAAGTCGCTACAAGGTTGGTGCTGGTGGTGATACCTCCTACCAAGGTTTACGTGCAAGTAAATCCGGGGAGCAAAAGAAAGCTCCCATAAGAAGAACTGCTACAAAAACTTCTTTTAAACCCGCAGTGAAGAGTGGAGACAAAATTAAGCAGAGGACAGATAAAAGACCATCAGTAGCAGCTAGAAAGGCCAAAGCAATTGCTATGCAAAGTGGTGGCGCTTCTATCAAAACAGGGAACAAAAGAAAAATGGATGCCAGAACGCCCCAAAGTTCCAACAAGAAAAAGAAGGCTATGAAATCCAAGTGAAAGGGCCATTTTTTGTCCTTTCAAAATTTGTTATAGTTTTCACTCAAAAAGAGACTCTGTAGTTTGATCTAAGCAGTTAATACAGCTGTGTACGATGTCCAAACTGATAGATTGCGAACTAATACAAAGCTGTATGTGTAAGTGTATTATGGCAATATATCATCTCCTTTGTTTTTTCACAAGTTGTCAGAATTTTTTCTATACTGAAGCTTTTGAGAAAATTTCTTAATTTCTTGCACCTACACTTGTTGATTTGCCTATAGAAAGCAGCTACGTTTGTGCTCCCTAAAGTTTTGATTCTTCTATCCTTTTCATGATTGTTGAAAAAACAAAACTTCAACCATTAACCTTTCACAAAAGCATAGTGTTGTTATGAGTATCATTACACTATGTCAAAAGAAAATTATTCCTGATTAACCAGCTACGTTGTGTAGCAAACTTTATTATGTAATACTTATAACAGAATAGGAAAGGGGTTGATTGCAATCCAACTCGACTGCATTAGATTTTTATTACTCCATAGGAATTTTGGGTAGGGAGCTCTTGCCTTCTCAGCTGTGAATCAGCTGAAAACCAAATCAGCTGAAAACCAACCACATTTTCAGCTGTCATTCCTATTAAGGTCTTAAATTGAACAAATGCTGTAGTGAAGAACCAAGGACAAAATTGAATACGAAAGCACTGAAATTCCATAAAATGTAGATGCTGTCAAATATTTTACATTGCAAAGTAAAACCAACCAACAAATCTACTGGAACTAATATCCACAACTTTCACATAATTTTAGCTATCAGCACAGCACAGGTGACAGGCCTTCTTATAATGCAATTGTAGACCAGTACAGTAGATTCCGACAGACAGGTATGATATTCTCAAGAGTTAACCAAGGTTAGACATCAGGCCCTAAGCAGCTGTCCCTTAAAAAAAAAAAAAAAAACCTTGAGCTCATTCCTTCAGCAGTGGTGCAGGGGACAGCGAGCGGTTTATTGGACCGTATGATCTGTACAGAAGTGATCAGAAGTAGGGGATTCAGCAGTATCAGCACTAACTGAGAAAAGCAACATGGTTATGTCTAGTTCTTTGACATCAAGGTAGGGGTGACTGAAACAATCCCAATGAGGAAAAGTGTTGCTATTGACTGGAAGTCATACAGATCGCCTATTGATCGCAGTTCTCCAAGAGCTATTCCAGCCTGCCAATAACAAAAGATAAAATCTTATCACACACAATATCTCCAAAATCCATGGATGATCCATGGTTTAAAAGAAGGTATTATGAAAAGAGCAAATATTAAAGATGTACAACTTAAATCAGGAAAACTCAGTCAAGATTCAAAGCATTTATCTGCTAATTTACACAAACCACCTCTTAAATTCAATATATACAAGGAATAGCCAGATGCACGAGGGGCTCTGCGAAAATTAACATGACTGAGGGGTCGTTTCAGGCAGACATAAGTCATGTAGCTTGACAATCTTTCATTTTCACTAAAGAAAAAAGAAAACTAATTGCTCTTATTATAGATATGTAGGAAATACATACTCTGACGGTGACAAAGGCAGCAGGGATCAGTCCAATGAAAGTCGCCAAGAAGAAGATGTGGTAAGGGATATCCACGATTGGAGAAGCCACATTGATAAATGTATTTGGCAGTGTGGGCGTTACTCTTAGAAAGAGCATGTAATTTAACAAGTTTTGACGTCTCTTCGCAACCTGAAGGTAATGGAGAAAATATAATCAGCCTGAGAAATCATTGGTCATGTTTAATAAACAGTTCATAAGCAGAAGTAGCTGTTACCTGAGCTTGAAAGAAAGTTAGTTTGTCCGGCCATAATGAAAAAACAAGAGGTCGGCCAATCAATTTTGACAAGAAAAAGCACGACGAAGCTCCAGCTGTAGCAGTGAAAAGGACCAGCGCCAAACCTCTAAATACACCAAAAAGAGCTCCAGCTAACAAAGACATAAATACAGTTCCTGGAATCATGAAAGTCTGCATGAAAATGTAGACCACAGAGTATCCAACCAATACTTGCAGCGTATAGTCACTCGTGTAGCTCTCGAGATGATCTCTAAAAAACAAAGGATTAACATCATTCAGTACATCATTTCTTCTTTCAATATCATGGCATTTCCAGGGAGCAATTTTTGGAAAAAAAAAAAGAGTGACACATAATTAAATACTTGACAAATGGAATAAGAAAGAATTTTATATTTGTATAACTGAAGCATAGTGGTATTCCAGAGCTGTTTGATGGATCTGGAATAATGACTAATGAAAGAAGATACAAAACTCTACACATTGGCACATTGCATATAGAAAAATGCATACTGTATAGATTGAGGGATCTAAAGCAGTTGGATGTGATAGATTGTTTAGCTTACTTGTTGTGAGGTTCGTCTTTGATGAACCTTAATTTAGCTTAATGGTTGTTAGGTTTGTCTTTCATAGAGCTTATCACTTGTTTATATTCACATCCAACTGCTTTAGATCCCTCAGTCTACTCCCGAAGGCATACTAAAAGTATGAAAATATCTCAGTTTAAACTCCTAAGAAACACTAATTCAAGCTCCAGCAAAAAACGGCATGACAAAGCCTCTATATTTATCATAAAGACAGGCATATATTAAACCAGCCGAGCCTCTCAACCCTGGAAATAAGCACAGCATCACCATATACCTAATGGCTAATGTCAAGACACAAAGCAGGGATATTGAGCCCATATCAGCATCAGAATGCTTTACAATATTTAAGTCAAATGACAATGCTGCTAGCATAGTACACACAACTTGAAGAGGCCATCAAATACTAAATGATCAAGCTCAAGACAATGTTAAAAAATAATATCACAGTAGTGATGACTTTTTTTCAAAATTTTAATTATTAGTATGGATTAACAGTTAACCCCCAAACTTAAGCCATAGAATTCTGCAGTTTTGTCAGAATGACTACTATCTGAGTATCTGAAGATCATTTCCCAATTAAAGCAAAGTTCGTCAAGAAAACTGAAGGTGATGTAATGACACCTTCATAAACATAATAGCTACATCAAGTTCACAATACTACATTGAAAAGAAATCAAAACTGGCACGCTACGGAAATCTGATGAATTTGCAGACAAACATAGAGCATACATTGTGATTGAAAACAGCATAACCACCATAGAACAAAGTTATAACAATCAGTCAATCAAAATACAGGATTACCAGAAAATTTACTAAATTCCAGAAATCACAGGCTAATAAGGTATACTACTAATAATAATTTAGCTAAAGCAGCAAAATCTATTGAGAAAAGCTGTGCATGCAGCTAAAAACAGATCAATACTAATTTGGACTACATGCCAAAACAGAACAAAGAAAGATAACTGTAAGTAGAATGAATTAAACAATCACATTTTCACATTAATGTCACAATTTAATTTTTGCCTATTATACAAGAATTTGCAAAATCATACTTATAAGAAAAGTAATGAATAGTAACGGCATGCTAATAATAAAACATCATCTAAACTTACCTAACCAAACAAAGAAACAGCTTATAACCCATCAATGCAACACTAAAAAGATTCAATCTTTCCCCCCTTTTTTGAATAAGAAACAAAGAAAATCCCCATATTTCAGATCTAACAACAAAACTACAAGAAAATTAAACTCGGAATATTAGGGGGAAAAAAAATCAAAAAAAAAAAAAAAGTCAAATTTAAGCTAATAATCATAATGAAAAACTAGAAATTGCTGAAAAAAGTTAAATTTATGAATGAATACCTAAGAATTTGTAAATCGTCAAGGGTACGAGGCAACTTGAGGAAACTATAATCAGAAGACGGCATAGTTAAATAAACACCCAAAAGCCCTAATCCATATGCAAATACAACCCCAAAAGCTGCTGAAACTTCCCACATTGTTAATGGATACTTTGAAATTGATTTTTCTTCACAAACTAATCTTTCATCTGATTTCTCCATTGTTTTTTTCTTCGAATTTTTTGCACTAACCCCACAAAAATTTAAACTAAAAAAATTCAAAATTTCTCAAATTCGAGGTGTTTGTGTTTCTGGGATTAAATTGTGTAATGACCAGATTTAAGAAGATAAGGAAGATTTGGTTTGGTTACTTTCCTAACACTTCTCTGACATTTCTGTTTTTTACGTTTAAGCTTTGTTCGATTTTGTGGGAAATTTTTTGAGAATATTCGTTTCCCAAAGAATAGAAATATCCTAATTGATGATTATCAATAACTGTATACTAAAATACACACTAGCAATGACACGTGTCATCTGTGTCCTTAGTTTTTTTTTTTTTTTTTTTTTTAATTATTTATATTTTAGTAACAAATCTTTACATATATATTATAATAATAATTACTTATAGAGTATAATAGAAGATTTGATGTATAATGTATCCTTCCAAAAAAAAGTACTAACAATTATAACTTAAGCAAAAAAAATAAAAAAAAAATAAAAAAAAATAAAAACTTAACATAATTTGTGAAATATGAAGGTTCTTTTTTGGGAAAATATATAATATTAACATAATTTGTGAAATATAAAGCTTTTTGTATTTTGGGAAGGTATATATTAATTATGTACTATGTTTATTAGAAGATCATTTTTTTTGTTTGAGGAAACAACAAGATCATATATTTTTTTTCCCCTTAAAAAAATCATATTTTTTTCTTGAATTTATTTATTTTAAAAATTATGTAATAGAAGCTACAAATTTTTACAATGAAATGCAAATATAAAATCAACAAATGATATTTTTGTTATTTCCTTGGATAATTTATGATCTAAATTTTAATCAATTTATAATCTATAATTACTTATGGATATTTCAATAATACTGCCTAGTTCGACACATGTTGATTATTCTTAGTGTAATTTGAATAATAGAAATTACCGTGCATGGTACGGGATCTAACCTAGTTGATTATATACAGTAGGATTTTAATTAATGACAAGATTTGTTAACCTTTTTTTTCAAATTATTGTTTGGTGGGATTAAAAAATTCAAAAAGGGTTGAATTGGGAGAGATGATGTGGTCCAACTTTGGTCGTTTGTTTTCTTGTCTTTTATGATTTGTGGGTTATCACTTGACGTTCAGATGTTAATTTCATTTCAGATTCATATTAATGATGTCTTCCCCATGTTTTTATTTAACCTAAAAATCTTTGGGTATTCATTCTACACCTAAAAAACCTTAGGGCCTGTTCTGATTGACTTAGCTGAACTGAACTGAACTGAACCGAGCTGAACTGAACTGAACTGAACTGAACTGAACTTATTAATTAGTGATTTTTAACTACGGATTAGTAATCTTTGATTATTTTTAACTAACTGACTATGAAAATTAGTTTAAGTTGTGTAGTATTTTAATTTTCTCAATGAGATTAACATTAGAAATATGTTTCAAAAAAATAGAACCATTTGAACAATGAATTTTATCAATATTATTATTGTTATTATATTATTATTAATTATTGATAATTATTATTATTATTTATTGATTATTATTATTATTAATAATATTATTATTATTATTGTTGTTGTTGTTGTTGTTGTTGTTGTTGTTGTTGTTGTTGTTGTCGTTGTCGTCGTCGTCGTTGAATAAGAGCTTAAAAGAATGAAATTTGGCTTTATATCATTAGCAATATCATTAGACATAAATTAAGAGCTGAGCTGAACTGAATATCATTAGCAATATCATTAGACAAAAATTAAGAGCTGAGCTGAACTGAACTGAACTGAACTGAACTGAGCTGAACTGAACTGAACTGAACTGAACTGAACTGAGCTGAACTGAACTGAATTTCAACAGAACAGAACAAGCCCTTAGTATCACACGTTTGATTTGAGTCATTTCGTTTTGGTAAGTCATTCGAGCCATGTGTAGCGTAAGTGTAACAAGTCTAGATACATATAAGTATACAATTTTTTTTGGCTGGTAAGGGGAATGATTCTATTAGGCTACTGGAAGTCTGAAACCTTTCACAGAGTCACAAGTCCTCTCAACTCAGGTTAGTGGGCTACATACTTTGAGAGGGGGGAGGGTAAGGGAATCTCCACCACAAAGTCTATCTGGTGGGATTTGATCCCATAACCTCTTGGTTGTAAGATGCAAACTTAGGGCTTGTTTTCATTGACTGAACTGAACTGAACTGAGCTGAACTGAATATTGGAAATTAGGAGCTGAGCTGAACTGAACTAATATGAATATTGGAAATTAGGAGCTGAGCTGAACTGAAATTCAACGTAAGAGAACAAACCCTTAGTATACATTTTTTTTAAGATGGTAAGGAAAAGGGCTATACCGGGTCAAAACCTCTCACAGGTCCTACCGGCCTCGGTTAACAGGTTCGGGATTTTGGGAGTGTGGGGAAGGGTAAAGAAATCTCCACCCCAAAGTGCCTCTAGTGAAAATTGAACCCCTAAGCCCAACCTCAAAGTTGTAAGGTATAACCCTTTCCACTAAACAAGCTTAGCTTGGTTACGAGTATACATTAAATGACGTGCCGAAACACTCATATAAGCTCATATGTATAGACGTATAGTACTCCACCAGGTGGATGAAACAGTCTCAGGGCAAAATAGCAAAGAACACGTGAAAGAGGGGTTGGAAACCGACGGAGAAAACAAAGGAGATAGCGGCCCCAAGTGTAAATGCGCAAATCGTGGGGTACTTCTAGTTTTTTGCATGTGCCACTATTTGCTTAAACTACGCGTTTTATGCTTAATAATCATACGGAGTAATAGTACAGTCAGCTCCTATAATTACACTTTTGCGCTCATTGTTTGTCGATACCAAATGGTTTTTTGCTTATGTATTTTTGAATCGTACTTAACCAAAAGACTAGGAACAGTATAATACTATAATGTATATGACGATCTAGGAGGTTATTCTTACTCTTCATTATAATATTAATTGATGTCTTAAACATTGATTGAGATTTGGCAAATTGTTTAAATTATTGCCCTTTCCCTCATTAATTATAACGTGGGCTCATGATTATATATTTGGATCAAGCAACTTGCATCATCATATCAATATTAATGAAAATGTGTTGAGGGTTTATGTCAATAATAAATTAAAATGTGGAAAAACAACAAGGTTTATTATGGATTTACTTGTAATGATAAATTGCCAATAATTATATTTGAGGCACAAGTTTACCTTTAAAACATGTGGGATTTGATTTGTAGGAAAGTATTCTTGTACTCGTAAATTTTATTGAGTGGGTCATTGCTTGTAAAAGGTTAGAAAAAGATCGGTTAGTGGGAGTTACAAATCAAATTTCAATAGTGAATGAGATGATAAACGAGCAAAATAAATATAAAAGAGAGAGAGAGAGAGAGTGATTAGACACAATATATTATGAAAAGGCAAATACAAAATTATTAAATTATTGTTTTTGAGCTTCGGGTCTATATTGACCGTATCTTATAAAGATATTTTAGCTTAATCTTACAACTAATTGATGATAAGTAAAGAAGTCCGCTAATCTTTAAAACATTAAAATTTTGTTTGTCTCAACTACTTAATTAATGATAAGTAACTCTCTAGGGACGTATGTCTCAACTCTGAAGGAAACTAAAAAGATAAAAATGAGTTCTGATCTTCTGATCCGTATGTCCGTAATAGAGATGTGTTAAGGCCCAATGGGCTTACATACTAAAAGTCTAAAACTTCAAAGTAATAATCATGCATTCATGTGCTAAGTCTGCTCAAACGGATTATTACTTGAAGTTTTAGTATGTAAGCCCATTGGGCCTGTTGACTTCCCAAGCTTAATCTATACCAGATTACCAGGAGCTTGCCCATCAACTCAAGCCATTACCATTTATCAAAGAGTAACTTAAGAAGATACATCCTTCATTTACAACAAATGATTTACCACGTATAATAGATTAATAGGCCTAAGCCATGTTTCATCAGGTGAAGAAAACACGACTTAATAACCAAGAGTGTTCTTTTTAAATTGAGCCATCAAGGTAAATTAAGTACAGAAAAATTAGGTTCGAAATAGTCAAGTTATGCTAAATAATTATGGATCTTCATTTTTTATTTAAAACTTTAATATTTTGTATGCTAGTTAGTTCAAATTAATTCAATTTAGTGTATATGAGTTAAATTAAATATCTTTGGATAAGTCAATTCAATATAATGCAGAAATAATTAAAACTTCATTGATGAAAATCAGGTAAATATACTGCACCCTTGTCATGTCGACACTTAATTTTTTTGCACAATACATGCATTATTGTTAATCACCCAAGCCATGAAGGATTTCATTTTCATGCATTTAATGCACACAACAGCTTCTGAAGCAATAATACTTATTATCAACCTAACTTTCTCATCCATCCATCTCTCTCTTCTTATCATCCACAACCATAAATTCTACTAGCATTTACAACTTACCTCTTTATTCTTCCTTCTTACAAATTCCTTTTTTATATTCTTACAAATTAAAACTCTTTGTTTCTTTCTAAAAAATGGCAGGAATAGTATCCAAAAAATTCTCATACCAAAAGCTAAAGCAAGAAGTCATTTTTGAAGAAGATCTTCATCATCAAAACAAAAGTAAAAAAGATAAAATTTCCGAGATTATTAGAAGATCATCAACATCAATAAGATCAAGAAGCAGCTGGATAAATAAGCTGAAATTAAGGAGAAAATTCAGGGTTAAATTAGGACGTTGTTTTAGAAGGTTTTTCAGAATCAGAAGAAATAAAAAGCTTAAAGTTGCAAGATTAGCTTGGGCTAATAAGGTTTACAAGAGATTAAAGGAAGGTCAATCTCATTTTGGTGATCTTTTTGCTGGTAATTACTTGTTCATGCAAGTCACTCCTGGCTCCTTCGTCAAGAACAACAAAACTCATTGCGTTTCGTCTCACCAATTTTATAATCATAGCAATACTACTACTACTACTACTAATAAGCTTTCTAGATATCCCTCAAGTTATACTAGTAATTATGTTCTATCTTCTTGAATAATTGTATAATTATATTATATGTATGTTCATGTGATTTGATGTATTTTTAAGCTTATTATGTACTCTGGACTTCATATAATGCATGTATTTACCAATAATAGTTTGTGATATATGTAACAAATAACTTATTGATAAACAATTTCAATGGTGCATAGTTATAAATAAAAGTTTGAAGAATTCAATTAAGACTTTAAAAGGCAGATGCGTGCAAGATATAACAGCAATATCGATCTATGTCGTTTTTAATTTGTTTTTCTTATATATTCTACGTACTAATGTGTTCGAGCTTATGCAACTAATTAATTAAAACAGAACGTGCTATTAATTTTGATGTTTAATTATGTTAAGCTATCTCTTGTTTGATACATTAAGGTATCTTAAATCCTTAATTAAGAATTCAAAGAGTATTTTTGTCTCACATCATAATTAATATATACGGTACGTAGTGTATACATATAAGGTACTCTTGTATAGTTCTATGTGCAGTGCCATTATTGTTTTAATTAATCTCATATTATCATGTTTAATTAATAAAATGAAGTTGTTAATATAAATCCAACTTTAAGAAATATAATTGGTTTTCCCCTTGAGCGTACGGTATACCTATTTATTAGGCATGCTTGAGTGTAGGTATGCCATATTCATAATAAATTTGTAGACTTTTGTTGTTCATCAGTACTCCGCATTACATACAAAAGTAATTATTTGTAATCCTTAAATAATAATTCAATTAATTAAAAAAATAAATTTTGGAGCTGGTAGATAATTGAAAGTAACTATTCGTAATTAAGAGTCAAATTATTGAAATGAATTATGTACCAGTTGGATTTGAAGATGTGTGAATCGAATATAATTAACTAGTGCAAGTTAATTAATCCTACGGAGTACTACTCCATAGTACGTCCATATATATTACGGAGTACTCGTATTATTAAGTTCAACATATATAATCACAATTCCATGAAATTTTAAACTCAAATGTAATTTACAATTTGCTCATTAAGGTGTTAGCCCTCTCAGTCTCTCACACATTCAATCTCTTTCTCACTCTGCCAGGCACACAATCCCACCTAACAAGTTCAATTTATAGCTAAACACTTATACGTCCCTATAACACGTAAATAATCGTAGTACTCTATCACCTAAAAACACACTCTTTACTACTCTACGGCTCTACCTAATAACAATATTAAGTACTTAAACATATAAGTATAGTCTTATTTCTTATACTACTAAAGTAGTCCTTTATATTCTACCACATGTCCACATTACTAGCTAGCTATGTTAGTGTTTCATTAGATACCTCGATCATTTTCATGCATTTCATGTGAAAATAGCTGGGAAAAATGCTTTGATGCTCTTTTAACTCTAAAAAAAATAAAAAAAATTGTTTGTCAAAAAAAAAAAAAGAATTTATATACTCCTTTCGTCCCTTTATTTTTGCCCCATTCCCATTTTTTGGGTCAAACTTTGACCATAATTTACCGTTAATCTATGAAAATTAATATAGTCATGACTGGTCTTGTTAGATTCGTCTCATTGTAAATTTTATTAATATCATGTTTTTATAATTTTTACCTACATGGAAATAAAGATATAGACGTTTTAGGACGGGTCTAGAAGACTGTGCACAATCAAATAGGACAAAAAAATAGGAACAGATGGAGTAAAAGTTTTTTTATTTTATTTTATATATATATATTTTAACTCTGTATTGACTTTATTAGTGTAATTGGTTAAACTCTACCAACTTATTTTAACATTTTAAATAGATTAAACTCTATTATCTTATTTTTAATTAATAATTATTATCTGCTATTTTAATTTACTTTTACTCACGACCTTATTTTATAATGTGTGTAAAATAGCTATAAATGAAACTTTTATTTAGAAAGGAAAAGAGTTTATCAGCAGTTACATAAACTGCCAGGCGACCACTCACCTCATAAAACTGATTCATTTATTATGAGCCCAACTCCCACCAGCTGTCTCTCTCCTTCTTCTGCAGTCTTCCCTAAAACTCTCACTACCCTTTTTCATCAGCATTATATGCACCCCTTCTTCATTCATTTCTCACCACAAAACACACATTTTCCTTGCACCTTTTTTCCTTTTTTTCACCCTCAAAAATAAAAATGTCATGCAAAATTTCTAGATTTTCATACCAAAAGCTAAGAAAAGAGGTTATTCTTGAAGAAGAAGATGCTGAGAACAAAAAACGAGTCATTAAAACTTCATCATTTCCAAAAATTACCAAGTGGTTTGGTAATAAGTTGAGAAAGAGAAAGTTGAAGTTTAAGTTTTCTGGGTTTAGAAGATTTTTCAAGGTAAAATCAAGGATTAAAGTGGCAAGATTTAGATTATCATGGGTTAATAAGGTTTTGAAGAGATTAAAGGAAAGCCAATCACATTTTGGTGATCTTTTTGCTGGTAATTACTTGGTTATGCAAGTTACTCCAACTGATTTCAACAAGAAGAACACAAACAAAAACACTATTATTGTGGGTAATCCTTATGGTCCTAATAATAAGATTACTAGTTTTGCACATTTTACTTATATGTATTAAACATGTTTAGTAAAAGTCTAGTGATTAAGGGGTGGTAGATTTATAACTAATAATTAAGGGTATTTTAGTAATTTTAAGGGTATTTTTTAAGGATGTACCCTAAAAAATAAGGGAAACTTGGTTATTTAATTTGGTACTTTGTATTTGACATGCAATTGTACTTCTAATAATATATTAAAGATATATAGTAGGGGTTCACAAATCACAACAAGATTATCCGAAGAAGCTATATCTCTGAATTAACATCAATTGATAAAGCTACTCACTTTTAATTGATGTGCATCTGAAGAAAATATGTAACTTGTCTTTGCTCAGGTTTTTTAGGCAAAGACCTAGAATTGTTTAATTGTAATAATGTTTATTTTAATTTATGGCACATTAGCTTATTTATTTCGCCTGATTTTATCATGCATTTCAAACATTTTCAACATTTGTAATGTATGTAGCATCCGATTCAACCTTTTTAAAAATAAGAAAGATTAAATTGTGGGGGTCTTAGCTTGTTATCCATTTATAGCAATTAAAGTATGATAGTTCGTCAAACTAGGGATATTTTGCGATAAAGTTTTTCTAATTAAATACTTGTATTGTTTATAATAATTTTGTGTGTGTGAGTCAAAGTTTGTTGTAAGTCATGGGTGTATGTACTTAACTTACATGTGCCCAAGTAGATAGACTTTCTTTATTATTGCTTGTTCAAATGAATATATATATGGAGTATGAAATTATGATACGAACTACTCCGTACATAACATGCATATAGTTATGTATATATGAATATTTTAATAATATAATGCGAAATGGAGGAAATTCTTTGTATAATTTAGAAGTTGAATCTAGACAAACATAAATAAATTATTAAGATGACACTCAGCCAGCCATGAGGCCCATGATATTGTGACAATGAGGTCAATCTATATCAATACATTAACAATCAATCATATCTCTAAAATTATGGAAGTGATAGATTTTTATACTAGAATAAGACAACGACTAGAAGAGTATTGAGAAGGTGATTAGTAGCTATTACGTATATGCGAAGAAACAAGCTAGCTACTTTGTAATTGGAATTTGGAAAAGGTTTTTAGTTCGCTTATTACAGGGTTCAAAATCATTTGTAAAAAACTTACTAACTTGTCTTAGACTAGAGTCCTAGTCCCAACTTGCAAGTGCTTGAGCTTGACTTCTTGTTACCTAATTAGCCTTTATAAACTTTGTCAATTAAAGCAAAGTAGGCTATGTTGCAAATATATATGGGCTTGGCCCGACTTGAAATATGTCTACCTTTGATGTCTCGTATCCAATTCCAGTGGATTGGGCCATTGATCTTTAGATCTACATGAATACATGTTGTATTCAATTTTTTTACTCATATCCTTTTTCCTTCAATAAATTATAATAATAATTAAAAAAAAAAACCTACAAACAAATTCATATCCTTTGTTTATTTTTTTTATTTTTCATTTCAAGGTTATTTTAAGCTTTTGTAGTTCAAATTTCTGGTGTAATTATACAGGACAACTATATTGATGCGGGGTAATGTTTATAAGAAATTCAAAGAATTTGTTGATGTAAAAATTAACTTTTGTGTGGCTCTTTATACACCAAAAATAAGGAAGAAGTTTCCAGAACTTATTAAGGTTGCCCTATATATTAGGTAAGTACTTTATAAATTAGCCTACCAGTGTTGCTATTCAAATAACCATGAATTCTGTAAGCCTTATAATAAAGAAGTAAGGGCAAATCTAAAAATACGCGCTTAGTGAGAATCGAACCATATCGCTTAAGTCCCCCTTACAATTTAGTAACTGTATCCAACTTGTCCAATAAAAGTGCTTCCTCACCACATACCAATAGGATACCACTAAGTTTTCCACTAACAAAAAAAGAAACTTTTATCAAAGATGTAAAGTATGTATCATATGATAGCAAATGCAAGATCCAAATATAAGATCTAGTGTCTACAGTCGACATGCATTTAATTGATATTAAAGAGTAAAGTGACGAATTCCACAATCGCAAAAGATTTCCATGTCCAATGCAAACAAATCAACGTTGGATGATAAATGAACTAGTTGTTTATAGGATGAAAAGGATTGGTACCGGAATCCATGAAACTTTCAACTATTATTCCTACCACTTGCCGTGGAATCAACAGAATTATTCCTTTGGATAAAGCATTATTATCCACCTAATTATCCAAAATATAATGCATACCAATTACCACGTACTATTTACATTTACATATGTAATATACTCTTAATTCTTTTACTTTCATGATGAATATCAAATGTATATGTTGCAAGGAAGATCCTTGGTTCCACTTTTTAATATCACAAAAGGATTTCGATTCTTTATTTTTGATAGGACCAATAGTCACTTAGTCACTAGTATATTTAGGTAACTCAAGTTCGGCCAGGAAAATTATATAGCTATATAACCTCTGACATATTATATTTACTTATTTATTAGTGTTTTATTTTGTTACAAAATGTACTTTGTATATGTTAAAATCCTTCAAGAAAATTATATAGCTATATAACCTCTGACATATTATTTTTACTTATTTATTAGTGTTTCATTTCGCTACAAAATGTACTTTGTATATGTTAAAATCCTTCAAACGAATCCCATAAGGACTGATCCCTAGACCTCGGGGATACGAGCTGAGAGTGATGTCGCTAATCCATCACCTCAACCTCATCCGTATCAATTATAACTGATATAATACAGTGAGTTTGGACAAATACAATACTACAGTACTTTACTACTATATTACACATTATACTCATTGACATTAAATCACTGTCACAATGATCATTATTCATTACTTTTCCCTCAACAAAATAACAAAAACAAATTGCACCCAAAAAAAAAAAAAAAAAAAAAAAAAAAACCTTGTTCCATTAATCGCAACCGTTAATCGTATAAAACAAAACGAGGCACAACCGTCCAATTGATAACGCGTCCAAAAACTATCACCATAAACCCTCAGATCACGCCACGTGTCAACAAATCTCATCATTAACTATGGTTAACCTTCAAAGTTAAACTAACCCAAATTCACTCTCACTTGATTTACCCAATTTAACCCTAGCCTAATCTAAGCTATTTATACCTCTTCCCTCTCCCCACATTCATTCCTTCATTTCTTCTCTCTTTCTTTCTCTTTCCTCCATTTCCTCTCGTTTTTCTTCGACATTCTTGGTTTTTCGACGCTTAAACCCTAATTTCTTCGCAATTTTGCTAGGGTTTTTCCGTGCATTGTTATGATAGCTGTAACATTTTCCAGAAATCGATTCAATTTAGCTTACCTACGTCGTTAATGGCGGAAGATCCTCGCCGTTTTTCGATCGGTTACGCTTTGGCGCCGAAGAAGCAGCAGAGTTTCATACGAGAATCGTTAATCAACCTCGCTCGTGACCGTTTGATTGATTTGATCAAAATCGATACTGGAGTACCGTTGATCGATCAAGGACCGTTCGATTGCATCCTTCATAAGTTGTACGGTGACGATTGGAAGAAGCAGCTCGTCGATTACAAGGCGAAAAACCCTAATGTCGTGATTTTGGATGCTCCGGAATCAATTGAACGACTTCATAACCGGATTTCGATGTTGCAGGTTGTTTCTGAGTTGAAATTCGTGCGAAATGACCGCGATACGTTTGGAATTCCGAAACAAATCGTGATTTATGACGTTGAAACGCTTCAAGATCATCGGTCTTGGGAAGGATTGAAGTTTCCGGTGATTGCGAAACCCTTGGTTGCAGATGGAAGCGCGAAATCGCATAAAATGTCGTTAGTTTACAATCATGGAGGATTGAGCAACCTAAAACCTCCGATTGTTTTGCAGGAGTTTATCAATCACGGAGGAGTAATATTCAAGGTGTATGTGGTAGGTGAATACGTGAAATGTGTGAAGAGGAAGTCGTTGCCAGACGTTTCAGAGGAGAAATTGGAGAGTTTAGGTGGTTTGGTATCGTTTTCGCAGGTCTCGAATTTGGCAAGCAATGAGATGACGGATGAGAAGTACTACAAGATGATGCACTTGGATGATTGCGAAATGCCGCCTCAGGAGTTCATCACTGACATTGCGAGAGGATTGAGGGAGGTCATGAAGCTGAATCTCTTTAATTTCGATGTGATTAGGGATACAAGACTCGGAAATCGGTACCTCGTGATCGACATTAACTATTTCCCAGGGTATGCGAAGATGCCGGCGTATGAGAGTGTGATGACGGATTTCTTCTGGAATGTTGTGGCGAGAAGAGAAGTGACGGAGAATGAGGAAAGTGAAGAGAAGAGTGAATTGGTGGATAACATTGGTTGCTGATGATGAAATGCAGGATAAATTTGTTACAGTAGGTGACAGTTTCTTCTTCTTCTTTCCCCTGCCCCAAAAAAGAACAAGAAATTGGAGGTTTTTAACAATTTCATTGGATAGGGTGATAGTATAGACTGGTGAACAATTAGGCTTTTTCTTTAATTTTTTTTTTCAATGAATTTTTTTTTTGTTGTTATTGCTGATGATGTTCTTTTTTTCTTTTTCTACCTGACTAGTGTTTCTTTTGTTTGTGGAGACATTATTAGTTGGGTGTTAGATATCAAATGATGTATATTCCATCTTGGCTTCGGAATTTGAGGTTTTATCTGAAATACTCTTGAAATGGGTTGTAGACGAAAAAGGGAGGCTGCTTTGATGTTTTTAGGAAGTGTTTAGTTTGTTTTTTCTTGACAAGTTTTGTAATCTTCTTTCCTAAGGAAATGTTAAAACATGTGTCTATTTTGGGCACCTTAGATCAATGAATTTGTCCATTTGGTTTATTCAATTATTTGCGCCTTTTTTCCTACTTATTTTGCAATGGTATTAGTTAGCAAATGAATCATGGTTCCGGATACATGGATGGAACTAGCATTTGGGTGGTTGTCTGAAGCACATACTCTGTATTAGGTTTCAACATGTTATTTATTCAGAATCTTGTACGTATTGAGAGTTTGAGCCCCTCAGTTCTTCTTTAGCTTGCACTAAGCAGCTTATGACGTGTTTGCAGGAACCGATTAGAATTGCTATCACTGCTATATGAAAAGTGATTGATTTTGGTCTATTGAATCCAGTTTGAATCCATTAGAGGGTTTGGGACTTTGGGTATCATCCATTTTATACAGTTAACCGGCTCCTTGGCTATTACATTTAGAGTGAACTATTGACCTAGTTTCCCTGTGCCGGTTTGGAGCCCTTATATGTTTTCCATTGGTGGACATTGTTCTATGTGTGGTTACTAACTAGATTTTTCAGTCAAAAGTTATCCGTATTGTTTTTCTTCGGATAATAAAATGAATTGCTATGTTGAATTGTTTATCTACCAGGTCTTAGATAGTGCTCTGCAACTTAGCAGTTTGTGTGGATACTTGATTTGAAACAAACTTAAAACTTTTGGAGCATGCCTTCTCTTTCTGAAGGTAGTGTGTGCTGAAAAGGACTATTTTTTATTATTAAATCTTGCATTCTTTGGTGTTAAAATGCTGTAATGCTTATCATAATGTTACCTCTGTAGTATCTTGTTTCAATAATGAATTATGCGTTGTTTCACAAATGCATTTGTTAGCATTTTCAAATGAGTTATGACTTTTTTTTTTTCTGTGTTTTTGTATCAAACTTTGGTTTCAACCAAGTGTACTCTGTATATGTTTAAACTCTGTGTGTTATTCTTAAAGTTGAAAGGCAGGGGAGCTCATAATTCATATCTTGTTTTGGTGAAAATTTGGCTTAAATTGTGGATGTGATGATACTGATGAATCAGTGATTATTATATCGGTTAAATAAATTAGTTGTTTTACCTGGTTTTTCTGGATGAATTTCAATGCACTGCATGAATTAAACTTTTCAGAGGTTTATTTCATATGGCCAAAAATAAAGAACCCTAGCTCTATTGCATCTAATTGTTCCAACTTCCTTCCATGTAAGCATTTTATTGCTTGGAACCTTAAATAGTGAGCAATTGGTACGATGTGGAGATTGCTTGGTAAGTTTTACATTCCCTTATGACTCATATGTTCTGCTACTTGAATGCTTGGTTTGATTCTCAATTTTGCCATCGCTGTTTCTGTGATAAGAAGATGCACCAACCTGGCATCAACGGACATTTTGAAATGTTGGATGAATTTTGGGAATGAGGAATTCTGTATAATGTCAGGTGCTAATTTGCTGATCTGTGATAGTTTAATGTCAGACCTTTTCACAAATGTCATGATAAAATTTGTGCCTTTGTGGTATCATGTATTATCCAGTGTTGTAATGATACTTCGTTGGTTATTTGGTTGTAGTTTTTTGTTTTTAACTTTTTTTTTTGGTCAGTGCAAGTGTGAAGTGAAGAAGTGTGATATGGAGTAGTAATCATAAGGTTTAAGGGTGATTACATTTCTTGTATGTGTCAGTGCACGTGTGAGGTGACATTTTGAATCAGTTTTAATGGAAGCACTATCATTTATATGGAACAGCGAATAACAATTTAATGTGTGCTGTGTCACAGATTGTGATGAGGATATCTTTCTGATCAGTAGCTTGCTTTCTTTGTTGTATGCATTCCTTTTTCAACTTTTAATACGATCTCTCTCTTTCTCTCTCTCTCTCTCTCTTTTTAAATATGATCATACACATATATTGTGAATTATTTATTGTCTAAGATCCTTACCGTGGATTATTGGAATTCATTCTGTTTTAGAATGTCTTGGTTTTGTCTCCTCTTTGGATTTTTCGTAGGCCCAAGTTTTGGGCTAGGATGATATTCACTATTAATAAAGTATCTAGACATCTTAGTCCTCATTTCCAGATGTATCTTTTTAGTTTTTTTGGGATTTCTTATTGAGGTTTAAATGTTTGATATAGTTAAACACTATTAATTCATGGAGTATTTGTACTAAAGAGTGGCTAACGAAGTTTGGTGACATGTTAACTGATGGACTATGTGATGAAACAATGGGGCATTTACGATTGCCTGCCATGTGAGACCATAGTTTTACTAGGTGAAATCTGTGAAGGAAGCTTAAATTATTTTTTCTGGTAGGTTCTATTATGTTAGAATTCCACTCAGCTCTGGATTCTGGTGATATGTATATAGTTATTCTGATTGCTAATAGCCTCGTGTGTTTCTTGGAATAGAAGACAGTATGGTACAATTTTGATTATAATTTGCCAGCATGGCTGAATGTCTTTATAGGTTGGTTTATTCTCTCTTTCTGATTGTTTGAGGCAATATATTGGGACAAGTCTTTTCTTTGTCTTTTTTCTTACAACTGCTGTTTAGGTGGCCTCTGCAATGGTTTGGGACAGTTTTGTGTGTGTGTGTGTGTGTGTGTGTGTGTGTGTGTGTGTGTGTGTGTTTGTGTGTGTGTGTGTTTGTGTGTGTGTGTGTGTGTGGGAGGGTGGGTGGCTTTGGGGTGGGAAAAGGGCTGTTAATGATTTTCTGATGTGTAGTTAAGTTATGACTTTTTTGTATTCAGGATGGGTTATAATTTTTATTTGTTTTTCGCTATTAGTGTTGATTTGTTGTTAATCATTTGGCTGAACTGTGTAAACTTCAATGTTTTCTGATTGTATGAAGAATGGTTTCTATTTTCTTTTTCTCCTTTGTAAATAATGACCCCTTTGTTTCCAGTGGAAGTTAATGTACATAATTTGTTGGATGTGGAGAATGCTTTTGCTGAAGCCAGCATAGGAAGTGCATGGAAAGCAAACGAGACACATTTATTTCATCAGGTTTGTTTTGTTTTGATCTTATTAGGTCTTCTTTGTGATATGGGATCACTTGACAGATTGATAGCAAGTTAGAAACCAAATCAGGTGCTGAACTGGGGTAGTTTAACTAGGGGTGAGTGGGTGACAAAGTTTGCTGATAGGGTATGTCGTTGAGTTGCATCTAACATATACTGTGGCCTTTTCCCAATTAAGGTGGTGATTTTTTTTTTTAGTGGAAATAAGCTAGTTTAGTAGATTGCATTGCAACTTGAAGTGAGACTTCTGGACGAATTACTTTCTTGCTGTTAAGTTTGCTATAGCTGAATTCCCGGTTGTTTCTTTTGGTGTCATAGAGCCCTTCATGTCTTGCTATTATTCTGTGCATAAGTTAAATCATGACTCTAGCCAGAGCTAGGCATAATTTAAACAACTGAGTATAAGACAAAGTGAGATTAATTGATTCTTGATGCTTTATTGAGACTTTTGTGCTGCTAGAGTGATATTTGTGACAACCCCAGCACAAATTATATTTAGGGGATGATTTTGTAGCATATGGATACGACATGCTTGATCGTGGATTTTATGATATTTGCTAGTCAAATATACGCTGAAGGATATGTTTTCATGGTGTTGATAGATGTGTGGTATGTCAGTTAGTGCCTTCTGAGTAATTCTGTAGGTTCAGAAGTTGGTTTCTCAATCCATTTGCCTGAGTTTGTAGATATGGATATTGATACATTCTATTTATTCTAATAGAATATCTATAAACGGATATGGTAGGCACTAGGCAGCTAGTCAGTTACACTTATTTGGTTTAGTGTTGTAGGAATTACATGCTGAGATTCTAAGAAGAGTGATAATTTTTTGGTTTAAGTTGCTTCCATTTGTCTCTTTGGTGGGCAGCTACTTAATTGTTTTAGCGGTTCTCAGTGGGTAAGAATCATGCTGTTGGAGGCTATCTGTGTAATTATGCTTTTAGTGGTGATATATGTATTCAAGCCTTTGAAGGTTCTTCCAATCACGGAAATTATGTTAGTTGCAGTTTTCCTTTACTAGTATTTGTTTGTCCAGCCATCTACACCTAGCTAGTTCCTTCTATATTATGTGACTCGAATTGCTAGAGGTTGCTATGCATCTATTTCGTTTCTGGTGTTTAGGTGTGTTTAGTTAGCCCTCACTCTCTCAGCACTCTGGTGAGCCTTCTGAAGGAACTCCCCCGGGGTGTCAGCATATGATGGGTTGTCCCCTTTGCAGTGTGTAAAAGTGGTGAAGTCCTATCAATTGAAAGTTTGAAACTTGGAAGTCTCTTCTCTCAGTGATTCTTGTCTTTTTGTAGTAGAATTAAGCTTGTGCATTTGATGATTCAAGTACAAAATTGCGTACTTTATAGTGTGTTGAAGGAATGAAAGTTGAGGATGTGATGAAGAGCTGCTGAATTGTGCTCTTTGAAAATTTTGCTGTGCTGCCGGGCCAGTGGTTACTGAGAGTCTTGATAATTCCGATAGATTTACCTGAGACCGTGTTAGGATGGCTTCAGCTTTGTTGATATTCTCAGAATCTGAGGTATGTGAAGTTGTTATCTTCGTTTTCTTAGCATATGACATGAGCTGTTTTGCTGAGTTATTCCCTAGAAGTAAGGGCTATCTCTGTTCAAAGGAAAATCGTCTCAATCGAATTTTATTTCTTAATTAATCAGGTTTTAAGTGTCATTTACTACGTAATTTTTTTGGCCCTTGAATATAGTTGGGAGAAAAGGAGGAAAGAGAATCTGAGAATGTGCCCCCTTTGGTGGGCTATGACTCTATGAGCCTGTAATATATGTATATGTTGGACTAAATAAATTTTGGCACACTCTCCTTGTTTGAAGAAGTTGGAATTTTGTATGTAACCCCTCTGTTTTCTCAGATTATGATCTTTCATACCCTACGTTTTATTTCAAGTACTTGTATTGTATTGGATCCTCGATATTTTAGTTTTGAAATGGATACTCTTACTTCATGGTTGTACTTGGCATACATATCTTAATTAAGTACGGAGTATCATAAATTTCACCTACGTGAAGTAGAGGGATATTCGTAGTCTAGTTGTATTACGGATTTTGGACATCTCAAAGAAACCGATAAAAGTACATGTACGTTATCATTCATGTTTTTATAGTACACAATGTTTTTTTTTGGTGCAGAAAGTCAAAATGATTCTGATATTGGCCTTGTTTGGCAAATGGCTGTTAGCTGTTGGCTGTTGGCTGGTTCACTTGGCTTGTTTGATCAGTTGAAATGTTTGGCTGTTTATAATGACTTTTGAAATTGGCTGTTTATAAAAGTGTTTGGTAAATTAATTGTTGATTGTTGGCTGTTTATTAGATAATTTGTGGGACAACAAGCCAAAAGCCAACAAAAAAGCTATTCAAAGCAGCTTTTTCATTTTGGCTTAAAAGCTAGCTTTTTTCGCTGACTAAATAGCCAATTACCAAACACATTTTTTGGCTGTTTGACCACCTAAAAAAGCCAAAAGCTAACCAAAAAGTCATTAAAAAGCCAATTACCAAACATGACCAATGTGAAATCTGAGTGTTAAATCTTAATGGGAGGTGTGATACTTGTTACTTTGTTAGAGTAGGTGGTGTATAAGTCGCTTATATTTGTAATTTTTTTTTTGGGACATGATTTTACATCATCTATCATTACATTATACTACGTAATATAACAAGTTGAATTGGCAAGGATGAAAAAATGCACACATTCGGGAGGGCCTTAGCCAAATGGCATTATCATAGGTAAGGAGGATAAAAAAGGAAAAGAAAAAACTATCAAGCTACTTGTAAATAACGGGTGAAACTTGAAGCATAAGCGGATTAGTTACCGTTATTGCGTGTTTCAATTAAGTCTTAGCTTTCTTTACAAGTTCTCTAACAAACATTATTACTTTGTCATCTTTGATCTTAATCTTCATTTACACGTTATTAATTTAATCCTAGCCTTAAGTGAGCCATTTAATTATTTACTTATTTTCCCCCATTCTTGGCATTTATAAGTTTTCAAAGGGTTATGTCTTTCTGATCGATCTTCATACCAAAAAGACTCTTATTTGTATCATACGATACTAATATTCATTACATATTCCCCTTCTTTAAAATAAAATTACAGTACTTGTAATCTTGTATCATACCAAACGACTTTTATTTGTATCATACGAGTACTTGTTTAATTATAGTACAGTTGGGTTGATGTGAATTGAACTTTTAAGTTAATGTTCGGAATCCATAGTTCTTATTAATGAGCTTGATTATCAAATGGTCCTGTTACTAATAATCCTCTTTAATTACTTCCTAATCCAAGCAATTTTTGTACGGAGTATTCTTTAGAGAATGACTTGTGACACTAGACTACCATTAGTACCATTGGTGCTTTGCTTTTCCTGCAATTTCTGATCTCATTTCAGACGTCTTTGATAATTAAACTTGGGAAAAATATGTATTGATTTTTTTTGACAAAATATTGTGATTGAGGAATGCTTTATTTGTCTATTCTTATAATAAAAAAATTGTTCTATTTACCAATTTAATGTTAAGCTTCCATCAATCGTTTTCTGTGTCAATTTCTTATAGGACTATTTTTCTAACAGTTTAAGTAAAACAGCTTAACTAGGCTAATTAGTTATCTAGAAGGAAAAAATTCTTAATTAATTAACTTAATAGGATGAATTTTTGACTTATAATGATATTGCTTAAGCCGAAGGATGTGCTTTTCAACTTGCTTGACAAAGATGGATTATAGATTATTATGATTAGTTAGTAACGAAACATTTAATTTACACAATAATTAAGTGTAATATTTCGTGGAATATGTTGGGATTATAGGTCGTTAATTCTCCGACTATCCTTATCTCATGTTTGTACTTAATGTTTTTCAACTACATGAGTCGCCACTAAATAATCTTTCTCATACATTAAAAATACATTTTTTGGTCGAGGTCAATTTCAATTGCTTGTATTATAAGGATATCATCTTACCTAATTTGTAACGACGCAACCAACGACAAGACCTTAGGTGACAAATAACTGTAGAAAATTCATCCACCTCGAATTATATACTACTACTAAACATCATCAAATGCTCTACTATTTCCTTCTTTCGTGAGCAAATTTTGTCTTTGACGAGTTTATTGTAAGATCGGTGTGACTTTCTACTTTGTATACATTAGTTTTTTTTTTTTTTACAAAAAGTAAAACGAAGAACCTTATTGGACCGATACCTCTCACATATTAAACCCGCTCCACAGGTCAACACTTCGTATACATTTATTAAAAGTAGGCTTCAAACTCCTACATAAGATAGGTGATTTTGGATGATGGTAGTGAAGTGGATATAAAGTTATCCTAGAAATGTATAAAAGTCATCACAATTTAAAATGAATGACACTAATAAAGTTATTCTCTAATGACTAATGTACAATGATAACGAACTATATTACCCTACGAATAATTTACCCCTCAAAAACACTATCTAATGTATTGAAAATCAACTGTATGTTTGATTAATTATTTTATTATGTTCCTTTTTCCATCATCAATAGAAAAATGAAGAAATGAACCATTGAATGTTACACTTCAACCATATCAGCTTAATTTAACTTGTTAGTTGAGTTGTTCTCACAAAAATATGCATTTCCCTTTGTTTTGTTAAACTTTAAATCAAACTTGATTTCGAGCTTCATTTGAACTCGATTGGTTTGTATATACAAGAATTAGTATGCTCAATCATTTGTAATTTTGATAGCTCGTTCCCCTATAAACAAGCTTAAATTTACGGTTTCACTGAAGCTAAGAGAGGTAATACCGGTGAACATTATTGATAGGTTTTAACCATACAAAACCGGCTTTCAGGGTTGTCGACACTGCCAGGAGGATGGAGGCCAGGTTATATTGTTTGGGATTATACATTCAAACTCTTTAAATTCCAAAGTGATTTTGATCATGAAGGAGATATATAGGAGAATCTCTATAGTCTATTATACACCACCGGAAAGTACACAAAAGTAGGAAGCAGGAAGTTTTAGTTCATTTGAAATGAGCAAAAATAGACCTTTGGATCAACTAACCCTAGATACGTCTGAGTGTATGTAACATTTTCAAGAAAATAGAGCGTGTGTATATATGTTATCAGGTAACTTGTAAGACAACCAAACTTATATTAGCTCGATCACTACATTAGTCTAAATAGGAACAATAAATTTTTATATATATCGCCCAGGTACAAGCTAGGTGTACTCAAAGTATTGTGCATGCAAAGTGCACCTACGTTTATATAACACTCTTTGCTTGATCTAGGTCTTAGAAATATTATGAATGAAGTCATAATTGGGGTATTTTTAGCCACGTTTAGTTATTGATTTGTGTTTTGTTTGTTGAGTTTTGTCCCTCTTTAAGAAAAAAGAAAAAAAAAAAAAAAAAAAACCCTACAAGTACATTATTGGTGTAGCTTGGCCACGTTTATCGACTCACTATGGTAACAAATCTAGAAGAGAAGAGTGTTGCCTTGTTGGAACAAATGTTTAGCAAAGCTAAAATTTTTGGGAATCTTCATTTTTTTGTTATTATTTTGGGTTGATTTAACATATTGAGTTGATTTATTGATTTAACATAAGATGTGGACAAAAAAAAAAGAGACCTGTGAAAGGTTGAAATTTCTACTCAACATTAATATTTACCACGTCTTAATTTATTTTTTTGTTAAAAAAAAAAATAAAACTTCACAAGTCAGCTTTAATTAGTAATTACTAAGATAATTAAGTCAACCTTCTTGGAAAAATTATAACAAGTGAGAAAGAGATGATCTAAATCTTTATAAAATTTGCTTCTTTCAATTTGAGTTAAAAAACTGGTAATTATTCTAGAACAGTGCGTAAGTCCAAGGCTTATTGCTATAATATAAGCTCAAATTCAGCTAATCTTATCAACTCCATGAAAGTAGTTAGAGGTTTTCTCTAGACAAAGTGATGTTTCTTATGTAAAGTTAGTGAGCATTAGAGACCTTATGTTCATTTGAAAACATAGTATACTAGTAAACACTTATTCTCTTTTTGAGACTGACAAAGTGCAAATTAAGTAGAGAACAAGTAAAAGGAAGCAAGAACAGAAAACAATATATAGTTTAATACTTAATTTCCCGAATTTCTCTATTGCATATTGATTGTCGTTTAAGGTTATAAAACAATTGTGCGTATTAGCTACTATTGCATCGATTCAGTAATTAACTAGTTCGATATTTTTAAAATAAGTGCATAATAGTGAATTGTATGTAATATTTTACATGACAAAAAAAAGTTGTAACTTGCTCAATGACATTAATTAACAAATTGAGCAATATATAGTACAGAAAATAACAAAGTAAATAAATCATCACTACTTATTTTCTATGCAACATATATAGAAGATCGAGTGAATAATTTAATACAACAATATTCTGTATATTTCTACAGTTCTATGTGTACAATAATAAACTCATTACATGATAATCTCTACAAAACAATGAAAAATTTGATCCTTTAGGGCTTTATACAAGTATGTATATAGGCCTTTTAACTATATGTTCAATCACCCCTTAACATAACAAACCCCCCCCCCCCCCCCCCCCTAAAAAAAATGGAATTTGAAACAAATCAACTTATAAAGTGTTTAATTAACTCAACAAATTAATTTCCCTTGAATTTCATAGAAGAAGACACGTCCATGCATGACGAATTACGAGCCACACCGTTAGCTGCATGACAAGTAAATAAACAACGTTAGTATTTATTACATTTATAATAGTGTAACAACATACGAATTACTCCGTATAATTATATGTACACAACTTTTTAGTAAAATACGCTTAAAGAGTTCTATTGTCAAAGTTTTATTACGAAAAAATGAAAGTAATTATGTATATGAATTAGTAAATTGTAGGGATCTTCGACAATATATTAGACAAAACATTATATATGGAAAAGGAGATTATATATATTATACATATATGTACACAAATTGACATTAATAATTATGGTATTAATTTAACAAGAGAACAACAACTAATACTTACTTTATGAATTGTTTCCAGAAATCACTGTTGCCATCATCCAAAAGCTTATCCCAACCTTCGAAGAAACCATCAGTAGTGGGACCCAAAGCAGAGAATCCATTGGTAGAATTTGTGTTGCTCTCAATTTGGTTAACAGTTGAAACCTCAGGTGAAATATTAACCAATGATGGTAATTTATTTTCATCTAGGGTTTCATAAGTAGTAGTACTACTTAAACTCTTGTTACAATTATTTGTATCCAAGCTTGAGTTATATAACTCTGGTGTATTAGTATCATATTTGTGATCAACTATTGGTTGTTGGTGGCTTGGACCGACCGCGAAATTTGGAGCATGACAAAAACCTTGAGAGGTTGAACACATAGGGTTACTAATATTGTTAATGTTAACCATACCATTAGAATATGATGATCCTAGGTTTAATGCCATGGTTTGGTCCATATTTGGGAGGGATAATGATGATGATGACGACAATGATGGATTGTTTGTGTTTAGGATTTGGAAGATGTTTTGAAGGACTTGGAGCTTGGCTACCTCAGCCGCGGCGTTTGGTTGAATCCTAAGAGCATTGTTGATGTCCCAAGGATTCATCATTGGGCCTAAATTTTGTGTGGTTGAAAGAAGTTGGGAGAGATTAGCAAGGAGATTAAGGTCATTTCTTGGTTTGTGAGTAACTGGATCAATACCCATTTGTAGGAGTTTTTTCCTTAGGTGGGTGTTCCAATAGTTCTTAATCTCATTATCAGTTCTTCCTGGTAGATGAGCTGCTATCCTTGACCACCTATCAAATTTTGACACACAACAAGTAAAAATGAAAAGTTGGTTAATTATTACTAATTAATCACATGAAGAAAACGTACAGAAAAAATTCTATCATCCCCAAATTAACCGGTCTAGTTATTAATTAGAAAGAATCCTGTTTTTAGAAGTAGATGTGTTTGAAACGTACTTTTCGTGTTTTTTTTTTTTTTTAAAAAAAAGACCTACATAGAGAATATGTTGGTGGTTTAGGTTGTTGACTTTGATAATTATTTCTACTAACTAAAATAAAAAGAAATACTTACTTGTTGCCAAGAACAGAATGAAGCTTGATAATCATGTCCTCTTCCTCTTCAGTGAAGCAGCCACGCTTAATGTCCGGCCTCAAGTAATTAGTCCATCTCAATCTACAACTCTTACCACACCTATTCAACCCGGCGGCCTTAGGAAGGGCACGCCAACTTCCAAGACCGTGTTTTTGGATGTAAGAGACGAGCAATTCATCTTCTTCCGGTGTCCAAGGACCCTTCTTCAACTCACTAATATCATCACAACATGGAGCCCTACCCATCTTCGATTTGTTTACAACTTTTCGGTGTTTTCGTTCTTGTAATACTGGTAGAAATTAAAGATGAATTGAAAGAGGAGAATTAAGTTGAGGAGAGAAATTGGGGAGTAGGAGAGTGTAAAGATTAATGGAATTGGTTGATATTCTTGGTGGGACTTTGGGTGCAATATATATAGGCTAGAAGGTTTTGAGGGTGTCAAAAGATCAAAAATGTCATTTTCAAATTAGGTTTAGATTGTATATTATAATAATGAAAACTATATAATATAATAAAAATGCATGGATTAGAAGAGGGCTTCCTAAAAGAAGGCAAGGTTGCTCTTGGGAGAGGGTATAGTTTCAAGGATTTGAAGCCAATAATAAGACAGCATAATCAAGGATTAGGTATTGCAACTGTCATCATATTTGAAAGGGTGATTGTAACTTTCTATGATAATTAATCTTAATTTGACACCTCATTAACCTATGGTAGATTTATTTAATTATCATCCTTGATTATATATATGTTATGCTTTTCATATTATTTTTTCCTATTTTTGTTTCATGTCTTGAATTGCATGATTTCCTTTTTCTTCATTCTTTTTTCTAGTGAAAAGTAACAATTGGATTATGCTTTTACTTTTCATTAATTTTTTTTTTTACTTATTAGTTTATTTTTATTCTTATCTCCTTATTTAGATATCTTGTAATTGTTCTAACTCTATTTAAAAAGCCTTTACCTAAAATTTAATTATTCCATTGAACATCAATGTGTTCCATTTTCAAATCATGATTTATATGGACAACATGAGTACAACTTGTATTATAGCTTTGAACTAATCAATTAATTTACCCTCTTATATTTCAACTCAACACCCACCTAGTTAACATCTATAGCTTTAAATTTTAATTTAATTGGTTGGATGTTTAAATTAAATACGTACTTAAATTTCATGTTTATTAACTAAAGGTTTTGTTTCTCATAACATTATTCCATGTTTGTACGATCAATCAAGTAGATCAACCTATGAGAGAGACCATGTTAATTGTGTCATGTTTTTGCTTGAAAAAAATTCTATAGAGACAATTCATTCTTTTTTTCAAGATGATTGTGTCATGTTTTTGCTAGAAAAAAAATTCTATAGAGCCAATCTAATAACAAAAACAAAAAAAATCTAACAACTAGGCGACCAACATCTAAAGACAATTCATTTCCTCCTTGAATTGTATCAGCCGTCTTCAACCCGTCTTAGATTATACGCACTAATACTCGTACTTAATATCCATTTTGGAAGTTGCTACGAATTGAAGCAAAACCACTTTCTTCGTTTTTTATTAAGATGCAACACTTTCTTTTTAGTTAACAAATTCTATCCATCTCTTATCACATAGGCCATCTTTATTTTTCTTTCTATCATTCTTTACTCAAAAAATTATCTAGTCCGCAATAATAAAAGTGATACATCTAATAAAAAATGGAGGTTTTATTATGATAAAAAATTATGTAAAAACAATTTAAGAAGATGTAAGTATATACGTAGTACTGGTAGTAGTGTGATACTAGGGTTGTACACAGTTTGGTCTGGACCGTAACCAAACCAGACCAAACCGCATTTTAGTGGTTTGGTTTGGTTTATGGTTTGGAAAAATACGGTTTGGTTTCGATTTTTTGGGAAATACGGTTTGCGGTTTGGTTTGGTTTTTCAAAAATTATAAACCAAACCAAACCGTAAACCAGTAAACCGCATTTTAATATTTATATAATTTTTAAATAAATTATAATAGTTATTACATATTATAAAAAAAAAACATGAAAAATCATTAGAAGACTATACGGTCAATATACTACTATACTCTATACTCAATCTCAAATATCAATACTTAAAATTCAATAGGTCAATAACTATAATGTAGTATGAATTATTTTTTTAGACAAATGTATTATGTTTTTTTCCACTGTTAATTTGTTATGTATTATTTTTATTATGTGTTATTGTGTTAGCACTTAGCACTTGATTAGTTGGTTGTTAATTTTATTAAAAATTTGTAGTAGAATTTAATCCCTTTGGGCTAATTATTTGAACTTTATTATAAATTTATTAATATTTGACAATTTTTAGGAAAAAATGTCGTCTCATCATAAATCGCAAACCAAACCGCACCAAACCGCATTATTACGGTTTGGTTTGGTTTGGTTTCAATACTAATATGGTTTGGTTTGGTTTGGAAAATTGACCAAACCGTATTTTGCGGTTTGATTTGGTTTAGACTCAAACCACACCAGACCATGTTCACCCCTATGTGATACAATGACAACGTAGAATAAAAAAAAAAAAAATTGATAATGTAACCACTTCATTTCCATCCATCAATCATATCAGACAATCACCTAATTAATTCTTTCATTTTTTTTTAACAAAAAACTTTTTGTTTGTTACATAATTTCTACTTTATTCTATCTTGGCAACTCTAAACTTCGTATTATACTTCCTCTATTTTATTAAGACAAAAGGTTCATCTATTTTACTACGAGTAGAACAAATGGTATCATCTATTTCACAAAAGCATTACGATTTTACAGTAGTCGTTTTGAAAAATGACTACCATATTATTTTAGTAGTATACAATATGATTGGTTTATTTTTTTTCACCTTATAAAATGGTCACAATTAGTCTTATTATATCTACTATGCATACATATTTATTGAAAATTTTAATCCAATATATAATATTTTTTTTCGAAAAACTATAAAATATGAATAAAAATTACATAACTGTTACTAAAAATTTGATAAATAAAAAAAACGTTGATAATACTATTTTATACCTAAAATTAAGTAAAATAATTAATTATCTGAAAAAAAATATATCAATTATAAACTTTATAATCATGAAAACATTATGGTAGTCATGTTTCAAATGACTACTGTAAAATTTTCATACCATCGTTACGTTATCTTAAAGCTACACATTATTAATAAATTTTTGTTGCTTACATAATTTCTACTTTATTCCTCAATTTGACAAAAGAAAAAATAATCACCTTACTCCAAATCAACACTCTTCCTACAACTTTTTGTTGCACAAACCTCATTTTTGCAATGCCTTCTTAATTTCATTACATTGTATATATGCTTTCCTTTTTTGCAATATCTTCTTTAATTGTATCAAATGGGATCAATTTAATTAGATCGATCAGTCTTCATTTGTATTTTCTAGGTATTAATTAATTTTTATACGGACTAGCTATACATATATAATTTATTGTCTTATTATTTATATTAAGGTACATATTACAAACATAAAAATATAATGTACCATTACTATGCAAATTCCTTTTGTAGAAGAACTCCATCAATTATATAGGAATATATATAATAATAAAAACATTTATTTAATTAATTATTGTTAGGTTGATTCAAGGCCAGGGCTAAATGTTAGTTACATGGGTTCGTTTAGGAAATCTTGGTAGTTCTTATTGCTTTCTCAATCTTCAGAGATACGCTTATAGTTTGGTTAGGTTCGTTTAGGAAGTGCAATTATTTCTGTTCTTCAGCATAACATGCATGTACTGATATTGTTCAGCTAGTTCTACCTGTGTATTTAATTCGGTTCTTATGTTAATTAGTTTAAAAAAAATCTTCCTTTTATTAGTTTATTGCAGTTTAATTTGTTTTCACCTATTGTACGTAATCTAAGAATATATATATTGCTAAAAAAATAGAGTATTCAGCCATGGCAGTTGAATCAATCAATAACTATAAACTAAAGACGAATAAAAAATGACACGTGGCAAAATCTGGTTAAATAATTTCCCTCCACTTTTTCTTTTCCTTTTTTTGTCAGATTATCAATAACTATATACTAAAGGCGAATAAAAAATGACACGTGGCAAAATCTGGTTAAATAATTTCCCTCCACTTTTTCTTTTCCTTTTTTTGTCAGATTATCAATAACTATATACTAAAGGCGAATAAAAAATGACACGTGGCAAAATCTGGTTAAATAATTTCCCTCCACTTTTTATTTTCTTTTCTTTTTTTGTCAGATTATCTTAGGCAATTTTAATATACTATAATATTTTCTTTCCTACTTAAACACAATCTTTCCGTCCCAAATTCAATAAAACATTTTTGTAACAACTTATAGAAAATTTAAGCAAAATAATATTATTTAAAAAGATATAGATAATTTTTAATATAGTTAGCAGAATATCGAATTTTTTCATGCTTATCATTAAAAAAAATACTATATAAAAAAGTTGTTAAAATAAAAATATTTATAAATTTTGGTAAATCCGTGCATTACACCGGACCATAAGCTAGTTCAACTAAAAACATATGGAAAATTCATCTAATAGTAGATATATGTCTCTAGTACATATAATAAATGTGCTCTATCAATTAGTCAATTGAATCATCTTTGTTTCTGGTCTTTTCGTTTTGTATATGAAAGATTTTCAATACGTATCCATAATCAAGTCTATATCCATTTGTGTATTGTCAATTTATACTATTTAATTACCAATTTACCATTGCAAGTAAACAAAAATCAATAACTATTTACTAACGACGAATAAAAAATGACACGTGGCAAAATCTGGTTAAATAATTTCCCTCCACTTTTCTTTTCTTTTTCTGTCAGATTATCTTAGGCAATTTTAATATACTATAATATTTTCTTTCCTACTTAAACACAATCTTTCCGTCCCAAATTCAATAAAACATTTTTGTAACAACTTATAGATAATTTAAGCAAAATAATATTATTTAAAAAGATATGCATAATTTTTAATTTAATTAGCAGAATATCGAATTTTTTCATGCTTATCATTAAAAAAAAATACTATATAAAAAAGTTGTTAAAATAAAAATATTTATAAATTTTGGTAAATCTGTGCATAAGCTAGTTCAACTAAAAACATATGGAAAATTCATCTAATAGTAGAAATATGTCTCTAGTACATATAATAAATGTGCTCCATCAATTAGTCAATTGAATCATCTTTGTTTCCGGTCTTTTCGTTTTGTATATGAAAGATTTTCAATACGTAGCCATAATCAAGTCAATATCCATTTGTGTATTGTCAATTTATAATATTTAATTACCAATTTACCATTGCAAGTAAATAAAAAGTAATACTCAATTCATTTATCGAGTTAGTTCTTTTGTGAGACTATCCTCTCACACTAATAATTGTGAAACATTACATACGAAAGTACATACCTCATAGAAATACGGATTAATAAATCAATGTACGTTCACTTTTATTAATATTTAAAAAATTTTACGTACAGTACGTATATTGATTATATTGATCGATACTTTTATCGTAGATCCATTTGAGATGACCCTATGTATATATTCACCTTAATTTAGTTGCTATGACATCGTGTGGCTAGCCATAATGAGAATTATTACGTTAGTGTTACAGGGGTTCGGTCAGTGTTACAACGGTTAATTCGTCAATGGTACAGGAGCTATGTTACAGTGATTACTTCGTTAGTGGTATAGGGGTTACTCGATCACTATTACAGGGATTACTCGTTCAGTGTTATAGAGGTTATTACTTTGTTCATTTACAAATTGGGTACATGGTGTGGCTAGTCGCATGCAAGACTATTTGCAAATAATTCAAGAAACATAACTTACATATTATGTGATTATTTAATTTCCCTATGTTGGATAATATATCCTAGCTTAATTTAAAAAAATAATCTTAAGTTACGAGGATACTGAAGTGATAATTGTAGATTATCTGATAATTATCCAAAAGAAGTTGGCATAGGGGCATGTCGCATGCATATAATAAACATTGCATGCAGTTTTATATTAAGCTATTGATTTGGTCTAGTGTATCCATAATCCATTAGCTCCATAATCAACTGTTAAATTATAAAAGTTCTTCTACGTAATCCTATTATTAATACATTACATGCATTATTATACTTTGTTTGCATGTGCTACGATAAGCAAAGTGTAACAACTATTCTCTTATTAATAATGCCAAATACAAATATATTATAGAAATATTGATGCTCCAGGAAAACAGAATGTAAAACAATCTACTTTTTAATTTATTTAAGTTTCCTAGTTTTGTCATTCGTATTAAGGAGCTTCTACGGTACATCGATCAATAATACAACTCGTATTAGTAAACGTAATTACTGATTAGTATTGAAAGGATGTACATTTTTGACTGATTTTTATTCAATGTTGAACTATAGTTTTTCAAAATCTAATTAATTACAAGAATTTATCAAATTATCATCACCCAAGAAGTCATCTTGTTTGTCCTTTTTATCCCTCACTAAATGCTAAAAATCAAATCTTTTAGTGGTTTCATGTTAGCCCTAGCTAATTTGTTATGTATCAACCAATTTTATATTAGGGCAGTCTTCAACTACTTCTGTTTGCACGGTTCATCTTCTTTTACCAAAACTCTCCTCCAATAATATTTTGCCTTTTAGATTTTAGGGTCAAATTTTATAATGTCAACATGTGTATTTGTTAATAGATATTCTCCTAGATTTATGCATATATGCATGGCTCCACACATGCACATCTATATGACCAATTGTCTTTAAATATGTAAAAATTGTAAATGCATTTTGGGATATAATAACGCAACCAATGAAACAAGATTAAATGTCTACATTTATATGAAATGTATAAACTTATTTACATATTTATATGAAATGTATAAGCTAAGACAAAATTATAAATATGTATGAATCGTAGCTTGCTATATATAGTGAAAATAAGTTTAGACATACTCACAACTGCTATAATGAAAACAAGCTTTGGTATAGGGAATATACAATTTATTAGATTAATAATAATAATAATATAAGTTTAAATAAGTTTTCAAAAAAAAAAGTTTAAATAATATAAGTTCTAAAAGACTAAGTCGAATACAAATATAAAACCTAACATAGCTATGCGAGAATGTGAGATGGTTGGATCTAAGACTTGCTTACATATCCGATAATTGGGTTTTGGGAGCATAGGCTTGAATTAATTAGGTTCTTCTTTCATTCCTTTCATATCTCAATGAAAACAGTCATTTTATTTTTTTTATTTTTACGTATTGAAAATGTATACTTCGTATTTGGTATGGATATGGGTAACGTATTGTACTAATGTGGAAGGAATAATGGTTAATATAAGGTAAAGGAATTAAGAGAACGTTATTAATAAGTTGCTTGTAAAATTGCAAAATAGATTTTAGGCTTTTAGCCAACTTTTTTTGGTAGCATTTGACCGTTGACTTGTTATTAACCTTGTTTAGTAATAAATTAATTATGATCTTGTTCACTTGACGGGCTGATAATGTCAGTTATTTACACTGACTAATCAAAATATTTCTAAGTCAGAAGTGTTGATGATTTATACAATCTGCTATTAGTGTACTGCTAATTAATGTTAATTACTTGGAAAACATATATTCAACCAAAAGTTATTAAGATAGTTTCACTAATTAGCTTAATTTTTCATTGCGGATGAAAGTTGTTGATGATTTATGTATACTAAAAAGTCATTCGCTAAACTTATTAAAAACCTTATGAAAAAAATCTAAACTCAGCCGAAAATTAATTTTGAAAAAAAGGTAGAAAAACAGCCAATTAATTAGCCATCATGCTGAAAACTGACAAGTGATTGCCAAACTCATCATGTCTTACGTTCGATTGTGGTATAAATTATACGTTTATATATACAGTAGCTAGCTAAGAGTAATATACTTAACTAAATTTATTTGTTTCATTAATTTCATTTTCAATATCAAATTTATGCATTATCTAAATAACATAGGCACATTTTCTAAATCGCTTCCACCAAATAAGACTAATATAAAGTATGATGGATTGCAAGCGACATTGATCTTGTATATGCAATATAACCCACAAATTAAAGAGAGAAGTTGACATGTTAATGTCAAAGTTCATGATATTGGAACTTTCTAAATGTTTGTATTCTATTTTTTCATCCACTTGGTTATTATCATAATTAAACTATGATTCTATAGCGTGTAATTGTAAGGAACAATTTGCTTTTGATATTAACCATAATTGGATCACATATGGAATATACTAAGATACGTCATATGTTGATGCTATTGATTTAAGCTTTAGATGATACATAACAAAAAAAAAATGTCTTGACAAATTAAATGACAACTAGCTAATTACCCGTTTTATATAAAAATACCTTTGAACATGTGATACAATTAAATAAGGGACGAATCAATCCTAAACGTTCCACGTAGTGTATGTACATGAAAGTTCCTATTCATCAACGAAGGATGTACAATTTAAAGAAGAAAAGGAAAAAAACGAAGATTTTTTATCCACCTGTGACACTTAATTGGCAGCATTGGTGATAGTAGTAGACAAGTGTACTAAAATAATAGAGTAGTATTTTGTACAAGAGCATAAAATCTTAGTTGTAATAATAATTTGTTAAAAAAAAGAAGAATCGATGCCAAAATATGGAGCATATTATAAGCAACAAGTTAGTTTTGACCTTAGCATAGTACCTTTATTTGACCTTTTGTGTAAAGTTGGCTCAAGGTTTCTTGTTCCAAATAACAAACATTTATACTAATAATGTGACATTATTTTATTTCCTTTTGTCAAAGGAGGAGTTATATAGCAGTAAGATATGCTGCTTGATTTTCCATCTATCTTACCTCATGATTCTACTTTTATTGGATTTCCATTTTTATTTTTCTTATAATAATTAATAAGTATCCAAACGCGGTACAAATTCATGCAATTGGATAGGATTCAAGGTTAAACGATGTCAAAGGTTTGGTAATATTTTTTTTTTTTTAAATGAAATGATAAAAAAAGAATTAATGAAGCACAAGTCAACTATTTCCTTCAATTCATTTATAGCAATTTTGCTCTTATTTAAAAATAAATCTTTTTTTTTTGACAAAATATTTAAAAATAAATCTCTAGTCTCTAGAATGTTATTATTCATAGCAAAAAAATTTTATCAACATTTGATTAATTTGAATGGTATCGACCTAAAATAAATACATTTTTTTTTTACAATAATAATAACTTAATTAATAAAAGTACAGAACTTGTTCTAGTAATATACTTTATTAAAATTACTTAGATTTGTACTTGTTACTAAATTGATATGAAAAAAATGAAATTAATTTGGAAGGATTTTATGAACTTTTCCCCTAAGTTTTTAGTTGTCGCTTTTCTTCCTTTTTTGTGTTTTTTTTTTCCTTTATTATTATTATTTACTCCGTAGTAGTATATTCGGTAGTACTTATGAAGCTTACATATTCTTTGAGTCATCTACAACCACGGCCTCACGTTGTCACTACGACAACAATGACACAAAATTTCTTCACCGCACAACAAAGTATACTTCAGCGTAGAAAATCAACAACACTCTAAAATTCAACTGTAAATTTTAATTTTTGTACATTCTAGGAAACTTCAGGCAAAATGTGATGTTTTTTGTTCTTAAGTGTATGACATTTAGTTTGAAGAAATTTGACTACATTAAGAATCAAGGGTGAAACAAATATTGTGGTCTAAGTGATATCATTGTTTCATATTAATTAATGAATTAATTAAACCAAATTAAAGTCTAAATTAAAGTCAATAGGTGGCGTCTGGATAACAAATACGCTGGCAATTTGACCAATACAGGTATTTCAATGATCTTACTCCTTCATGGGAACATGTATATTATAATCCAATGCTTATGTAATATTGTATGTACTAATAATTACTATTTAATTAGAGTGTAACCAACTAATATACAATGTTTACAATATATTCATTCTTGTTTACCTGTCTCAACATATGCTGACACTTGTCAATTCTTCTAGGGTATGTGTAATGTGAAATTGTAATTGCTTGTTACACAATACTCACACCTATTTTTTATTTGTTTATTGATGTGATTCACAAATTGATATATTAGGTCATATATAGGTTCAAATTTGCCAATAAAATTTGTTTTTGTAGATATAAATTAGAAGCACATCGTATAATTGGTCTTCAATTCTTCATTCCCAACATATATAACACAAACGCCTTATATATTGGATTTTCTTTTCATGTAAGGTTAGATTTAGTGGTAAGAGATTAATAGGCCTCATGATTAAGGTCATGGGATCAAATCACTCTAGGAGTTATAAGAGACTGGGGTTTCCCTTATCCTCCCCCCTCACACGTCACACCTAAGATGAGTCTGACTTGTAAAGTTGGACTAAATTAACCAATGAGATATACGGATTTAAAAGGATATTTCTTCTTACCATTTTTTTTAAAAAAATATATTACAATATGCCTTAAGTTCTATTTGGGACTATTTTGATCCCTATTCCGCTTTAGTTTTGCGAATATCATACAACTCCCTGCACTTTAACTTAATCTATGGTTGTATCAAACACATTATATAGTCTCATATATGATTTTTACAATAATATGTCACATCATAACCAACAAGAATTGGTTTAAGTGGTAAGTAACTTGATGTTTCTTAAGGGAATTCTCGGGTTCGAACCTCATCGTATGCAGAAACTCTTGTTAGGAGACTCACCCACCATAAGCTAGGTATGTGACCCAACTCGGATTTGAATGTAGTCGGAACTAAGCTCCGGTGAATCAGGTGAGCATCCTAAAAAAAAAGTCACATCATATAATATAATGAGATTGTCTCATGCAAAATTTTATATAGTACCACTCTAATATCTCTCTCGTATCACCAATTTCAATGTTTTAAACCAATGGTGAAAGATATTCTAGTAGAGTGTATTTTTTCCCCTTATTAGTTCTTTTATCTATATATCACCTTAAACGACCCAGCAACACTATATGATATCTGACCTAATCAAAAAGTTGCACTCTTTATTTCATTTTCGGGAACAAAAGCAAATAAGCACCAACATACATGCATGTAAAAGTTGTAAACTACTTGTATATTAGAGTAAAGTCAGAGCCACATAATTGAATATTATTATTAGCCAAAAAATCTTGGTAGATTATGCTTTATCAACTCAAATGTGTTGCTTAGCAAACTTGCTTTGAATTAAATTAGATTGAAAGAGTGTATAAGAAATGGTTTATTTTTTTACTAATGCTCATTTGTGTAACTTGCTGTTTTTTGTTTGGGAGTATTTGACATTTTGCATTTGGATATATTTCATGATTCTAGAGGTTATGTAATTAATTAGATGTTTACATTTCACTTTAATCAATTCAAATCTTCTTCCGTCATTCTAATTTCTAAATCATATATTATAAAAGGATTATAATATAATTATTATGTAATTACATAGAAGGCACATGAAATTTTCCTTTAGAGTTTTAGTTCATGCATATAACTTGATTTTAAGCTTAGCTTTATTAATGTTAGTTTGACGTTATTATTTTTACGTGAACATATATTGCATGGATTACATACTAGATGACGATCGAAATCATTTTTAATACTTTGTACTAAACAATACATGTATAAAATAATATAACAATCTACCCTAAATAATAGAAAGTTTGAAACTAAGAAAGTCTTAAAATCATGCGAACTTTAATTTGGACCAGAGTCTAAGCAATGCATCATACTCATAATTCAAACCCAAATAACATGTTTATTTATAAGAGAACATCATATACATTTCGTACTTGGATAAATGTTCCGTTCTTATTCAAAAAATAAACAAACATAAGTCATAGTGCAAAGAACTTGTAGTAAATGAATTTACTTGATTGTAATAATAAAAAAAATTCATAACAAAATCTCATATAAATACGGAGGATTTTTTTATTATCAATATAAACCATTAAATTTAGTCAAAGTAAAAGTGTCAAATATTAAAAAGTGCCAACTTATTAGAAACACATGAAGTTTGAAAGTACATCATCATAATCAAATAAATATCACCTTCAACTTACATTAACTCAAAACAATATTGAGATACATTGATAATTTGATACATTGTTTCCTTCAACAAAGAAATCATCAACTTCATCATCCAATTATTAGATTTATTAGAACGACCAAATCAACAATATAATTGCTTTGAAATCCATCATTCACAATTGATTATTGACATGTTAAATTCTCTTTATAATTGTATAAACAAAATTAACACTGGAATTTAAATGTGGCATCTTATAACCATATTTTTGAAATGTTAATCTTGAATTAATCAGTGAAAATACATTGTTCTTTTTTTATTACTTAATACATGTACTAATAATGAAGGCTATGAAGCCAACAAATGTACAAGTATAAAATAACTTCGTATATTATGACCATAAAAATAAGGAAAAATATTTGCAACTCTAAGGGCCGTATATAAGAAGCTAAAAGTGGAAAGAATAAACAATAAATAAACATTTATAACACCAATTTACTCGTGAATTGTCAATAAATTTCCAACTTAATACTAAAAATTGAAGTATATTACGGAGTAAATGCTTATATGCAGCCCTATGGGCTACATATAGCATTACCCTAAAATAAAACCGATCTAATCGGTGCATCTAGAGGTGTCAAAACCACACCCGATCTAAAACCAATCCGTAAAATATTCAATTCAGATTTAGACTCGCATAGTCGCATGAACACAATAATTTAGCATGCCTCAACTTTAAAAATTAACCCGACCTAATCTCATCAGGCCCAATCCGATCATCCAAATTGACACCTCTAGATACACCACAAAGGACTATGCACCTCGGTGACCCATACTTGGGCTTGATTATAATTTCAGAGTAATAGTAATAGCATAATGGGGGCTCTTCCCAGCGATTCTTGGCAGTCTTTTCAATCAAAATGCCAAAAGAGACTTGAGCAATAATTGCAACTACTATCACAAAAAACTCCTCTTAACTATTGTACCTTCATTCCAAAAAATAATCTTTATTATAATCAATTGGCTTCATTATGCGATATTAATATTTCAAAATCTATACATTATAAAATTAGAAACAATAATTAGAACCAATCCCCAAAAAATAAAAATATAGCAACTCAACCAAACCCCTTTAAGAAACACCTCAGGTCCTATCATACATGTAATATTTTCCTACTTATCATTCTAGTGGCGGCTGCTGTTGGTGCTGTAAATTGATTAGCTTACAGTATGCTCCACTCTTATTTTCTACAAGACTTGAATGTGTCCCCTGTTCTACTATCTTACCATCCTGTATCACAGATATTTGATCTGCATTTTTAATCGTCGATAGCCTATGTGCCACCACCACTGTGGTTCGGTTCTTCATCAGCCTGTCGAGGGCCTGTTGCACCACACGCTCAGACTCTACATCAAGGGCACTGGTTGCTTCATCTAATAGCAATATGGCAGGATTCTTTAGGACTGCCCTTGCGATGGCCACTCTCTGCTTTTGCCCCCCTGATAGTTGCACCCCTCGCTCACCTACCCTCGTGTTGTATCCCTCAGGAAGGCCACTAATGAAACTATGTGCATTCGCGAGTTTAGCTGCCTCAATCACTTCAGACTCAGTCGCTCCCTCTTTCCCATAGAGAATGTTCTCATATATAGATGTCGCAAATAGAGCTGGTTCCTGCTGGACTAAACCAATGTGCCTTCTCAGAGATTTTAGCTTCAGTCTCCTAATATCCTTACCTACAAAAATTATGCATTGAACTTAGCAATATGAAGGGAAAAAAAATACATCACAACATACAGATGCAACATTATTGTCATTTATCTGACCTTAAGGCTTTGATTGATTTATTGATCTGACCTTACTGGTCCTAATTTGAATAAACTAGATTACATTTTGAGGTGAAAAGAACAAAGGTGAAGTGTTGTAGCAGATGCATGTTTTTATACTCTCTTTTAAATGGTATAGTGAATTAACATACTAGAGATTAAAAAAGATCATTTAACATGAAAGGTATTAATGCAAAGTGGAAGGTAAATTCTGTATAAGTGAAACCAGGAAATAAAGTAAAAGAGACTGACCATCAACCATCACTTTCCCAGCTATTGGATCATAAAATCGAAGAACAAGAGCAATAACTGAGCTCTTGCCCGAGCCACTTTGTCCCACCAGTGCCATACTTTTTCCTGCGCGAACTTTTAGATTAAAGTCCTGGAAAACTAGAACATCTGGCCTAGACGGATAGCTGAATTCAACTCCTCGCAGTTCAATAGATCCATCAACCTTGGTTAGTTCTTCCCCTGAATCCCCCTTCACCTCGGTCTTTCGGTCAAGGACCTCAAAAACTGATTGAACCATCTGGTTGCCTTTTAGGAGATCTGGAGCCATCGCCAAAGTTTCACCCATGGCTAATGCTGTCACGATAAGAACCATAAAAGACTTCATAACAGATTTGAACCCAGATATTCCCTTTGCCATTAACGTAGATCCATACCTGAAAGTAAGTTAAAAAGGATCAAAATGTTAATGCAACTCTTGCCAATGAAATATGTAACAAGAAGTTTTCCAACCAATTTAATAGTCTAAATGTCCCAACCCCTCCTATTGCAGTATATGAAACTATCTTAATCAAAGAACTTTATAATACTTGAACTATCCCCATACACTTCCATTGCTCAATCTTAGAAAGGCTTTAATGATAAAGCAAACAAACCACTGTCATTAAAGAAAAGGTGAGAAACTTTTTCTAGGCATCCTAAAACTATTTGGTATACAGAATTACTGATAATGATTTAGTACACTGTACCATAAAGCAAGAGCGTATGAAGAGAAGATGAAAAATTGTGAGACACCATAGAAGATTCCGGCGATCTGACCACGTTTAAATGCACGTTTTGAAGGCTCAATAAGTTCACAATCATAAAGATCAAGAACCTTTTCTTCTGCACAGAATGCGGCAACAGTTCTGATGTTGCCAACAGCTTCACCAGCTAGCATATTAGCACCAAGGTATGCTTTACTTAGGTTGCCACCATATCCTTGCATGAAGAGTTTCTACGAGGGAAAATTAACAAATAAGTTGGAATAAAACCAATGCCTCTTTCATAAATCAAAAGACCCGAGTATTCAGAAACAATACCTCACTGAAATGGCCACTAATAATTAGTGGATACATCGACAAAACTACTAAAGTTAATCTCCAGTTCAACATGAAGGCGATAATGAAGGCAGTGATGATAAATCCACAGTTGAGGAGAAGAATTGTTGTTCGATCAACAACAATGCTTCTCAACAAAGTTGCATCACTTTCCAGACGTGATGAAAGAGTTGAACTTGAGTTCCTTGAGTCATCGAACCACCCTATTTCATTACTCAATATAGCTGCAGTAGAAAAGGCAATCCATCACACTAACATTTTTGAACAAATAACTTTCATGTTAATAAAGAAGAATAATCTTTATGGTAAAATTGATTATTCCACAGAAAAGTGCTAAAAGTTTTTTATCATCTTAAAATATTTGAAATGTAAACAAAAACCACAAGATCAACAATAGTTTCTCAGATAATCAAGTAATATCCCTCTTAAAGAAGGATTTGCTTCAACAATTTATCTACCACCAACCAAACCTATTGAATTTCTAATGGAAATTGCATTGAATTAAAGAAGCATAGCCAAGACTCTTACCTGACAACATCTTTTCTAATGGAAATTGCATTGAATTAAAGAAGCATAGCCAAGACTCTTACCTGAGAACATCTTTTCTCGCACACGAAGGGTAAGTCGCTCTCCCATAATTCCGAAGCAAGTATGGGCAAGACCATGGTTAAAGATACATACTACAGCACCCCCGCAAAATAGCAGAGCAATCTTCCTGATTTCAGTTTTTGTAACATCCCAGACTTCATAATATGACACAAGAGCCTGAGTGACTCCAAGGGCAAAAAGTGGCATCTCCGCTCCAGCCATTAAACAAAATATAGTACCAAAGACGCAATACATCCAGTCAGGACCCACCATGGAAATAAGCCTACTCCAAGTAACCTTCTTAATCATTTTGGCAGGCTCTGGACCATCTTCTCGAATTGATTCTTTATCAGAACGGAAACTGGCACCAACACTCGTACTACGAGAAAGCTCTCTAGAATATTTCACGCTGCAAAATTACCCAAAAGAAGATCAATATGAGAAAATTCTTAGTCAAAAGATGTACAGAATCTAAAAAGATACCTCAAAGGTCGATCCATTGTTGGCCCCCGGGAAAGATGTGGCATGGAGGAAGCTGTCTCTTGAAGTTGAACAAGAGACGAATAAGCACTGCCTGGATTAGAGATTAGCTCATCGTGGCTTCCAGTTTCCACTATTTTCCCACCTTGGACAACTGCTATGATGTCTGCATTCCGTACTGTGGAAAGCCGATGTGCAACAACTACAGTTGTTCGACCTACCATGACACGGTCAAGTGCCACCTGAACACTCTTCTCAGACTCTGAATCAAGTGCACTGGTAGCTTCATCAAGTAGTAGTATTGACGGGTTTTTCACTAATGCACGTGCTATAGCAATCCTTTGCTTCTGGCCCCCAGACAACTGAATTCCTCTCTCACCAACCTGCAATCAAATTTTTAGCTTCGCTATACAGGACAAAATTTTAGAACTTTCAAATCCACTTCCACAAAGCAAGAGGAACAATTATTGTTTCTCCAAGATCATCAGCTAATTGATTTTATCAGACCAATACTAACTAGGTGATGTCATTTTCTAGAAGAGAGAAAACATTGGTATGATGAACTGGTAACATCAAAGACAGCTATAAATTTGCTTCATCCTTTTAGATATCATAAAGTAAAAGTACCTGAGTATCATATCTCTCTGGCAAGTTGTTTATAAATGAGATGGCCTCAGAAAGTTTGGCTGCACGAGTAATCTCATCGAGAGTAGCATCATCTTTTCCATATAAAATGTTCTCTCTGATACTTGTTGCAAAAAGTGCAGGCTCTTGATTGACGAGACCAATCTGCTGTCTAAGCCAATTCAGATCCAGTTCCCTGATATCATTTCCATCCAAAAGTACTTGTCCAGCAAGTGGCTCATAGAAGCGCTCAATCAATGATATCACTGTGCTCTTTCCAGATCCACTTCCACCTACAAGGGCAACAATCTTTCCAGCTGGAATATCCAGGCAAAACTTGTCAAAGATTTTTGCTTCAGGGCGAGAAGGATAGCTAAAATATACATCCTTGAATTCGATATGGCCATCCACTTTATTCAGTTTTCTCCCACCTTTTGAGCTTACTTTGCTCACTTTGGCTCTCTCTATCATCTCAAATATTGGATAGGCAGCAACTCTAGCTCGGAGGAATGCAGAAATATCCGGTGCTGCTTGCCCCAGTGACCTAATAAATGAAATGAAACATCAATCTACATCTATCTTTCAGCAGTAAATCCCAGTCACAATGATGCAAAAAAGAATGTAGAAGTACAATGTAATTTCAAAACATTGTTTTGAGAGTGAAAGAATCACCTTATTATTATTACTATATAAATATTTTTTGACTCTTCACCATACATAACTAGTGAATAGAAATGAGACAACATCCAACACGGCAACACCACTATTAGACTATTAGTTCTTTCAGCCTACATGCTCAAAAAGTTAAGAACTAAAGAAAAATTACCACATTATTTGCATGGCCTACTGATAAACTAAGCACATTTTAGAACATAAGAAGATTTCTAAGTTGCCAATTCAACAGACATACACTTGGGACAATACAGTATCATTTAACTGTTTCAATAGACCTTCTCCCACATGTTTGATCACCAGCAACACCCAGAGGGAAGGCTGAAAGGGGCAGAGAACAGCAAAACACAATCAAATAATTCTAGAGAAATCTGTAGTACTCGATGTATGTATCATCTTTTGCAATTGATTACGTTATGTAGTACAATTTGTTCAAGTGACACCAGACCATAAACTGAGATAATGGTAATGAGTTTTTATGTGATCTAACATTGAACGTACTATGTAAATGTTGATAGAAATAGAACTGGATCACCAAGTAACTATTTTTCTTCATTAAATAAATGAAGATAAATTACTTGGAGTTGAAGACATTCACTTAGCATTTCAATGCAAATTTATACACATATTCATTACCATCACTTAAATATAAATTTGTATCAAACAGGCCAATTATGTTCCAAAGCTTAACGTGTGAGTGGTAAAAGTTGCCTAGTGTAATTAAGTGCCAAGGGAAAGCGGACAAGGTAAAAGGGTAGAATAGGTGGGAGATAATGGCGAAAGCCTAAATACCTAGGCAGAAAGGCGATTTACTAATAACCTATATTACTATAGAATTAGTAGTTCCTTGAACTGAGAGCTAGGTGCCTAGAACCTTGTAATTAATCAAGGGTTGATGCCTCGAACCTTAGCTATGCATCCTTTGATACTATAAACAAACAATAAATGTCAAAACCAAATGCATTGTTGCAGTAACAGCAGTGACTTACAGGCCAGCAATGACAACATTGAGCATGGTGGTGAATGACTCCCCTCCATTAGCTGTGCCCTTGTGAACAACAATGCTGGTATACCAAACAAGCAAAGCCCATGATAGAAACAGCACACAGTGCAAGGCCCCCATACCCAAGCCCTTGGCCACTCCTCCTTTCTTCCCATATTTGTAAGTATTCAAAAGAGCTTCTTTATAGGACGTCACTGCTTTTTCCTCTCCAACAAAGGCTTGAACTGTTCTCACATTTGCAATTACCTTTAAGATATCAAAATGGAAATGAGAACAAAGAAAGTACATAACTGTTATCATCAGAAGACAGTATTCAACAATCACCACTGCGAATAGTGAATTAAAACCTGTGGAGACTACAATTACCAACATTACATTCTAAAATAAAGTTGCAGCAGTGACAAGCAGGAGAATTATGGATAATATCTAATATGGTTACTATTGACACCCAGATCCCAAGTTCACTACCTCATTTAGTGAAAGTTCTGATATTAGTGAAAGATTGTAATTTTATATGGGAGAGGTGCCACATTTTACCTATCTAACACACATGAATCATATGCATGATCTGATTTTAAATAGTTCCTTTATTACTTTGTTAGCGATAAACTTTTGAAGATTAAAAGAGGAAGTCATCAATCATTCTAAAATAAAACCTAAACTAGCAACTTAAGTTGAGTCACAAAGACCACAGTGCCAACCCCACCCTCAAGTGTGAACAACTCATGGGCAGTCATGAGCTACTTTGGAGATAACCATATCTAGCAGCACAAACATGCTAACATTCAAACATAATTTTCCAACTTATGCCTAATATGAAAAGCAAACTCCTTTCTGCCACAAAGGTCCCACATTCAGTTCTCAAAATCTTCTAATTGACTAATTCTTAGATATGATAGTAACATCATATTCAATATTCATCCCATCATTGCCACCTCCTCACAATCATCATCACCAAGACAAAGAAACCACTAGTACAATATACATTATGATTACAACCCCAATATTGTGCTGTTAAAAACGAAAACACCAATAAACATAGCTCAAACACCCAATGACACCAAGTAAGGCCAGCAACAAATCCAATTACTACTGCAAACATTATTTTCTTGGCATACAGGAAGCGGCCCGCAAGAGGCAATGATGTAAACGAGATTTAATCTTAGGTCTTGAGTACAACCCCAACCTCTTAACCAACAAAGCTAATTGTCGTCATGCAATCATTACCAAGGTACAAAATTGAACAAATTGTAAATTCCAACAAAAATACCAAATATAAAACAAAATGAAAAGATAAGAGAAATGGGTGAGACCTCTTCAGCAATTTCACCAGCTTTAACATAAGATTTACGAACACGAGCGATGAGACCAGTGGCAACATAAGCGTAGGTGCCACCGGCGAAAGCAATTGCAGGAACAATGGAGAGTGTGATTAGACTGATTTGCCATACTCTTGCAAACCCAATTGCAAATCCAGCTATAAATCTGCTTATATAGTGCAATATTTTCCCAACCTGCAATCAACAACAAATACCCATTTCTTCAATTTTTGATTTTTATTTTAAACACATGAAATTATCAATTCTATGCAAAACCCCCTAAAATTTAAGAACCCTTTACTTTTCAATTCTATGCAAAACCCTAAAATTTATGAATTTCGGAGATCATACCTCTGAAGTTGAAATCTTTCATACTCATTTTGAAGGTAAAATATAAGGTCATTCTTGAACAACAACAAAGATAAAAAGGAATTTTTTTTTTTTTTCAAACTTTACTCTTTGAGTGTTGGGTATCAAAGTCTTATGTTTGAAGATCAACCCTTGACTTCTGAGAAAAATTGGCGCCGATAATAGTACTTCGTTCTAATACTATTCAATAGCACCACAACATCACAATTATTAGTTTGTAATAGATACAACTATGGATTGAACATATTACAATTTACTCTATTACTAGTTTGTAATAGATACAAGTTAAGGGCATGTTCTCATTGACTGAATTGAAATAAATATTTTATAAGATAATGAAATTAGGAGCTGAACTGAACTTATTAGAGCTGAACTGAACTTATTAGAACTGAACTGAATTGATCTGATCAACTGAACTGAAAATAAACGTATGAGAACATACCCTAAGTAATGGTTTTATAACTTCATAAGAGTTCACCAAAAAAAAATTACGGAGGATTTCGTATTCAAGAGATCCCTATCCTTACTCAGTTACTCCTTTATATACTTGTATAGGTCGTTTGTCTAAATATGTCTCTGTAAACACACATTATATATGTATGCATGGTACAATACTTGATTTATTCGATTCAATACAAAAGTCGAAAAAAGCAATTTCAACATCACATGCATTCACTGATTTTGAAAATATGCACTTTGATATTTCCATTGTGTCTAAGATTCATGAAAATCTGCCTTTTTTAAAAAGTGGCATGAGTTAAATTCAATGAGAACCCTAGTGTTGTTACTTCCTAATTAAAGCTACACCCACCTTGCAGTCATTTCAATCTAGCTAAGATTGTTGTAAAAATAATTTTACAACCAAAAAAAAAAAACAAACCATTCTTAAGATTATGAGCGCACCCGGGGCGTTAGATAAGAGAATTAAAGTGCAAATATTAGAGTAAAATTGACATTAATTACACTGAACAACGCGTGATTTTGTCATGAATTCCTAACTTAATACCATTTCAACCAATATAATTTATCCTTATCTAACGCCACGGGGCGCTCGTTAGCAAGATCGATTTTAAAATTTTTGGTACTCGTATGAAAATAAGTATTGCAATAAATTTCCACCAATGACATACATGCTTGTAGTTGAAGTAAATGGCTACACATGCAGCAGTCTTAAAAGGGGAAGCTAACAAGCCAGATTGTAAATAATCCGTATTTCATAGTGGTGGGCTAAATACATTTAATTTTCTCCTATAATTTATGCAACTGTCCAACAACATTTATTCAATGATAGTACGTAGCAATTTTAATTAAATTAAGTTAGGTATGCCAAGGATTTAATAAAGTCTAATTCTACTATTTACAACAAGACATTTTAGTGTTTGACATGGACTAATACAAATGGCTAACTTTCCCAAATTAATAGGAATTAGAATGCCGTAGAGTTTATCAATATTAAGTATTTCTTTTCCTTTTATAAACTTTTATCCAAATTCCTCTACATTTTAAGCAAATGCAGAAAGGAATATTGATAATTATTTGCTGATTTAGTGATTTCCATAGTTATTCTCATTATTTTATAATTTAATATTTCTTCATTTTATTATAAAAAAATAATAATAATACAATATATAATATATGAGCTTGTCAATTGACCGAGTAGTAAAAGTTCAATTGATAACAACTATATCTTTGATCAATAAAAAAAAATAATAACTACTCCGTATATCTAATATTAATATATTTCTAATAATACATCAAATTAAAATATGGAGTGCCATAATATATAGACTTTTTTAAAGCAAAAAATTAGTAGTAATCATTGATTGTATGAAGAAATAATAAATAAATAAATAAATAAAATAGGCTTGAATACAAAATAAGATTATTAAGGAGTAAATGATTAAATTACATATTATACGAATTACTACGAGTAACAATTTTCCCATACATGTTTGATACATTAGGACGGTTAGATGTATAATTTGGATGGTATATAACAACACCCTATATAACTATATAATATTTCGTGGTAGGAAAAAAAAAAAGGTTAAAAGACGAGTATGATAATTGTATATGTATTTACCTTTTCGGAGATAGCATCCTGAACTATAAGGATATCGCTAGTAATAGCATTAATAACTTCACCAGTGGAAGCCTCAGTGTCGAAAAGAGTGATATCTTGATTCAACATTGACCTCAAATATGCCATCCTCATTTTTGCTGCTTGTCTCTCTCCCGTTTGCATCCAACATGCCACCTCTATCACATTTTTTATTCTATTAGTTAGATGATATACTACTTTTCATTTTTTTAAAAAAAAAAAACATAAATTAATATGAAATTGGAGATCATTTATTCCATCATTACTTACCAACCCATGAAGAGAACAATATAACCACACTCAGGTAAACAAAGTCCAAAGAATACTGCAAAAATGAGCAACACACAAGTCACGTACATATATCATTTGTTAATTAAAATAATCAAATTATTACAAATAGACTAAGTTCAAATAATTAATTTTAGCACTCCAGATTAATCTCTATCTTATTGATTAAAAATTATCTGAAATTGTATATATAACATGTGGGTGGTCAGGCGTAACATTAATTTATAAGGTGCGTGTTTAAATCAACTTATATTATAAGACGGAAAGAGTAAAAGAAAATAGATATTACCTTGCCAACTTCGTGAGAAGTTTCTCTAGGGAAGAGGTAGGCAACACCAATAAGATTAATCAATTTACCAAAGAAAATGAAGAAAACAGGCACAGAAGCTCCATGTGCAATAGCACCAATTGAACCAAGAAACATTAGTAAATAATCATAAGAATCAGCAAAAGTAAACAGCTTCAAAAATGGCACATTTTTAACTTTATTCTTCTTCTTTTTCATCTCTTCATCTTCTTCTTCCTTATTTTTACCACTCATCATCTCTTCTTCCATATTATTATTATTACTACTTCTTTGTGTTTCTTGCAATTGAATGCTCATTATACTTTCTTTTTTTTTTTGTAAAAATAAATAAATCTAGAGAGAGAAAGAGTTTTAGAGAGAGAGAAAAAGAGAGAAGGTGATAGGATAGTTTTTTTTGTAGAATTATTATTTGTAGTAAGATATGAAGAAGTTAAAGAGGAGGTGAGTAGTAGTTGAGGAAAGAGAAGTCATTAAAAATGAAAGGAAGAATACAGCTGCATCATATGCACTTATATATCAGAGCTGACTAATAACTATATGTACAGTGTATGTATTTATGTGTTTATGATCATCTCAATGAACTCACCTTTAATTCTTACACTTTCCTTAAATTCTCCATCTCATTTTTCTTAAGGATTATTGCTTTGGCCCATGCCTTCTGGAAGTACACTTGTAACCTTTTCATTTTCCAAAAAAAAAAAAAAAAAATAAAAAAAAAAAAATAAAAAAAAATTCTAAAAACAGATATGGTTACTGTGTTATTAGGTGAGTTTTTTAGTTTTTTTAAATGACGGTATAAAATAAAAGTACTCGTATTTTACCTTAAAACAAACACAATACTTTAGGGACTAAAAGTGGCCGAGAGATGTAAAGTGCACAAAATAGTTTAGAGGGACTAAAAGTGCACAAATATACAATACTTTAGGGACTGTATTTTATCCTTACTCAATTTAAATCTAACCTAATTTAATTTCTTGATTATTAGTAACTGTTTAATATTAAGTATAAATCATCAAACTGTACAAAGTAATGTATATGTGATAAGACAAAAAAATGGAAGTAACTGAGCCTACTGAGGCATGCAGAGTAAGAAAGAAAAGACAATTTTGTGGTTCAAATTTGACCATATAGTAATTAAGTGAAATGCAAGTCATAAAATCAATTCCCAATATGCCTCTCTTAAAACAAACCATTACTAATAGATGTTGTCAAGTTGGTTGGATGGTGAAGATCAGATAATAAAGAAAAATTGGAAAGCTTTTAAAAATGAATCAATCATGAAACAAAAGGACAAATCATATTAATTGAGAATAGATGGGCAATTGGGCATGCATGTTGATGAATTTGGTGTCTACTTAAGAGCCCTTTTTTTCCATTTATTTCACTTAAATGAGTTAAATCTTAACTGAAATTTTAGAAATATTTCATTTTAGGGTAACTATTATTTCCTTGTATATATATTGGATCCAATTTTCAAATCAAAAGTTCAAAAGTTGGACAAAACAATGTGCAAAATTGGGCATATGCCTATTTAGGGATGCTATAATGCTTGAAATTTGTGTAGTTTATAGTCAACGTCATAATATAGTGACAAAAACAATATAGTCCACAATAAATCACAAGTTGGATGCAACAAAAACATAGAGCAAGATTGATGTATACTTGTATATGCATGGATGTCATCTTCCGTATCAACAAACTAAATGGTATACTGTATCACCTCGTCATCTGCATGGAATGCATTTCAATATAATATTTACTCGAATAATCCTCGATTGTCAAGTAAATAAAACTTGTTTATTCCATTTGAAATAAGGTGTTATATATGATATAATTTTATTAAGGTATTATATTTGTAATGTACCGTACGTATATGTTATTCTCACTTGAAATTTAATACCCATTCAAATATTTAATCGGTAGATTGAATCAAATTTATTAGATTTTATGTGACTTTAATTTAAATTTATTTTCTTGTACAATACTTCAAGTTATCATATACGATCAAAGTTATTTAATTTGCTTTTGTACGCCTAGTGTAAGGCTGTGTGGCACACATCTATATAGTCTCTATTTAGTCGATCTTGTAAAGGGGTAAATTGCATTTGTACGCCTAGTGTAAGGCCGTGTGGCACATCTATATAGCCTCTATTTAGTCGATCTTGTAAAGGGGTAGTGGTGTAATCTCTATTGTCATTTCCATCCTTATATAAAAAATATGTCTATTATACAACTATTTTCTTTATAAAAAAAGTTGTCATGCATTTATAAGAATACGTACTCAACTAATAAAGCAAGCATGCATGAATGATGAAAAGGATATGTAACTATATATTATATATATGCGTGCTATGGTGGGTTTGTACCTATTGTAAAGGGCATCTCCTTAATCAGCTTAAGAAGGTAGGAGATCATGCATGCCACAATTTATGCATGGTTTGAATATGATGTCAATTCAATCTTCAACCAAGCTAAGCTAAGTTTGCATTTTATATACTTATATTTGTTTCCACATTAAAGTATGTGGTATCTACTTCCTACCCCAATTAACGATTACAATTTTAGAAATTCTACCAGTTTGTATCAACTTTAATTGCAAATCAATTTCTTAGTCGACAAGCTAACAAAAGATGGTGAGTTACAATCATACTCAATACTCATCAATGTATTAACTGTATCTGATTCATCATATGCAGTTTGCTACCACTACATATATTCAATTCGAAAAAATGGTGTGCTCCCTTGTTTGGAAATAATCATCACATAAACATCTAGTATGTATTGAGATAATTATTATTCCGTACCTAGTAATAATTTGATAGCAAACTAGGGATGGGGTAATATGTAGTTGTGTATTCGAGTACCTAGTTAACCTCCAAATCAAAAATACAAAAAATATACTTCGTATATTATGTGCTATGTATCACCCCGACCTCAATAATTCAAAGTGAGGCCTAATGTCACGAAATGCACATCTAGGATCAATAATTGTCTTCACATACCAACACAAGTCCTTCAAGCGTAATTTGTCCTCACTCATGCGCACTCTTCTCAAGAAGTCATCCATCTTAAGACTACTCAGCTCCCAAACAAACACAATTAACTGAGAAGTATCTTAGCATCTAATCTACTAAAAAAATGCATCTTGTTAATATAAGTTGTATATTAAGTTCATTATATTGTACATGGTGCACAACTAGGGGTGTTTGTTCATAAATCGGTCTGGATCGAAAAAATGGACCAAACCACCTCGGACTGGACCAGTCCAGGTTTCGGGTTCGGAAATTTATATTTTTGGTCTAGTCCAAAACCTATAAAAATCAGTCTTGGACCGGATCAATTTTTTGATTTAAAAAATATGTGAAACCTTAAATAATGGTTAAGATTATCTTTAATAAGCTTTAAAAAAAAAAATTAATTTTATGAGCTTTTTTGTACTAAATATACAAAAAAAAAAAAAAAAAAAAAAGACGTTAAAATATAGTTTTCCCTTTACTTTTTTGAGTTTTCCATAAAATTATTAAAAATTTAGATTTCTTTTAACAAAAAATCTTAAATCGGTCCAAAGCGATCCGGTCCGGATTTTGAACCCAACTTAACTGATTCGGTATTCGGCTCTTAAAATTCTAATAATTTTCGATCTAGTCCGATCCAGTCTTACACTGATAAACAACACTATGCACAAGTAGTGTAGACCAGATTTAATTAATGTCAAGATCTATAGTACTATTATCATGTGTCTCTACCAACTAAAGCTAATTAGCATTTATATACAGCAATTTAAAACGTACAATTTTCTAAAAAGGCGATGAGATAGTTGTATTATGAGGGCTATTAGATGGAAGGTGCTAATAAAATCATAGGCGGTCCAAGTTAGCATGGACTATTCTTTAGAAAATAATAATGGCATCTTGTTATGGTCATCACCAAGTCATTTTCATGTTCAATGCGTGATGTGAACAATGTATTTGTGTTAATGTATGGTTTTATTATAGGCTTGCATAAGTTCACAAACTATCCATTTCGTTTTCTATCCACAATTTTTTCCTCCCCTCCTTTTTGGGTCAAATTACTGCGGAATAACACTCCACTTTCGGGGCCAAACCTAACGTCACTTTGTTTTGGACATTTTCTCTAATCTTCAAATCGATTGTCAATTCAATTATTATTATCACAACAACCGTGAACCCTCGAGCCATATCAAACCACGCTGTCTATTTTTTTTTTCATCATATATTTATCAAGTCATTATGTTGTAGATTTTGCCGATTTAGCAATTAATTAGTAATAGCCTAGATTATGGTATTACATGGAACTTATACGGAAAATCTACCTATACATCGTTGTACCCAGTTCACCTTTTGGGCTAGTCCGAATTCGGAGATCAGTTTTAGGTGGTTAGGTTTCAGTCCCCTCCCAATTGTTGTTGCGGGGGATCGAACACGGGTCATCTCTACCAAGTGTAGTCTCAATCACCACTACACCACGAACAATCATTTGGTTGTTGCTTAGCTTGTTAGTTGTTAAGCCGTAACTGTTACTTGTTTGGACTTGTTACATGCAATTATGCAAATAAAGAAATAATAACATTATTCACAAGAGAGGGCCTTGCAATTAATAGTTGGGCCTTAACATTAATTAAGAAAAGAATAACTCATTCAAAACTTTAGAGTGTTCTATCTTAGGTAGGCCCAACTTATTTCTGTTCATTCGTATTGGAGATTGGAACTTGGATGCAGGATGATTGCCCACACCCACATCCACACCCACACCCATCACTTGCTGATGTTAATAAATTTTCTATTTTATTTTTAATTAATTATTTCGAAAGTGCAGAGCATAAAATATTGTTTTTTATGACTCTATCTACACCGTCACATATATTCAGATAATAGAGTAGGTGCGATACTGAATGATAAAAGATCTTAAGTTAGGATTAATACTATCCATGAGCCGTCTCAAATGTTTACAATAACCCTTCCAGATGACATTGTACTTATGACTTTGACTTTACCACGACAAATTTTGTAATAGTAAATACTAAAGAAGCTTGCACTAAACTTCTTTCAAGGAATTTAAACTCTCACAAATATGAGGCATTAAGATCAAAATACCCCAATTGAAAATCAAGCTACTAGCAAGATCACCGTACAATCATTCTAAATATCAGGTGATCGCGATCACCCTTCCAATCTATAACGCAAAAGAGAACGCCTTTAAGGCTTTTATCACTAATATGACTCAACAAAGAGACCTAAATACCTAAGGAAATGATGTAGAATTGGTTTACAAATCAGAACCTAACACTGTACATGGTGAAACAGAGCAAAAGTGAGTGATCCCTTACTTATCAAAGATGCCTTGTTTAGAAGTCGGTATACCATTCGTAGTTGCCTGCTCTGAGGCAGAAGCAAGCCCCTCCAACATCCTTAAAATCTCGCTGGTATCTTCAACATAGTACTTAGCTTTGCTGGGTTTCTGGCCAACAGTACAGGCAAATACTTCGGCAACAGGTGAGAGCGAGAAAGTCGTTCTTGCACTTGATATAACCTCGAACATGTCTTCATCTGACCTATCATCACCGATGCAAAGAACAAAATCAGGGAGCATCCCCTTCTGCTGCATTGTAGCAAAGAGACGTTCTGCTACTAGACCCTTATTAATGCCCTGTGAACAGAAAAGGAATCAGACATGGGAGCAGATAATTTTCTTATCATGAATGACCAATGTATACCATATTAATTAGTCCTTGTATGTCAAAATATCAAAACAGAATCAACTTGTATGAGAAGATTTTGTAACACAGAAGAACAAAATACAGGGTACTGGACTGCTGGGGCATATGGTGCGGATCAGTGGACGCGTAAGCAAAACCTAAAAAAATACTAGTAGCTAGCAGTGCTGTCCAACTACCGATATAAACTCTGCAGACACCAGGGTTGAATTACAGCCATTTTTCCAACAGTCCTGAGTCAATGGCAGTCCAGTCACATGATTAAGTAAAATTGGGCTAGCATAGATAACAGGTATGTGACTATGCACTCTCTAACAAGAAAAAAAAATACAAGGTGATAGCCTTAGTTACTCAATCTCATGGAGATATACACCTACTAGCACATCAAAATATGTGTTTTATACCCTGATGATCCATTAATTACACTTGAATTGCTCTCCTTGAGCTACATCTCCGACTTTACTTGTAAGACCATTCTTTTCAGACACATTAACAGCATTTTTCACCATTGTATTTGATCTAAATAAGAAAGACAGCGGAGCATTTTTACATGGGGCGGGGAAACAAGTATGGAACAGAGCTCATTAAGAGTTTTCATGACATCAGACAGGGTCACAACTCTGAAAATAGCATATCGAATCTAATTACTTTCAATATAAAATTACTCCCTTCCTCCATTAGTAGGTGTCAATTTTTGCTGGAGGTTTTATTTTGTTTGAAGATTTATCTTAAAAACTAAGTCAATATTTTCAAATATTTATTAACTATATTCCATGAAAGAAAAGCGAAAGCAACAGTTATTACTTAGGGTATTAAACAACCTAATAAGCTTAATATTTCAAGTAAAGCCGTAAGTGTTGAGTAGAATTTTAGAAGACAATATGGTAGGTGTGCCTTGCCAAAAGCTAAGGCCCACGAGTTGTTTCTTCTAAGTATTTCTTTGTTCTTTCTAAAAAAAATAAATAGTACTCGTATGTGTCTCAGATAAAGTGTCTTAATATGAGACATGCCGTTTAAAAAAAAAAAAAAAAAAGTGCAGGACTCATACAGGAACAACTACCAATCTCCCTTAACTTTCATACTTCGTATATAGCACAGAGATTACAAGTAATCACTCTATACATAAAGGTTCATACACGGACATTAGTGAGATAGCAGAAGATGACGAACCTGCGGTTTAACTTCAACAATGTACTGACCACTCTTTACAGAAACAGGCTCGTTGGCAAGGACACTTTCGAGATGATCTAGCAGCTCCTTTGCCTGGCATGACCCAAAATCTCGATCTGCATACCGGTAGTTCCATACAAGAGCACTTTCTTTTGTCTCTATGAAAGAGCCATCAGTTGTCTCAGCATATAGCTGCATCACTGGCTCAGCCACATGTTTCCAGTCAAAATTCGAAATAGGTTTACAAATCTCCCAATCAGCATCATTATCATACCTGGGTCAGAAAAAAAAAAAAAAAAAAAAAAAATTAAGTAAACTAGAGTTTACCTCCGCAGATTCATTTTCATAGTCTATATGTTCCCTTTTGTGCTAATATAACATTTACTGTCAGTTTGTATGTTGATTACATTGGCTGACACCTTTACAACTTCCTAACTTATTTTCAAGTCTCTATATCTAAACGTCTCTTAGAAAAAGTCTCTACTAGTCTATAAGACCAAGAACAACAACCAGTTGGTATTGAAAAATCAAACCATGATCCCGACTTCTATTGATCTTACAACCAGTGCATTCCCATTTTATCTATAAGACCAAGAACTACGGAATAGATATTGGGGAAATGTTGGGAGTATTATTCCTAAGCCGACATTTGATAATGGTGTTCGTATTGAAAAATCAAATAAACTAAAGAACAAAAGGCAAAAATGGCAAATCTACCTGACAAAGTATCCATGCTCTGCTGCAATGCCAAGGTTTTCACAAGAAGAAAACCATTCAGATAGCTTTCTTTTGTCCTTTCCACTAACCAGGAAGACAACATTTTTTGAATCCTTACACAGGCTGTTCAAGACTTTAACAGCCTCCACATTAGGATTTGTGCTCACTGAACTCTGCATCATCATGGTACCATCACAATCTAAAAGAATAGCACGGTTCTTTGTCCTCTTATAAGCTGAAACAATATGCTCGAGAGAAAGCTTCCTAAAACTTGGATCCAAAGCAATGACTCGAAATCCTAGTCCAAAGCCAATACCCCAGCACCTTCTTTTAACATGTTCCCTGCATGCTCTTTCAAGATCCTGCAAAAAGCTACGAGCCCAAAACGCAACATCGTGTGTGCTCACAAATCTATGGTGTTTCTCATGGCGCAGCTGTTTCTCAGAGTCTGGAATAGTTAGGCCAGACTCCATTGCTTCAGCTACAGAATCAATGTTCCAAGGGTTGACCCTAACAGCCCCACTGAGTGAAGGAGAGCAGCCAATAAATTCAGAAACAACCAACATGCTCTTCTTTGGTACTGTGGGTCCTAGCCCCAATGCTCGGTCTAGATTTGCATTACCTTGCCGGCTTATTACATACTCATATGGTATAAGGTTCATCCCATCCCTGACTGCTGTGACTAGGCAACATTCAGCAATCACATAATAAGCAATCCGCTCATAGAATTGAAGTGGAGTATCAATCAGTATTACAGGTCTATATCCTGCTTTACCAAACGCTGCATTTATCCTCTTAACTGTGGCACTGGTTTCAGATTGAACTTCCTGCACATCTTTACCACGTCCTCTCGCTGGATTAGCAATTTGAACCAAAACAACCTTGCCTCTCTTATCAGGTTGTTGAAGAAGCAATTGCTCCATAGCCAAAAGTTTCAAGCTGATGCCTTTAAAGATGTCCATGTCATCAACCCCAAGCATGACAGTCTGACCCTTGAACTGTTCTCTTAATTCAGCAACTCTGACTTCTGTCTCAGGAAGATTCATCACAGATTTTAGCTGGCCCATGTGAATTCCTACAGGAAGAATTTTGATGCTAACAGTGCGACCATAATATTCCAAACCGATGTAACCTCTCTTGGATTGGTAAGAAAGACCTAGCATCCTACTGCAACATGAAAGGAAATGTCTAGCATAATCAAAAGTATGGAAACCAATGAGGTCAGAATTCAGAAGTGCTCTCAGAATTTCATCTCTTACGGGAAGAGTCCTATAAATCTCAGAAGAAGGGAACGGACTATGGAGGAAAAACCCAAGTTTCACCCTATTACAACGCTTCCTCAAAAATGTTGGAAGCACCATCAAATGATAGTCATGGACCCAAACATAATCATCATCAGGGCTGATCACTTCCATAACTTTATCAGCAAAAATCTTGTTTACTGACACATACGCTTGCCAAAGGGATCGGTCAAAACGACCACCAAGATCAGGTGACAGAGGAAGCATGTAATGAAACAAAGGCCACAAATGCTGCTTGCAGAAGCCATGATAGAATTTGGTGAATAGTTCAGGAGGAAGAAAGGTCGGGACACATTTGAAGTTCTCAAACAAAGTATGTGCTACACTGTCCTGTTCACTTGGGTCAATTTGTTCTCTGAGGCACCCAACGTAAACAATTTCAACATCCTCAGCAAGACCATCCTTAAGCTGCAATAGAAGTGAATCCTGATCCCAACTAAAGTACCGCCCTCCGTTTTCACTCTCAGATTTATAGTGTACCCGAAGAGGAAGCTGGTTTCCCACTATAATTACACGCTCTTGGTTGACAGAAGAAGGAGCATCAGAGCTTACACTATTGCTAGCTTCATCATCTAACTCAGACAATACTCCAGCAACAGTCTTTACCCTAGGGAACCTCTTTTCCCCCCGGCATAAACTCGGGAACTGGCCAGAAGCCAGATCCAGTAAGTTCGAATAAGACCGTGACACCATGATAGACAACAGTTCCCTGAAGAATGTGCAGCAAATGAAGTACGTTTCCTTCTTCCTTACACAGATTTTATCCTATAATTTTCATGAAAATACAAAAAACCAATTAATCATAATGCCACAGCATTTCAGCCTAACTAAAAATATACTCTAAAACTTTTGCAACAAATTGTTCGGAATAATGATGCTTAATTATTCTACCACAATTAAATTTGAAACCAAAGTTGTTTCAGATCCCATCATCAAACATAAAAAGCCAGATGCTTAACAACAACCCTAACATAAAAATAATAACAAAAAATTAAAAAAGAAATTCATTCATAGAACACAGTCCAGATAATACTCGTGTTTTTGCTATATGTTTCCCATTTCAGCTTTCTTCATGCAAACATAGAAATTAAACTATCTTAAATCTTTTTTCAAGAAAAAATTGCATCAAACATAAACACCATTCAAAGAAGGAATCACACACACACAAAAAAAAAAAAAAAAAAAAAAAAAAAAAAAAAAAAAAAAAAACACTTAACAATATACTCCCTCACTTCGATATTAAATGTTTTGTTGATAGTGTAATTTGAACTAGTGATACGACAACTAAATCCAGCCAACGAGCAACAGTATAATCATAAAAAGGATTGTTATACAAACTCAAGACAAGAAAAATCATGACAATATTCCAATTGAAGATCACTTAGAAACCAAATCAAATCAAAAAATAAGAACAAAAAAGCTTTTCTAACAAAAAAAACTCACCAGTCACAACCCCTTCAAGATTCCCAGCAAAAAGCAATGTAAAAAATCACCTTTTGTTCAACAAAACAAGCAATCAAATTCTATATGAAGGTAGATTTCACTTTATTTCCCAGAAAAACTGGTAAATAAAAAAATGAACCAGCACATAAACAGATAAATGAAGACAAGTGGTGATATAGTGGGTGCTGCAAAAATAGCAACCAAGAAGTGTGACATAAAAAAAGGCAACAAATGTAACAACATAAACACTAAATAACACATTTATTTAAAGCTTCATCATATTAATTTGCAGAAAAATATTTAAAAAAAAAAAAAAAAAAAAAACTGTATTAACCTGAGATTAATTAATCTTGAGATTCCTTCAACTTTATAATCTGTAAAATACTAGTATAAAGCAAATGGGGTTTATAATAAATTAAATTTAAAGACTGTTTAATGAATTAAGATTTAGGGACAGAAAATCATCGAGATTCCCTCTTTCTTTCAAAAAATGGCATTTGATTCTTTGTTTTGTTTCTCTCTCTTAAGGGTAAGAAAGAGTTAGGACAGTTTCCCCCTCCCCTGCACATAACTAGTAATGTTTAACCATGGTTAACCAATTTAATTATGCTTTGACAACACATTATGAAGGTATTTATTATCTTACTATAATGAGTGGATTAAGACATTTATATTCTGCTAATATGGCTACATGTTAAAGTTAAGTGGGCATGAAATACTCTAAGCTTTTTTAAGGCAAAATTTTAAATGAATGATTGTTAATTTGGTACGCGGTGAGTAGCAGTAAGGGCAACTTTAACTAGTATTCCGCGTCAAATTATACGGTAGTGATTGCTATACAATGGGTTTGGACTTTTGGTGTCGTGAGAAATTTGAAGGCGATGGTGTAGCCAGAATTTAATTTTAATCCTCATATTTTACCCTTGTACAGTTGTACTTACATCAACTACAAATTGTCTAATTGAAAAATAAAGTTTGTTTAAACTTGTCATAAGTAAATATTCTTCAATCCCTCCAAAAAAAAAAAAAAAAAAAAAAAAAAAAGTATTCTTCTAATAGTAGCCAAGGCCCAGGGGTGTGATGGGTATGTAATACTTGTATGTTTGGATCTAGAGGACATTATTAATCTAGTAATTGACACAAGTAACAAGGTAGTGATTGTACTATCATCACAAATATAAAAATCAAATAATTAGACAAATAGGCAACTAGCTAGTCTTTCATAAGGGCAAAGTTGAAGATCAAAACATTAACCTAGCTGAAATTAAATTTTATATTGATGAATTATTTTATTGTTCAAGTATTATACTACGTATGTTTTAATCTTTTATATATTTATTTAATTGAAAGCAACTTCTGTATTTTTAAAGCGTTCTGATAGACTCATTTTTCAAGTTTTGGGGGAAGGAGGAATTGAAAGGCACTTGCTAAGCTATAAATAAATTAATTTGATGAATTTATTGTGACATCTTGTCAAGATCATTGTTTGTCTGTCTAGAATGTACAATTAGGCACTGTTTTATTAAAATTACATGCATGACTTATTCCATAAAATTGTATGTAGCAATTAATTTATAGTTACTGTAATTTGGTACGTGTTTGTCATCACATACCTTTGATCATTGTTTTTTTTTTTTAAATGAAATCTTATTTAACTTAAAAGCTAATTACATTGATACTTAAACAATAATTGAAGATAGATATAATATGTAGTACGAAGTAACAGTTTACATAGTAAGGTTTGTTAAGTTTGTATGGAGGAAGACGCCTTGTAGTATGATCATCGAAGATACTTATTTAGTAGCCTATAATTTTGATTTTTTTTCCCTAGTAATCACATTAAAAGAATGGGGATAGATGTTGCTGCTAGATTGGAGCCTTAGAATGGATGGGGTGGATCATATTTTTGTTGATTTATGCCTGTACTCTGTTAGGAATGTTTGACTTGATAGAACTCGATCTTGTTTGATTTGACTTTTTGACATAATAATATGCTCCCTTTCCCCTTTGCTTTAAAAAATAAATACTGGTACTAATTAAATAAATAAATAATTACTCCGTATGACATTTAGACTAATTAAAAATAGTAAAGGAGTAATTATTTTAATATTTTACTATGAACATAATAATTAAATTGGAAGTCTAGTGATGAAGCGATGAATGATGATAAATTGAAAATGATTGCTAATAATAAGAATGGAAATTGATGAATTTTGACGGAGTAAGAATCGTGATGGTGACCGGTAGTTGTCACTTAGATAGTTAGATAGTCCACTGCACCTCAAGTCTTCGCAAAAAAATGTCGGGCAATAAAATTATACTTTTGTAAGAAATTATTTGCACCAACTATCCCACATTTCCACCTTAATTATAAAAACGACTCATGAAAACAATTGATGGTACTAAACTTTTTGTCTCTTTGTTGGCCATAAGAGGCAACCTATTTTAACAAGCCACTATTGCTATATTTACTTTCCAACATGAATAAAATATCATTAATAAAAAGAAATAATAATTCATTTCTTGATTGCATATAAGGAAATTAAAAAAAATAAAAGGGATTAAGAAGTTGATATTGAGGATTAATAACACCAATTTACCCGTAATTTTATCATATATTTTTAAATATATACAAAATATTATTTTTAAGATATGTTTTTCCATCATAATCATTACACTAAGTCATACAACATTCATAAATTGATTAAATTTGTATTGTAAAACAACTATGTTGTACTTCTTCATTTATTTATACTCTTCCTATTAGAATAATATACGTGTCACTAATATACTTTTGTTAAACATAGTTTTGATTAAAAACAAGTTGCATTGTCAACTTAAGGATTGTGTTGGACCCTTTGGTTTTTATGGTTTGAAAATAGAGTTTTACCAATGAATTGGTAGTAAACAAGTGGTAAATTTGTTTTGAAGTTACTAAAACTTAAATATTTGCAAACCTTGTTCATGACTTGACTCTACTACTTATCTATTATGTCACGCGATCATATAATAAAAGTACTACAAGCGATTGACCAATTTAAGAAAGATACGAAATTTATGATTAAGTAAATTAATGAATTACGGAGTATTTAAGATAATTTTATCACCGATAAAAATATAATATTAAGTTTTTACTGTTTAGTCTTTAAGATTAGCTCATTCATAACCTTTTCTAACCACTTTCTTAAATGCAAGTGACATTTTGTTGCAAGAAATGTTAAATGCATCTCCACTTGACTGTTGAGAAAGTAAATGAACAGATTCGTCCACAATCAAGGTGGAGTTTTGGAAAGCCCAAAAGAAGTAATCAATTCAGTTGTATTGGTAGACAGAAATTAGTGGGCCTACAAAATTAATACAGTATTGCTCATCTTTAATTCTTGGTACCATCTCTATTATTGGACATTCGTACTTTGTTAAGGAAATGTTCTCACATGATTACGCTTTACTTACAACATTCCTTGTACCCGTTATTCGTCTGTGACGGACTGACGGGTGGGTAAAACACTAAAACCCGTTATATTCATCAACCAATCCACTCGTTTTGACTTACGCCATGTTGGGCTATCAAACAATCGAAATATGATTTTGGTACACTAAAATTTGATAATATTAAGTGGAAGAAAGGTCTATAAATAATCACTTGGTTTACCTTGATTCACATACAAAATGAAAAAAGCAAGTGGTTTTTAAGTTAAAAGAGCTATAATTAATACCACTATTTCGTACCTATGGCTCCACAATTGGTTAAAAGACTTATAAAAAAAGGTTGTAAGTTTGAACAATATAAGGTATAGTATAGCCTAGGGGTGTGCAAAAATTCCGGATACTCGGAATTGGAACCGACGGGTCCGGAATCATAATTGGGAATTGGACCCTGTGGTTCCAATTCCAGGTAATAAACTAAGGACCCGGTTATAACCAATTCCAATTCCAATTCCAATTCCAATTTTCAACTTTTTGCAACAGGAACCGGTTGTGTACCCGGTTACCTAATATATGCCTAAAATAAATAATTTTTAAATAATAAAAATATGTTGAATGTATCTAATTTGTAAATTAAAAAAGTATTACTAATACCTAACATAAATACAAATAGCTTAATGCATATATAAATATATAAGTATTAAGCGCTTAAAATGAACCTAACTAAAATAAGAATTATAATTCGTATTATATTTTAACAATTACGTACATAAGTGGGTACCCGGAACTGGAACCGGTACCCGGTGGTTCCAATACCAATTCCTAAATTTTAGGACCCGGTTGAACCAATTCCAATTCCGGATCCGAATTTTAGGACCCGGTTCCAACCAACTCTAAGTCCAGGTCCTAAAATTTTGGCCGGGTACCCGGTTTGCTCACCCCTAGTATAGCCAACTCTAAAAGAAAACAATACAGTACAACCTTAAATCTTTAATTGATTAAATTAGAGTGAGAGGGAACATGCAATTGTGCATTATTAAGGTACATTCTATTCACATGACAAGGAACTCTAGCCCACTCCCAGGTATGGGTCCTTCTACCTAATACCATAATATATTTTTTTCCCGTTTCGCCTCTTCATCTTCTTCCTCCCTTAAACCCTTTCCCCACCTCCATGGATAGCTCCCATTGTCGGCCAAACCTCCGCCCCGCAAGAAACCCACCCCACCAACTATTACCTTGGTTGAAGTCCAAAAACACGCAACTACTTCCGTTAAAAATCACTGGAAACCACCCAAAAACTAGAAAACTAGAGACACAAACTTATGGCTCTAACCAGTAAAAACGATGAGTTCTATGCTGGAAATTGACTGAGTTCGATCGATCGAAATTGACGACGGTAATTGGTTGTCGGAGCTTAGTTATTAATAATTTCTATATTGTTATTATAGTGTTGAATACTGTTATTGAGAGGAGAGAAACTACATTTTTAAAGCATGGGTAAGTAATACGTGAAATTACATTTTTGCCCCCGTAATGGGCCCAACGAGCCCATACCTGATAGTGGTCTATCACTACTCTTCACATGATCTAGTCATTTGACTCAATACCCAAATTAGACTCCAAAAATTGAACCGGTTCAAAAAAGGGTTGACTCACTTTTGAGCCAATACCTGAAATCAATATGTTAATTATTAACTTAGACGTTAGTAATTTAAAAAAATAGGAAGTAACAAAAAGCGGATGAGAAAAAAAGAAGAAGAATTACACTGAGAGCTTGAAATATCAATGATTGCATTTAGAAGAAAGAAAAAAAGGTAGATATGAAAATGTGGAAAAAAAATGGTTAATGTTAATCCCCTTATATAAATGCCTTGTTTGACAAGTGGCTGTTGGCTGTTGGCTGGTTCACTTGGCTTATTTGACAAGCTGGTATGTTTGACTGTTTATAATGGCTTTTGAAATTGGCCGTTAAAGCTGGTTGTTTATAAAAATGTTTGGTAAATTAATTGTTGGTAGTTGGCTGTTTATTAGATAATTTATGGGCCAACAAGCTAAAAGCCAACAAAAAAACTATTCAAAGCAGCTTTTTTATTTTGGCTTAAAAGCCAACTTTTTCACTGCCTAAAAAGCCAATTACCAAACACATTTTTTGGCTGTTTGAGATCATAAAAAAAACCAAAAGCCAAAAAGCTAACCAAAAAGCCACAAAAAAGCCATTTACCAAACATGGCCAAAATCTAACCCAATTTAGGTGTGAAATCTCTTTCTAAATCGAGATAATTAACAATCAACACAATTACTCAAGTCAGGTTAACGTTAGAGGGTACTATTAAATAAACACCTTAAGTTGGAAGTTACATCTTGTAATTTAAAAAAAAAAAAAACATGGACACACTTTAGAAAATCAACAACTATGGAGACATAACTTCGAAAAACAATTTTTTTTTTTTTTTTTGGAAATAATCAATTATGTATCACATTTTTTTTTTGGGTTAAAAAAAGGTAAAAGGAAAACTTGATTGAGAGTGAATTATGAGCGTCGATCTCATTTTGATCTGACCGTGTCACTAATCTACGCCTCCTATGTTTCCAGTATTTGTTTTCTTCCCTCTTCAGCTTCAATTTTTCACTTCTGCGCTGCTTCTCACCTTCTCTCTCCTCCATTGAAGTGTACTCTGGATTTCCATTGAATTGGCTTCCGAGCTCTCTCTCCTCCATTGTAGCAACTTCTCAGGTAAGATGATAATTTCTTGCCTTAATTATCGAATACCGATTTCATAATCTAGGATTTAGCTTTACACTATCGTTAATTTGATTTGTCAGTAATTTAGTATACTCAATTTAGGGTTCTTCAACATGGTATTAAATTGTTGATTATAATTACCGAAGCTATGAAACATTATAACGAGCGATTTTGATGATAGAATTTTTATACGTCCAATATACGTTGATATTCTAAAGCTTGAAGAATTGTATGCGATTTTTCGAGCCTAAGTTGATAATGAAGTCAGATTAGGTTGCTAAAGTGTTGCAGGATATTGTTTATAATCGTTATATTGCTAGGAAGGAACTATGAACATAGGCTCGGGGCGCCCGGCCCTGCCGCCCTGCTATATTTCTGTTGAAATTGAGAGTAATCGGCAAAACCATTTATTTGTTTTTAGTTTGTATTACAAATGATGCTTTGTCGAATACCTAATACTACGACGAACAGTCTACAAAAGAATAAAAGAGTCATTTTGTAGGATTTGGAGACTAGTGAATGAAATTCATAGCATAGTATTGCTTTCATGTAGTTGATGTGTGTAAAGGCATCGGTCGAACTGGCGTGTTTATATAACTGTTACTTTGGAGCTGTGGGCTTGTGACCTCTTGGGTGATCCGGGGTTTGTTGTTCAGTATTTATTGTTCAAAGAAATGGGTTTTTCACCTGAGATCAAAGACTAGAAAGAAAGAAAACCAATGATGGTAGTGAATGTCACTATAAAAGGAAGAATATAGCATCAAATTGTTATAGCTGGTTTATAGCACATTAGTGATGGGTGGTGAATTAAGTAGCTGGGATTGGAATTAGTCCACAAAAAATTATTGAGATTAGGGGCTAGGGTTAACTTCACACCCAGAGGAGAGGGCTGTGCACTCACTGCTGCCATCATCCAAACACACTGAGCTGCATAGTCACTTGGAAGAATAGTGCAGAAAGTATTTGAAGGGAGGGTAACTGTGAATTTAAAGTGAGAGACCGAGGGTCTATGCTATGGGATTATATACATTAGTACCCAAATAATTTTGCATTCCCAAAAATGCTATTTTATTAATTTGATGGAGCAGATTCTCTTTATACACCCTGAAAACTTACAATTTTCCTGCAACCCGCTTTTGTTTATCCGAAACATAAAAAAGTGTGAGGTCACTTGATCAGTGATAGTTTGTGATGAAAAATTCCCATTTTGTCTTCTCTCCTTTTTTTGGTTTTTCTTTCAAGTTTGTCGGTTTGAAATGTCTGAATTGGGTGAAAGATAAAGAGTGCATTCACTTACTCAAATTCTTACATGTTCAGGTCTGACCTACAATAATCACTCAGCTGCCTTCTCACAACAAGGACACTGTATAACCAACGATAACCATCATGGTAATGTTCTCATTACTAGGTCCTGATGTCATTTTAATTTTATCATTTACAATTTAAGCTCATTTGTTTCCTATTGCTGGATGATCTGGGGCTCAAAGGGAGTAAAGTTTATGACTAAATGAATTTCATCAGACATTGTATCTCTCATTTGATGGAACATTTTAACAAGTGGCTAGTCTGCTCTATTTGCTTGGGTCTGTTGTTTACTTGCTTTCAGTGCCTAACTGCTTATTTCTCTTTATAACGAAAAATGCATCTTTCAGTCTAGTAGAAAGGAAACAGTTTTAGATCTTGCCAAGTTTGTCGACAAGGGGGTCCAAGTCAAGCTTACTGGTGGAAGACAAGGTATTATTCCTGCCTCTTCTCTCTAATGCAACTATACAAGTTACTTTTTCTTATTAAGTGGTGAAATTTGATAGATGATAAATATACGTAACCTTTTGTGACGACATAAATACTCCCTCTATTCCTATTTTTTTTGCCCCTTTTGACTTTTTACGGTCTCCGAGACGCATTTTAAAACCTATATAACTTTATTTCTATACGTGTAAAAATTATAAAAACTTGATATTAATAAAATATAAGTAAGACGAATCTAACAAGACACTACATGACTATATTATCTCTTGTTGATTAATTGCGATTTATGGTTAAAGTTTTTACAGTTTGACCCATTTATTTCCGATGGAGCAAAAAAATGGGGACAGAGTTTCATTAAAATATGTGGCATAAACTGAAGTAGAATGGTCGCAAACTGGTCACTGGCCAGTAACTTGAGTCTTACTGCAAACTTGCCAACATGATAAAGATGAAAACTGGTTGTTGTGCATTCTACGTGCATATATTATCTATTTTGATAAGATCTAGGGTTGGCAATATCTCTGTTGGCTCTTTATACATCTTTACATCTGTGTGCTAGACAAATTGTATGGCTCTCTGTTTACTTTATTTATTGTGCTTCTACTGCTGATGTCATTTTACATGGCATAATTCTGTGTAAATCTAAGGAGTGGCATTAAATAATCCCAAATTTTGTCACATTGGCTTGGTTATGTTAAGGTCTAGGTATAATGATCTGTAATGTTTTAGGAAGATTATATGCATACATGCATGGCAGCTGAGATACATTGACTGGTTTAAGGAGATATTATCTGCTATATAGCCATAATTTTGTCAGAAATTTGCATTGCTTTGTAACCTGAAATAAGTTAGCCAATAATTTTGATCATTGATGTTGGTTGATTATGGAGCCTGACTAGAGAGGGATATCTCATCGAGCACAAGTCATTGTTTGTTGCTTTGTAAAGATTGATCAATGTCAGCTGTCTAGCTAATGTTCTCTAACTTTTCTTATAACTGCCTCTATCCTATTTGCATTGTCAAATACATATACTACCTCCGTTAACTTTTATTTGCAACTTTGGAATATTTTATATCTCACAAATAATACCCTAAGTTGCAAATAAAAGTTAACGGAGGTAGTATTTTTTTGTCCTAATTGTATTGTTAAATTTAGTTATCATTAAATTGTACAGTTGCTTGATTTCCACTATTCCTTAGTATTGACTATACTAAAGGAATAGAAGGAGAATTTGTAAATTGTTTACTGGGTCATTCTCTTAGATAAAATGGCAGTGACCTGTTAATTATTTGTTTTTTTCTCACAGTGACTGGGACACTTAAGGGATATGACCAGTTGCTGAACCTTGTGCTGGATGAAGCTGTTGAATATCTGAGAGGTATGAACTTTATTGCTGTTTTTGTAAAATATACTTGCAAATCGCCAAATCCCCGTCTCTTGTGGACTTGGCGTAGAAATTATGTCACATTTTTTTTTGTTGGTTTTTTTTGGTGAGTTGATCTAGAATTCATGGAGCGAAAAAACCATTTGTTCAATTCATCAAAAAGCTAGAGCATAAATGAAAGAGCCGTATTATTGATAATTGCTAACTGCTATCTTTGGCTCATGATGCCCAAACGCGCCATATTTTCCATACTGTATGCATTTTCTTGTACTTAACAATGTAGTAATTGCATTAGTGAATACTTAGATTTTTCGTCCCATCCCAACCTTATAATCTTGGCTTTGCCATTGATATGATACCTAGAAAAAGATTATAGAGAACTCTTAGTGTGTCTGAAGTGGCTTACAAGGATGCTTGAGGTTCTTATTGGCTATATGAACAATAGATCATCATATCCTATGGGGTTAATAGTGTCCATTTCGAAGGCTCGTCTCAATTTGCGATAATTTCTTGGGAGTCAATAAAGAATCTTAAGAGTAAATAAGGGTGGAGTGTTTTTGGGTATTAGAATGCTGACTGAAACTATACCAATACTCGAGACAAATCAGTTATAGTCCCTCCAAAACGCTATTAATCATTCACATGCTTCTTATAGGAATACCTCAAAAATAGTTTAGGAGACTTTTTGGAGCTCCAAAGCAGTATAACAGGCCATTTTCTATATACGTAAATTAAACTCATGACTGTTAGGGATTAGTGTTAAATTGTGGCAAAATTTAAAAGGATTTGTATTGGTAAGCATTTACATAATATCCGTCTGAGTCTATCTCCTTAAATCCCCCAACTCGATTATTGCCCAAAGAAGCTGCTTGACATGATCCCTATTTCTTTGTTTATCACAATTTGTGAGTAATTGAGTTAGTTTGGTGACCCATCAGCCCAAAATTGTTTAGCTTAGGATTAGTTGATCTTGTGTCATTAACCTCGTTAAACATCACAACATTAACTCCAATCTATTTATTTTCGAATCGGAAATCATCAGTAAATACAATGATAACAAATACTTCGTATGAAATATTACTCTATAATGTTTTTAAGTTTAAAAGAATGATTTATGTCACTGTAAATATAGCCGCAACTCTGACATCAACAGCCTTCTTTCATATTCTGCAGTCTCCTCTCCCTCCCCTCCCCTGAGAATATGGTAATAGGGATTATGCTATAAGATCTGGTTTCTATCACTCCCTTTTGCTCCATCTGCCACATAAGTTTGTACTGCATTCTTTTGTCTTCATTGGTTTCTGAGCTACACAATAGTGTGTCTTGGTTGCATTTGACACGCTGTCAATCTGGGGCATGTACATCCTTGTCATTTTTGCTGCTTGTGAACATCAGTAAATGTGAAAGGATGCTATATTTATATCTGGTGACATGTTGGATGGCTTATTTATAATGATTTGCTCCCTGAATTATATCAGGATGTTCATGTATAACTTTGGTGCAATGTGACTGCAGATGCTGATGACCCATTGAAGACTACTGACCAGACTAGACGCCTTGGCTTAATTGTATGTTTCTTTTTCCAAATCTCTAAACTTTGTATTACATGCTGGGATTTTCTTCTTTAGGTTTAGATACAAAACTGGCAGTTATTGTGGCTTAGGATTCCACACGATAGTACAAGAGGAACCATAGGCCTCAGATGGCTTATGACTTTGGAGGACTTTAAAATGAATATTTAGTGACTGTCCTTCTCAATTGGTGTAAAACTTAAGAATTGGTATCCTTAGAAGACAAAATTACTTTTATGCAAAGTATTTACTGTATTTAGAACATCGCCTATTATCCATCTACATTCACTACATATATAGGCCCAGCCTTGACAATTATTAGCTTTGATCTTTCAAAGATGCAACTTCACAATGTAGTTGAATTATGTGTTGATTTGAAGTGCATTTTTGTTGCAGGTTTGTAGAGGAACAGCCGTAATGCTGGTTTCTCCTACTGATGGCACCGATGAGATTGCAAACCCTTTTGTTCAGCCGGACGGTGCATAAGTCATGTTAGGAATATGGAACCTATTGACATGGTTAGGTGTTATGTAGTCTTGGACATATTTCTAAATGTAATGCTTGTTAGCTTAAAACATGCATCCTAAAAAATTAAAAATATTTGTACGAAAAGTCACAAGTTACAATCCATCTTTTTCTTGGCAAATGAAGTATAGAATTGCTAGTATGCTACTCTGATGCTCTGAATTGTTTGACAATGAATACAGGTCATGATTATTATCACCTATTTCATGGTAGATTATGACTGGTGATCCGGTTAATCGGACTTGGGTTTATAATAATTTGCTCCCTTATTTGTCTGCAGACTGGCGCTACCTAATAATAATTTAATGGCCATCTAAGGGCTGGAATTCATCTGAAACATTCTCTTACATCATTTACTCGTATCTACTACATTTCGTAGATAGGCTTTTTTCATGAAATTTAATTACTTTGTATTGTATTATGCATGATTTTAAGGTAATAAGTAACTTATTACAAATATAATCAGGGCACAACCAGGTTCAATATGACAATATAAATAGTTGTATACATATCATAGTAAAGCGATTACTCTTTTAAAACAAGCTGATCTGAGGAGCTTGGGTTGCTTGGGCTCAGCTCAACTCAACTCGTAACACTTACAAATTTTATAATTTCAAGTTTTAACTTAAAGAGAAATTACAGTAACTTCACTAACTTGTACTCAGTAATAAAATACTAGGACGGAGAGATTATCATCTCACTTGATCTGAGCAACCATGAGTTGGTGATTGAATGTTAGCCTTTCAAGCAAAAAGGCCAAAACGGGCTTTATTGGAGACAAGAATTTGGACCTTTGACTTTTTAATTCGAGTCAAGTTAGGTTGGCTCACATTGTTCTTGGGCCTTTGACCGTTTTCAACCCACCAACGATAACAACCGACTTTTCCACACAACATTTACCAAGTAATATCCAATCATGAAATACGCCATAAATTTATATACGAGTAATTAATACAGGTAAATTTAACCCAAAAATTACAAAACCTACCCACTTTCTGTTATTACACATTAATTAATTATACAGGTAAATTTAACCCAAAAATTACAAAACCTACCCACTTTCTGTTATTGCGCATTAATTAATTACTTTTTCGCATAAGTTTCTGGATATTTATTTTGATGTAGGCGGAATTTAATTTCAGATCATTTATTTCTCGAACATTAACACAAGACTTTAGTCGACCAGGCTAGCCTCATTCACTCATTTGCCAAATTGGCTTTACGGGTTTCCTGCTGTGATAAAATGCAGCCCAAAATATAATTTTTTAAAAATTACAGCTTATTATAAATCAGAATCAGATTCACTGCAATTCATTGTTTCAATACATTAATACTCTGTTAATTGTATACTCCTCCACGAAAAACCCTGATTAATTTTTTTTTTATTGTAAAATTTTCTGTTGTATTTGTTGCGAAAATTTCTGGTATTATAAGCTCAAAAATAATGGGGAGAAGCCGGCAAAAGAAGCAGAATAACTCCCAACGCCACCGAGAAGAAGATGATTGCACTGTAATTCCTTTAAGCGAAAACCCCAGAAAACAAGCTGATCATCATCATCAAGATGATCTTGAACAATCCCAAACCCCTTCAACATCAAATTACAGGCCTTCTAATGGAATTAAATTCAGATGGGTGTCCAAAAATCGGGTTTCCGGTGTCGATAAATCGGGTTGTGGGCCTGAAGTTGAGGTGGGTGGGTCCAGTTCTGGGCAGAAATCTGAAGTGGGTGGGTCCAATTCTGGGGCGGTTGAAGGTTGGCAAGGATTAGATGAGAGAGAAAGTGAGGTAGGAGAGAGATATTGTGAAGTTGAGGAGGAGAAGAATGAAGGGTGTGAGTTGAGTAAGGAGGGTAATGGTGTTGAAGATGTTGTTAGAAGATTGGAAGAATTACAATTTGAGGTTGAAGAAGTGGAGTTATCTGAAGAACAGATTAAAATTAATGATCAAGCTCAAGAGGATGAGGTATATTTGACTTATTTATTGTTCAATTTTTGGTGTTTATGTGTTTTTTATCATGAAAATCTTGTATATGTTGTTCTTCTATGTAAAATTTTGATTACAAGCTTAATTTTGGTTGTTTATTGATTGAATCCGTGTTTGGTACATTATTTACGAATTATGATCATTGTTTGGAAATGGAAGTCAGGCTTTTAAGTAGTTTGGTGTGTGTAGTATAATTGGAGTAGTGTTAGGAGTACTTGACCTAAATGTTATACCCAGTTTTATAATGGACACTCTCGAGTCTCAAAGTTGGTTTTTGTAATGATTACTGGTATGGGCATATGCCTATGTGATGCTTGTAAAAGATTGACAAGCTTGAATGCTTGATAGTGGATGAGCTTCACATAACATTATAAGGCAATGCGAGATTTGAGGTCAGGAAAAGCAATAAGAAAAGAAGCAATAGGTCGATTTGGCTAGGAAGTCACCTTGATATCTTGCCCTCTAGTCCTCTACCAGGCTCTAGGTGCCCTTTTGCCTTGCTGCAACTCAAGCCTTCTAAAATGATGGACTTAGGTCTTTGAAAAAGAAGCCTTCTTGGTAGAATTGTCTTTGCCTTATCTACTTTTAAGACATTCTCTACTTGGAAGAGTGAGCTGATCCATCATTCCTACCTTGAGTCGTTCTAAAGAAGTTTATCATGCAAGGGTGGACTTTGGATAGTAAAAATAAACAATACACACTTGCTCTCAATTGTATTCGATAACATGATACCTTGTTCTTGTAGAGAGGGGTCACTTCTCATTTGTTCCTTTCTTATAATTACTTCTTACATATAATCTGCTAAATTTGTCAGTTGCTTGCAATGGAGTCCATATATGGAGACAATGTCTATGTCCTAGAAAAGCGACAAGGTTTGCGATCTTTCCAGGTTAGGACTCTTCAGAAGCCTTAAGATCATGGACTTGGGGATTGATAGAAAGCTGATAATATTTTGTTCTTTCGCAGATTCACATACACATTGAACTTCCTGGCGAGTATCCTGTATCAGCAAAACTAAAGGCAGATACTCGCACTAATTCCAAATCGCGCGACTCTGATGAATTCTTATACACTTTCAAAGTTCAGTATCTGTCACCTATTGTATTGACATGTTTGTTGCCTGTATCGTACCCAAGTCATTGTCCACCTTCTTTTACAATCTCAGTTCAGTGGTTGCATGAATCAAGAATTTCCAACCTTTGCTCCATGCTAGATTTATTGTGGAATGAGCAAGTAGGGCAAGAGATCCTGTACCAGTGGGTGGAATGGCTACATAGTGCATCTCTTTCATATCTTGGCTTTGATGGGGAACTTATGCTTGGACCATACGATGTGAAAAGTGTTTCAGACAGGCGGGCTTTTTCTGGAAGTGTTTCTCCTGACATAGATATACCCTCAATGAGGAGTTACAATGAAGAGAGACGACATGAAAACTTCCTCAGTGGCTGTCATGAATGTTGCATTTGTTTCAGCGAATATGCAGGTACCGTAACTCTTTGGTACTCTGATGTTATGAATTTATGATTAACATTTGTTATGTTAGTCTAGTAGATAATGCTTTTAATTTTTAAATAAGTATTTTTTTTTGGACATATGTGCATGTCTTTTGGCTGTTCTCAGGAACTTGAAATACTCTAAGCATAATTTGCCTCCTATTAAACATCAGCTTTTGACAAACCCTTCAAATCCTTGTTAGGATTAAAGCCTATCATAATTACTTATGCTTGGATCTTTTAGCATTGTTGGCTAGTAAATGGAGAGTTATTCTGCATTTGTTTCCCTATGATAAAAGTTTTTGTAGAAAAGATCTATTGATCTGGAAACTTTGGCAAGTTGATGCATCTGCTCTCTTTTATTTTATTAGAAGTTATATACTAGCTTGTTGTGAAGAGGTATTCTGAGCTTTTCGACATTGTGGCTAGGGTTAATTAAAGATACTTGAAAAGTGCTCCATACTTCATCACTGATTTTTGTGTTGCCAAGCCTTTATGTTTTGTACTCTGCTGTGACGGCCTTAACTCTTTTTCTTGGCCCTTCATTAGAAAATTACTTTATTTCATCTCGATTTCATGTGGGAAGATTGCCTTCCCAATTGCTTTTGCCTGTTTTTCCTAGTTGTTGTAGATCTTAATCATCTTATCAGTTATCACTCATCCTATTACATGATGTTCTACTCTACTTTAGCACTTGTTCTTCTCTCTCCTGTTTTTTGGGGAAAGTCAAAATGTTGCACCCTTGTGACTTTATCATATTAAAGTTGAAGAAAATTTTAGAAGCACTTCTGTAGAACCACACCACCTGAATTAAAATCATTTTAGCAGGTCATTATGTGATATTACTAGCTATAATACCTGGCTATTTGGCAGTTAGATACTTTGTTTTCAGTTTTAAAGTTTTTTTTGGGTCGATAATTTTTTTTTTGCATGAAATCTTCAGCCTGAACACAGTAATAAAGTAGCTAGTGGATCATCATTCATGGGATTGATTTAGGTGTACACAGTGTTGCCACCTATCTGATAGCCAGGCAAGACTAGTAGAGTCTCTACATACAAATTTCTGACACTTCAGTTAATTGCAAGAAAGTTTATGCTGGCCCTTTTTAGAAACATGGAAAATGAAAGGAGGTATACTGGAAATTTCAGTATTGAAGAAATGAGGAGAAGAGAATTTTGGGAAATGTGGATAGTGGATTGTAATTTGATGCACTCCTAAATTAACAAAATAAAGGATATTAATATGAATCTGAATTTTCTTCATGGTTTCTCTTTCACTGATCTTCTCTTATAATAGTAATTCTAAGTCAAAGTGACTGACTAGCTTCTTCTCCAAGCTTATTTCTAATATTTAGTAATGCATTGCCTACACTATTCCTTCCCTGAGGCAAGATCCTCACAAGGGACATCATTTATCTAACATCTAAAAATCTAATCATGCATGGCCTACAATACCCCTTCCTCTCCTTGTTCACTGCTCAGCATATTTTGTTCTTTATTACAGGGACAGAGTTTTTGAGATTGCCATGCCATCACTTCTTTTGTGTAAAATGCATGACGACTTATGCTGATGTGCACGTGAAGGAAGGCACAGTAAATAAGCTGCAATGTCCCAACACCAAATGTGGTGGTATGATCCCTCCTGGTTTATTGAAACGACTGCTGGGTGATGAAGAGTTCGAACGTTGGGAATCATTGATGCTACAAAAATCCCTTGATGCAATGCCTGATGTAACTTATTGCCCCAGATGTGAAACAGCATGTCTAGAAGATGACGACCAGCATGCTCAATGCTCAAAGTGCTTCTTTAGCTTCTGTTCTCTTTGCAGGGAACGACGTCATGTGGGGATAGCATGCATGACCCCAGAGATGAAGCTTAAATTCTTGGAGGTAAGACTTTTGAGATCCCATTCTATATAACAATGTTTATCGTGTCTATAGTCAACCCCCTCCATGTATACCCTTATCTTCAGATTCACATAAGCAATTTCAGTGTTTACCCAGTTTGGTCGTTAGAAACACAATTTTCCTTTTAGAGCTATATAAAGTTATAAACCAGTTAGTCTAAAACCTTTTAGCAACCTTTGATGATCTCCTTGCTCACTGCTCACAGTGCTCAGCATACTTCCAAAATACAATAAAAACATCTTGAGAAACCTCTTATAGCGGGGTCATCACATGGTGGATTGAGGGGATATCTTTTTCTCAAAAGAGCTGAATTATGTCAAATTAGGCTATGTTTAGTTCACCTTATCTAAGAACTTGAAAACATAAATTATATCAGATTAGACTATAAGTTTTGAACATACTTTAATGTTTTACGTGGGATTCATTTTCGTTAAATATCTTTAATTTCGTGATGAAAAAAATTATGAAAATTACATATTTGGAAAATATACATGAATACAAATCTAATAAGACCCCAATTGATATTTTTTTCCCCTTATGGATTAGCATACTTATAAGGAATTGCTATTTTAATACAATTTTCTCATTGTACTAAATTCGATAATGGATATTGATTAATGTCTTAAAAGAAGTGTGCAATCCCTTAAAAAAAAAGGGCATTTAGCTTTCCTTGTTCATACCATGGTGGGTGTTGTTTGAGAAAATCACTTGACTACATTGCTATATTACATTCAAAGAAATGGAACCTTTTGAAATTGTGTATTTCAGCTTTAATTTGAAAAGTAAATGAAAGTTTTCACATTATTAAGTTTATGCATGCAGGACCGCCAAAATTCATCCCTTCTTAAAGATGCACAAAGACGCAAGGAGCTTGATATGATTAATGAACTTCGTAGTGTGAAGGAAATACTCCGTGATGCCAAGCAATGCCCATCCTGTAAGATAGCTATTTCTAGAACTGACGGGTGCAACAAGATGGTGTGTAGTCAGTGTGGGCAGTACTTTTGTTACTGTTGCAGCCAAGCAATTAGTGGATATGAACATTTCAGGTTTATACTTAGATGATTTGCTGATAATGTTCCTGATATTTCTTATGGAAATTTTCACTCAATTAACAATTCTCTGCTATTTGAAGGGAGGGAGCTTGTCAACTTTTTCCTCAAGAAGCAATTGTGCAATGGGAAGAGCATATGAATGAGCGTCAAGTCATTGGGCAGATTCAAGCTCATCTTTTTGCTGCAAATGCACGGCCTTGTCCTGGATGTAAGCAGTTGAATGTCAAGGTGAGTCTTACATGAGTTACATCTAATTATGGTTAGTTCCTTATGGTACAAATGTACAATGTAATACTACTATGATACACAACAGCAACTCTAATGATTTTTTGGCTAAATATCGTAACTGTTTATAGTGGATGTTGGGCAAAATGAGTCCAGCATTATATATGGAGTATGTCTATTGCAATCAGAAATAGAAGTTTCATTTTCTTGTTTTGACAGGTTGGAAACAATAATCACATCTTCTGCTGGGCATGCCAAAACCATTACTGCTACCTTTGCAGAAAGATGGTGCGACGTAGCTCTGAGCATTATGGACCAAAAGGATGTAAGCAACATTCAGAAGGGTAGATGGATCAAGGAGAGGGAAATCTAGTAATTGTCTACCTTGAGGTCAGCTGAAACTTTCTTCTCCCGTTTTGTAGGGAAAGCAGTGCTGTCTTGGTGAATTCAATTTCATACATTGAGTTCTACATGTAATGTGGAATTCTTTAGTGGTATTTCGATGAGTTTCGCTCAAGTTATGTAGTATTTTATATATTTATTTGTGTGATTTACCGCACTAGATGAGTCAGCAACAATCATCTTATTGAGGAAACCATAAATTTCTTGCTACATATGAGTTTTTAGGTTTTTTTTTTTTTTTTTTTCCTTTTTGGAACAGTATTTATTTACATTTAAGTCCTACAGAAATACAGAATACAGCAATTGTTTTACAGTTATATCTTCATCAATAAAAAGACAAGATTGGCAATTACTGGCTTGAAAGGCTTAGATTCGTCTTAAATGGATATTGTGCTGGTTCCATAGATTTTATCTTCCATGTTGTTTGCATATCATGTCCCTTGGGGATGCTTTCTTTAGTATCCATAGTACTGTATTGTTGCAGCGGACATAAATTCTTCATCTGATTCAAGAGCGCTCATTGATTTAGGTGGTAGACATATCTCTAGATCCACACTTCCTCCCCCTTCATATCCTGGGTAGGCAGTCACTTTGCCGACATATTTGTTTGCATACCCACTTCGAACTGCTACTGCTTTCCCAAGACCAAATTCGTTTCCATACATGTCAAACCTTGGAGAGCTTCCCATCATCACACTGTAAGGTTCAAACATCTTGCCTGGCTGGTAAACAAAAGGAGACTGGAGCCATCCGATGATGAATTTGTGCACTGTTTTATCACTGTGATTTACCACTGACTGGTGCAACAATGACGCTGCCCACCCTAAGTTGTGTCCAAGTAGTTCACCAGCAGTAGTGGTAGTTATCAGTGCAGTAACGCAGTTTCCTACATATTCTGGAGGCAGAGGAGGATCTAACCTCTGTCTGTTATTGGCCGCAAATCTGCAATTTGTGATCTGATCTTCAGGTAGGCAGTTTGCTCGAACAGTTGACCTCCAGACAAGTGCTGATAGGCTCTGGAAGGAGGATATGTTGTTGGTATTGCTTTCTTCGTTGGCCTTGGCTTTTAGTTTTGCTATTGACTCTGGGGAGAAATGGAAGATTCTCTCTCTGAGCTTCCCTACTTCATACCTGCTTACAAATTCTTTAGGATGAGTAAAAGGGAGGGGGATAACCGGGCCATACCCATCAGGAAACCAACGTTTATGATTGGGTAGACGTGAAACAAGAAGCTGCTTGCCATTAGCTCTATGTATTTCGGACCATATCTTCCAGAAATGCCAGTATGAGGTTCCATCTACAACCACATGGTTCATGGAACAACCAATAAAAACCCCATCCTTGAGCTCAGTGACCTGGATTGATAACAGTGGCCTTTTATGGCCGTCATGGTTAATAGCCCGATCATGGTCAAAAAGTGACTGAACAACCGGAGGAACGTCAACTGGTGACAGAATGTCAGATATGGTCATATCTAATGTGGCATAGATAAACTTAGCTCCAGGTCCCTTTTTGCAATCTACAAAAACTAAGCATTCATGCCGATTTTTGCTGATACGTGTGGCAAGCTTCCCTGCGAGTGGATAAAAATGGACGAGGGTGAGTGAAAGTGACTCTTTCAGACTCTGAAGGAGTTTGTCAGCTGAAAATTCTTGATCATTTATGTGTGAAGGTTTGATGAAAAGAAGACCCTTTTGAATATAGTGGAAATTGAGCATGGCCAGATCCATGGGAGCCAAGTAGTAAGGTTGCTTGGCTTCTTGCACCTCATACTTTGGTTTGATGAAGCATTCTGAGACATGTTTAACAGTTGCTGAATTCATATTTATGTTTTTGTGATGGTTGAGATTATAGGAAGGTAGGTGATTTTGATTCTTGAATGCAGTTTATTGTAGCATTAGGCCTAAATATATACTCGTAGAATATACTAGTGAAAATTTTGAAAAATTCGAAACTCTAATTTTTGTATTTGTTTTGTAGCATGGCCCCTGAATCTGACTATTCTGATGTTACAAGCAAAGGGCAACGTGTTTAAAGCTTAATAATGATTATATAATGGTTACAAATTACAAATTAAATTTTCTTTTCAAAGAATATCACGGTACTCTCTTTGTTAGAAGTTAAGTCATGTTGATAATATAATATGAGTTGCTAATGTGATAACTGAATCCCAACAGAAGTTTTACTAATGTGGGGCACCAAGAAAATTGAGAGAAGAAACTACTAGATGACAATTACTTGGATTAGATAATGATGCAGTGATGATCAATTTTGGAGGAGAATTTGAAAGGAAAATTACTTACTGGTGTGGGGCAATTAGGTAGAGAAATATAGATAAAGATATAATTGTCATATTTGTCAAATGCAATGTACTCTATAATTTTATATAGAATAAAATTAGGTAGAGTACTCTATAATTTTATATTGCATGGAGATATTTCTAAAGAACCAAAATTTACGAAAGGCTTTTCTTTAAAGATCAGAACTCTCTTATTATGGTTGGATAAACCAGTGACCTGTTTTGACTTTTTCCATGAGAAAATAAGAAGGTTAAAGGGAGATTTTTACTTACTCTGTAGAAGACTATTATTTTTTTTAGAAAGACTATTACGGATTTACGGGGTAATATATTTGGATATTAAAGTGTACAGACTACAGAATACTTAGTTGTACTCCTTTAGTACCAACAGAAGTCTATTAGTACCAACCAAATTCTCAATTTTAGTTGGCACTAAATTTAGTATTATTGGTAAGATGCTTACCAACTAACCAATAAATATGTAGTAAAGTTTTCTAAGACACTCGTTATTTGAATCTTGTGGCTTGGATAAATGGTAATTTTATTGTTTTATTACTAAAGTAATTGATAGTTATTCTTATAAAAAAAAATTGATGTTTATATGTCTTATAGAAAGTTATATAACTTGTAATTATCATGATTTTGAACATATTTATTAGTGTTTAGGCTTTTAGGTAACTATGAGTTTGGTTGAATTAATTTATGGGATTGAATCAATTTTGAATTAGATATTTGACTATTTGGGTCAAATAATAGATATGGTTTCAACATTTTTAGCTCGCTCTTACATTTGAAAAATAATGAACAATTAATTTTCAATTATAGAACTTCATATGGAGTATTAGGCAAAGAGTATTGAAGCTCTTTTGTTTTTCAAGTCACAAGTACAAGTTTATCTTTTTAATCTATTTTTTCCCTCTAATTTTATGTATGATGTCATTAATTATTAATAATTTTTTTTTTAATTTTTAATCTATACTTTTGACTTTAATGCATAGATGTCTAATTTACCTAATTTGTTTGATGTTTGATTGTGTGCATCCACCGTAATTTTATAACCTAGTAAACAAACAAATGACAATTATAGTTAGGGATGTCAATGGGGCGAGGCGGGGCGGATGTTGCCCTTCCCATCCCCATCCCACCTAACATTTTCATCCTCATCCCCGTGATGGGTCCAGAATTCATCCCCATCCCGCCCCTACGGGTACAACTCCAAAACCATCCCCGCCCCACCCCCTACTTAGATATCCACCCCTACCTAATCCCCACCAAAGACCCGCCTAATCCCCACCCAAGACCCACCTAATATCCGCCTTTCAAATACACAATCCAACATAATTAATACGGATTACACTATAAAAAAAATCTTAATATTACACCCGTTTTTGTTTATAATATACTTCCTCCGTTCTTTTTTACTTGACCCGCTTTGACTTTTACACTATTCATCACCCTTCATTTGACCGTCTTTTGTAAATAATATGCAATGAAAAATATATTAATGTAAGATGTTTTTGAATTCGTCTCAATAAGTACTATCATAATATGTAAATTTTAAAATTTTTACTTAAAGAGAATTAAAGTTATTGATCGTTAAAGTTGTGCATTGGCAAGCGTGATAAAAAAAATAGGTCAGGTAAAAAAGAACAGAGGAAGTAAATGTAGTACAAAGTATTATAATTAATATTTTATTTCACATGATTATTTTATAAAATAGTACGGAGTATAAAAGTATATAATTTTATTTTTAAAGATATATAAATGTGGGTATGAGGTGTGGACAACTTAGAATTCATCCCCTCTCCATAACCCATGGCGGGTATGATTTTTATCCCCATTCTTGCCCCACCACCCACCAAATTGAGACCCATACCCTGCCCATTGGGGTGGGGATAGAACGGGTCTTCTACTTAACCCGCCCCACTGACATCCCTAATTATAGTTAAAATGTTCGGCAAATTTTAAGATGCACCGTGGTGCACCTAGAAATAGGTGCACTACGCCAATACTTTTGAACAATTAGTAAAAAAAATCTGAACAATTGCAAATTTTGAACATGTAGTAGAAACATTTGAACATCGCAAATTTTGAACATTTAGTTAAAAAATCTGAACAATTGCAATGCATCATGTCTATACTTTTGAATATTTAGTAAAAAAATCCGAACAATCGAGAATTTTGAACATTTAGTTAAAAAATCTGAATCGCCATTTTTGAACGTTTAGTATAAAAAAATCTGAACAATTGCAATGCAGCACGCTTATAATTTTGAACTTTTAGTAAAAAAATATGAACAATAACAAATTTTGAACATATAGTAAAAAAAATCTGAACAATTGCAAATTTTGAATTATTACGAGTCTATTTTGAACTAACTTGTAATAATTCAATAGTTTTGTAATATAATCTGAACATTTAATGTATACAAAATGAACATTCATTAATAAAATATGAACATAAAAATTGCATGTTTATGTTCAATTATTGTGACGTGTTCATATTTTTTTTTACTAAATATTCATTTTTTGCAAAATGTTCAATTTATTTTATTAAATGTTCAAAAGTATATTCGTGGTGCACCTCATGGTGCACATAATACTAATTGAAAATGTTTTTTTTTTTATTAAATTGGCACGTTTTTTGTGTAACTGGCGGACTGGCCCATATGAAACTTTATAATCGCCAATAATGTTAGCGGGTACCTTAAAATTGATATTGATTGGTAAGTAAACAAGGGAAACATAAATTAAAAATTTAAAATTGATAGGACTTCAAAGCGTCCGAAACTCTGAATGAACATCCCGAAAAAAGTAGCCCGATTGTCATCAAGATTCAATCTCAAACCTTAAGCAATGGAAGAAACTCAAAGTGGGTGTCCTAATATCGGAGCCCCAATGTCGAAAAATCGGATCTTGGGCCGAATCAGGCGGGCGGGTCCAATTTAGGGGAGAAATGAGTGAGCTAGGTTTGAATGAGAGAGAAAGTGAGACAAGAGAGAGATTTTGTGGAGTTAAGGAAGATCGTGGTGTTGGAGATGTTACAAGATTGGAGGTGTTGCAGTTTCAGGATAAATTATCTGAAGAACACTCAAATTGCCAAGCTCAAATGAATGAGGTATATTTGATTGATTAATGTTTACTTTTTGGTATTTCATGTGTTTTTGATGATTGGAGTCATCCATCTTTTGTTAATTCTCTGTGAAATTTTGCAATTTTTATTACTAAAGCTGAAATATTGATTATAGAATGTTGTGAATGAGTCTATGCTTTGAATAGTTGTAGGCCTTTTAGCAATCATGTATGTGAAATTGTGAAAACGGTTGAATTCAGTTCTTTAGGGGTAAATACAAGTTGATCTCACAGATTAACAATTTTTTTTTTATCTCATGACATTTTTGTAAATAAATCAAGAATTTTTAGATATTTTGTGTAGAGTATGATTGGGGTAATGTTATAAGCGCTTGACCTAAATGCTGCTACACCCGGGTTTATAATAGACACTCTTGAAGTTGGCTTATATGGAGATTACTTGACCTATATGATACACTCGGCTTTATAATGATCTCTCTTTAACTTGGCTTGTATGATGATTAACTGATTACTTGGCCCATATTACTACACCCAGGGTTATAATGTAAACTCTTGTAGTAGACTGTATGATGCTTGTAAACAATTGACAAGCTTTATATATAGTAGATGAGCTTCATGTTACAGTGTTAGATAATAAGGCCATTGATATTCGGAATGAGCATTGTAACAGACGTTATATACTTTGTATGTAGTACATATGTTATTCATTTTTCCATAGGTGTGGGATTGGAGGACAGGATAAAAAGGACCGTTATAATAAGAAAGGATTTAAAGGAAGCAATATCTCGCTTTAGCTAGGCACACACCGTGTTATCTCATCTTCTACCTATGCTCTACGTGCCCTTTTAACTCACAGCAACTCATGCCTTCTAAAACAACGGGCTTAAGTCTTTGTAATGAAAGCCTTATTGAAAAATTATCTTTACCTTCTCTATTTCTGATAATTCTCTTTTCATTTTCACCCATCTTCCTTCCTTAAATTGTTCTAATAATGTGCAGGAAATACTCTGTGATGTCAAGCAATGCCTATGCTGCTAGATAGCTATATATATAACCGAAGATTGCAACAAGATGAAGACAGTTTCGCAGTAGTATTGCTACTGTTGCAGCAAAGCAATAAGTGGATTTGAACATTTCAAGTTTATAGTTGAGTCAGGAACATTTAAGATGGTATTCTATAGATCATTCTTGTATCTGTTTTGGGAAATTTCACTCAGTTGAAAATTCTCTGCTATTCGAGGAGGGGGGAGGGAGGGTGTCAACTGTTTCCACAAGAATTGCTTGTGCAGTGAAAAAGCAAATTAGTGCCTGCCAAGTCCTAAGTCAGATTCAAGCCCAGATTTTTGCTGCAAATGCCCATCCTTGTCCTTGCTATAAGAAGTTTAATGCTAAGTTGAGTCTTACATCCTAATATTCAATTATGGTACTTTTTTGTGGTACAGTTTTTTCATGAAAGATGTATCTGTTTTACTGAGACAAAATTTGTAGCTTCAATGTTACTAAACACGATACACATCAACTGCAATGAATTCTTGGCTAAATATCATTATCATAATTTATATATGTGGGGCAAAATGAGTCAAGCATTTTATTTAGTGTATCACATGTGAATGATCTATTTTTGTATATTGACAGGATGGAATTAATAATCAAAGCTTCGGCTTGGCTTGCCAATACTACACTGCTATCTTTGTAGAAAGATGGCTCTGAGCATTATGGACATGAATGTTAGAGCACCAACTCAACCAAAAGCTTAAACTGATGGTTGAGGCCCAGGAATATGTTTTATACTCTATCACTCCCCCTCACATGAAAGGCCCTTTGGGCTTGAAATGTGGATGCAACACAGACCCACCCATACCTGGTGCGAATTAATTCGACTTTGAAGGAGGAGCGGATGAGATTCGAACCCGTGACCTATATTCTTAAACTGATGGTTGAAGCCCAGGAATATGTTTTATAACGAAGGCTGGCAACATTCACAAGGGGTTAACACTTAACAGAATACTGATAGAGAAAACGAGCAATTGTCTACCTTGAGGTCAGGTGAGTTTCTTCTCCCATTGGTTAAGAAAGTAGTCCGATCTAGGTGAATCCTTTTCATAAATTGAGCTTTCTAATCAATGTAGAATCCTTTGGTGGGAATTTGATTAAATTCGCCTGAAGTGATTTATATGTTATTTATGTGCTTTAACACACTAGATGAGTTAGCTACATATCATCTTTATTCTTTACAAGGCCATTATTTATTTTTAGGTACAGATTAACACACTAGATGAGTAAGCTACATATCACCTTAACAAGGTGATTTTTTTTATAGGTACAGATTATCTTGGGATTTATATTTATTTGGAACAGCTTTATTCATAATCAAGTCCAACAAAGTACATATTACGTCAATGGCTTGACAGTTCTTCCTTACAAAAGCAAGAGTAGCAAAAAAATGACTTGAAATTAAAAGAAATGATGACTTAGACTCATTGTAAACAGAAATTTTGCTGGTTCCATCAATTTTATTCTGGACTCTTGGGGATGCCTTGTTTTGAATCCATATCCATTGTACTATTCTGTTGCGGCAGCCATAAATTCTTCATCTGATTCAAGAGCGCTCATTGATTTAGGTGTTAGACATATCTCTAGATCCACACTTCCTCCCCCTTCATATCCTGGGTAAGCAGTCACTTTGCCAACATATTTGTTTGCATACCCACTTCAAACTGCTACAGCTTTCCCGAAACCAAATTCATTTCCATACATGTCAAATATTGGTGAGCTTCCCATCGTCACACTGTAAGGATCGAACATTTTGCCTGGTCGGTAAACAAAAGGAGATTGGAGCCACCCTTCGATGATTTTGTGCACTATTTTGTCACTGTGGTTTACCACTGACTGGTGCAACAATGATGCTACCCACCCTAAGTTGTGTGCAAGTAACTCACCGGCAGTAGTAGTTGTTATTGTTGGAGTAACACAGTTACCAACGTACTCTGGAGGCAGAGGAGGATCTAACCTATGCCTGTTATTGGTAGCCAATGCGCAATTTGTGATTCAATCTTCAGATAGGCGGTTTGCTCTTACAATCGATCTCCAGACAAGTGCTGAGAGGCTCTGGAAGGAGGAAATGTTGCTGGTATTGCTTTCTTTGTTGGCCTTGGCTTTTAGTCTTGCTATAGACTCTTGGGAGAAATGAAAGATTCTTTCTTTGAGCTGCCCTACTTCATACCTGCTTACAAATTCATCAGGGTGAGTAAAAGGTAGGGGGATAGCCGGGCCATACCCATCAGGAAACCAACGTTTATGATTGGGCGGACGTGAAACAAGAAGTTGCTTGCCATTGGCTCTATGTATTTCTGACCATATTTTCCAAAAATGCCAATATGAGGTTCCATCTCCAACCACATGATTCATGGAACAGCCGATGAACACCCCATCCTTGAGCTCAGTAACCTGAACTGATAACAAAGGCCTTCTATGACCATCATGGTTAATAGCTCGGTCATGGTCAAATAATGACTGAACGACCAAAGGAACATCAGCTGGTGACAAGATTTCAGATATGCTCATGTCTAACGTGGCATAAATGAACCTAGCCCCAGGACCCTTGTTACAATCTACAAAAATCAAGCATTCATGCCGATTTTTGCTGATGCGTGTAGTGAGCTGCCCTGCCAGTGGGTAAAAATGGACAAGGGCGAGCGAAAGAGACTCCTTGAGGCTATGAAGGAGCTTGCTAATAGAGTATTCTTGATTGTTAATATGTGAAGGTTTGGTGAAAAGGAGGCCCTTTTGGATATAGTGAAAATTGAAAATCATTAGATCCATGGGAGCCAAGTAGTAAGGTTGCTTAGCTTCTTGCACCTCATACTTTGGCTTGATGTAGCATGCTGAGACGTGTTTAACAGTTGCTGAACTCATATTTGTGTGTTTCAGGTTAAATGTGATTACAAGAAAAGAAGTTATTTGTTTGCAATGTTTACTGAAACTTATTGCAGCAAAATAGGCCTATATATACATATATAACAGTCGACAAGTACGAGTAGTAGTGAAAATTGAACGTGTATATTTGTGTTGCAATATGGCCCCTGAATCTGATAATGTTGTTGAGTTATTATTACTGAAAATGACAGCTCTAACTGATTAAGCTTGTCCTGTGAGAGTGTGAGACTCAAGATAAACGTGTTCAAATTTCAGTTGTGAACTTTTGAATAGTTATTGTAAGGTTGTTCTATAATCTTCATGATTTTTTTTTTTTTTTTTTGTCAATGTTGTGGTACCCCGGTCTATAGTATGAGGAGATCAATGGTCACATCAAGGGTTTGCCTGGTGCTATACTGCTATAGGGTAATATTCCTAAAATATTAAGCGCGTACGGAATTATTCCATTTTTTTTTATATAACGAGAGTACAGAGTAATTATTGTTGCTATTTTTTTTATTTTAATTTTATTATACCCTTAAATTTTAACTTTCATTTGAGGTAATAAGGTCTATTTTCATCAAATTAATTTTCAGTTCAATTTAACTCTAATAAGTTAAGTTAAGTTAAGTTCAGCTCCTAATTTTCTTCTTGTATAATATATTCATTTCACTTCAGTTTAGTTCAATTCAGCTCAGCTCTAATAAGTTAAATTCAGTTCAGCTCATTTCAATCATCTTCTCGCTCCACCACGGTACCACCGGTCTTTCTCTTGTTGTCTCCGAATCAAAGGTGTATAATTTAAATGGTGGAATTCAGCCATCACTCCATCAGGTTTTCTTATGTAGAGTTTTAATTAATAATGGTCGAATCAAATGCGCTTCTATGTTCGTTTCATTGGTTTGTACTTACGTATGCGTTCATCATTGTTTATCTATTTTTATTTTTTAAAAACTTAATTTTTCTTCATGTTCAACATCATGCATCTCAGCATCTGCCACTGCTTTTGGCACGAGAAATACTAAAACAATCACAAGGAGCTATCCAAAACAATATCATCATATCTAAATAATTTGGTGGAAAACCTGAAGAGCACCCTTTAATTGCATTAACCACATCTAAGGCATCACATTAGGATGTAATAATTTTAATAGGGTTTTGCCCAAGTAATGCATGCTTGCTTTTGAGTTAAAAAAAGGCATCACATTCCAGCATAATATTTGTATAGGAAACCATAATAAAGTAATTATAAAATTAGAATCTATACTTTCAATTATTGTTATTATAAAATCTGAATCTATACTTTTAAATCTCAAGAAAAACACCAAAAGAAAGAATATATATATATATATATACTACGTATATATATATATTCCCATAAAGAGATATAAAAATATTAGGTCATTAAACATTGATACCGCAACATGAAACATGATTAATTGATTATTCATATAGAAAAGCTTAGCATCACGAAATCGTGACAAGATTATTTATTGAAGTGGGGACTAGGACGTGATGAAAATTATGTTGCATTTGTATTGTAATGGACATGAATATAATGTATGGCACACGAATTTGCTATTTTGATAAGACATGGAAATGCGACAATTAAGTGTAAAATAAATAAAAGAGTTTTTCTATATAGTAACCTGTTTTTTTACTTTTCTACGTTGTGTCCCAACATAACTTTCTACACTGTAACCCTAATATATTTTTTGATTACATATGGTAACCTTGCCGTTATCCTCTCGTTAAAAAATTATGTTAGTGGGGCCCACTCTCCACTTATTAATAATTTTTTTTATCGATTTGAGCATTTAAAAATATTCCGTCAAAGGTTTTTAGGGCTATTTTGGTCCTTAAGGATCCAAATTGAACTCAGATTTCACAAAAAAAAAACGTAAATGCCTTGTTTTGTGTGTTAAAATATGAACACGTAAATCGAGACATTTCTTAATAAGCGAAACGAGGTATTTATGTTATTTGTTTGCCAAATCTGAGCTCAATTTGGACCCATAAGAACCAAAATAGCCCTCGAAACCTTTGATGGGATATTTTTAACTCGCAAATCGATAAAAAAATATTAATAATGGAGAGTGGGTCCCACTAACGGAATTTTTTAACGGCAGGATAACGACAATGTTACCGTATGGAAACAAAAAATATATTGGGGTTACAGTGTAAAAAGTGATATATGTTAGGACACAACTTAGAAAAGTGAAAAGAACAGGATTACTATATAGAAAAACCCTAAATAAAAAATATGACAAAGGACAATACTTGGGCAATTGGGCATGGTATAATGTTTAGGAATTATTCTATTTTAGTTTGATAGATATGAGTATATGACAAACACCGAGTATATACTTTGTAGTAGAGGTGTCCACCGTGCGAGTCGTGCGAGCTGGGTTAGGGTTAGGTGGGTCGCGGGTTGGGGTTTCATGACACACGGCACGACACACGTAGGGTAGGGTGGGCCGGGTCGTGGGTTGGGTCGGAGAAGTTGGACACACCAGGGTTAGGTTCGTGGGTTAGACGAGTCGTGGGTGGGTCGAGCTGGGTTTGTGGGTTAGACGGATCGTGGGTGGGTCGAGCTGGGTTTGTGGGTTAGACGGGTCATGGGTGGGTCGAGCTAGGTTCGTGGGTTAGACGGGTCAAGGTGGGTTAGTGAGTTAGGGTGGGTCGAAGGGTGGGTTAGTGGGTTAGGGTCGGGTGGGTTTGTGGGTTAGGTGGGTTAGGGTCGGGTGGGTTAGTAGGTTAGGGTCGGGTGGGTTTGTGGGTTAGGTGGGTTAGGGTCGGGTGGGTTTGTGGGTTAGGGTCGGGTGGGTTCGTGGGTTAGGGTCGGGTGGGTTGTGTGGTGTTTTAATTTTTACAAAATTAACAATTTGATGGCTTGCTCTTAATTAAGATGCCTACGTATCCTTATATTATAAAATAAGGAATCAAAGCCAGCGTAGTTCTTATATTGTACTTCTTTTGAAATTTGGGGGGGGGGGGGCTTGGACCTATCTTTAGAAAACTAAAATTTAATTTTGCAATTAAATTGTAATTTTCGAAAAATAAGTTGCCTACGTATCCCGAAAGAATCAAAGCCCACGTAGTTCTTAGCGTACCTGATTTAGACTTTTCTAGCCACCCATGTTTGTTGCATCATCATCCCCGGAAGCTGCATCATCCGTTGACGACTCCAATATCATCACAGGATCATCTTCATCGTCTTCGTCTTCCTTTAAACCTTGAGTTCTTCTTTCAGCTTGATCCCAATCTTTCTTACAAACACAAATTTGAATGCTTTCCGGAGTTAAGCGAGATCTTTTTTCATCTAACACTCTTCTACCTGCACTAAAAGCAGACTCGGAAGCAACAGATGAAGCGGGAACTGCAAGTATATCTTTTGCAATTCTCGCCAATATAGGAAAACTTTTTTTATGTTCTTGCCACCATTTTATAATTTGAAAGTTGTTGTTGGTCTCATGTTGATATGACAAATAATCATTAATAGCAAGTGTTGAAGAAGATGATGATGAGAATGATGTAGATGCTTTGTGTTTTTTTTTCATAACTTTATCAAGAAAACCAAATCTAGAATCGGAAGTGCTAGTAGTAGTTGGTGTTGCCAAATCAAAACCATAAATAGATGCATAATGATCATAAAGGTCTCCCAAAACAGATTTGCATTTGTTAATATATTCACTAACATCATAATCGATACTTAAACTTGTATAATAAAATTCTAAAAGATTTTCCAAACCTTCAGCTTTGACACCGGGGTCAAGAATAGCAGCAATTCCATAAATGATTGGAAATTCACTAAAATAAGTATGCCACTTACGTTTCATGCTATCAAGAACGGGACGAAGTCCATCAATCTTCATATGCTCTTCGATGGTGTGAACAACTTTAACACACTCAATTATGACTAAATGAACGTTAGGCTCATAAATATAAGAGAAAATATGAGTTGCACTATCAAAAGCATTTAAAACATCACGAACAAAAGAAGCATTAGTTCAATGACTTTCGGTTATTAACTCAGTAGGATCAACACGAGTCTCATTGTAAAGTTGGGTCAAAATATCATGATACTTTATAGCATCACTCAACAACTTGAAAGTAGAATTCCAACGGGTAGGGGTATCAATAGACCATTGTCTTTTCTTAAGACCTCTCTCTTTACACATAGCTATGTACTTTCTTCTAACTGACTGAGTAATCCTAATCCATTTTATAACTGTTCTAATTGGGTTTAGCAATGGTTGCAACTCAGCGAGACCCTCTTGAACAGACAAATTCAAAATATGAGCACAACATCTAACATGCAAGAGACTACCACCCAACAACAAATTCAACTCGGAGTCATTTTTCAAATAGTCAATACACTTTGTGTTTGCAGTTGCATTATCAAGAGACAAAGAAAAAACTTTATTATTCAAGTGAAATTCTTTTAAACAATCCAAAATACGAACTTTGATGTTAAAACCGGTATGCCTTTCTTCCATAGCTTGAAAACATAGTATACGTTTTTGAATAAACCAATCATCATCCACCCAATGAGCAGTAATGCAAAGAAAAGGTTCGCCAAAACTAGAAGTCCATGTATCACTTGTAAAACTAACACGACCATCAAAAGTACGAAATAATTCAATCAAACCACTCCTATACTTATAATAAGAAGTTTGTGTATAACGTCTTAGGGTATTTCGGGGGACACGAGTAAATGCAGGTTGTAATGCAACTTTATTAAAATGCTCAACGTTTGCATTTTCACCGTAACTAAAAGGGTATTCATTAGCAATAACTAAAGTACTCATTTCATCAATCATTCTATCTTTATTATAAATGAAAGGTGTACCTCCGCCGGGTTGGTTCATGTATCCACCCAATTGTGTTTGGACGCCACCCCCCGAAGGACGGGGGCCATTTTCGAACAAGTCGTGTTTATTTTGCAAATGCCGACTCAAGGTTCCGGTTCCATCTCCCGTTATCCAATTATATGACTTGACATTTGCACCTAGCGCCTTGCAAACTAGGCATGTACACGTGAACCTCTTTGGTTGACCAGGTTGCCATCCCGGGGGTGTGACCTCAACTCGTTCAAAATGTTTCCACACCCAAGAAAAATGTGCTCGACCTCTACTTTCACCGCCACCACCTTTCATAAATCAAATTATTAAAATTAAATACACTTAAAAAACTAGCCGTTAGATACAAAAAACTAGCCGTTAGATACAAAAAACTAGCCGTTTTTTTTTTTAAAATGGATGTTAGGCCGTGCGGGCCGTGCGGGTCGTGCGAATTGTGCGGGCTGTGCGGGCCGTGCGGGTTGTGCGTGCCGTGCGGGTTGTGCCGGCCGTGCGGGTTGGGTGGGTCATGCGTGCGGGTTGGGTGGGTCATGCGTGCGGGTTAGGTGGGTTGGCTCGTGCGGGTTGGGTGGGTCATTCGTGCGGGTGGGCCGTGCGGGCTGGGTTGTGCCAGGTGGGTCGGGTTAGGTGGGTTCACGGGCTAGGTGTGTCGAATTAAATGAGTCAAAACGGGTTGTGCGATTTGGGTCGAATCAAACGGGTTAAACTGAGCTGGGTTGAAATGGGTTGTGTCGAAAATTTTGGACCCACGACACAACCCGGATTAAATCCGAGCTGTGCCGGGCTGTGCCGGATTGAGACCGGGTCGAACCCACGTGACCCACCAGCCGTGCGAGTTAGGGTGGGCTGGGTCCAACCCGGCCCACTGGCCACCTCTACTTCGTAGCATTGTGCCATTGTGGTAATAGCGGAAGAAAACATATCATTAATAGTTGTAGACTTGTAGTGGACAATGGACTTGTGGTTCATTCAATCATTCATCTTCAATGAGAGCTAGTGAATCTCAAATGTTTTTTTTCTTATTTATGATAGTCTTTTCATTTAGCAAAAGTAAGTTAAATTTATTAAAAATCATTTTGATTTCTGTAGAAAAAAAAAAAAGTTAAGCTTAGCAAAAATGTAAGACCCTGTTCTATTCACCTTAAAAAAATAATATTAAGTAAAAATAATTTCAGTTCAATAAAAATAAGTTCAGTTCAGTAAAAATAATTTCGTTCGTGAAAGGTTTTATTTGTAAATTACATATAAGACGCTATAGTGAGAATTAGCATTTTTCAAGTAGCAATTTTGTCATTAAATAATTAAAAAAAATGATAAACATAGCCTTTAAATAAAAAGCTAAAAGGAAAATTTTAAGAATAAATTAATATATAAGAAGTATTAATCTAATTTACACGTGATTTTATTTTGAATGCTTACATATTGCTGTAAGAGCTACATTGCCTACATATATCACTAATTTATAACTCTAAAAAAAATTATTCTGTACATATTTGAAAACATAATACTCCGTACTAACCAAAGCAGTAGGATTTCAAGAAGTTAAAAAAAGGTTGAACTTTAAAGCCTCTTTTTTACCCCTTTTTTTAAAGCCTCTTTTCTCTAATGGCTTCAAAGTGGTTGAAACGAACACTGTAGTAAACAATCAGTGTCGACATTGTGTCCTGCAATTGAAGAAATTTGAAGTGGGTGTTGAAAAATTGAGTCTTGGCCCCAAATATTAAGTGGGTGCGTGGGTCCTATCCTGGGGTGGTTGAAGGTCGGGGCAAAGGGTTTGACGAAAGAGAAAAAAGATGGAAATTGTCGAAGAACAGATTAAGTTTATTGATCAAGCTCAACAGTACGAGGTATGTTTAATGTTTTCTTTTCTTGTTTTGTATATTTTGGGTTTTTGAAATCTTGAATTTGTTGTTTCAATTGGGATTGAATTGGATTTTTCGACATTTTTTCTCTTTTAATGCTGCAACTTTGATAATAAGCTTTACTATATTGGTGGTAGAATGCTGTAATTGAATCTGGGTTTGGTATATTTTCTGCAATTTTTGTTTGGAAATAGGATAATTATTGAAATGTGGATTCTAATTGCAATACTATTACAGAAACACTTGACCTAAACTTCGGTGCATATGTTATCTATTATATGCTCGAGTGTACCTTAAGCTAGATACTCTTTGAATGAGTAGAAATTAGCTACGTCTTATTGCTTATATTCATTGAACACCACCAAATTTATCCATAATGTACCTTTGATTGAAATACCAGCTTAGCCAGGCACATGTATTCCACTCCAATGTCCATTCTTTAACAACACGAAGAAAACATTGGTTAAGTCTTTGACAACATGAAACATTGAAGATCAATGCCCTCCCTCTTTATCCTACCAAGGACGGAGGGAGGGAGTATGGGACGGATGCCTTTAGTGTGCCATCAGTATTTGAGTGTATGTGTATTGGGGCTTCTTAGTATCATAGTATGATTTGACTTTGGATTGTATGATAGGGGGATTTGACCCAAAGTTGTTCTATATGACAATATTGGATCTTTTTTTTATGGTCATATACAATAGAATAGGATTGTAAGATGGTCATTCAACTGTGTCAGTTAAGTGCCTAAGAATTGGGTGTCCTTTTGCCTCATTGCAACTCAGGCCTTTTAAAGCAGTGGGCTTACTTCTTTATAATTCTTTAATGGGAAGCGTATGCTATATGGAATTGTGTTCTTCACTTTCTATATCTATATATTGTCCTTCATTTGAACAAGCTCTTCTCTACTTCCTTGAGCTAGTTACCTTTGGAAGTGTACATGAACGGAACACATAGACTAGATGAGCAATACCTACCTAGAGGTATGGTGAAAGTTTCTTCTTCTATTGCTAGGGAAAGCAGATTGGTCTCTGTGAATCTTTTTCGTGCATTGAGCTCTCTCTTGGATATGGAACTCTTTAGCGAGATTGTGGTGATTTTACTTAGCTAAAGAAGCATCTTACAATTATTTGTTGATTTGTGTTCTTTGCTACTAGATGAGTTAGCTACAGGTCACTTTAAAGAGGCAATTATTAATTTTTAGGTACATATAATTTTGGGATCAATTTTTTTTCTTTTAAAATAATCTGGAACTCTTTCTATTCATATTCAAGTCTTACAGATTACTTTAATGGTTTAACATGTATTGCTTTATCAATACAAAAACAAAATTAGCAATGAATGAATTGAAATTTAAAATTTAGATGCATCTTAAACATTTTACTGGTTTCATCAAATTTATTCTAGATTGTTTTCATATCATGCCTCTTGGAGTCTTGGGGATGCCTTCTTTGATATCCACAGTGCTGTATTGTTACTGCAGCCATGAATTCTTCATCTGATTCCAGAGAACTCATTGAATTTGGTGGTAGACATATCTCTAGGTCCACACTTCCTCCCCCTTCATATCCTGGGTAAGCAGTCACTTTGCCAACATATTTGTTTGCTTACCCACTTCAAACTGCCACAGCTTTCCCGAGACCAAATTCATTTCCATACATGTCAAATCTTGGTGAGCTTCCCATCATTACGCTGTAAGGATCGAACATTTTGCCTGGCCGGTAAACAAAAGGGGACTGGAGCCATCCATCGATGAATTTGTGCACTATTTTGTCACTGTGGTTTACTACTGACTGGTGCAACAAAGACGCTGCCCATCCTAAGTTGTGCCCGAGTAGTTCCCCAGCAGTAGTAGTTGTTATCATTGCTGTAACGCAGTTACCTACATATTCTAGAGGCAGAGGAGGATCTAACCTCTGCCTGTTATTTGTAGCAAATCTGCAATTTGTGATCTGATCTTCAGATAGGCAGTTTGCTCGGACAATTGATCTCCAGACAAGTGCTGAGAGGCTTTGGAAGGAGGAAATGTTGTTGGTATTACTTTCTTTGTTGGCCTTGGATTTTAGTCTTGCTATAGACTCTTGGGAGAAATGGAAGATTCTCTCTCTGAGCTGACCTACTTCATACCTGCTTAAAAATTCATTTGGGTGAGTAAAGGGGAGGGGGATAGCCGGCCCATACCCATCAGGAAACCAACGTTTATGATTGGGTAAACGTGAAACAAGAAGCTGCTTGCCATTAGCTCTATGTATTTCGGACCAAATTTTCCAGAAATGCCAATATGAGGTTCCATCTATAAGCACATGGTTCATGGAACAACCGATAAAAACCCCATCCTTGAGCTCAGTAACCTGAACTGATAACAGAGGCCTTTTATGACCATCATGGTTAATAGCCCGATCATGGTCAAAAAATGACTGAACGACCAGAGGAGCATCAACCGGTGCCATAATTTCAGACATGTACATGTCTAACGTGGCATAAATGAACCTAGCTCCAGGACCCTTGTTGCAGTCTACAAAGACCAAGCATTCATGCCGAGTTTTGCTGATACATGTACTGAGCTGCCCTGCCAATGGGTAAAAATGGACAAGGGCGAGTGAAAGAGACTCCTTCAGGCTTTGAAGGAGTTTGCTGGTCGAGAATTCTTGATCATTTATATGTGAAGGTTTCATGAAGAGGAGGCCCTTTTGGATATAGTGGAAATTAAGCATGGCCAGATCCATGGGAGCCAAGTAGTAAGGTTGCTCGGCTTCTTGCACCTCATACTTTGGTTTGATGAAGCATTCCGAAACGTGTTTAACAGTTTCTGAGCTCATATTTGTGATTTAAGAATAATTAAGATTATAGGAAGATAGGGTATTTTGAGCTATTCAAAGAGCCTTATTGCAGCAATAGTAAGGCTTAGGCCTATATATATTGAGTACTAGTGAAAATTAGACATGCATATATGAGAAGATAACAGTTGTGCTCAAAATCAATAATAGCTTGTAGTAGTAATAGTAAAAGACTGATTATTATTAAGGAAATTTTCACATTTGCTACCACTAAAAACACCACGCTTCACATTTGCTACCTGTTAAAATTTTTTATTTTTTTTTATTTTACTACCACCTAAAACAGAGTTTGTTAAAAATCACTACCACATGCCTTATTATGTTACTATTTCCGTTAGTGGGCCCACTCCACCGTTTAGCCACCCCTCCAGCCACCTTGCAGCCACCCTTCCTCGTCACTGCCACCCCTCCCCTCCCCCCTCCCCCTGCCGGCGCCGACGCCGTCGCGCGAACCCACCCCCTCCCTTTCCCCTACCCTATGCGCATCCAATCCCCCTTTCCCTTTCCCGTTCTTGAGCTCCGACCCCCACCCCGAACGAAAACCACCCCCTTTCCCCTTCCCTCCACTGGAAATCGGCCCCCCTCCCCTGATTCCCCACCGAAATCGACCCCCTCCCCTTCCCCTACCCTTTTCGACCGTCCCTAACCCTAAACCACCACCCCAAAACCACCCTAAACGAATTTTAGGTTTCGGTTGTGGTGGTTTTGGGGTGGTTTTCGTTTAGGGTGGTTTTGGGGTGGTGGTTTAGGGTTAGGGACGGTCGAAAAGGGTAGGGGAAGGGGAGGGGGTCGATTTCGGTGGGGGAATCAGGGGAGGGGGCCGATTTCCGGTGGAGGAAAGGGGAAAGGGGGTTACGGTGGTGTTGGTATGGGTTTTGGGGGTTACGGTGGCGGTGGTGGTCTGGGTTTGGGGGTGTCGTCTTAGGATTAGAATTGTCAATTTTGGGTGGGGAAAAGGGAGGGGGTGAGGTCGCCGGCGCCGGCCGAATCTTTAGGCGCCAGTCGCCGGAAAGGGGGTGGGGGAGGGTGGCAGATTAGGGGAGGGAGAGGGTGGTAGATTAGGGGAGGGGGTGGGTGGGGTTGCTAGTTTTTTTTAATTTTTTAAAAATCTTTTTAATTTTTTTTTTAAATAAACTTAACGGAAATCCTAACGGATTCCGTCAAGTGGTAGTGATTTTTAACAAAGTTTGATTTAGGTGGTAGCAAAGTGAAAAAAAAATTTAAATAGATAGCAAATCTGAAGCGAGGCGTTTTAGGTGGTAGCAAATGTGAAAATTTCCTATTATTAATCTTTAAAGTCAATTTATAATGGCTTGTAGTATTTTGTTAATATTATGGTATGGTATAATGTGAGTTTGATAGTAGAGTATAGAGGAATCTACCTTCGAATATAGCTCGATTAACATATAAATAATTATGTACCATGATGAATAGTTGTATAAAATAAGAAAGACTATGATCATTATTAATCCTTAAGTCAATACATAATACGAAGCACTAACCAATCATAATGAAATACTTATAATTAATCACATGAATCCATGATTAATTATCCCAAATTGGCTAAATGGCTTGACTCAAAACAACTTAAAATTTAATTTATTTCTTTTTTTTTTCTTTCCCAATAATATAAAATAGCAGAAGAGAGGCCAAAGTTAGACTGGAGTTGTGAGTATTACCAGTGGCTTTTATTGATGTAGGCCATATTTGTGATCCTTGAAATAGAAGATCTTAAAATTATGATTATTTGTAGGTGCGGCGTCAAGACTCAAGATTATTTATTGATGTGTGTCTATGTGGCACCAAGAGAAACCATGATTAAGGGCCTGTTCTCATACATTGAAATTCAGTTCAGCTTAGCTCAGCTCAGTTCAGTTCAATTCAGCTCCTAATTTCTTTCTCTTATAAAATATTCATTTCAATTCAGTTCAGTTCAATTCAGCCGAGTTCAGTTTATGAGAACAGGCCCTAGGCCATTGTTAGTTGTTACATTAAAATATTCTTTAAAAAATGTTGTTACATTAAAATTGATACAAACATGGATATGAAATTATGAATATATGATTACAATTTGATTTTGGAAAAACGGGTTCTAAAATAAATTGACACACCGATATGACAAAGGATGATATAGGATATACTTCGTATTTTTTACTACTGTACTACGGAGTATGAATCATCTTTTTATACTTTGTATTAGTCTGGTTTGGTAAAAGTGATTTTTCAATAGCTTTTAGTTTATTGAGCCTTTTAAGATGTTTGACCAAATAAAAAAAACTGATTTGAGCATTAGGTTAATAGCTTATTAAAATATTTTGTTTTTTGGCTTGAAATGTTGGTTTTGAAAAAGCTCAAAAATAAACTTTTTTAAAATTAGCTCATTCAATATTTAGTTTTTAATATTACATACATGAAATCAACTAATGTTAATAGCTATTTACTGAACACTTTTACACAAACATCATAGGTCCATTGTATTGTGGTACTTGTACTCTTCATTGATAGCTTGTATTTATCTAATCTTTGATTATAATTTATGATATTAATTAGGATATATTCTTCACCTTTAATTAAAAAAAAAATTGAAGTAAAAATAAGTGAAGCTCAAAAAACATGAGTTAAATACAGTAAAATTAGTAGTGATCATCACAAACTTATCAAATATATCTTTGATAAGAATTGTCTTAGGTAAAGAAGTGCTATATACAAGTATGTTAATTTCTGTGCTTTGCTACATACGAAATTTTTTGTAATATCTTACCCTTTAAGCGGCAATGAGACAACATTCATAAAATCCTCATCTGATTCAAGAGCTTCCATGGAATGAGGAGGTAAACATATTTCCAAATCCACACTTCCTCCTCCCTCCACTCCTGGATAAGAAGTAACCTTTCCAACAAATTTGTTTGCGTAACCCCTACGTACTGCTACTGCCTTTCCTAGTCCAAATTCGTTTCCATACATGTCGAATCTTGGAGAGCTCCCCATCATTACACTATAACAGTCTGTCAAAACGTCGAGCTTGAAAACTGCAGGAGAATGCAGCCACCTGTGGATGAAATCACGCACTACTTTATCACCATAATTTGTCACAGACTGGTGCAACAATGATGCTGCCCACCCTAAGTTGTGCTCAAGTAGCTCACCAACTGTAGTAGTTGTTTTCAACGCGCCTATACAGTTTCCAAAGTACTCTTGAGGCAGTGGTGGATTTAATCTGTGCCTATTATTGGTCGTTAATCTGCAATTTGTGACCTGATCATGAGCTAGATTAAGTGCTCGAATGATTGATCTCCAGTAGAGTGCTGACAAGGCCTGAAAGGATGAGATCTCGCTGCTAGTATTGTTATGATTATGTTCCTCATTTGCCTTAGCTTTCAGTTTTGCTATAGAATCAGATGAGAAATGGAATATCCTCACTCTGAGTTGATCAGGTTTTTCCTGCAGGCTAATAAAGTCATCTGGTTGGATCAGTGGGAGGTAAATGGCTGGACCATATCCATCCGGAAACCACCTATTATGGATTGGCATACGGGACACAGGAACTGATTCCCCTGCCTTTGCTCTATGAATCTCGGACCACACATTCCAAAAATGCCAATATGAGGTCCCATCTCCAAGGGCATGATTCATGGAGCAGCCAATGAAAACCCCATCTAAGAGCTCAGTAACTTTGATCGTTAACAAAGACATGTAGTGACCGTCATAGTTAACAGCTCCTTCATGGTCAAAAAATGATTGGACCACTTCAGGAACATCAGTTGGTAATAGTATGTCAGATATGGTCATGTCTAAGGTAGCATGGATGAACCTTGCACCAGGACCCTTGTTACAATCGACATAGACCAAGCATTTTTGCCCCGCTTCATCCATTAGAGAGGTAAGTTGACCTGCTAATGGGTAGAAATGGACGAGAGTCAGAGAAAGAGAGTCCTTCAGACTCTGTAGGAGTTTGTGGATGGAGAATTGTTCATCGCCTAAGTTTGATGGTTTTGCGAAAAGAAGGCCTTGTTGGATGTAATGTGCAAAGAGCATTCCCAAATCCATGGGAGCCAAGTAGTAAGGCTGCTTGGCTTCCTGCACCTCATACTTCGGCTTGATGAAACATTCTGAGACATATTTAGCAATCTCTGAACTCATTTTCTAATGACTAGGACCTTCTGAGTTGCAGGGGAACACAGATGAAGTCCTTTATTCAGAGAGTTTAATTTAAGACTTACAAAGGTTGCCTTCCACCATATCTTATTCAGAGAGTTTAATTTAAGACTTACAAAGGTTGCCTTCCACCATATCAAATCTTGGAAGATTTTATAATGCATTTTTCTCATTATATTAAATTTCTAAAATTATTCATATTTTGTAATGAAGTTTGAATTAGTATAATACTATGTGCATGGTCTTGCAATTTGCAAAAGCCATCATCTGTATATATACGTCACTATTACTCCCTCATGTTTTAATAAGTACGTGTAACTCCCTCCGTGTTTTTTTAAATGTTACACTTCCCATTTCCGGCTGTGTTTTTTTAAGTGTTAACACTTCCTTTTTTGACAAAAAACTATATTAAAATATTATATATCCCTCCTTTCATGGTCCCCACCCAAACCCACTACTACCTTTTTTATTATATCTTTCCTCTCACATTCATTACTTTTCAATAAACTATTAACTCCATTATCTTTCTTTTACAATTTTTTAATACTCCAACTATCCCACTTACCTCTTAATTTATTTACGTCAATTAAATTTGCATAAAACTATGTGCCGGTCAAAGTGTAACACTTAAAAAAACACGGAGGGAGTACACTTGTCAAATCTGGTTGTGTATTAATAAGTGTTACACTTACTTTTTTTTGGCAAAAAACTAGTACACATATATATATTACGGAGTATATCTTTATCTCTCATAGTCCCCACCTAAACCCACTGCTACCTTTTTTATTATATTTTTCCGCTCATATTCATTATTTTTCAATAAAACTATTAACTCCATCATTTTTTTATACTCCAATTACCCCACTTGCCTCTTATTTTATTTAAGTCAATTAAATTGTCTAAAATTATGTGTCGGTCTAATTGTGATTTTTTTTTAAAAATTTTTATAGTAAATTGTAACACTTATTAAAACCAAAGGGAGTAGCATCCTCAAAATTATGCTGCTATGATTCTGCAATTTTTAAATAGAGTTGGCGAGTTGCAAAAGCTGCCTCAATTATTTTTTATACAGTCAAATGAATTTTATAGAATGTGAAACAAAAAAATTATTTTCATCCTTGACATGTTATAACCTATCTAGGATACTCTGAAGGTGTGTGCAAATATAATTAGTATATCACCTAGTTGCCTGTAATAATAGTTTTCTACTCTTCTGGGAGCCTGTTGTTTTAGCTTCCTATTCATCACAATTCTTGCCATTGTTGGTCAAATAAACAATGTGCAGAGCCGGCTGGCTGCTGTACTGTCATCGCCTTTTGACCTGATCAACAGCTGCTGAATTTTATTCAATGGATTAATGATCATGTTGTTTCATTTGTGTTTTGTTCTAGGCACTCAGTTTGCATAAGTCGTCGTTAGCCTATAAGATACATTTTCTTGGGAAAATTTTCAGATTAATGTGATTTCTGACAGACTATCTCTATTATGTCACTGCAGTCTTCAGAGATCCATTTTCCTGATGCACTTGAAGTTTAACATTGTAAAAAGTGACAGAATTCATAGATACATTTCTGCTAAACTACAAATGAAAACTACAAAATGGTTGAATAGGATACTTAAATTGTGACATTATCTATACTAGGAGAAGAGACAGCACTCATAAATTCCTCATCTGATTCAAGAGCCTTCATCGAATCCGGTGGCAAACATATTTCTAAATCCACACTTCCTCCACCCTCATATCCTTCATAAGAAGTCACCTTCCCAACAAACTTATTAGCATACCCACTTCGAAGAGCTATAGCTTTTCCGAGTCCAAATTCATTCCCATACATGTCAAACCTCGGCGAACTTCCCATCATCACACTGGAACTGTCGAACATCCCCATTGGGTATACATAAGGAGCCTGCAACCATTTATTAACAAAATCGCGCACGACTTTGTCGCTGTGATTTAACACTGACTGATGCAGCAACGCTGCTGCCCATCCTAAGTTGTTGTCAAGTAGCTCACCAACTGTGGTAGGTGTTGCCATTGCGCTTATGCAATTACCAAAATACTCTGGTGACAAAGGCGGGTCTAATCTGTGCCTATTATTAGTAGCTAATCTACAATTTGTGACTTGGTCACGAGACAAGCCGTTTGCACGAACAATGGTTCGCCAACACAATGCTGATAAGGCCTTAAAGGATGATATCGTGCTGATATTATTACCAATATTTTCTTCGTTGGCCTTTTCTTTAAGTCTTGCCATTGACTTGGGTGAGAAGTGGAAGATTCGCTCCCTTAATCGAGGTGCTTCGTGTCGAGTAACGAATTCATCTGGATGGACATATGGTAAGTAAAGGGTCGGACCATACCCTTTAGGAAACCAACGTTCAAGTACTGGCATACGTGACACAGGGACTAATTCTTTGTGTTTTGATTGATGTATTTCGGACCACATGTTCCAAAAAAGCCAGTACGAGGTTCCGTCTCCTAAGGCGTGGTTCATAGAGCATCCGATGAAGATCCCGTCTACGAGTTCCGTGACTTGAATTGTCAACAACGACTCGTTATGACCATCATGGTTCACAGCCCTGTCGTGGTCAAAAAATGATTGGACCACTAAAGGGACATCGGTAGGTGAAAGTATATCAGACACGGTCATATCTAACGTGGCATGGATAAGTTTCGCTCCTGGCCCCTTGTTACAATCGACGAAGATCAGACATTGGTGTTGATCTTCGTCGACTTGTGTAACAAGGCGGCCGGCTAAGGGATAGAAATGGACAAGGGTGAGTGAAAGGGAGTCCTTGAGACTTTCAAGGAGGTTTTGGGTTGAGTATGGTTGACCATTAAATTGGGATGGTTTGGTAAAGAGTAGACCTTTTTGGATGTAATGAACACAAAACATGGTTAAATCCATTGGAGCTAAGTAGTATGGTTTTTTGGCTTCTTCCACTTCATATTTTGGTTTGATGAAACACTCTGAAATGTGTTTAGCTGTTGTTGCACTCATTTTGTGGATTTTTGGGTGATTGTGTTTGAGAAATGAGCATAGGTTTCATCGATAAATTAAGTTGTTATATATAGAGTATGTGAGGCCAATTGTATTAGAAAAATGGAGTAAGTTGTTGCTAGTTTCTAGGAAATAGCTCTTTTTGCAGTATCACTAAGCAATGACGACATTTGTAGTTTTGGAGGTGATGTGGGCGCCTCAAGTGATCAAATCAACTACACGCATACACCCTCTCTTTAGTACAGAGTAATAATAAAATCCCTAAGATTTTATTTTTTTATTTTATATTTTTTATTTACTTTCCATCGTGCCCCAAGTATTTCCATCAATTTATAATATGTGTGGACTTTGGGTAATTTTCATGAAGTGTGTAATATTTAATTGTGTTAGTAATTAGTATGTCTTTAATCGATTTGTCTCTTTCAAATGACTATTACAAGATTATACAAAGTAATTATTATGTGGAGTACGGTATTTTAATTTTGGGTCTATTTTTCAACTATTTGTGGACACATCTCACTCAATCTTGTTTGTGTTAATTTCATTTATTTCTTATGTCATAATAACAAAGTGGTTCGGAAGCCAATTAATTTGCCTATACTATTAAGTGTTGAGAGAATTATTTGGTTACTAAGTTACTAAATGAAACAAAATCTTGTTTATGTTATTGTCTTATGAGTTATAACTAATCACTCAAAAAAAAAAAAAAAAAAATTGCAAGGAGTAGTTGAATAAGTCAAGTGTTAACATTGGGATAAAAAGTCATGTGTTTAACTTTTTATCCCAATGTAATACAATTCGTCTATTCTTGATTGTCCCATAAAATTCTTTCATTTCAAAGTTTTTAATAATGCGCAAGTGCTCATAATATAGACTTATACCGGTAAGTTCTACAAACCACTCTTTTAAGTTTTAAAAGTAAAAACAAAGTTTATGACTTTGAATAAGTTCAAGTCTTCAAATTAGGCTGGCTTCTGAGCAACAATCAAAGAGATTGATGTGTAGATTGATTACTTGGCCGCCTTTTCCTTTCGTTTATTTTCTATGACTCCGTACTAGGGGTGAAAGTTCGGTTTTCGGTTTGGTTTTTTGCCCAAACCGAAACCGAACCACTTTAATTCGGTTTCTGTATTTGTTAAAACCACACCGCACCACTTTACTTTAGAATCCGAACCAAACCAAACCATATTCATTTCGGTTTCATAATAAGAAACCGAACCAAACCGAATTTTTTGGGCCTAATTTATTTGGGCCAATAATCTGCAATTTTTTTGGCCTCATTCATCAACAAAGCAGTACTGTAGTAGCATAATATCATTAACAAGTTCTAAAACTTCTAATTCAACAAGTTTCAACTTTTAACAAAATCAAATCAAAACCAATCCATACACATAATTACACAATTTTTAACAACAAAGTAACAAAATCAAACCAACCAATTCATACAAACAAGTTTTAACAACATAATTGAACAAGTTTTTAACAAGAACAGCAGCAGAATTGCAAAAGAGCAGTCATACCAAACCCCTACACAACGGCCCTTTCCTCAAATTTGGGTTTCAAAGTCTAATTAGACCATGAAAACACTAGATCTAGTGTTTTCATGGTCGAATTTGACATGAAAGCCCTTTAGTTGATGCCCTTGATGGAGTTCGAAAATCCTCGAAAGGTTAGTCGATGGTGATGCGAATGGAAGGTGGAGAAGTGAGAAGAGAAAAGGAGAGAGAGTGAAGGGGGAGAAGTGAGAACTAAGAACTGAGAACTTGAGAAGAGGAAAGGAGAGTGAGTGAGAAGACTGAGAAGATCAGAAGAGGAGAGAAGGGTGAAGCGTGGAGCCGCGGAGAAGAGAGAAGAGGAAATGAGAGAATTAGGGTTTTTTTTTTTCATTTATATACTTAGGGTAAATCTGTTGGGCTAGGGTTATTTTTTGGGTTTGGGCCTATATTTTGGTTTGGCTCGGTTTTTTCGGTTTTTCACTTTCTCAAACCGAAACCGAACCAAAAACCGATTTTTTTTTTTCAAAACCGAAACCAAACCACCTTAAAAAAAAACCAAACCATATTTGTTATTCGGTTTGGTTTTCGGTTCGGTTTGGTTTTAAACCGAATTTGTTTCACCCCTACTCCGTATTAATAGAGTCCCTGAATTAGTGGAACTATGGCTGTATGTGTTTGTTTAGTTTTGACCGGATGAAAATAAGGTAAATTTGGATGCAAAGATTACTTTCCAACAACCATTTCCCTCCAAATTTTGGAGGAAAATAGGAAAATTATAATTAGGGAGGAGGGGGAATGGGGGATGTACAATATATTTCATGTTTTAGGAATAATGGCTTGCTTTCTTCAATTTTTTTTTTTTTTTTTTTTTTTTTTTTTTTTTTTTTTTCTCCAGTTCAGTTCAGTTTCCAATTTGTTTCTCTCATAAAATATTCAGTTTAGTTCAATTTCAATTAGTTCAGTTCAATGAATCAGAACAAGCCCTAAGAGAATTGTATAGTAAAAAGGTTGGTCATCAACTCATCACAAAGTACTTGTCCAAAAAAAGACTCATCATAGATTACAGATGTTAATTTGGGTGTCCGAATTGGGTCACACAAGGCAACTATAACTACCAGGCTATCAGTGTCCATTTCGATTGTTAAGACTTAAGATACGTGGCTGCCCATTTAGGCCCACGTGCTTCTTATTCTACTATTGCAGACTACTTTCATTTTACCAATAAGCTGATTGGCTTTACAGACACGTGAGATGAATTCTCTATAAGCCTGAACTACTTGGATCAAAGGCCCAAAGACAATAGTATCAAAATTCAGCCCAGAAAAATTTATCAAACCCATTTTATAATCTTAATAGTCCATTTACAAGCCCATCTCTCACACATGAATACATGATAAACTGTCAGTCAATCATACAGAGTAGATTACAAAAATAAAAAGGATTAAATATTTAGATTTGCAAAAGATAAAGTCCTAATTATAAAATTGTCAAAGAATGTCAAAAGGATCCGTGGCGCAATGGTAGCGCGTCTGACTCCAGATCAGAAGGTTGCGTGTTCGATTAACGTCGGGTTCAAAATCCCGGTCCAATTTACGGTTCAACTTTTTTTAATTAATAATTAATAATTTTTATTAGTGAAATTTATTTGCCACTCATATGTTCAAATACTGGTAGTTATAGAAATAGACCCGTTCTTAATTCATTTTGTTAAGTATTCAAAGAAAATTAGTTGTCTTTGAAATTGAAGCTACTTATCATTATTTTATAATTATACATTTTAGCGTAATCAATTTGGCTATCACCCTACTTTAATTTGAATTGATCGGGTTCAACTTTTTTTAATTAATAATTTTTATTAGTGAAATTTATTTGCCACTCATATGTTCAAATACTGGTAGTTATAGAAATGGACCCGTTCTTAATTCATTTTGTTAAGTATTCAAAGAAAATTAGTTGTCTTTGAAATTGAAGCTACTTATCATTATTTTATAATTATACATTTTAGCGTAATCAATTTGGCTATCACCCTACTTTAATTTGAATTGATCGGGTTGTAATTAATAATTAATAAAGATACAAATCAAAGCGCCCACTAAATTATATTAAGTATTCGTTACGTAATTACGTTGATCTTTTTCTTACGCATAATGTTAATGCTTCCTTCCTATACATATTTGTCATACTATATCATCTTCACACCATACTAAAGGTTTGATCAATCGAGCCACTTCAAATTATACGATAATGATTCTAAACTTCACACGTTATAACAAGCGTGAGTTTGTGGGTGTAAGCGCCCCTAGAGTAATCTTAACTCCACCACCAAAATCACGAATACGTGTTTCTTTAGACTCGATTGGTGGAGATGGTGAGGAAGGGGGAGATTCGTCGTGGAGAAAGGTGGATGGATTAGTAAGGTGTCCGGCTAACTACACTCCTTTGACCCCAATAACCTTCATTAAACGCGCTGCCAAGGTGTTTCCCTATGATACTTCCGTTGTCTATGGTGGTTCTAGCTACACTTGGAGTGAGACTTATTGGCGCTGTCTCAAACTTGCTTCCGCTCTCACCACTCACCTTCGCATCTCTCCTAGCCAGCTCGTATGTTTTAATTTGCTTTCATCATCTTAATTAAATAAGAACTAGCCTTCTGACCCGTGCAATGCACGGGATGTTTATAAGGGGTACAATAGTAACTTTTGTTTTATAATATGTTTTAATTGGAAAATGAATAGTTTATAAAAGAGAAGAAGTGGTGATAATTGAATGTAATTGTAGAGATATTAAGTTGGGGGAAAATGAATCAAATAACATTCATATATGTTTTTTTTTTCTTTTGAAGGGAACATTCCTACATGTATTGAATTAAAGCTAGTTCTTTTTTAAAATAATAAGAAAGGGGATTAATTAATGAAGGGAGTAACATGTGGCATTGGTGAAAAATAAATTTTAATTACATGTGGCATGATGGGGATGATGGTTTGTGTTTTTAAATACTAAGTATAGATATAGATATAGATATAGATTAGCTAGATTGTTAAAGTACTTTATATGGCAAATTTTACTTAAATTTTGATATTTAATGATTTTATGTTTCCTAAAATAGATATGGTACCGTGGAATATTTGTGAAATTTCTTTTAAAGGCAAGTGATGCAATATTAAAACAAATGGAGAAAATAGGTATTTATAAAAGATGCAATAACGAACCCTTGTTACGTAGGGCAGTAGAATAAATAACAGTTATCAAAATATGGCATATGAAATTGGACTAAACACACCTTAGCTAGCTCCTAGCTGTGTAATGACAAATTTGGGAATTAAATAAATTTACACATGGAAGTTTATATTGGTCCAAACATATACGTATGTAGTATGTTATTTATTTCTTTCATCACTTTCTTGAAACTCTTATCCGTTGACTAACAAGATTAGTCACTATTAGAGTTTTTGACTTATAGTTAAGCATACTTAAAAAAAAAATTGATTTTCATAACCATTTAGGTGTCTAATTGTTAAACAATTAATGTGACTCATTATCTTTTTCATTTTGTGATCGTGTAGGTTGCAACATTATCTCCGAATGTGCCTGCTATTTATGAGCTACATTTTGCAGCACCAATGGCCGGAGCCATTCTTTGTGCTCTTAACTCTCGCCTTGATTCATCCATGATCTCCACCCTCCTTGATCATTCCCAAGCTAAGGTCTTATTTGTAGACTATCAATTACTTAACATTGCTTCAAAAGCCCTCCATTTATTGTCAAAATCCGGGGCAGAATTACCATCAATTGTCCTCATTAAAGGTCCTAGTGATTTTAAAGAACATGAGAATGTTCGATATGATTATGAATATGAGAATCTCTTATCCAAAGGAGACGATCAATACAAACCTCGAATGCCAATCGATGAATTAGACCCTATTAGCGTCAACTACACCTCAGGCACCACATCCCGTCCCAAAGGAGTTGTTTTCAATCACCGAGGGGCTTACATAAATGCCATCTCCACAATTTTGGTTCATGAAATGGGTCCAAGGCCGACATTCCTTTGGACCGTCCCTATGTTCCATTGCAATGGATGGTGCCTTACGTGGGGTGTGGCGGCTCAAGGGGGCACGAACATATGCCTTCGAAAGGTCACCCCTAAGGCCATATTTGATAACATTGTCCTCCACAATATCACTCACATTGGTGGAGCTCCTACCGTTTTGAACATGATTGTAAACTCCTCTATCGATGACCAAAGAACACTTCCAAACAAGGTAAGGGTGCTCACCGGAGGATCACCCCCGCCACCTCAAATACTAACCAAGATGGAAGAATTAGGCTTCGAAGTTATTCACATGTATGGTCTCACGGAGACTTATGGCCCGGGCACATACTGCGCTTGGAATCCCGAGTGGGACTCTCTTGATCGAATTGAAAAATCGAGGATCAAAGCTAGACAAGGTGTACAACATCTTGGGCTAGAAGATGTTGACGTTAGAGATCCTATCACAATGGAAAGTGTTCCAGCTGATGGTAATATTGCTATATTAACAACCTTTTTTTTTTTTAATGTGTTGCAATGTAACTTTTTTACATGTGATATTTTAGAGGCAAATTTTAATTTTAATTTGCATGAATAGGTAAAACAATGGGGGAGATAATGTTCAGAGGAAATACTGTAATGAGTGGATACTTGAGGGACTTAAAAGCAACAAAGGAAGCTCTCAAAGGAGGATGGTTTCATTCTGGTGACGTAGCTGTAAAACACCGCGACAATTACATAGAAATCAAGGACCGTTTAAAGGATATTATCATTTCCGGTGGAGAGAATATTAGCACAATTGAAGTTGAGACGGTACTATATAGTCACCCGGCTATACTTGAGGCAGCCGTCGTGGCAAGGCCTGATAATCACTGGGGGGAGACACCTTGCGCGTTTGTCAAGTTGAAGGATGGATACAAGATTAATGAGGGAGAGATCATTGAATTTTGCCGTAATAATTTGCCTCGTTTCATGGCTCCTAAGACCGTCATTTTTGATGAAATTCCGAAGACATCGACTGGAAAATTCCAGAAGGTTATTCTTAGACAGAGAGCCAAGGCTATGGGATCATTGGGAATCTAGTAAGCTAAGTTTTTGATGAAATTCAAACATGCTATGAGATGTTTTAGTACTCTGTACAATAATTTTTCTTCTAGTTATGTTATTGAATACAGAGGGAGTAATATTTTTTTTAATTTTTTTGTAACGAATATGAATATTTGCTAATAAGGTCCTACGTGTAAATGTTTACTTGAATAATAAGATAGTACCTTCATGTGGACTCCTTCCTCATAAATTAATCAATGGTATTATATATATATATATATATATATATATATATATATATATATATATATATAGGACTTATAAAACATAGTCTAATAAAAATACAAAATATTTGTAGAATGATTTATTTTTCCTTAATTAGATTGAAAATATACAGTAAATTTATTTCAAATTAAGATTTTAGATGGTGTTTTAGGCGTTTAGAACTTTAGATGGTATGATTTAGAAGGTAGGTATTGTTATTTATGTAATATTAATGCAACATTAGATAAGTAATGCAATTATACATTCATTTAATGGTTATTGACCAATTACAATGAAATTTGTGTTAAAGATTTTAACCTTGCTAATTGTAAAAAACCAAATTATTATGTGTAAACCAAGAAAGATAATACTAATAGTCAAGAACTCAAGCCATGTACAACCCCAAAAAGGCTCATGGCATTTCAACAATAATTGTAAACTAATTTGAAAATTAATTTGACAACAATTAAATAAAATTTTAATATGATGAACATAGTACACCCTCACTCCGGCAATGATACACAGGCCATGAATTCTTCATCTAATTCGAGAGTATTCATCGAATCAGGTGGCAAGCATATTTCGAGATCCACAGCTCTGCCTCCTTCATGTCCCGGGTAAGCATATATCACCCCCATAGCTTTGTTTGCATACCCACTACGAATTGCTACCGCCTTCCCTAGCCCAAACTCATTGCCATACATGTCAAACCTTGGCGATTGTTCGATTGTTACCTTGTTATAGTCATATAGCTCTGCATGATGTAAACAAAAAGGAGATTGCAGCCATTCATTGATTGAATCACGCACAAATCTGTCATTGAGACTTGCTACCGAGTGGTGTAACAATGATGCCACCCACCCTAGATTATTTTCAAGTAAATCACTAGTTGTAGTACTTGTAGTGACCTCTTTGATAGAGTTTCCAAAATAGAATTCAGGTAAAGGCGGATCTAACCTGTGCCTAGTATTGGCAATTATATCACTATAGATGACTTGATCATTAAGTAGTCGACTTGCTCTAATTATCGACCTCCAAACAAGTGCACACAAGGCCTGAAAGGAAGAAATATTTTCGGCATTACTTTCCTTGTTTGCTATGGCTTTTAACCTTGTTATAGACTCGGATGAGAAATGAAAGATTCGATCTCTAAGCTGAGAAGGTTCAAATTTTCTTATGAATTCATCGCAGTGGGTAAAGGGAAGGGGAATAGGGGGATCACATCCGTTGGGAAACCAACGTTTGTGGATTGGTAGACAATGTGACTCATAAATTTGATTATTTTGGTTGTTATTAGCTCTATGTATTTCGGACCATTTGTTCCAAAAGTGCCAATATGAAGTCCCATCAGTAATACAATGATTTATGGAACACGCAATAAACACCCCATCTAGGAGCTCAGTGACTTGGACACACAACAAAGGTTTTGTGTGACCATCGTAGTTCACAACCTCCTCATTGAGGTTAAAAAATGACTTAACAACCAAAGGTACGTCCTTTGGGGAGAGAATGTCAGAAACGGTCACACCTAAAGCCGCGTGGATAAATCTAGCCCCAGGACCCTTGTTGCAATCTACATAGACGCGACATTCATGCTTTTCTTCATCAACCTCCGTGACAAGTTGACCTGCCAGAGGGTAGAAATGAACGAGGGTGAGGGAAAGAGAGTCCTTGAGACCTTCAAGGAACGAATGGATCGAAAACTCTTGATCGTTTAGATGGGAAGATTTGGTGAACATGAGACCGACTTGGATGTGATGGAAAGAAAGCATGATTAAATCTATGGGAGCAGGATGACAAGGCTCGTGTTTTGATTCTTCAACAACATATTTTGGCTTCACAAAGAATTCAGAAATGTGATTAATGGTAGAAGAATTCATCTTCAAGTTTTTTTTTTTTTTTTTTTTTTTTTGGTGAGTTCTAGTTTTTGTTTTCATTAATATGTACGTAGCTTAATTAGGTGAACAATGGGTTGATGAGGGAGTATATATGGATGATTCTTCACATGTGTACTGTCTAGCTTGAAAAGGATTTTCTTAACCATCTTATACATAATTAGCTTGGCAATTTTTAAATTAGGTCTCTATTTTTTATTTAGTAAGTAATGTCAACTTGATTAAATACAAATAATCTAAGTGTTGGAATAATTTGATGATGACTATAATTATCTTTTCTTTTATCAAATAATTGTAGGTTTACACACCCTTTGATTAATAGAGGAATAAATAAATGTTGGTTTACCCGTATAAACGATACTAGAATATGCATTGTGTTATTAGAGCTCGTCCCAGACAATCAGCCTGATTGGCGAAATTTTGTCAATCAGCCACTATTATGGGCCATATACTGTACTTGATAATATTATAAAATTCATTTGTACGGAATTTTTGATGGATGGAAAGTGGGCGTTAATTACGGTAGCAAGTAACGTCCTGAAGTCAAAGTTAAACGGGTAAATGAAAATTTTAAAACAAAATATATACTTCCTCTCTTTCTCTACTGGGTAGATCTGTTGATCCATATTGCTATCTTCAATTCTTCGTCCCTTCATCTAGATCTACTGGATTTTCGGAAGATGACTTAAACGAAAGTTGATCGAGCAACACAACTGTACTGGTTTACTTGTAATCCCAGGTAATTTATTCCGGTTTTTTGAATTAAAATTGGGTTATTTGTACTGAGTTCAACAGTACTTATAAACACAGTGAACATTATAACCATCACTAATCAAGCAATTCTAAAAAGTAATCAAGCAATTCAAGTACGCAGACAATGTGAAGCAATTCATGAACAATCAACCAATTTGAAATCGTACTAGTAATTAAGCAATTCGAAAACGTTAAAAGATATGTAAACAAATTCATTGAGAAGGAAACAACTACTCGTAGCATACAATGATTCGATTTCGTCGATTGAATTTACACCAAAACCTGGTTGGAATTCAATTGTCCGAAGAACTGGTTGGGATTGCTCCACAATTGAATTGGCAGAGGAGTTCGACTTAGGTTCGAAGAAGATGATTTCGCATTGGGATTGAATTAGGGTTCACAGTTTGGGAAAGTGAAGTTACCAGAGTAACGGAAGTGTTCGAGTTTGACTGACGAATTCGACAGTCAACAAATCCAAGTCCATGTTAACGTTTCAGCAACATCCGTGTTAAATGACATATTTACCCCATACTTAGAAGTTAAAAAGTCAAAAATACCCCCTGAATTAGATCCCAAATCAATCAGGCTGATTGACTAGTATTTCCTCGTGTTATAATGAATAGAGAAATAAATGTATGTTGATGTACCCATAAAATGATACTAGAATATGCATTGTGTTACTACGAATAGAGAGAAGAAAAAAAAGTATGTAGGCTTACCTGTTTAAACGATACTAAAATATGCATCGTGTTACAAATTGTAGTCATATACAAGAACAATGAAAACAAAACAAAGTACTCCATATAATATATCAAATGACAAATGTGTATAAATTTAGCCATTGATATGGTCAAATATATAACTGGAAATTTCTGCAGACATTCTCATAGTAAATTTTGCTAGTCATCATAAAAGTCCAAAAAAAATACATCTCAAAAGGTACCACAGAATTGGTGATTGGCTATTGCGGATTGCCCAACACATACTACTGATAAGTTGATAAAAAGTTAATAGTATATGTGGCTTGTAATTATTCATCAAATAACTAGAATATCTAAGATAATACTTTCTCTGTTTTTATTTAGTTGACATGTTTGATTTAGACACATATAATCATATATTAAGGGGAGGAGAGAGGGTGAGAGAGAATGATAAAGCAAGTGAAGTAACTTGTAAATACAAGGTAAAAAAGTTACCTCAAACGGAAACGCGTCAACTAAAAAGAAAGGAAGGTAGTATACAATAGGAACGAAATAATCTTCCTAGTAGATATACCATAAACATGTGAGAGTTTGTTATATACATTCGGATGCATATGGGTGCGCCCATAAACATATTGTTCTCATTTTGATCATTATTTTTCATTTAATTATGAAATAAATAGCTTATTTAAAAAAAATCAAATTAAAAGTGAAAACTAACTTTTGGTTAGGTTAGTTCAGTGTACAGTACACCGAAGTATGTATAAAATATTTCACTAAAAATATATTAACATGAATAATCCAAATGTACTATTTCCAAATATCAATCAATATGTAAACATAATACACAAACATATTTTCAAAGATTGATAATATCTAGCTCTTATCTCTAACACATATATATATTTTCAAAGGCCATGAACTCTTGGTCTGATTCGAGGGCATTCATCGAATCAGGTGGCAAACATATCTCAAGATCTACAGCTCCGCCCCCTTCGTGCCCCGGACAAGCATATACTACTCCTATAGCCTTGTTTGCGTACCCACTACGAACAGCTACTGCTTTCCCTAGACCAAATTCGTTGCCATACATGTCAAATCTAGGCGATCTCTCTATCGTTGTCGTGTTATAGTTGTACAACTTTGCATGATGTAAACAATAAGGAGATTGCAACCATTCATTGATCGAGTCACGCACAAGTTTGTCATTCAGATTTGCCACCCCGTGGTGTAACAATGATGCCGCCCACCCTAAATTGTTTTCGAGTAATTCACCTGCCGTAGTACTTGTACTAATCGATTTAATAGAGTTTCCGAAATAGTATTCAGGTAAAGGCGGATCTAGCCTATGCCTAGTATTGGCAAGTAAACCGTTATGAATAACTTGATCATGAGGTAATCGGTTTGCTCGAACCATTGGCCTCCAAACAAAGGCACACAAGGCCTGAAAGGAAGAGATTTTGTTGTTATTACTTTCATAAATGGCTTTGGCTTTAAGTGTTGCTATTGACTTGGACGAGAAATGAAAAAATCGATATCTAAGTTGAGGAGCTTCGAATTTTCTTATGAATTCGTCACGGTGGGTAAAGGGGAGGGCGATAGGCGGACTATAACCGTTGGGAAACCAACGGTTATGGATTATTGGAAGACGACGTGACTCACAAATTTGATTATTATTGTCGTTTACTCTATGTATCTCGGACCATTTGTTCCAAAAATGCCAGTAAGAAGTTCCATCAGTAATACAATGATTTATAGAACACGAAATAAACACACCGTCTAGGAGCTCTGTAACTTGTACCGATAACAAAGGTTTTGTATGACCATCGTAGTTCAAAGCCTCCTCATTGAGGTTAAATAATGATTGGACTACCAAAGGTACGTCCTTAGGGGAGAGAATGTCAGAAACGGTCACACCTAAAGCCGCGTGGATGAATCTAGCCCCAGGGCCCTTGTTGCAATCCACATAGATTCGACATTCATGCTTGTCTTCATCTACTTCTAAGACAAGTTGACCCGCTAGAGGGTAAAAATGAACCAGGGTGAGAGAAAGACACTCCTTAAGTCCATCAACGAACGAAAGGATCGAAAACTCTCGATGGTCATCTAGATGGGTTGGTTTAATGAACATGAGCCCGATTTGGATGTGATGGAAAGAAAGCAAGGATAAATCCTTAGGAGCCAGATGATATGGTTGTTTTGATTCTTCAACCTCATATTTTGGCTTTACAAAGCATTCGGAAATGTGGATGATGTTAGAAGAATCCATCTTTCAATTTTTGGTGTGTTTTGACTTGTAGCAGATTAATTTTTCATATGCATTGATCTTGAAATAATATAACTTATAGCCACCTTAGCCGCCATGAAGTATAGCGTGCCAATTTTATAGGGGAAAAAAATATTAAAGTTTGAATTTTACTTATAATTAGCATATGAATTGTTAGTTGTCACCTTAATATGCTCTTTTGACTCTAAATTATTTATTCCCACATGTACATAACGTAAAATTGTTAAAAGTTAGTTCTTGTGTGCAAAGGAATATTGTCCGTTTCTTATTAGGTGCAATAAAAGGGTATTATTTATGAGATATAAAATATTTTGTATATCTCAACAAGTATGTATGACAAAGACGTTAAGGTAGATAAACTTATCACAATATTATTCAAATAACTGGAGAACTCTTTTAAATAATACAATGAAGTGAAACATTAAAGAAAATAACAACAGAAGAAATAAAGAACAATGGATACTTTGGCCTGTTTAGTCTTCGGTAGCTTAACGCATTGTTCTGTATTTGAAGACCTTAACCATCCTTACTATGGCAATGAGACAAAGGACATGAATTCCTTATCCGATTCGAGAGCATCCATCGAATCAGGTGACAAACATAGCTCAACATCAACACTTGCTCCTCCTTCACTTCCGGGGCAAGCAAACACTAACCCAACACCATTGTTTCCAACTTTCCATGTCCGGTACGAAAAGCTATTGCTTTCCCTAACCCAAACTCGTTACCATACATATCGAATCTAGGTGAATTTCCTACTCCTACACTGTTACGGTTAAGAATATCCGCATTACATATTATACTTGGAGACTTTAACCATACATTATAAAAATTGCGGACATCCTTATCATTGAAATTTACCACGGATTGATTCAACAATGAGGCTGCATACCCCAAATTATTTTCTAGTAGTTCACCTGCTGTAGTAGATGTGAGAAACTGACAAAAATTGCCAAAGTAATACTCTGGTAAAGGTGGATTTAATCTTCTTCTACTGTTGGCAGCTAAGTGATTATATGTAACTTGATCATGAGGTACGCGATTTGCTCTAACCATTGACCTCCAAACAAGAGCACACAAGGACTGATAGGAAGATATATTTTTAGCACAACCTTGCTCGTTTGCTACGGCTTTTAACCTTGCTATAGACTCAGATGAGAATTGAAAGATCCGATCTCTAAGTTGTGGCGGCTCAAATTTTCTTACAAATTCATTAGGGTGAGTAAAGGGAATTGGGAAAGGGCCGGGAGCACGCCCATCAGGATACCAACGGGTGTAGACAGGTAGATCTGACTCGCATATTGTATCCTTACCATTATTTCCTCTATGTATCTTAGACCATATGTTCCAAAAATGCCAGTATGAAGTTCCATCTATAATACTATGGTTTACCGTACAAGCTATAAAAATACCGTCTAATAGCTCAGTGACCTGAACTGACAATAAAGGTTTTGAATGACCGTCGTAGTTCACCAACTTCTCATTAAGGTCAAAAAGTGACTGAACTACCAAAGGAACATCTTTTGGTGAGAGAATATCGGAAATGGTCATATCTAAATCGGCATGAATGAATCTAGCCCCATGACCTTTGTTACAATCTACATACACTACGCTTTCAGGCTTGTTTTCGTCTACCTCGGTGACAAGCTGACCTGCTAGTGGATGGAAATGATCGAGGGTGAGAGAAAGAGATTTCTTTAGACTATCTAAGAACGATTGGATCGAAAAATATTGATTTTTTGTATGTGATGGTTTGTTGAATAGGAGACCAAAATGTATGTATTGGAAAGAGAGCAACGAAAGATCATGAGGTGCTAAGTGATAGATTTGCTTAGACACATCAATCTTATGCTTTGGCTTAATGAAACATTCGGAAACGCGGTTAACCACAGGCAAATTAAGATTTTGTTTTTCTTTAGAGCACATATGATCACTATAGTAGGCCTTAGGTGTATATATGTACGTAGCAGTTGTCGCGCTTCTAAGATGAGTAATTCCTTTCGACCATCCATGAATGGATGCAAATTTGTAGGGATGATACCACAACATAATATAAGCGCTGAATGAGAAATTTAATTTGAAGGGTTAGTTAAAAAAAATATAAGATTCAAGCAATAAATCAATCGTAAACAATACTTCCAAATAAATAAGAATGAAAAACAGACCTTATTAGAAGCTTAGACGCATGCACAAGTTTTTCGGCGATTGCAATGGGGAACAGTGATGACTTCTGCACCGATACTAAAAACACAAGCTTCGGAAGAGCAACAAACAAGAAGATAAAGAGAGGTTTAATCAAATTTGGTTACAAATCTAGATTTTTATTGGAAAAATTGATGATGTATTTGGTATTTCTAATAACTAATGAAGGCCTTTAAATAGGCGTATTATGCAATAAAGCTAGAGTAAGTTATGAAACTGTATATGCTAATACAAGCAAAGGGATAAGTTAATTAATAAGTATGACTAAGGGCCTGTTCATATTTACTGAACTGAGTTGAACTGAACTGAACTGAACTGAACTGAACTGAACTAAACTAAACTGAACTGAACTGAACTGAACTAAACTAAACTAAACTGAACTGAACTGAACTGAACTGAACTAAGCTGAAATGAATATTTTATGAGAGAGGGAAATTAAGAGCTGAACTGAACTGAACTGAACTGAAAATAAGTAAATATGAACAGACCCTAATAAACTATTAACAGGGGGTTATATATATGTATAAACTACTTTAGCTGAACGTGATCAACGTGTATAATATATACTCCGTAATACAAATATGTTAGAGCGTTGACTATATTGGGACTAAATATATTCACTCCGGGTACATGCATATAATAGATATCAACTATTTTGGCGGGTTAAATTAGAGAAATAATTACAAGTTTATCTTTCAGATGAATAATTTTTTTTTTAAAACATATATTATTTTTGTGAATAAATCAATAACTTTTTCCTTAAAAGCGGGTTTTATATACAGTGATGATGTTTGATAAAATTAATGATTTATTTACCAAAATTTCATATGATAAACAATCACATGGATTAATAACTTCTTGAGCTTCCCATAAATTAAAGTCGTGGAGATGATATTTAAAAATTATTGAAATCAAGTTTACTCTAGTTTTATTTGTCTTTTGCGTCTCACTTCACTTTATAAGATATGGAGTACGAGTACTTGTGAAGCTGGACGACATGTAAAAAAACTAAAAATGCCACGTGGCTCTTCATGTATAATGATCACCGCCCTTGTGGGTTATTTGTAAATTGTAGTACATCCGAAAAAAATAATTCTAAGATATTATCACTCATTAAGCTCATAATCAATTATTATTATTATTATTATTATTATTATTATTATTATTATTATTATTATTATGCATGCTTCTTGCTTATTTTACTATATCATTACCGACACAAATAAAGAATCGTTTTATATGTGATTTGGGATTAATAATCATTGTCTTTGTTCTGGTGCACAGTTATTGATTTGTTTATTTCGTAGAGGTTAATGAGACAAATGAGTAGAATCCACGAACCAGCAAGGAAAGGAGGGAACCCAATATAGGGTGATTTGTGGTTTCTGATTTGTAAAACACGTTAACAAACCTGACATCATAGGGTATTTGGAGGTAGGGATTTCATTATTCTCCCTTCTGCTTGCTAGTATCTAGCTCGCAAATAGTGGATAAATAAAAACGTGAAGTTGAGATTTGATAATTCATGGTCCTTTTTTTTTTTTCTTTTCCAATCATTTGCGCTTGTGGCGAGTTGGGCCTTTTCAAGTTTTCGTCACATGAATTTCCATATCTAAATAAGTGCATTACTTGCACATACTTATGCGCGATTAGACATTATTTAAAGTTAATATTATACTTCCTCTGTTTCTATTTAGTTGACGTGTGACTTAGGCACATATATTAAGATGATGAGAGAGTGTGACCCAAAACCTCCAAAATTTCAAAAAAAAGCGTGGATATTAGCCTTCAATTTGGAATTTTTTGACTTTTTTTCACCCGAAAATAAAAATTGCCGAAATTTTTACCATTGTCCCTAATACCCCCCGTGAGTCCAATTGTCTGGGTGGAACTATCCAATTTGCCTTTAAACGATCAATTTACCGGTTTACAACTTGTACCGATATCATTAACTCATGCATACCACGAACATTTATGACAACATATAATGATCAGATATGGTTCCAAACGACATTATATGACCCCGATATGTATCCCCTAAAATCTCAATGCTTTTCGACACCAGGCCCCGAAACATTCGAAATTTCTCAAAAAGCATGGATATTAGCCTTCAATTTTAGAATTTTTTGACCTTTTTTTGGCCTGGATATAAAAATTGCCGAAATGTTTACAATGGTCCCTAATTCCCTTTGAGAGTCTAATTCGGTGGGTGGAACCATCCAATTTGCCTTTAAACGACCAATTTACCGGTTTACAACTTACACCGATTTCATTAATTCAAGCCTACCACGAACATTAATAACAACAAATAATGATCATATATGGTTTCAAACGACATTATATGATCCCGAGATGTATTCCCTAGAATTTCAATACTTTTCGACACCGGGCCCTAAAGACTCAAAAAATTCTCAAAAAACATGGATATAGCCTTCAATTAATGATTTTTTTTTACTTTTTTTCGCCCGAAAAAAAAATTGCCAAAATATTTACCATGATCTCTAATACCCTCCACGAGTCCAATTGGGTGGGTGGAACCATCCAATTTGTCTTTAAACGGACAATTTACTGATTTACAACTTACGCCGATTTCATTAACTTTAGTCTACCACAAACATTTATGACAACATATAATGATCAAATATGGTTCCAAACGGAATTATATGACCCCGAGATGTATCACCTATAATCTAACGACTTTTCGACACCGGGCCCCGAAACCTCCAAAATTGCTTAAAAAACGTGGATATTTATTAGCCTTCAATATTGGAATTTTTTTACTTTTATTCGCCCGGAAATTAAAATTGCCGAAATTTTTAACATGGTCCCTAATATCCTCAAGGAGTACAATTGGGTGGGTGGAACTATCCTATTTGCCTTTAGACGGACAATTTAACGGTTTACAATTCAACTTGGACCGATTTCATTAATTCAAGACTACCACGAACATTTATGACAACAAATAATAATCATATATGGTTCAAAACGACATTTATATGACCCCGAGATATATCCACTAGAATTTCAAGACTTTTCGCCACCAAGCCCCGAAACCTCCAAAATTTCTCAAAAAGTGTGGATATTAACCTTCAATTTTGGAATTTTTTAACTTTTTTTTTGCCCGGAAATAAAAATTGCAAAAATATTTACCATGGTCCCTTATACCCTCTGGAAGTTTAATTGGGTGGGTGGAACCATCCAATTTACCTTTAAACGGCCAATTTACCAATTTACAACTTGCACCGATTTCATTAATTCAAGCCTACCACGAACATTTATGACAACATATAATGATCATATATGGTTCCAAACAGCATTATATGACCCCGAGATATATCCCTTAAAATCTCAACCCTTTTCGACACCGGGCCCCAGAACTTCAAAAATTTCTCAAAATGCGTGAATATTAGCCTTTCAATTTTGGAATTTTTTTATTTTTTCGCCCGGAAATAGAAATTGTTGAAATGTTTACCCTGGTCCCTAATACCCTCCGTGAATCCAATTGCGTGGGTGGAATCATCCAATTTGCCTTTAAACGGCCAATTTACCGGTTTACAATTTGCACCGATTTCATTAACTTAAGCCTACCATGAACATTTATGACAACATATAATGATCATTTATGGATCCAAACAGCATTATAGGACCCTGAGATATATCCCATAAAATCTTATATCTTTTCGACACCAGGCCCCGAAACGTAGATAGCCTTCAATTTTGGAATTTTTTGACTTTTTATTCCGAACAGAAAGAAAAATTTTCGAAATGTTTAACATTGTCTCTAATACCCTTCGGAAGTCCAATTAGGTGATAGCCTTCAATTTTGGAATTTTTTGACTTTTTATTCCGAACAGAAAGAAAAATTTTCGAAATGTTTAACATTGTCTCTAATACCCTTCGGAAGTCCAATTAGGTGGATTGAACCATCCAATTTGCCTCTAAACGACTAATTTACCGGTTTACAACTTACACCGATTTCATTAACTCAAGCCTACCACGAACATTTATGACAACAAATAATGATCATATATGGGTACAAACAACATTATATGACCACGAGATGTTTTCCCTAAAGACTTTTAGACATCGGGCCCCGAATACTCCAAAATTTCTCAAAAAGCGTGGATATTAGACTTCAATTTTTAAATTTTTCAAATTTTTTTCGCCCGGAAATAAAAATAACGAAATGCTAACCATGGTCCCTAATACCATCTGACAGTCAAATTGGGTAGGTGGAACCAACCAATTTGCCTTTAAACGGTCAATTTACCGATTTACAACTTCCACCGATTTAATTAATTCAAGCCTACCACGAACATTTATGACAACGTATAATGATTATATATGGTTCCAAACGGGATTATATGACTTCGAGATATATCCCCTAAAATCTCAAGGCTTTTCGTCAACGGTCCCTGAAACCTCCAAATTTTCTCAAAAAGCGTGGATATTACACTTCAATTTTGAAATTTTTTTACTTTTTTTCCCACGGAAATAAAAATTTTCGAAATGTTTACCATGGTCCCTTATACCCTTCGGAAGTCCAATTGGGTGGGTAGAACTATCCAATTTGCCTTTAAACGACCAATTTACCAGTTTACAGCTTGCACTGATTTCATTAAATCAAGCCTACCACGAACATTTATGACAACAAATAATGATCATATATGGTTCCAAACGACATTATATGACCCTGAGATGTATTTTCTAAAATTTCAAGATTTTTTGACGCCGGGCCACGAAACAACCTAAATTTCTTAAATAACGTGGATATTAGACTTCAATTTTGGATTTTTTTTTACTTTTTTTTGCCTGAAAATATAAATTGCCGAAATGTTTACCATGGTCCCTAATATCCTCCGGGAGTCCAATTAGGTAGGTGGAACCATCCAATTTGCCTTTAAATGACCAATTATGCGGTTTACAACTTGCACCGATTTCATTAACTCAAGCCTACCATGAACATTAAAAACAAATAATCATCATATATGGTTCCAAACGACATTATATGAATCCAATATGTATTCTATAAAATTAGAAGAATTTTCGACACCGGGCCCCGAAACCTCCAAAATTTCTCAAATAGCGTGTATATTAGACTTCAATTTTGGATTTTTTTTTTTTACTTTTTTTTGTTTGAAAATATAAATTGCGAAAAATGTTTACCAAGTTCCCTAATACCCTCTAGGAGTCCAATTGGGTTGGTGGAATCATCCAATTTTCCTTTAAAAGACCAATTTACCGATTTATAACTTGCACGGATTTCATCAACTCAAGCATATTACGAACATCATGACAACATATAATGATCATATATGGTTCCAAACGGCATTATATGACCCCGAGATGTATCCCCTAAAATATCAAGTCTTTTCTGCACTGGGTCCCGAAATCAATAAAATTTTCAAAAAACGTGGATATTAGCCTTCAATTTTGGAATTTTTTTGACTTTTTTCGCCTGAAAATAAAAATTGCCGTAATGTTTACCATGGTCCCTAATACCCTCCGGGAGTCCAATTGGGTGGCTAGAACCATCTAATTTGCCTCCAAACGACCAATTTACCAAATTACAACTTGCACCGATTTCATTAATTCAAGCCTACCATGAACATTTATAACAACATATAATGATCATAAATGGTTCCAAACGGTATTATATGACCCCGAGATGTCTTCCCTAGACTTTTAAGACTTTTCGACACCGGGTCCTGAATCTTTGAAAATTTCTCAAAAAACGTGAATATTAGCCTTCAATTTTAAAATTTTCGACTTTTTTAGCCCGGAAATAAAAATTGCTGAAATATTTCCCATGATCCCTAATATCGTTCAGGAGTACCATTGGGTGTGTGGAACCATCCAATTTGCTATTTAACGGCCAATTTACCGGTTTACAACTTGCACCGATTTCATTTACTCAAGCTTACCACGAACATTTAGGACAAATAATAATAATCATATATTGTTCCAACTGGAATTATATAACCCCTAGATGTATCCCCTATAATTTCAAGACTTTTCGACACCGGGCCCCTAAACCTCCAAAAGTTATCAAAAAGCGTGGATATTAGTCATCAATTTTGGAATTTGTTGACTTTTTTTGCCCGGAAATAAAAATCTCCGAAATGTTTACCATGGTCCCTAATACCCTCCGGGAGTCCAATTGGGTTGGTGGAACCATCTAATTTTAATTTAAACGGCCAATTTACCGGTTTACAACTTGCACAAATTTCATTAACTCAAGCATACTACGAACATTTATGACAACATATAATGATCATATATGGTTCCAAACGGCATAATATGATCCCGAGATATATCCCCTAAAATATCAAGACTTTTCTACACTAGGTCCTGTAACCTCCAAAATTTTTCAAAAAACGTGGATATTAGCCTTTAATTTTGTAATTTTTTGACTTTTTTTCGCCCGAAAATAAAAATTGCCGAAATGTTTACCATGGTCCCTATTACTCTCTAGGAGTCCAATTGGGTGGGTGGAACCATCCAATTTACCTTTAAACGACCAATTTAACGGTTTACAACTTGAACCGATTTCATTAATTCAAGCCTACCACGAACATTTATGACAATAAATAATGACCTTATATGGTTCCAAACGGCATTATATGACCCCGAGATGTATCCCATAGAATTTCAAGACTTTTCGACACTGGGCCCCGAAACCTTCAAATTTCTCAAAAAGCGTGGATATTAGCCTTCAATTTTGGAATTTTTTTTACTTTTTCTTGCCCGGAAATAAAAATAGGCGAAATTTTTACCATGGTCCTTAATAACGCAGGGGTGTCCAATTGGGTGTGTGGAACCATCCAATTTGCTATTAAACGACCAATTTACCGGTTTACAACTTGCACCAATTTATCGTTTTACAACGGCCAATTTAATTAACTTGCACCGATCTCGACTTGTAAGGAATTTGACCCTAACTCGTTTTAACCCGTCAAAACCCGAATTTAACTCGACTTGTTATTAACCTGACCTGAATTTAACCCGATCTGTTCCTAACCAATACCGAATTTTACCCAACTTGTTACAAACCCGACCCGAAATCAACCCGACTTGTTATTTACCTGACCCAAATTCAACCCGACTTGTTATTGACCCGACCGAATTTTACCAGACCTATTACTTATCCGAACCGAAAATTCAACCCGATCTGTTACTAACCCGACTCGAAATTAACACGACTTGTTATTGACCCGACCTAAATTCAACCCAAATTGTTCCTGACCCAATTTCAAACCACCTTAAATGCAATTTAGGGCCTGTTCTCTTATGTTGAAATTCATTTCAGTTCAGTTCAGTTCAGTTCCATTCAGTTCAGCTCAGTTCAGTTCGATCAGCTCCTAATTTCCTTTTTCTTATAAAATATTCATTTCATTTCATTTCAGTTCAGTTCAATTGATTTCAGTCAATGAGAATAGGCCCTTAGACTATCTTATTATTGTTGATCAGAGCATTTTGTCTTGGAAGACCAAGTCGATCCAGGCCAGCAAAAGAAAGGAGCATCATCCTCAAATTTAAGAGTTAAATATAGTATATATTTATTGTATGGTCAAAGGAGATAATTATCTTCCTAAATTATAGATTATAGTTCCATAGTATATATATATATATATATATGTATGTATATATATATATTAGTCAAAGGAAATAATTAGCTTGATAAAAATGATAATTATCTATTTATAATTAGTTGAACCCGAATATGACCTGATTGTAACCTGCAAATTATTGACTTGAACATAACCCGACTTGAATCCGAGATTGACCCGACTTGGAAATGACCCAATCTGATTATAACCCGCAAATTATTGACTTGAATCGACCCGGCTTGAAAATGACCCAATTTGATTATGACCCGCAAATTATTGACTTGAACCCGAGAATGACCCGACTTTAAAATGACCCGACCTTATTATAACCCACAAACTATTGACTTGATCTGAACCCGACTCAAATTCGAGAATGACTTGACCTGATTCTAACTCGCAAATTATTGACTTGAACCGAACTTGACTCAAACCCGAGAATTACCCTAACCTGTGTTTAGCCCGTGAAAACCCGAATTAAACCCGACCTATTGTTCACCCGACCTGTTATTAATCCAACCTAAATCCGGCCCAAACCCGATAAGAAGTATGACCCGACATGACCCGACTCAAGCATGAGCAAGCCCAAACCCGACCCGCATAATTTATGGAATTAATCTGAATTGACTCGACCGTACCCGAGTTGACCCAACCCTATCTTACCCGACCCAAAGCCGACCCGCTTATCCAAATTGATTGCTCTAAGAGTGAGAAAGAATGAAAAAGCAAGTGGGGTAGCTGTAAATGCAATGTTAAAAATTTACCCCAAAAGGAAACATGTCAACTAAAAAAAACTTCCTAAAAAGGAATACGTGTCAACTAAAAAAAACGAAGGTAGTAAATAATATATACTATGATTAATCTAATAGAGTTTTAAAAAAAAGCATGTGATTTTTTATACGTAGTAGATTAGGTAAAAGGAATTATGACAAATTTAGTATTCCCCCCATTTCTGAAAATTCAACTCACTTTGCATTTGTATGGTCTCCAATGAATATCTTTAACCATTAATAAGTTCAGTTATATATAAGTAAAAAAATTTAAAGAGTTTATATTTCAAAATTTTATCATAAGAGAAATCTAATAAAAACAAACTTCTTAATTTAATTTGATTGTATAAATCATAAAATGTAGACAAAATTATTTTATTTTAACCACATAAATAATAAATGAATCGAATTTTCATAAACAGAAGGCGTATGTAGGTAGTACAAAAGTCATGTTACCAGGGCCATTGCCCCTTATTCTACTTTCTTGGGCTTACAGAGTGTCCCCAATTGACTAATTATACCATAAAGGCCAACAGAAGACAAGTAAGACAGCATCTCTCCCACTCCAAATTTCAGCTTCTACTTTTGTTGTTATTCCACTCCACGTTGGTATTGACTAGGATTTTAGTTAGTCATTTTTATTTCATTTGACTAAAGTTTCTCCTTTCTCTACATCATTCGTTTAACCACAGCGAGTATATTATGGAAGATGAAGACCAAAATTGTCATTTAATTTTTCAGTGATGTATCGTTTCTGATTAAGTTGTAGACTGTGAAATCATTTATTGTTATCATTCTTCTTTGCACATAAAATGCGATTTAAAAAACAAAAGAAAAAAGAGGAAAAGAAAGAAAGTACAAAGGAGAACTAAAACTCCTTAATATCAATCTTGCTTGTATGGACGTGGGACAAAACGTTTACGCATCTTTAATTTTAATTCACTCCAAATATCAATCTTGCTTTCCTATCTCGTTCTCTTTTATGTTGCATATTTTATCTCACAAGTTTTATAAGAATAGCATAATCAAAGCGTTGTGAATCACTAACCTTCTTATTGTCAAACACCATGTACATGCGTTGCTCCCAATCAAGATAAGCATCAGAAATTTTGTAAGTGAAAACTAGACAAAATGTTATCCAATTTGAAAAAACAAATCACCTAAAGAGAGTTAATAACAAAGGAGAACGAAGCCAAACAATCTGACCTACAAATCTGTACTTTTTAGGCCCGATTTCTGCCAAGATTTTGTACGAGTTTGCACTTTTTCCCTCGCATATATATTCAGTTGTTTAGAGTTTCTTGAATAAAAGAAACAATCTATAAATGTTTCTTGGATTTAAATATGCTGTATATTTGTTGTATTCGTTTTTCTTGAGGAAAAACAAGTTAAAAAAATTTTGTGACATAATGATAGAACTCCTAAGGCTTGGTTGAGAGACGATACTTGAAGGCTCGGTTGAGAGCCGATACTTGAAGGCTCGGTTCAACAATCAATGTTTAGCACAACGGCAAAATAATTAGCTTAAAATCGTGTAGAACAAAATCTAATCTAATTATGAAACTTATCCTAACTTCTAAAGATAATATTTTGCAAATATAATCATCTTCTACTATCTTTTACTAACCGAATTAAACTAACAAATATATTCTAATAATTAAAATAAACTCCTAAGGCCTAAAACAAGAAAAATCCTTTAAAGTGAAAGGTAAAAACTCGTAGACAAAAATCTAAAATAAGCGATAACCATTTTGACAATATGTATCATGGCTATATAAGACTATATAAGCTATGTTTATTCTAATGTAACTTGTTTTCCTAGAGAGATAGGAACCAGTAGAATACTATGGTTTTATTTTGGCTTTCAATAACTTGCTATATTTTTAGACTTAAGAAGTCCTTACTATGGCTGTGAGACAAAGGCCATGAATTCCTTGTCTGATTCGAGAGCATCCATCGAATCAGGTGTCAAACATATCTCTAGATCCACACTTCCTCCTCCTTCACTTCCCTGGCAAGCAAACACCAACCCAGTATCCTTGCTATTTCCATACCCGGAACGAAAGGCTATGGCTCTCCCTAACCCGAATTCATTGCCATACATGTCAAATTGAGGTGAATTTAATATTGATACATTGCTACGGTTAAGGAAATCCTCGTTATAGATAAACTGTGGAGACTTCAACCATCCGTTAACAAAGTTGTGCTCAGCCTCGTCACTACTATAATTTATCAGGGTGAGTGTAGGGAATTGGAAACGGACCAGGAGCACGTCCATCAGGAGACCAACGGGTGTAGACAGGTAGATCTAACTCGCATATTGTATCCTTACCATTTCCTTGATGTATCTTAGACCATACGTTCCAAAAGTGCCAGTATGAAGTTCCATCTGTAATACAATGGTTTACTGAACAAGCGATAAAAATACCATCTAGGAGCTCAGTGACTTGAATAGACAACAAAGGTTTGGAACTGCCATCATAATTGACATACTCCTCATTGAGGTCAAACAATGATTGAACTACCAAAGGAACATCCTTTGGTGAGAGAACATCGGAAATGGTGATATCTAAAGTGGCATGAATGAATCTAGCCCCAGGACCCTTGTTACAATCTACGTACACTACGCTTTCATGCTTATCTTCATCTACCTTGGTCACAAACTGACCTGCTAATGGGTAGAAATGAACAAGGGTACGAGAAAAAGATTCTTTTAGACTTTCAAGGAACAAGTGGATTGAAAAAACTTGGTTTTTTATATGTGATGGTCTGGTGAATAAGAGACCGAATTGTATGTGGTGGGCAGTAAGCACCAAGAGATCATGAGGAGTTAAGTGATAGGGTTGTTTTGATTCCTCTACTTCGTGCTTTGGCTTAATGAAATTTTCAGAAATACACTTAATCAAGGGAAAATCTGGCTCTCTCATTTCTTTAGAACACGAATGATCGAATAGTAGGCCTTAGGTATATATATGTATGTAGCTGCTGTCGCGCTTCTAAGATGAGTAATTCCTTTCAATTATCCTTGAACTGATGCAATTTTGGAGCGATTTTACCATATAACGTAGGCACTGAATAAGAAAATGAAGGGTAAGCTTATAAATAAGAAAGAAAACTAACCTTGGAAGCTTCAAAAAAAAATTATATACATATCCGATGTACAGTAATAAACTATACGTCGAACTAACTTTTGTTGGGTAACTTTGTTGAATTTAGGGTAACTTTTGTCCATAAAGCTTAAATAACTTTAATCATATCATGATAACTTATATATTGAGTAACTTTCATTCATTATAGAGTAACTTTTGATCATTTTAAGGTAACTAATTTGAACCGGATGTATAATATGTTATTGTACAACCTATTTTTTTAAATGTTTGTTGCTTCCATACTTTAACCTTGTCATTATCTCGTCGTTAATAAACTCTGTTAGTGGGGCCCACTCTCCATTTATTAATATTTTTATCGATTTGTGCGTTAAAAATATTCCGTTAAAAGTTTTGGGGGCTATTTTGGTTCTTAATGGTCGAAATTGAGCTCATATTTGGCAAAAAAAAATCACGAAAATGTCTTGTTTTGCATAAATGTGAACACGCAAATCTAGACAATTCTCAATAAGAGAAAAGAGGCATTAACGTTATTTTTTTGCCAAATTTGAGCTCGATTTGGAATCTTTAGGACCAAGATAGTCCCCAAAACCTTTAACTGAACATTTTCTAACGCGCAAATCGATAAAAAATATTAATAAATGAAGAGTAGGCCCATTAACGGAATTTATTAACGGTGGGATAACGGCAAAGTTACCGCATGGAAGCAAAAGTTTATTTAAAGTTACGGTGTGGAAAGTGATATATATTAGAGAATAGCGTGTGAAATTAAGAGAGTTGCTATATAGAAAAACCCAATAAAATTTTAAATAGGTTGTAAAAAAACAAAGTGGTGGCCTTAAAAATATACGTAGTAAACTTCAAGCAAATTGATCATAACAAAACTTCTAATAAGAATGAAAAACAAACCTTATTTGAAGCTTAGACGCACACACAAGCTTTTCGCGGTGAAGACCTCTTACACCAATTAATACTAAAAACACAAGCTTCTAAACAGCAACAAACAAGATGAAAAATGAGAGGTTTAATGAAGTTTGGGTAAGTACTGGAAAATTTGATGATTTATTTCCGTTTCGTTAATTAACTAATAATGAAGGCCTATAAATAGGAAACTCTAGTGGAGTATTGGTTTATGTTAATTGGTAATACAAGCAAAGGGAAAAGTAACTAAGTACGACTAATCAATCACCTTTGAGTGGCGGCTACAATAGTCATTATAATGAATTTGCATCACAACTACCATTAGTTTATGCTAATGAAATATATGAATGGTTTGACTACACATGAATGGTTGAGAACTTGATATAGATTACTTATTCCGTTCTAATAATATTGCAACAATTCGAATTTTGAACTATTTATCACTCTAATTTGACCATATAATATGATTCATACGTTGAGTAAAACAGTCAGGTAGAATCTTGTTATATTTGTCTCATAAAATACTTTAACAAAATATTAAAAAACAAATTGAAGGGAAAGAATTTCCCACCACAATGTGACAAGTGTCATGTTAATATTTGCTTATATTTGCTTTTAGTATGGTTTTATAGATTCCTTTTACAATAGCAAGTAAATTATCAAGATGAAGATCAAAATTCTCCTATAGGACGTTCTGATGCTTGTTTCACTAAGTTGTACTAGTGTTTTTTTAAAAATATAATTACTATATGGTGTAATAACACCTACCATTGTCATAAGGAGTTCCCTCTGGGTTTTCTCTTTGAGAGGGTTTTTTTTGTTCTCTCTAGGGTTTTTCTTTGAGAGGGTTTTTTTGTTCCCTCCAAGGTTTCTCCTTGAGAGAGTTTTAGAACTCTCTGATCCATTGCTAGATTTTTTTTTAAAAAAAAGGTTTTCCTTTACTCTTCTTTTTTTCTCTTTCTCTTCCATCTCTTTTCTTCTAATCTCAATTGTAAATTTTTGTAGGGATTTTTACCGGTGTTTTTACCAGTTGTAAGCCCCAAAAAACTTTTTAATTGCTTTCAATAAATGAATCTCATCTTTATGATGTGTTTATTCAACGAGGTTTTTTTTTTTTGTTCGTGTGCTAAAGACTGAAAATTTAGGATTTCATAGTCTCTGAAAGTATCTAGAAGGTCATATGAGTTTTTTCACCCAAAAAACTACTCCTCCGTGGATCTCAAGCCGAATTAGTGCTAACTCACAAATTGTTTTGTTTTGGATGAAGTTTTTTTTTAATTAAGGAGATCATTAATCGAATTTGCGACGTAATTAGTTCTAAGGTGATTTGTACTTATGTTGGAATTTTATATTTCCTAGGAATTGTTTGTAAGTGCGGTTTGGCTATCTTATATTAATTAAATCTTTATTCTTAAAATAAAATTTAAAAAAAAATAATAATTACTGCTATATGTTTTAATTTGCATGTGATATACTTTTTATATTTTTTTGACACAAAGCTCATACTATATTGAATTAAACCACTCATAATATATCAGAGAGAACAGTAGAGGTGCATGAGGGTATGTGTTCAATCCATACTCTTATGTCCTCAAAGTCTTTACTACTCTGAGCTAAGGAATGAGCAACATCATCATTCCCATTTCTACCATCATAAGAAAACTCAATAGAATTACAGAGGCTAGCTAAATGCAAAATGTCACCAAACTATGAAGCCGAAACTAGACCACTCTCTTCTACCCTTCTTCAGATAACAAAAGAAAAAAGAGGGGAAAAAAAGTACAATTGAGAATATATAACTAGGCTATAAGCTATGTTTATTCTGATTCTTGTTTCACCAACTTGTTTTCCTAGAGAGATACTAGCTAACAATACCATATACAGAGTACACTATGACAATGAGACAAAGGCCATGAACTCCTTATCCCATTCAAGAGCATCCATCGAATCAGGTGGCAAACATAGCTCTACATCCACACTTCCTCCTCCTTCAATTCCGGGGCAAGCAAACACCAACCCAACACCCTTGATTCCATGCCCGGTACGAAAAGCTATGGCTTTCCCTAACCCGAACTCGTTACCATTCATGTCAAACCTGGGTGAATTTGCTACTCCTACACTATTACGGTTAAGAACATCCTCAATACACATTATACTTGGAGACTTTAACCATACATTATAAAAATTGCGTACATCCTTATCATTGAATTTTACCACGGATTGATGCAACAATGAGGCTGCCCACCCTAAATTATTTTCTAGTAGCTCGTCGGCTGTTGCACTAGACGTGAGAAGCTGACAAAAATTGCCAAAATAATACTCTGGTAAAGGAGGATCTAATCTTTTTCTAGAGTTGGCAACTAAGTGATTATACGTAATTTGATCATGAGGTACGCGGCTTGCTCTAACCATTGACCTCCAAATAAGAGCACACAAGGACTGATATGAAGATATATTTTTAGCAGAACCTTTTTCATTTGCCACGGTTTTTAACCTTGCTATATTCTCGGATGAGAAATGAAATATCCGATCTCCAAGTTGAGGCGGTTCATATTTTCTTAGAAATTCATCAGGGCGAGTGAAGGGAATTGGGAAAGGGCCGGGAGCACATCCATCAGGATACCAACGGGTGTAGACAGGTAGATCTGACTCGCATATTGTATCCTTACCATCATTTCCTTTATGTATCTTAGACCATATGTTCCAAAAGTGCCAATATGAAGTTCCATCTATAATACTATGATTTACCGTACAAGCAATAAAAATACCATCTACGAGCTCAGTGACTTGAACTGACAACAAAGGCTTTGAATGGCCGTCGTAGTTCACCAACTTCTCATTTAAGTCAAAAAATGAGTGAACTACCAAAGGAACATCTTTTGGTGAGAGAATATCAAAAATGGTCATATCTAACGCGGCATGAATAAATCTAGCCCCAGGACCCTTGTTACAATCTACATACACTACGCTTTCATGCTTGTCTTCGTCTACCTCGGTGACAAGCTGACCTGCTAATGCCTAATGGGTAGAAATGATCAAGGGTGAGAGAGAGATTTCTTTAAACTTTCTAGGAAAGAGTGGATTGAAAAAGCTTGATTTTTTGTATGTGATGGTTTGATGAATAGGAGACCAAAATGTATGTATTGGAAAGAGAGAAATGCTAGATCATAAGGAGCTAAGTGATAGATTTGCTTTGACTCCTCAATCTTATGCTTTGGCTTAATGAAATATTCAGAAATGCGCTCAACAACAGGCAAATCTGGGTTTTCTTTTTCCTTAGAACACATATGATTACTATAGTAAGCCTTAGGTGTATATATGTGCGTAGCAGTTGTCGTGCTTCTAAGATAAGCAATTCCTTTCGACCATTCATGAATAGATGCAATTTTGCAGCGATGATACCTCATAATGTAGGCACTGGATAAGAAGAATGAAGGGTTGTTTAAATATAAAATTCAAGCAAATCATCATAAATAAAACTTCCAAATTAGAATGAATTAGAAAAACAAACCTTATAAAGAGCTTAGGCACAAGTTTTTCCGGCAATTCCAATGGTGAGCAGTGATGACTTGTACACCAATACTAAAAACACACGCTTCGGAAGAGCAACAAACATGAAAAAATAGTGGTTGAATGAAGTTTGGTTACAAATCTGGGTAATTTATTGGATAAATTGATGGTTTATTTTTAGAAACTAATGAAGGCCTTTAAATAGACATATGCAGTAAAGGTAGGGTAAGGTATAAAACTCTAGTGCTCATAAATGCTAATTGCTAGTACAAGAAAATGGATAAGTTAATTACGGAGTATTACTAAGGGATGGCTCTATGCTGATTGCTAGAACAAGCAAAGGGATAAGTTATGTACGGAGTATTACTAAAGGATGACTCTTGAGGGGCTGTAATTGTATTGTATTGTAGGCCTTTATACCTCCTCAGTTTTTTTAAGTTGCATCACTTAGACAATTTTTGGAGATGAGAGACAGAGTGAATAAAAAAGTATACCCATATGATAAGAGAGAAACAAAAAGTTTATTAACTAAAAAGGACAATAAGTAATTTAAAACTTCCGTTTTTATAAGTGATGCAAATAAAAAAAAAACGAAAGAAGTATTAAATTTGATCACAACCATTTGTTAATGTTGACTAATATGAATGGTTGATATAGATTATTTTTTATTTAAAAAAAAAAATTGGCAGGTTTGCTCCTCAATCTAGTCCTAGTTATACCAATCTATCCCAGATTTGCTCCTCAATATTATCCTAGTTATTCCAATCAGTTAAGGCTAAAATCTTTCAGTTCGCCAAGCATTATGACGGAATCTATTATGTAGGTGTATGTTAAGATTAAGGGTCTATCCTGATTTACCGAAATGAACTAAGCTGAGCTAAATTGTCTATGAGAGAAGGAAATTAAGAGCTGAACTGAAATTAAGCTGAAGAGAATAAGTCCTAAAATCTTTTAGTTTTCCAAGCTTTACGATGGAAACTATTATGCAGTGTATGTATTCTAAATCAATAATCAATTTGCGGAACAATAACTTCGTCTTCTTCCATGTATTATAGATTTAAAGACTTCAATTTTCTTTCCGTGACTTGTATACAAAGTTACAAACTAATAAGAGAAAAATATGCGGAATGATTATTGCGGGAATCCTACTCTCCATTTCCTTCAAAAAGCTAAAACAAGATTGAGGACAAAAGCCAAAAAAAAAAAAAAAAAAACTACTCCGCAAACAAGAGGAACTGAAATTTAAAAATTCCAAACCATTCTGCAAAACTTTTTTCAATTGAGATTCTAAAAATTCCATTCATTTATATGGCTTAGATTAGATGGTCATGTTTAATGGACAAGTTATTCCTTGGTTTTACAGTAAGAAGTGAGCATCTCAAGCAGTTGGATGAAGTTTGCTTTTTACCTGAACTGGTGTTGTGCTCATGCCATATTAACACATAATCACATATACGTAGTACAAAAGTAGGATTCACAAAAACAAGGGAAAAAAAAAAGGAAATTTTTAAGACTTGAGAAGTCCTTACTATGGCAATGAGACAAAGGCCATGAATTCCTTATCTAATTCGAGAGCATCCATCGAATCAGGTGGCAAACATATCTCTAGATCCACACTTACTCCTCCTTCACTTCCCGGGCAAGCAAACACCAACCCAGTATCCTTGCTGTTTCCATACCCGGAACGAAAGGCTATGGCTTTCCCTAACCCGAATTCATTACCATACATGTCAAATCGGGTGAATTGACTATTGATACATTGTTACGGTTAAGGAAATTCGCGTTATAGATAAATTGTGGCGATTTCAACCATCCGTTGACAAAGTTGTGCACAGCCTTGTCACTATAATCTATCACAGACTGGTGTAACAATGAGGCTGCCCACCCCAAATCGTTTTCAAGTAATTCGCCAGCTGTAGTACTTGTTGTGAGAGACTGAAAAAAGTTGCCAAAATAATACTTTGGTAAAGGAGGATCTAATCTTCTTCTGTTGTTCACAGCTAAGTGATTATGAATAATTTGATCGTAAGGTACACGATTTGCTCTAACCATCGACCTCCAAAGAAGAGCACACAATGACTGAAAAGAAGAGATATTTTTCACATAACCTTCCTCATTTGCTATGGCTTTTAACCTTGCTATAGAATCGGATGAAAAACAAAAGATCCGATCACTAAGTTGAGTAGGTTCAAATTTTCTTACAAAGTCATCAGGGTGAGTATAGGGAATTGGAAATGGACCAGGAGCACGTCCATCAGGATACCAACGGGTGTAGACAGGCAAATGAGAGTCACATATCATATGGTTTCCACTTCCTCTATGTATCTCGGACCATACGTTCCAAAAGTGCCAGTATGATGTTCCATCTGTAATACAGTGGTTTACTGAACAAGCGATAAAGATACAATCCAAGAGCTCAGTGACCTGAACTGACATCAAAGGTTTTGAGCTGCCATCATAGTTCACATATTCCTCATTGAGGTCAAAAAATGATTGAACTACCAAAGGAACATCCTTTGGTGAGAGAACATCGGAAATGGTGATATCTAAAGTGGCATGAATGAATCTAGCCCCAGGACCCTTGTTACAATCTACGTACACTACGCTTTCATGCTTATCTTCATCTACCTTGGTCACAAACTGACCTGCTAATGGGTAGAAATGAACAAGGGTACGAGAAAAAGATTCTTTTAGACTTTCAAGGAACAAGAGGAACGAAAATTCTTGGTTTTTTATACGTGGTGGTTTGGTGAATAATAGACCAAAATGTATGTGGTGGGCAGAAAGCAACAAGAGATCATGAGGAGCTAAGTGATAGGGTTGATTTGATTCCTCTACCTCGTGCTTTGGCTTGATGAAATTTTCAGAAATACACTTAACCAAGGGAAAATCTGGCTTTCTCATTTCTTTAGAACACGAATGATCACCATAGTAGGCCTTAGGTGTATAGATGTATGTAGGAGTTGTGGTGCTTCTAAGATGAGTAATTCCTTTCAACCATCCTTGAACTGATGCAATTTTGCAGCGATTATACCACATAGTCAGTTGAGAAAATGAAGGGTAAGCTTCCAAATAAGAAAGAAAACGAACCTCAGAAACTTAGGCTTATTACAAGTTTAAGAATGGTTTAACACGAGAGAGAGAGAGAGAGAGAGAGAGAGAGAGAGAGAGAGAGAGAGAGAGAGAGAGAGAGAGAGAGAGAGAGAGAGAAGTTTACTGTCTAAAGAAGCTTGGCTACAAATCTTTTTATATAAAGGAAGAATTGATGATTTCCATCAATTATTGAAGGCCTTTAAACAGGCATATACAACACAGCTACGCTAATAAGTTATTAATAAATTAATAACAGGGGAAATATAAACTACTCTAGCTGAACGTGACCAACGTGTATATTACAAAGTTGTTAGAACTTTGACTATCCTTCTACAGTTTTAAGACTTACACCATTGTATATTCGTATTCATATTCTAAGATTAACATATTAGTTTTCTTCTACTCCCTTCATTTCACAATAATTAACACAATTTGACTAGACATGTAACCCTATCTCAGTTTCCCTCTCCCCTTGGTCCAACCCATCTAAAGGCAAATTAATTTAAAATTTGTATACCAAGTTAATGATCAAAGATTAAGACCTCCATTTTCATTCAATTAAAAAAAAAAAAAAAAAAAAAAAAAAAACAGCTTTTGTTCCTAACAAAAACAAAACATTATACAATATGATTGTTTCATTAACTTATTATAATCTGCAGAAGAGATACTAAGCATACTACAGGCAGTCTAAGAAAATTTTCAAGGTAGCTTAATAAATTGGAAGTCTCCTTGATGCCCTTCACTTTAAATTAGAATAGGAGGAGAAAAAATATTAAGCTGCAAACATAAAACTAATCCAGATACTAACCATTAGAGTCTTCTGGTTTCCTAAAAAGAAAAAGGTTACACTTTTGGTTGATTTCATCTTTGGATCAACATGGCATTTAAAATCTTCTTGACAAGGTCATAAGTTCAAATCTCATCAATCAGTTTCAAATTGAACGATTTAGCGGTGTTCATGAGTAGGCCCACTATAACAAATCAGATGCGTATATTAAGATAGATAAAGTTACAATATGGCTCAAACAACAGGAAAAAGTCTTCCAAATACAAAGTGAAAAACTAAAAAAGCATTATAATTAAAAAAAGAAAGCACATTGGAATACTAGACTTCGATTTCCAAATAATACATTCCAAATTCACAACTTTAGAAACAAAATTTCTTATCATAGAAGTACTCTGTATAATGCAAGAAACATTTTATACAATTACATCCAAACCATTCTGCAAAATTTATCAATTGAGATTCTAACATTTCCGTTCTTTTAACAATTTAATATGGCTTGGATTAGATGGTCATGTTTAATGGGCAAGTTATTCCTTGGTGTAAGTTTTACAGTAAGTAAGCATCTCAATGATGACGTTTGCTTTTTACCTGAACTGATGCTGTGATCATGCCACATTAACACACATACAGGCAATACAGCAAGGATGGATTCAAAAAAAAAAAAATGTACAAGAATTGCTGCACATAAAGCTGTCAAAGTTTACGATAGAAACCTTGATGAAGAAGCATAAGCTGTGGCAATTATGAACAACAGAAGGTGGTCATTGTTGAAGGGCATAAAGTGAACTCAATCAATGTCAACTTCTTCTGGCTTGACAAAGAACTCTATGTAAGCTATCCTGCTAGGTGGCTGATAACCTGCAGAATCTATGTGTGAGTGTGCTGGTCTTGCCATGGAAACCAAATGCTGAATTTTTAGTATCCCTCCTCTCCCAACAGTAACTTTGCTTCCACGGTTATCTTTGACAACACTGCTTGGTATATTTGAAGTTGTTGCCCGCAGAAATTTATACTTGTACCTATTTATCAATATTAACAATCAACGTTAAATCATTGAATAAATGAAACCAAAATATTAAGTAATCGAAAGGACATTAATATGTACCGATGAGACACTTCCTGATCACAGCTAAAAGCAGCCAAAAGGTCAGTATTTACGTAATACATGAAGTCTATCTGCAAAATAAACAATTAAACCTGTCACCATAACTGATCAAAATCACAAACTTCTCACCCTTCACAGTACTGGAAAAAGTACATCTGTGTGAAGGAGAAAGACAAAGGCTTAAACACATAAAGATCAAACAAGCTCAGTTGTCAGTACCACTTAACCTTACCTGTAGATCACCATGACCTTCACCTCTAAAGGTTACAGAAGGAGGAGTAGGCTGTACAGTAATTTTAATGCTTGAGCCGGGCCATTCCAGATCATCAATGGCTTCTTTCAGAGCTGCAGACTAAAAATGCACTGAGGTTAGAATATATTTGTGTACCTTCTAAGAAGAATCTAACATATCCAGAAACATATGCCCTCGCACAGATACTCTGTAATTTTTAATTATTTTAAAGTCTTATACCTGATTTAAAGACTGTTATATGTTATTTTATAGCAGTGTATTGTATAAACTAATATCATATCTTCACCATGGATCAGTTTCAAGAAGTTACCTTCACTGTGAAGCTTAAAGGGGTGGCACCCAAAGGTTCAAAATTGTAGTCCCACGAAATAGTATCTGGGATTCTTGTTCTGATCTCAGCATAAATGCACGCATCCAGTGAATCAACAGACCTAGTAAGAAAAAAACAACATAGAAATCAAGCAATGAAACAATTTGATAGTTTAGACATCCAACACTCTTTCTTTTTTTCCTTTTATTAAAATAAATTATCAAGCAATCTTTAGGAACTTTAAAAGTTAATCAGCAAAAATAAACCATGAGAAAGCATTGCAATCAGTTTCTCATCAACAAAGTCTTTTTGTTTCACATATCAACAGCTCAATCAAGTTCCTAGATGTTCTGTTTCTTCCGAACCACAACCTATGTAACTCAGCACCAGGACACGGCCACATAGATCATTACTCATTAGATCACCACTGTGCAGAACCAAGAGCCAAACCCAGCTAATTATTTCTTCAATCTAAGTTCATTGCTGATTTGAGGCGCTAAATTCTAATATCCTATGGGTAAAGGTAGAGTAACAAGGACTACAACTATCAGGCGTAAATGTACTACCTTTGTAAAGCAAAAAATCATTGTCGAAATCTACTTAGGTTTCCCATCAAAACCTATCTCCCACCAATTCCATAGAAAGACATCACGATCCTGTACCCCAATCACCAATGCCATCAACCACACTTCTATAATTCAGGACTTCCTAAGCATCCACGAGCATTAAGCAGGAACAGGACAATCCCAGCAGGAAAGCCTTTTGAAATTACCATTTTGGCAACAAGAATGAGAAGAATCAACCACGTGTTCCCTTAAACCTCCATCCCAATGTGACATATCGAGTTTTCACAACCTCCAACAAACATATATGGCAACTCAAGTTATCCCACTACATAGAAAGATTTCACAATAACACTTAAAAAAAACTACTCCGAAATTCACTGCATTTTACTGAAACATTTCGTTATAGCATTTTCACTATATACTAAGCTTATGCAAATTTTAATGTCATACATGTCAGAATAGTTGACAAATACAGCGCCACAAAAAGAAAATATATCATAATTAACTACATCATAGCAAATAAGGACAATTACTTGAGTAGAAGCTGCATATCAGGGCCTGGATACCGAAGCTCAATCGTACTCGAGTGTCCCGGAACCGAGAATGTATTCAAGCAATCAACCAAAAGCCCCAAACTCACCCCGAATCGAGGCCGTGCTTCAGCAGTATACTCATAATTCACAAACAACTGCCAAAAAAAAAAAAAAAAAAACCAATCAAATCAAATCAAAACTACAACAAAATTGGGTCATACACTCAGAAATTCACAATCTTAATTCTTAGCTAATAGTCTGATAGCATAAATTAAAGTTGAAGTGAAAACCTCTTTTTGAAGATAGACCTTGGCTTGAAGACAACCAGTCTCTTCAACAATCAAAACGACGCCGTGTTCCGATAATTCCACCACCGCATCCTGGAGTGAAGAAGAACGAAAATTGAAATCAAACGAAACCCTAATTTTGTTCGGAGAATTTGGAAGAGAGAGAAACATGTAAGAAGAAAGACCTGATGGCGTTTCCAGCGAACCGAGGTGAGCGCATCGACAAAGCCTTGAACGTTGTCGAGTTGACACACTAAATCTGGTAGTGTGGCATCCATTGACGCCGAACTCATTTCTCTCTCTTCTTTGATTTTCAGAAAAGTGGAGCTTTGCAGTTTTCACACTTGTTCTCTGTTCCCGCCAAAATAACAGCAGCTGAGGTATTTTATTTGTCAATTCAGCCCTCCGCTAGTCCCTGCCTGTCTTTTATGAGATTTTAACCGACTAAACTAATTCATTTTATATTTGTGCTTAGTTAGACTAAACTAATTTTTTATAGTTAATTTGTCATTTGTAGATTTGTCCCAATTTAATTGATAATCAATCTTTATAATAAAACTTTCTTCTTTCTCTAAAACCCTAGCCTCCATTGTAGAATTTTGAAGGGGCTTCTATCGGATTTACCGGTGAAAAGCCCCAATCGTTGTTTCTTTTGTGCCTTTTCTCTTGCTTTAGGTTTATAATAATTCTTCCTCTCCTAAGAGGGATATTTCTCCCTCGAAAGACAGGGTTTTTCTTCCTCTTTAGGAGGATTTGGCTCCTTCGAAAGACCGGGTTTTTCTTCTCTCTTTTGAGGGAGGACTTGCTTTTTTATTTCATGGATTGTTATAGAGTTGTTTCATGGGTAAAATTTTGTGCGGGATTGAAAAAGAGATTAATATTTCGACAACAATCAAACGAATCAGACGGAAATTTTCTGCACGGCTACAACAAATCGATAGACCTATTCGCCGAATAAAGCTGTAAATCACAGCGATATGAAAGAGGGTATGAAGAATGTACGATTTGCAACAACGATCGTAGCTTTCTTTGCTTACAAAATGTTTTTATTTTATTCAATTATTATGTATTTGTTAGAACTAAATCTCTTTGTAGATGTCGTATAACTTATTTATGAATCAATTTTATTTTAAAAAAAAATCTCTGTAATAAAAAAAATCTAACATAATCTCATTATGGTTAATTCATAACGTCGAAATATTCGATGTAGGCATGTAGCTATTGAGATGGATGAAGCAAAACATTTTGGTGGTTTTTTAAACTACATTTTTAATTTAAGGAAAATGTATAATGCTTGAAAAATTCAGTATGAAAGTACAAGGGGATGGACATAATAGTCAAAGTTTCTACACAGACAATATGGAGCAAAAGTTGAATACAGAGGTACACAAGTTTCAGTAACCTTGAACCACAAAATCAACTTATCAAGATGACATTTATGGAATTTTGAACTAAATTTTGTAGCTATGGAGTACAATATGGCTGCTCTGCTACTGTATACAAAACCTGCAAAACCATTAACAATATGACTTACTGCAAAACTTTGTTAATCACTATAATTGGATCAACTGTGGGCATAATTAACAGTGGAGTAAAAAATTGGATCAACATAATTAAATTTGCTGACTGCCGATTGCCATTTTCTAATAAAGCATCAGTATATAGAAAAGAAAAGCCGCCTATAAATACCCAACCCTAAGGGGTCATCCACTCCATCAGCGATCACAATTACATTTTTTTTTGAAGAAGAAATTGCAACTTCAATTGCATGTATACAATATAATTTTGGAATAAATAGCACAAACCAAGGACTAACTAGTGCGTATAACACTATCAAATAATTGCCGATTAATGCAAAATTCACACTACCAGTTTACTATCGTTCATCAGAATAATTTCAATTTTCCTTTGGTGAAGGTTCCTTTGCCGTGGTTCTCAAGACACAACACTCTCTCTGTTCCCAGTAAACCAGAACATGATTCACCTGAACTCATTGTGACTGCAAAATAAAGGTATACAGTGCACAGTACGACCAAAAGAACAAGAGCTACTAGAAGGAAGCGGTGACGCTGGATGAGTGTAGTGAAGCTTACGTCATGTGAAAACTTTTTATGAGGCGAAGACGAAGCAAAAGCTCCCTGAGTTCGTCTATGAGGAGAAGATATGACATTATCAAGAGCCATGGTCGATGCACCAACGCCTTGTTCAAACTGCTAAAGCATAACAGTATATGTTCAGTCAGGTTTATTCAGAAACAGACTTTTGCAAATATTCTGATCAATATTACTCATACAATCAACCCGAGAAACACAAAGGATTCAATTCTTCATGATAATCTAAAACGCTGAAACACGGCAAAGTCCAGTAGATTTGCATAAAAATGCAAGATAATAAGCAGCAGACAAGTAGAATGCAGCATTCAAGTAATTCATAACTAATAAGGTAAACATAATAATGAACTGATACGCTTCACAAAACTGAAATCTAATTCAGGGAAAGAAAGAACAGCAACCTAACCATGGACTAGATGACCAAATTTAAAGACACGGTACCTAAATGGCAATACCTAGCCCGTGATCATAACCTACCAGCTACTTTCTCACCTCGTTCCCCAGGATCCCTCAACTCACTCAGTGCCAAAGGAAACACGGCACACAGCAAATTTTGGTATCCAGAAGCCATAGGCACAAAAGCATGAACGCAAGGAGAATTCATTGAAACTATGATTGTATATTGGTATCCAATAATTTGTATCTTCATTAAATTCAATAACACAAACTTCTAACCATCAAGCTCGGGTGCAACAAGGAACAGTGTTGCTTCCATGATCTAATACAGTGGAGATAACAATTGACAATTCCCCCCTAACTAGTACCTACCATTTACATTCAACACCATTTCAGCACGAAAATAGGATACAGAACATTAACTAACACAACTTCCCCAAATAAGCTTCAATAATCCTAACTTCCAAGCAATCCCGGTCCGAATTCTAGTAAATACAAGCTTTCGCTCTCTCCGGCTATAATTGTCACACCACTAGTTCAAATTACACCATCATTGGGCGAAATTCAAGTGGAAGGAAAACTAACTATACCCTCAAATTTTTTTGGGGATATCACCCAATAATAATTAGTCGATTCAGCTCAACAATTTCCAGAAATTAAATTCACATAAAAATTTCTTAAATATTACAAACAAAAACCCCTCCTCCACACAGATCATCTAACAAATCCATCAAATAATCATCAAGTTGCAATACAATAATCTATTAACAAAAACAGTAAATGAATATAAAATTTACAAGAAATTCCAAGGAATTCAAACGATTTGACTAGCACATATATATAAACATAATTCACATCAGTCCAATGAAAACAAACAGAATTAAAAAGGGGCAAAAGAGGGTTTTCGACAATTCGAAAATCAAGAGGAGAAAGAAAAGGGAAGTGATACCTCTTTAATCGGGGGAGAGAATGAAATTGGAGAAAAACAGAAAAGCCAGACAGCAGTGCGATTCAGAGAGAGTGTAAATGAAAAGCGAAAGCGTCGGAAAATTGAGGCGAAGGAGGAGAGAGAAAGTTGGGAAAGTGAGGTTTGTTAGAGTGAGGATGAAGAAAATTGGGCGAGTTACCAATTGCCAAATTAACACTTAGATCCAGATCTAGTGTCACCATTATTTTGTCTCCACATTTCTGTTTTTATACTACTTTATGCCATTTTGAAGTTTTAAACTAATTTGTTGATAAATTGACAAGTAATTATGGATTAAGGATTATATAATTTTTCAAAACTAAAATAAAATTATATAGTCTCATTTTTTGATAAATTATTAAATTAAATTGACAAATAATTAAGGATCACAGATATGTTTGATAACATATGTGTGTATTAAATGACAAGTTGATAAAAATTTATGACACTTTAAAGAATTTTAATGGCTAATACAGTACAAGTGTTAAGGTAGAAAAAGTCATCGATATTACTATGTTAGTATTATAAGGATTACTCAATTATTGTTACAGGGGTTTCTATATCAATATTACAGGGATTATTCAGTAAGTATTACAAGAGTTACTCGATCAGTGTTATAGGGGTTATTTAGTCTTTTATAATAGGTCACATGATGTGACCAAACCGCATATAAATTATATGTTTGAGATAAGTACTTGGAAAGTATCTAGTCCGCACATGATGTCACTTAAACCGCTAGTTTTAACAATCAACTCACATACAAAATAAATAAATAATGAATCTTATTAGCGCCAGTTCCTCATTAGTTTCAAAAACTACCTTTTCAATTTCAATTACACTGTAGCTTATCTTCATTTTTATTTTAGTTTGGATAGTCTTCTCTCAAAATTATACCGTACTTTATTAGAATAAATAAAAAAAATACTATTTATAAACTGATCTATATCTTAGTAAGCTTGCATAAAATGCCCCACATAAACAATAGAGTCTAATATATTACCCTCTCTATAAATGTACACGCGAATCTACAAAGGTGAAATTTTGTACTTGCTCTTTGACATCTTCCATCAACAGCTAAATTTTTCACAATTACCAAGCCTTTCCTTGAAAAATATTAATAATAAGTAAATTATCTCCTTTAATGACTACTTTTCAAATATTATTATGGATTTATTATTTATAGGCATGTGCTATAAGAAGATGGAATTTATACTTCTATTTGTATACTTCCTCCGTTTCTTTTTAATTGACACGTTTTTTTAGTCACGTTTGTCAATGCATTTATTCAATCACTGATATCTTTAATTATAAATAAACAAAAATTATAAAAGTTGATATTTTGAAAATATATAACGTGACGAATCTAACAAAATCTCACATGACTATATTTTTCATTACGTATAAAGTACAAAATACAGTCAAAGAGAGACATGTGCATAGTGTTACAGTAAAAAAAAAAAAAAAAAAAAAAAAAAAAAAAAAAAAAAAACGAGGTTGTATGATTTTGTCTTTTTTTTTTTTTTTGAATAGCAAAAATATTTCATTAATTAAAAGTCATACAACATCTACAATAGAGATTCGACGTTAACAAATACATAAGATATTGAATCAAATAAAATTTTCCTTCATAAAAACTACGATCGTCGAGTAGATCCTGCACTGCGGAGCATCTCCCGCTTATATCGCTGAAAATTACAGCCTTGTTGGAAAGACAATCTAACAATCATTTGTAGTCGTGAGGATATTTTCCTTCTGATTCATCTGTTCGTATTCGAAAACTTGATAACTTTTTCACCAACGAAATAATTTCACGAGAATCCATTAGATTTGTTACCATTGATTCAAAACTAAGAAATTTCTCCCTCGAAAAGAGGAGATAAACCTTATCTTTCGAAGGAGGTCGAAAAACCCTTGTATTTCGAAGGAGATCGGAAACCCTTTCTTTCAAGGGAGAAAAGTTCCTCCCACAAGGAGGAAGCATTATTACAAACCTAAAAAAAAAATAAAGAAACAAAGATTGAGGCTTTTCATCGATTAAAATCGATGGAAGCCCCTTTAAAATTCAACAATGGAGGCTAGGGTTTTGAAGAGAGAATGGGAGAAAAAAGGAGAAGAGTAATTCATTGTATGATTTTGTCTAATTATTGTGAATTGGTAATTTTTTTTATAAAAAAAAATTAAATTAAAATTATAGAAGATAATTTTAAAAATTAAGAAAAGGGTGGCACATAGGGGTGGCAAAAACTGACCCGACCCGAAAACCCGACCCGAACCCGACCCGAAAACAGCGGGTTAGGGTTGAGAATTTCGACACGAAAACTTAAATGGGTTGACACGAACCCGACCCGAAATTAAATGGGTTAGGTTAAGGTTGAAATTTTCAACCCGAAAATGACCCACGTAACCCGAAATTATTTTCGGGTCAAAATCAAGTCGGGTCAACCCGAACCCGACCTTATAACCCGAAAAAGTCTTTTTAAAAAAAATATATATATATGGCATTATTATAGCCCAACCAACTAACCAAGCCCAACTGCCCATTGCCCAAGCCCAAAAGGAACTATAAAACACTAAAACCCTAAAATTTTCATCAGCTGATCAGCCGTTTTCATCATTTCATCTTTTTTCATTTTCTCTCTCCTCAAACAGTCAAACCTCAATTCTTTCTCTCGTCACTCCTCTAATCCTCTTCTTCTGTCTTCTTCACTGAGTTCACTCCTCTTCTTCTGTCTTCTAATCTTCTTCTCTGAATTCTGTCTTCTTCTGTTTCAAAGGTAATTTCTTGTTAATTTGTTTTCGTTTCGTTTCGTTTTGTTTTTTTGTTTTGTTTTCGTTTATTTTCTGAAGTTCTTCTTTCGTTTTTTTTCGATTTTTGCTTTCGATCTCCAGTTCTCCATCTTCAAAGCTTCCTCTCCTTCAAGTCGTCAAAACTCAAAACTCAAGGTAATTTTCTGTTCTTGTTGTCCTGGTTTCGTTTCTTTTTTTTGTTTTTTTTTAAATACAGTATTTTCGTTTTTTTAAATACAGTTTTTGATTTTTGATTTTTGCTTTCGAATTTTCGGTCTCTGTAAGAATTTTCGAATTTTGCTTTCGAATTTTTGCTTTCGGATTTTCGAATATTCGTTTTTTTAATTTCCACTGTTGATTTGTTTTTTTTTTTTTACGGGAAAGGGTAGATCTGTAACTCTGTAAGACCATCTGTTGCTGATTTGTTGTTTGACGGGAAAGGGTATTTTGCATGTGAATTTTTTTTTTTATTTTTAGTTTTGATTTATTTTGTTGTTCACATAATTCTGATTTATATTGTTGTTCATGTAATTTTTAATTTATACTGTTGTTCTTGTTCATATAATTTATGATTTTTAGGTTTAATTTATATTGTTCATATAATTTGAGTGCTTTTGTACATGTAATAATCTATTAATCTGTATGTTTGAGTCTTTTTGTATATGAAGATGCTGATGTTCATATCAGTTGTAGTGTATATGTAGATATACTGATCAAGTGGTTACATGTAATTATTACTTACTTGTGTGTAAGGCTGATTAGATGTGTAATTTAATGTATTAAACTTTTAATGCTCTTTTTGATAGTGGTCTTTAGCTTTTACTCATATTAGTGCCTTAGTGGTCTTGTAGAGTTATACACTTATACTTAATATAGTGTTAATTTAATTTTTATTTTAATCTACTTCATATAATAAGATATTCACACAGAAAGTTAGTACCTTGATTGCAACTCACGACATTTGAGTCGATCACATTCTTAGTTCTTAAGAAGGTACGATATTAATCAATAAGACTTATGATCTTGTGAGCAATCTGAGCATGGAGTATGGATATTAGATATTCTTGCATTTAACTTCCTTTTTAATTTCAATCTCCATATCTTTCATGTCAAGTTGTATCTTTTTCTTTATGTGTTTCTAATTATATCTTTTACTAATTACTATTAGATCAGGTTTTGTCTCTTGTTTTAAATGTTTTATTTTGTTATAATTTTTGGCAGAAATAATGGACACCCATGTTCACCAGCTTTCTTCCGGGGAAGAGGAGGAGATTGACTCTACAATAAAAGACAAAGGAAAGGGTAAAAACCAGAACACTTCTTCTGATAAACCTCGTTTGATTCTTACTGGTAAGAAACGTCCACGTCGTCTTTCTTCTGGTGTTTGGGTGCATTTTGAGTTTTTAGATGAGCCTGATGAAAATGGTAATCTGATTTGCAAATGTAAAAAGTGTGGTTTACGTTTTAATGGTGATAGTAAGAATGGAACTGGGAATCTTCATCGTCATTTGAAAAATTGTAAACAAAGGTCTTTTAGGGATGTTGGTCAAATGATATTAGAGAAAACATCCTCTGGTTTAGGAAATAGATTGCCTGATTTTGATGCTGGTTATTTCCGTGAATTATTGTCTATTGCTATTGTGGAGCATGATATGCCATTTCAGTTTGTAGAGTTCAAGGGTTTTAGGAGATGTTTTAATTATTTGCATCCTGATTTCAAACCTGTCACTCAAAACACTATCAAATATGATGTGCTTAAGATGTATAAAAGAGTGAAAGAGAAATTAAAAGCGGTTTTGGGCTCAACTTGTAGTAGAATTGCATTGACTTCTGATTGTTGGACTTCTTTAACCACCGATGGTTATATATCATTAACAGCTCATTATGTTGACAATTCTTGGTGTTTGCAAAAAAAGATCTTGAACTTTTCTTACATTGGTCCTCCCCATACAGGAATTCATTTATGTGATCATGTGTATGGTTTGTTAAAGGAATGGGGTATTCAGAAAAATATTTTTTCAATTACATTAGATAATGCTTCTTCAAATGATGTTTTTGCTGAAAATCTAAAAGGGGAACTTGAGTTGATTAATGGTGGGGAATTTTTTCATGTAAGGTGTTGTGCTCACATTCTTAATTTAATTGTTCAAGATGGTTTAAAAGAGATTGATGCGGCTGTGTATAAGATTAGAGAGAGTGCCAAGTATTGTAAGAGTTCACAAGGTAGGAAACAAAGGTTTTTAAGTTGTGTAGCACATGTTGAAATTCAATCTACTAGAATTTTACAACAAGATGTTCCTACTAGATGGAATTCAACTTACATGATGCTTGATTGTGCTTTGTATTTTAAAAAAGCTTTAATTCATTTTCAAAAAGTTGATGCCAATTATGTGCATTGTCCTTCTGCGGAAGAATGGGGTAGAATTGAGAAAATATGCAAGTTTTTGAAAGTTTTCCATGATGTCACACTTGCCTTTTCCGGGACCAAATATCCAACTTCCAATCTCTACTTTCATAGAGTCTTGCAGGTTAGGTTGTTGTTACAAAATGAAATGAAAAGTTCAGATCTTTTTATGCAAAAAATGGCTTGTAAGATGTATGAGAAATTTGGAAAATATTGGTCAGAATTTAGTACATTTATGGCTGTTGCTGTGGTGTTGGATCCACGATATAAGTTGCAATGTGTCAATTGGGGTTACATGAGGATATATGGTCAGCATAGTATTGAATACGAGCTTGAGTTCTCTAAGGTTAAGGATGCTCTACGGAGGTTATACGAGGCTTATGAATCTACTCATTCTTCATCAAGCAAAGCTATTCCCACTACTAATGCTTCCAATGAAGCTTCTGATGATTTTATGATGGTAAACAAACTTTCTGATGCATTGACCTATATTGCAAGTGAAACAAATGCCAAGTTTTAATGATTGAGTAGCAAATCCTTATATAACTCAGCAGCTTTTAGTTTGCATCTTTATTTATAATCTGATTTTTATTTTCTGATTTTTTGTGTCATCTAATCTGATTTTTATTTTCTGATTTTTATAATCTGATTTATATTTTCTGATTTTTTGTGTCATCTAATCTGATTTTTATATTCTGATGTAATCTAAATCTTGGTATATAGGATTTTGATAGTTTCTCTCAAGAGCAATCAAGTGTGGCAATCAAATCTGAAATTGATATGTATTATGAGGAGCCACTTATCCCTCGAGGCACCAACCTTGATATTTTGTCTTATTGGAGAACTTGTTCGGTCCGCTATCCTGTATTAGCTAAAATTGTTAAGGATGTTCTTGCTGTCCCCGTATCAACCGTGGCCTCCGAATCAGCTTTTAGTACTGGAAGTCGGGGGCTTGATTGTTATAGAAGTTCTTTAAAATCAGAAACGGTGGAAGCTATCATTTGCTTAAGGGATTGGGCCTTTGGGGAAGGTAATAAATGATTTTTTATACAAGTAATGAAGTAATACAATACTTCTAACTTTTATTTTTAGTACATGTCATACATTATTGATTGTAATTTGCTATTGTTTTTCTTGTAGCAAATATGGATCCTCAAATGAAAATGCTATGTGGATCAGTTATGAAGCTTAAGGTGGAGGACAACAACGACAATCATGACACACCACGTTCCTCGCCCGAACTTGAACAATTTGATGAGAATGCTTCTTCGAACATTGTTTGATCATTTCTGATTTTTTAAAAAACATTTATTTCTTTTTAATTGTGGTTTGTAATTTGTTTAAGACTAATTTTGTTATGTAATAGTTAATTAGGTATTTAGACTTGTTAGACTTTATTTGGTTTTCTACTTTTCTTAAAATCTTTAAGTTTGGAAATCATGTTTGAAAACATTAGGTAAAAAAAAAACAGGTTCTTGGTACAAAATCAGGCTGAAAAAAAAAACAAGTTCTTGGTACAAAATACATTCTGTTAATTGGTACAAAATCAGGCTGAAAAATCAGGTTATTAAAGTCAAAAAGAAAATTTAAAAAAATAAAATAAAAAAATCAGGTCAAATCAGGTCGTTTTCAGGTTGACCCGAACCTGAAAATATCAGGTTCAGGTTGGGGTTTTCAACCCAAAAACTTAAATGGATCAGGTTCAGGTTAGGATTTAGCTGACACGAAACCCGAAAACCCGAACACGAACCCGACCTGACCTGATCCGTTTGCCACCCCTAGTGGCACAGGGCAAACCCCCGTGAGAGGGAGCAAAAATTGAAGATACCCTGTCCTTCCATCCCTTCGCCCATCACCTCCGTCAATTCAATTAAAACCCCCAATACCGTTCTCTTTCTCTCTCCTCTTTTTCTAGGGTTCTTACCCTTCAATGTTAATTTCCCCAACTTAAACCCTAATTTTCAATTACCGATTCGATCAACTATTTTCCGGCGAAATCAATGGATTCTTCAACAACAACCGCCACCACAACAACCCCCGCCGCCGCCGACACCACCACTACCGCCGGAAATACTCCGACGCCGATGTCAAACGTCAATGGTCCGCCTCCATTTCTCTGTAAAACTTACGATATGGTGGATGATTCGGCAACTGATTCGGTAGTTTCATGGAGTTCTACTCACAATAGCTTCATCGTTTGGAACCCTCCTGAGTTTGCTAGAGATCTTTTGCCTAAGTATTTCAAGCATAACAATTTCTCCAGTTTTGTTCGACAGCTTAATACCTATGTATGCTAAAATCTCACTCTTTTTTTTTTTTTTTTTTTTTTTTTTTGGCGGTTAGTTTTGTTTATTTTGTGGGTTTTGGTTGATTTTTTTTATTGATGCAAAAATGCGTTTTAATGTTTTCATGAATTGCTGTAATTTCAATTTAATTGTTATTCAAGTTATTGTTTGTTGGAGTGTTGTAGTGAGTTAGTTGATTTGGGATTAATTGCCCTAGCAAAGAGTATAAACTACAGTTATAGAACAATCTGGTTGATGGATGATAGATATATTATGGTTTTCTTGTTTGTTTTTACAATTATTAGTCTATGATTGTTTACATAATAGTTTGCCTTTTATAGTGGCTTCTACAATTGATATTACTGCCTGAATGATTTGCTTGTTTGAACCATAGCCTTAGTGTGTGTTCTATTCTCCTTATTTTCATTTAATTTAACTTATTTGAATGTAATTTAGTTGCAAATTGAAACTTGGGTAGCCCTAATATTTCCCGAACTTGACTTATCTAATTTTATATGTATTCTTGTTTGAACTTATAACCCTTATCCGAACTTATTTTTATTACAACAAGTGGAAGCATGGTGAACGAATCAGGACCATGATTCATGACCTTGTTTGCTTCCTATAAATAGTAGAGGGTTTATAGATGCTAATGAACCCCCTATGGGAAATAGGGATGGGGCAGGGGAAGGTGATAAGTCCTTCCTAATTATCCAGGCCTTCAGGGGGGTGTTTGGAATGTGGATGAGAGTTCTATAAGAATTGCGAAGTATATCTAATAGCTAAGTCAAAAATATTAGAGCACCATGTAGAGTTTTCCTTTTGGACCTTACCTTTCTCCTTGTTCTCTCACTTGTTAATATTCTGAAGATTGCAATGTTGGATCTTTTCTTCGTTTCTTATGGACTTCATTCAAGTGATCAAACATGGAGGTATTTTTTTTTACAGAAATATGAGTTTGTAGTGATTTGAGCTTTTTGAAAAACAATGTTTTGTATTTTACTGTCTATATGGAGTATCAAGAGTAATTTGACAGGAATAATAGTAGTTAGGAGTAGACTAGCAGCCTTAGAAAGTCCTCATATTGTACACATCTCGTAAAAGAGCTTACTTGAAGCACATTTGGACTGTGTACTATGGTAAATATGCAATGATCCTAAGAATTTTAATTGCTGCAGGCAGCCTGCAGCAGAGTGGAAAATTGGATATGTCTTTGAAAGGGGTGCCATTATAAGGAACAAAAATTTCTAATACTGATCAGTAGTCCGAGATCTTCCTATTCTGGATATACTGTAAGCTGTATGTCACTGAACTCACTCCTGCCAGCTTATTTTGCGAGCAGCTTGAGAATGATTGGTCATTTCCTCCTTTTTTTCTCCCCTTCTTTGTGTGGGAGGGATTGTCAAGAAAAAGAAAGAAGATATTTTTCTTGTAAGTGTATGTGTCAGGCTTGAAATGACTTGATTACTGCTGCTATGACACAGGCTGGATTGCTAATTTTGGTCCCTTTTTAAGTTTGGGAGAAGAAAGGGGTGGGGTGGTGGGCTGTGAAAGTCAATGTTATATGGGTGTTTGTGATTGTGTGCACGCTGTTTGGCATACCTACAGACCTGGTTTCAGCCTCTGTGTGATTTTTTACATTCTTGATCATGGAAGAAATATGTGTAAAATGTTTTTTTTTTGTTTTTAATTTTTTTTTTAAATTCATAAGTTAATGCTTATCTCAAGGGTGAATGAATTAAAAAAAAAAGGTTGTGAGAAATATTGAGAAGCATTTATGTGCTCTTTTATGAATATCATACAAAAGAAACACAAATGATAGCCAATACCTTTCCAAAATAAGCTCTATTTGACTTTAAAAGGGTGAAACTGAAATGGTATTGACCTTTAATTTCTTAACATACCCTCCTTTTTTTTCTCCCCTTGGAGCCACACCCAGTCATTTACCCTTTCATATTTTCTCTCATGCTAAAATCTGTTCCCCAACTCAATTTCAACTCTTCACTGTAATTTGAAATTATAAAAAAATCAATGCTTAATCTTGATCACCAAAATGTCAAAGAATGAAGTTTGGGATGGAGGGAACAATTGAATAATGTGGGTAAAAAAGAATAATGCAATGGAAGAGTTTCATACCCTTATCTTGTAGGATGGGAAAACTGTTGGTGTACCGCTTGATTGTTTGCCTTCTTATATTTGACTCCTTGCAGTTTACTTACTCTGTTTTTTTTTTTTCTTTTTTTTTCCCCTCCCGTTTACGCATATTCCTATCTGAAAATATTTACTTTGTTGACATGTTTTTTTATATGGAAAAGCTTTGTTATGTACAATTCATACTGTACCCTTACTACCCCACATTACCCCACCCAATTTTGAGTGGGTAGGATTATTATTATCTTCTCCCTTCCTCTATCACACCTTCTTAATATGCCAAAATCAAATGTGTCAGTTAATAAAGAATGTAGGAAGTATAATGATTTGTTGTAAACTAGTGCTGATATTCAGTAGAATATTTTGATCTGTTGGACTACCTCCCATAAATGGATAGATGTGAAATTGTGAATTAGGAGCAAAGGAAGTAGTATGAAAGATTTCAAGTTGTCTAATGCAAATATTATACTTTGTATACATTAGTAGCCAATGAAAAAATTGTTTCTATTACTGATTCTTGCACCAACATAAAGTATGTGACTATGTACATGTTATCTTGGATCTTATAATGAAAGCACTGCCCAGAATATTAATCTTTTGAGTTTTCTTTGACCTTCAGGGATTTAGAAAGGTGGATCCAGACCGCTGGGAATTTGCAAATGAGGGATTTTTAAGGGGTCAGAAACACCTGCTTAAGAATATCACTCGGCGAAAGCCTGCTCATGGACAAGGTCCACAACATCAACAACAAGCAAATACACAGACTTCATCTGTTGGAGCTTGTGTTGAGGTGGGTAAATTTGGGCTGGAGGAAGAAGTGGAGAGGCTTAAAAGAGACAAGAATGTGCTTATGCAAGAACTTGTTAGATTGAGACAGCAGCAGCAGTCAACTGATAACCAGTTGCAAACCATGGTACAACGTCTGCAGGGAATGGAACAGCGCCAGCAGCAAATGATGTCATTCTTAGCAAAAGCTGTACAGAGTCCTGGATTCTTGGCTCAATTTGTACAGCAGCAAACTGAGAGCAGCAGGCGCATATCTGAAGCTAACAAGAAACGAAGGCTTAAGCAAGATGGTGTTACTGAGAGTGAAAATGCTACCCCTCCCGATGGACAAATTGTGAAATACCAACCCTTAGGGAATGATTCTACTCAGGCAATGCTCCGGCAGCTAAGGAATTTGGACGCCAATTACAATAGCAACTCCGATAATTTCTACATTGGCGATTCATCTTCTACTAGTGCAATGGAAAATAAAACACAAGCAAATCGGGTATCAGGAGTTACCCTTCAAGAGGTCCCACCAACTTCTGTACCAGCTTATGTGATTCCAACTTCTCAGATTGGTGCTGGTGGTCCTGATGGTGCTGTTGTATCTAAGATAAAATCGCCTCCTGTTATGACCAGTTCTGAAACTGTATCCACTCCTGCACTCTCAGAAATAAGTGGTCTTTTAAGCCCTGAAACAATACCCTCTGTAAGTCTTCCACAGACAAATAGTGTCATGCCAGAGATATCCTCTTTGCCTGACATTGTACATAATTCTGTTGACATTCCTGGGGAAAATTTCCTGTTAAATGAGACAGGAGATGGTGACTTTATGGATCTGACATCTGTTGACTTTGACGGGACAATTCCCATTGAGCTGCCTCCTGATGCTGATCTAGATTTGTTTCTTGATGAAGACTCATGGGATCAGTTTATAAACCGTAACAATTTAATTCCCTGTGATTACAATGAGCCTGAGATGCCTAACGTTGAAAATTCGGCAGAGGTAAAAGAAGTGCAGCCCTTAGATAACGGGTGGGACAAACGGCAAAGAATGGATCAGCTTACAGAACGAATGGGTCTTTTAAACTCAGATAACCAATTAGTTTGATTAGCCATCTGTACAGTTATGGCTCTTACCATCCAAGGTATAATCAGAACTCGGAATCAGCATAGCCGTTACTTCTAATGTCCAAAATGATGCCATTACATTTCTGTATTGTATATTCAGCTTTCAGTTGCACATACAACCTTTCTTGTGCTTGTAAATCCTTTTTATGCCTTTTATCCGTTTCTTCTGAAACTTTTCAAACATCCTCTTGTGTAGTTAGAAACAGTCGTGACATGTTTGTGCTCGAATCTTATGCTTTTGCTTTCTTTAACGTTGTACAGATGTTTTTGATTGCAGGCTTCAACTCACTAGGGAAGGCCTAATGATATATGTTCCATGCTTTTTTTCTTGATGAACATTTTCTTTACAGCTCTTTCAGTTCCCGTGTAGAACAGCCATTTCTGGCTCATAAATTTTTTGGCCTAGACCATGGATTCTTATGCAGCATGCTGGCAAGGAGTTGGTCATCTTGTGATATGCTTCTTTCCAATTGTATCAATATCAAGATTAATTTGTACAAGACAGTGAAGCAATTTAGGTTTGATGAATGATTTACTCCATCTTTGATGTAATTTTTTGCTCAATTCTTTTGCTCGTGTAGCTATGTAGCAAACTGGCTTTTAACTTTGAACTTATAATTGCAGAGGTGATTGTCATCTCTTTCTTTTAGCTATGGTCTCACCTGTGTGTAAAGTTTACGCTTTGACCTCTTTATGAGTTTTTCTCATTCGATATAATACTATAAGTGTCACTGGTACATCTGATAGTGTCCCAATCCTATTTATTTTTATATTGTCTTAGTTAAATTTACCACTAAAGGTGTGCATTTCTCGACTTATTTTGCCTTGTAACTTGTAATTCAGATAAACCAAGTTTTCAAGTACTACGTATTTAGGAAGTTCTAATAAGTTTAGAGAGAACAATTTAAAATAATGAGTTGAAAAAATTGTAAGCCAATTGTTCAGTTTTGACAAGATTAGCATGGAGCTATTTTCTTTAAACTTGTTTCAATATTCAAACTGCTTTCAGTGATCACCTACAATATATGCAGTTTTGAAGGTAGGGTGGACAGTTTGTGTTTAGCTTCTAGTGTTTAGCTTCTATAACGTGCTATAACATCATCTGGTCTGACTGTTAGAATGACCTGATGATGAACCCTGCCATTGAAGTTAAATGTTATTATCAGCACATATCTAAATTGCGAGTTCTTAGTAAGATGTTACGGGATAATCCATAATTCAGGTTATTTAGTTCATTTTCTTTTCCAATAATGGTAACGTAGCAAACTAGCAATAAGATAGTCGCTCTATAATTCAAAGAGACTTCAGGTGCAAAGCTGCGATTCAGTAAACATCTGAATCTATACAAGCTGCTGTATTTCAGACTCTGATTATAGTCGGCTAATATTGTGTCATTTGTATAGTTGGCGGCGTTTTTTTTTTTTTTTTTTTTTTCCTCCTCCGTTGTACTCTCATATTCATGAAGAATAACACATTTCTCTATAAATATGATAGATTTATAACAAAGTTGAAAATTTGTGAAAAAGTGTTTTCTGAATGTGATTTAGTATAAAACCAGACGTGTAGATTCTTGTAGCAACAAAAGTTACTGGAAAACATACACAAGGTATGCAGAACAGCAGAAACAGGAAGGCTAAAGCAATTTGTGTAATTTCTAGCAGAGATTCTGTCTCGTACAATTAATGGAAGCTTAAGCTTCCCAAGAATATAAATAAAAAAATTCAGTTCTTAAATATATAGATTCCACAATTAACAACAAATGCTCTATATTTATCTTCAAAGCTTTGATTCAGCAATCAATCCATTCCTCTTCCTTTGAGTTTTTTATAGTTGAGTGGCAATGACCTTGTCGGTAAGCTTCCCAACAGTAGACAATACAGTAGCAGCAGTATACAAACAAAGAGAAATGGGAAACCTTGACTAAATGCGGTCCAAACTTTCAGTGACTTAAAGATTAGGCATTCGTCGTTGCCAAGGACCTACCTGCGTTCCAGGACAGCTAAAATTCAATATGATAATAAACGTAGCAAGAATCATCAGTCCTTATTAAAAAATATTTGCATGCTCTAAATTGATTTCTAAATCTTCAACAATGTCACTATCACAGAAGCATGTTAAGTCATAGACTAGAGCACATGGGAAGATAAAGGAAAAATATTTCTATCATGAAGTGGTAGAGTACTATATACTCGCATTATAATATAAAACTAAATAAAAGCTCATATAACAAATGAACAAATTAAGAACTGCTCACAGAAGTCCATACAATAAAAGTCCTTTTGTGACTGCCAAAAAGAAAATAGTCCTTAATTTTAGCAGTCAATTTATAACCAAGCAACATGATGATTCTTAAAGTAGATCCAGAGAGGAGTGAAGTTGATAATACTTAAATACACCATTTTAGTTGCTAACATTGCGATATCCAATTCAGGTGGGTGGGATCTCTTCATTGTTGGAAACTTGCAGTCAAACACTTAGCTTTAAGAAAGGCTTCAGCTCAAGGCTACAAGGTTTGAGTGATAACACTATAATATCCAATCCAGGTGAATACTAACATTGCAATATTCTAGTTGCAAACACTGCAGTACTGATAGCTTAATATGATTTTAGTTGCAATGGAACATTATGACCTCATTTCTCACGGTATCACTCATAAGCTATTATAAATGGATTCAGCTCAGGACCCCATGGTTAAAGTATTGCAAAATCTTACATTAGTAGAAAGATGGGCAGGTCATGATACTTAAGAACTGCTGTAAAGATGATACCAATTACCAAATGCGTGATGCAACTTTCTCTGCAGTCACATCCAACATTTATCCCTCCTTTCAACTAATATTGTCTATAACTATATGGTTTGATCAGCAACATCCTAGTTCAAGGACACACTCTCACTAATAGGTCAGGCTGCCACACGCCCACACTACAGTAGCAAAAAAGGAGTGAGCATCCAAAGGCCTGTCTGGATTCCAGGAAAAAGCAGCTTGCCTAATTGCTGCAGCTCAATTGTTACCACATAGGCACATAGGTACCTACAACATTATAAGTACCTTGATCTAATGAATTAAGCCTTCCGATATTGGATCTTAGCAAGTACTACATGAGGTATAGGTGTATCCCACAACAAAGCTGTCTCAACCACCTAGTACCAAGTAAAACAATACCTCCTTCCCCCCTCAATCTCAATGAAAGTCAAGCCTTTCAGAGTTCACGAGGAGGATTATATTATACATGAAAGTTCAAGTATTTGGAATATAGTTGACATTGGCAAAACAGAAAACTAACAAAGCCAGGTCATAGGTTAGCCAAAAGAACAAGAATTAGCTCTCTTCAATACTGGATAGGCAAGATTCAGCATCAAGAGAAAATTCAGACAAGGTCAATACCATTCCCCTAATATGGTATCCAACACCACCCGCACCACTACTTATGTGTAATGTGATTGATGAGTGATCTAGCACAAAACATTACATACCAGTGATCTGAATCCAATTTGAGTAATAGAATAATTACAATGATAAATAATTATTTAAACCACCTACTTGAGATAATAAATGAGAGTCCAATATGCCTCTCTTCTTACTGACTTACTTTGTTAGACACACTGAAAAGCCTACAGTTCACGCCTTCAAAGGGTTCCCATAAGACCAGAACAGTTTTAAGTGTATGTTTCTCACTCTGAACTAACTATAAAACACTTAGATATCAAATCCAAGTCAACTTTATTCCCTGCTCTGTTTGCACAATCCTCATTGCACCAACCACCCAAAGCTCATCACTTTCATTAAACAACCATCACTGCAACTCCTTCCTCACAGCTAACAAAACCAAAGAACCTTTCCATGATATAATCTATTAAGGAGATACTGAACCTTGTATAATGAAGCTCTCGTTGGCCATAATTTTAAAGATAGTTAAATAGTGGTGAAGTACATGATAATAACTATGAAGTTGACATCCTCATTAGTAGTATAGTGGGCTTAGGGATTGGAATTTGGATACCTTGTCCCAAAACTTCCACTTCATCAGAAGCATTTCCCAATTTCCGCAGACCGTACAGGGCATGATGGCACTAGTAAATAAATGCCAATATGCCATACAAGTTGCCCCATTGTAGACATACAACAATAAAATTTCCATTCCCCCAATGAAAAATGACATTTTGTGCAAAGTACATAAACAAAAGTACCATAATCAACGCTACCATGAAAAAACATGCAAATTTCATTTTTAGTTTTTTCAGACTAAACAAAGGAAATCAAACAGTCACCACCAAATTGACACATTAAACGAACCTGGCTTCGATATGAGGTTGATTCGAGACCGAGGCCCATCAAACATCCAACTATCCTCATCTAATGACTTAACTCCTTTATTAAGTGCATCCATCAAATCAGCTTTTAGTGCTGGAAATGCCAAAACAAACCAATCAATATATCAATAGACGACATCATATTAAACCGGAAAAGAAGACAGCCCAATACCCTAACTAATAGTTAATCTTTTATTGAAACAAAATAACAATTTCACACTCATAAAGTCATAATGCCACAATCTCCTCATAAAAAGGATTATAAATAAAAAGTATCATTGTATAATAAAATTAACAATCAACCCCATTATCGGAGGAAAGCTATAATTTTCATAGAAATAAATGTTAAACTAAAGGAATTAAATTTGACCATTAAAGCTTCCCAAAGACGAAAGCTAAACCTAAAGCTCCAAGCTTTAAATTCAAATACTTTCCATGATTTGAAATTAAATAGAGATTGAACAATTGCAGATGAATTATCAAATAAGGCGATAATCAAAGTAAAAAGGGGAAACCTTGGAAAGCGTCTTCCTTGGAGTCAAGGAGAGAGAGCAGTTGAGAAGAGGAGAAGTGAAAATCATCAACACCCAAATCACCGCTATTGTTGTGGTGGCTGCTGGTATTGCTGCTCCCGCTCCCGGCGCCTTGAAGCGCTGCCGTCGACATTGCCTCTGAGATCCACAGATAATGCTTAAGAACTTCTTGAGATCGTTTATTGGAAAAACAATATGGAGTTTTTTTTTTTTTTTTTTTTTTTTGGGTACAGAGAGCCCCAAGAGAGAAAATAAAAGTTTCTTTTGAGGACGCACCGTTTAATCTCGGTGACAATCAAATTTCACTTACTCTGGTTCACTTCAGCTTAATTTCAGTTTAATTCAACTCTAATTAATTCAATTTAGCTTCTAATTTCCTTGTATTATAAAATATTCATTTCAGCTTGGCTTCAATCAGTTCATTTCTGTTTAGTAAATGCGAACATACCCTATGTGCCTCAAAACCGCTATCAAAATTGCTATTTGGAGTGGCGGTAATATTTTAACCGATCGCAAAGTTACTCTTTCGCCCTCCGTGGTAAATAGATTTGTTTATCATGGAGATATACTAGTATTTTCTCGTTTCTTTTATACTTTATCCGTTTTTATATTATTGTATCATATAGGTTGGGCACAATTTTTATGATAGTAGGAAAAAATGAAGAGAAAGAGATGAATGCACAAAATCAACCATGTGACATAAACATAAACTAAAGAATCAAGTGTTGAAAGTAGCCTCCAAGTGGTGCAAAAATTAAAAAACGAAGAAAGTAATATTTTTTTCTCAAAAAATGGTAAGTTGGTAACAATTTATGCTAACTTTTTACGCATGTTATTAATTAAGCACTGAGAAAATATTTTAATATTAAAACAAATTAAAGAATTCAACATTTACAAATCATTGAATATGAACAAATATCGTACAAACATAATGAGGTTATGTGATCAATCTCCACTAAAAAGGTAACCAGAGGTGGGTTTAGAATACTAAATCTAGAGAGATATTTATCAGATAATTATACAGATATAACTAATATCAAAATTTTGAACCAAAAAAAGAAAACTTAAATATTTTTGGTGGGGCCGGTACCCTAGGTTCGCCATTGAAGCTAACCTTAATTGGGTGGTATTTCCTTACCCGTCTTCTCTTAACACTCAACGAGCCTTTTACGACCAAACATATTAGTGGAATTGGTGGGAAATTCACCTTGTGATTTAAAACTCAAAAGCTTAAGCCCCACCAACTACAAAATGCTTGAGATTGGAGTTAGTTGACAAAATTTAAAAGGTGTCGATTTAATAGGGTATTTCATCTAGAAGAGTCGAACGCTCTTGAAAATAGCGCTATGAAACATGATACACTTCGAGTCCAGGTGACGACACAAACAGAATTCAATAAACAAATTCAAAACGTAAAAGCTAATCCTTCCCTTTCCGCCTAAAATTCCTCCCCCCTCCTTCTTTCTTTCTCATTCAACTAACCCAAATTTTACCATCCTCAACTTTCTCTCTCCTCAATTTAGGGTTTCCGAAACTCCCGCCAGATCCACCGCCATCACCGCCGTCTTCCGCCGCCGTTCAATTTTCGCATCTGCATGACTAGCATCCGACACCAATTTCCACCGCCGGCGCTTTTTACCGTCACTTCCGGCAGCTCTTTTATCGTCGGCGATGTCTATCAAACCTTCGCGCTCCAATTCTCTTTCTGTAACCAGATCGGAACCTTCGAAGAGCACGCCGGTATAAATTTTTTCACTCGTATTAAGTTTAAGTGATGATGATTGTCGGATTTCGTATGAATTTCTGAAATTTTGTGCGATTTTGTTTGGTATGATGTTGTTTAGGTGTCGGAGCTTACGAATACGAGTGTCGTACCGAAGGAGATTATATCGGTTATCGATTCGTTGAAGCAACATGTTGAAGCTCAACGGCAAGTTTATGTCAAGGTGCATTTTCCAGAAACCAAATTTATTGTGTCTTGAAATTTTGCTTTGATTGGAAAGTAGAAGTTAGGTTTCGGTTTAATAACAATGTGGCATGTTGAAGGCTTATTTTAACCGATTTACGCGTATGGATGATTGGAATTAGTGTTTTTTTTTATTGTAATTACTGATGAATTAATAGCAATGCTGATGAAAGGATGGCATAAAGGCGGAATCTTTGAGTGTTTTTAAGTTGATTGTTTAAAATCAATTTTGAATAGGGTACATATCATGAGCATCATCTGGAAAGTTGGGTGGAATTAAGTTTTTTTTAAAGTATTTGTTAGTGAATGAAGGATTCTTGTTCTTATGATTTCATGCTTGTTTTCAGAACATAATGGAAGAAAACAGGCAAAAGTTGTGCAAAGTGACTTTAGGAAAAGAAAGAAAAAATGTGACTCCTAATGACTTGGAAAAGAATGCAGCTTTATTGGTAAAAAGGCAGACTGATGCAGTCAATATGCAAAACGGTATTGGAACTAGTACCGATGGTGACGGTGGCAATGTCTCACCTGAAGATACAGCAATTCTTCTAGGTTCACCTTTCCCTAATAAGAATACTATTCGAGCCATCAGAATTCCCGGAGTGAAGAGATTACCACCTTATACTACATGGATATTTTTGGACAGGTTTGTTAAGGTTAACATGTACTTTGATGAAAATATTCTTCACATAATGTTAATCATTATGCACATGCCATACTTCCATAGGTTTGTTTATGTTGTAATGCTATATCAACTTGATCCCCCTATTCAGGCTTCTGACCAACACTGTCATGTTTTGGATATGAGCTCCCCCCCCCCCCAAATATGTTGTGGCTGTCATAGGCTTTTGATGGTTTAGCTATGCATAAATTTATATTTTGTTTCTTGTACATATAATGGGGAATGTAGGGGTAGCCCCGGGTTAGGCTTATATAAAGGTGCTTTCATTGAAAGGGATTTCGCAACATGAAGAAAGAAATGAGTCAACGACATATTATATTGGACATGACTCTACACCACTGTTCAGTATTTGAAGTTTTTCCGTTTTCACAACTGAGAATTTAGAAACTTATCTATTTGATGATGCTTTTTTTTGGATCTTTTTAAATAAGCTAATTTGCAGACATTGTTTGCCTCATCTTTTTATAATTCAAATTGCTAGAACTAAAATATTATGTAAAATTTGTGTTGATAAGGACTTCTGTTGATTCCCTTAAATAATACACAAAGTTTTCATATGCTCACAGATTCACATTTACTTTTGTGAAAAAGGCTCCAACTATAGAACAATACTTGAAGGCCCTGAGCTATATAGCAGGAACATATAACTTTCTCTATAGGATAAATTTCGTGGTCTTGTATCTTCATAATGTTTCCCAGTAGCTTGCGCTATGTTTTCTTGCGTTAGTTTAAATTTGTTACAATCAATATAGCAAAGGATTTCTTTCCTGGGCCGTATGTGAAATGGTTAACTTTCTCGCACATGGTTTGAAATATTCTTATATTATACTGGGTAGGTTGGTACTCTAGCCTCCTAGATAAAGAAAGGGATACAAGTCAGTTTTATTTATAAGATGGTGAATATGCTGCGACGTAAAGGTGTTGGAAAGGGAAACTGTTGAGGCTGTCACGAGGAGGCCTTTCTCAAGAGCAGAATGTTTTCAATGAGTAGTTGAGTTCTTATTTATGGTTGATTGTCAATATGTGATTTTTGGTTTAGTCAAAGGTTTTACATCATGTAGTTGGTAATTTGCTGGATCACATACTTGAGGAGGAGGTTACTAGGGAATTGGGGTATAAAAGATAATAAATCCCTTAGTGCTGGATAGTAATTATGTATTTATTAAGCAAATGACGGTGTATAGTTTAAAGAGGTTTTTTTTTTTTTTTTTTGGAGAATGAATGAAAAATTCTTTTATAAAGTATCAAGGTGTTTAATGATTTGGACACTGGCATTGTGGGTTTGTGGATTTGGACATGTATCACACAATAATTAACAACTCTCCATTTTATCACTTTGGGTTTATAGTCTTTATACTAAAGCTCATACTATGGGCTTAAGTTTGTTTGTTTTTTTTTTCTAAAGTTTGTCTAATTGTATTTTTATCAACAGTTTTGGATAACATACTTCTAGGTGGTGCTTTCTTGTAAATAATCTTTCATCTTTAAGTGTGTTTAAAAAGGGTGGATAATAAGTGTATCCAAGCAGAATAGGTGATATTATGTTTCAATATGGTTTTCTTGGTGATACTATTGAATCTTCTTCAAGAGTGTACCTATCCTGTTTGAGATTTTTGAGCACATTTCAGAAGTGTGGTATTCAATTTGACCTCAATTAGTTGCTGTTTGTGGCTGGTCTGAACTTTTAGTATTTTGCTTTGGCTATATTTCTGTATTTACCAGGGTATATGGTTTTGTCTTCCTTGTTGCTTTCCTTGGGGTCCTTTTAAGAGTTAATACTAAGCTACCTGCTTTGGTTTTTTCACATGAGATAAATTGTTTTGGTCTTGATTTATAATGATTTAGTCTTGTCTGGTAAGACTGAAGGTCTGAAGTTTTACCCTAATATGTATGTGAAAATCTTATTGAATGGGATCTTGCTAGATTAATTTTATTGTGTACCGTTCCAATTACTCCATACCTAATTTTCAATATATTACTAATATAAAATTAACTCTTTTGGTAATAAAAGATGAAAATAGGAAAATCCTTCTAAAATCTTGTCTGGTTTGATTTGGTTTATTCTAATACTTTGGAAAATACCTTTCTAGTACAAGGTGAAGAAAACAAAACTCGTTTGGATTTTGTGACGTATAAGATCTCTTAGAGGTTGTGTAAATGGAAGGAGTTATACAAATAGATGAAATATTCTTGAAATGGGAATGAAGATTATGAATAGTTGGAACCGTGTATAATTTGTTCCGCTATATATTCCTGCTTATGGAGTTTCTATCCAACTTTATTGCAAGAAATGTGAAACTTAGATTTTATGTGGCAATCGTGAATATTGTTCCATTTTAATTTTGATTTCTATTGATCAAGGAGTATGAAGATGAAATATTCTTGAAATGGGAATGAGGATTATGAATAGTTGGAACCGTGTATAATTTGTTCCGCTATATATTCCTGCTTATGGAGTTTCTATCCAACTTTATTGCAAGAAATGTGAAACTTAGACTTTATGTGGCAATCGTGAATATTGTTCCATTTTAATTTTGATTTCCATTGATCAAGGAGTATGAAGGATGTTATAAAGTTACAACAAAACTTAACACATTTTTACAACATCTGGTAAGACTGAAGGTCTAAAGTTTTACCCTAGTATGTATGTGAAAATCTTATAGAATGGGATCTTGCTAGATTCATTTTATTGTGTATCGTTCCAATTACTCCATACATAATTTTCAAAATATTACTAATATAAAATTAACTCTTTTGGTAATAAAAGATGAAAATAGGAAAATCCTTCTAAAATCTTCTCTGGTTTGATTTGGTTTATTCTAATACTTTGGAAAATAAGTTTCTAGTACAAGGTGAGGAAAACAAAACTCGTTTGGATTTTGTGATGTATAAGATCTCTTAGAGGTAGTATAAATGGAAGGAGTTATACAAATAGATGAAATATTCTTGAAATGGGAATGAGGATTGTGAATAGTTGGAACCGTTATATATTCCTGCTTATAGAGTTTCTATCCAACTTTACTGCAAGAATTGTGAAACTTAGATTTTGTGTGGCAATCGTGAATATTGTTCCATTATAATTTCGATTTCATTGATCAAGGAGTTTGAAGGATGATATAAAGTTACAACAAAACTTAAAACATTTTTACAACAATTTAAAAGTGGGTTGTCAACTTGCCATTAAAGGCACCTTTGGTCCATGTTATTATAAAACTTGCAATCAAAAGAAACTTAAATTTTCTTTGAAGTAAATATGATGGTCAGAGGTGGACCCAGATTGTAGAATTTGATTGAATTGCATCGTATTAAGGAAGGTATGGAGTTTGGGTTTTAAAGCTTATGCATGTTTTCCGAGTGTTCTATAGGGCAATGGTTTTGTATTTTTGTTTGCCTTTGTTCAATGTTGTCAATGTCATGGATTTTGATTGTGCTTTTCATTCAGAAACCAAAGGATGACAGAAGACCAATCTGTGGTCGGTAGAAGGCGAATATATTATGATCCAAATGGCGGGGAGGCCCTAATTTGCAGTGACAGTGAGGAAGAAGTAATTGAGGATGAAGAAGACAAGAAGGATTTTGTTCGATCAGAAGATTACATCCTTCGGTTGGTATAGGCAACCCTTTCCATACGTGCTTTACTATTAATTGATTCCATGCTTTTTGTTTCTCATACGGTTTCTTTGCAGTGGACATTGCATCTTGTGTCCTATCTAAACACACATAACAATATATTTTCATAATCCAAAAAGAAAATAATAGCGTGATGTCCAGTATCTTTCCTTCTGCTGGAATTATATCCTCTCCCCCCTGCTCTATTGTCTCCTGTTACATAAGTAGAAATAAGGGCTGTATGCTGATACATCTTCACAGAGCTTATGAATATGTTATTATCTTTCATGGTAATCAAAGTCCTTCATTTGCTCTAGACCTATTGAATAAAATATGACTGTCAATTGTCAGTTAATGCTTTTTATGCTTTGTAAATGATTAATGAAGAGTTTGAGGAGGATACTAAATGCTTATGGTCCAGATTTTGAATGTTTATTTAAGTATTTAGAGAAGCCTCAATTTAATGAGAGAAATCAGCCCATTTGGTTGTCAAAGATCTTAATCCATATAACTCTCTCCTGCAGCTGAATTGTGTAGGGTGTCTGGTGTCTCACGTATAAATATATAATGTTCCTCTTTACTAGGTAACTGTTACTAATTTACCATATAGGATAAAGTACCCTATGTCTCTTAAACTTAGATATAGACTTGGATACATGAAAAAAAAGGAATTTTTTGATAAAAAAATTGTTGTTTAAAATTTTGAAAACTTAAATATTGAGTATTTCCTTTTTTTTCCCCCCTTTCTATAAGAATCAGTTTACGAATTACAGAAATCTGAGAAATTGGATTCAGTAAATTTTATTAATATGGTAATTATTTATTGGGTAAGCTGAGAGAAACTTAGAATGTGTGTTTTAAATTTGTATTGGGAAAAGGTGAGATTGTGACTGCAAGCCTGGAGAATTAAGATTCTCTCTAAAAAAAAAAGTAAGGTAAGTTTCATTAAATATTTATCTTTTCCTCTCCTGTTCTCAAACTTCCCACATGCCTCATTGCAACTGCCTTTTGATTTTTATTCACGTCTGTCTTTTTCACATCCTGTGTTTGCACCTGGATCAGATTGTGTTTACACATGTATGACGGGAATAATTGAAGAGTCCAAGCATTCTAGGGCAGAGCCAAAAATACATTTAAATGGAAAGTAGGTAGAAGAAAAAATAGTGGGAGTATAAGAAGTCTTCTTTTCTTTGCATAATGGTGTAATGATGTAATCTTAACTTTTTATAACCTTTTTTTTTTTTTTTTTTTTTTTTGTTCTTGGTGGTTTTACTTTTCTACTTAACTTTTTATAACTTTTTGCTGATTATCATGATCTTGCCGTGATTTATCTCATTCTTGTTGTTTGCTTAATTCTAGAATGACAGTTAAGGAAGTTGGTTTATCAGATGCTGTTTTGGACTTACTTGGGCAGTGTTTTTCCAAAAAACCTAGTGATATCAAGGTATTTAGGAGGAAGACATTATTATGTTTTTTTTTTTCCTTGAAGAAGTAACCGTGGTGTTTGTTGCTTTACTGTTACATGCTATCCGATACACTGGTCAGAGTGTGAACTTCGGTCCAGCTGTTTCCCATTATTTCTGTGCTTTTCTTACAGAGAAATGAAACACCGTCAAACGTCTTATACAGGCAAGATATGAAATTCTTTGTGAAGAAGAGAAGGCTATGGCAGGTGTAAGAAATGGGGATACCATGGAGACTTCAGAAAATTCAAACCCATATCTTGATAAAGATTTGGAAGGAGCTTTGGATTCTTTTGACAACCTGTTCTGTCGCCGGTGTTACGTAACTACTGTCTTTGACCTTCTTGAGATTTTTTTTTTATTGTTTATCTTCTTAGTCTAACCTTTTGTTGTTGATTCTTTTATTGGCAGGTTTTTGATTGTAGATTGCATGGGTGCTCACAGGATCTCATCTTTCCTGTAAGTTCATAGCATATTGCTCAAAATTTACTTCCCCCCCCCCCCCCCTTTTCTATTGCCTGATGCATCTCTCTCTATCTCTCTCATTTAATATTAATTTTGTAGACTGAGAAACATCCCTGGAGCTCTTCGGAGGAGGCAAATGTACCATGTGGTTTGCACTGCTATCGTACGGTGCGTTTGTTATTTTGATGAATACAATGGGAGGGGGAAATGTTAGCAATAATTCTATTTTTAATTTTATTAGAAAGTTGGATCTCTTAATCTTAATGCATAGACCAATCTGCTTATGTAGGCTCCTAAGTGTGAAGGTGATTCCGCAGTCATCTCCCAAAAATTTTATGGCTCTGAAGCTAAGCCTGGCCCTTCGTCTGATGATGGTTTTGCTGGGGTGTCACCAAGAAAGAAGTCTATTGGTTCTTCTAACAAACGAAAGGGAAAATCCACTCAAAGTGAAAGTGCCTCGTCACATGCAAGAAATACATCTGATAGCAGTGATTCAGATGAAAATCTTTTTCAAGATAACAATTCTGTTAACCAATCTTCTATCCATTCTAAGGGTAAGTTGATCGGGAAATCTGGAGCCCGCAAAAGTAGGAATAAGCGAGCTGCTGAAAAGATAGTGGTTGCAATCCAGAAGAGGCACAAAAAGATAGTGGCTCAAGATGCTGATTCAGTCAACGCTGGACCTTCCTTGTCTAGAGATATGAAGCTTCGATCTCGGGCACGCAAGGAGGATAATGTTGCAAGTTTTTCACACAAGAAAGGAAATTTAAGCACTGGTGAAAGGTCAAGGAAGGCTTCACCAGCTGTGGGAAGCTCCAAGTCAAACTGTGAGACTCCTAGTGATCTTTTAAATGTGGCATCTAACGATCAATCTACTTGTCATTTGGATGACGTGTCAAAGAAAGAAGAACTTGTAGATGAAAGCCCTGGAAAACTAGAAGTTAATAATGACAGCTCATGGAAGGCTCTTGAAAAAGCACTTTATGAGAAGGGTTTGGAGATTTTCGGCAGGAACAGGTCATTTCAATATCTGTGTTTCCATAGATTTAAATTACCTTTGTGGTATATTTGAGCTTATCTGTATTACATGGACTTGGGTACGAGTATGCAACAAGGGTATATGTCATGAATAGGACATTTTTAAAAAGCATTTGCATTTTTTTTGCCTGAATAGAAATGCCCAGTAGTGAATATTTATGTCGGAGGCATGGGTATTTAATACTTGACTCTTGGTGAATTGAAAAGTCTATGTGATATACTTGTAGAATTTAATTCGCATATGACATATCTCTTGGCCAATTTCACTGATGGAAATGATGAAGATAAAATAACTTAGTAAATGTGGTAGTAAGCTATAGTAAGATAGTAATTCAAGTATAACTCTGTCATCATGCAATATATATATGAAGTCCTAACTGTTTGTAGAAAATATAAAAGGGAATTATGGTTTCTTCTACATGGAACAAATTTTGCTCTTGTACAGTATACAAAGATAATAAGATTTGTTTATAATTTATTGTAAACAATTGTTTAGTTAGTGGTTTAACTGAGGGGCTGCTTTGCTTATTTATAGTATTACATGATTTCGGCTTTTGGTCTAAGGCTTACTCATTGATCTGTATTGCTTAACTCTATGTTTTCCGTCATGCAGTTGCCTGATTGCTAGAAACCTTTTGAATGGACTGAAGACATGTTCAGAGGTCTATCAGTACATGAATCACTTGAATAATAATCTATCCTACCAAGGCGGTGATGATGGGACAAACCTTGACTGCACTGAAACTATGGTTAGTTACCGGATTCTGGTCCTGATGGTGTTAAGAGTTGCATATATATGTCCGTGACTTATGTTTATTATCTATTGGTGTGTACATTTTAGGGCAATGACATCAGGAGGAGATCAAGATATGTTCGGCGGAGAGGTAGAGTTCGCCGTTTGAAGTATACATGGAAGTCCACAGGTTACCATTCAATTAGAAAGCGGATTTCAGAGAGAAAAGATCAGCCTTGTCGACAGTATAATCCTTGTGGGTGTGAATCTTATTGCGGAAAGCAGTGTTCATGTCTTTTAAATGGTACATGCTGTGAGAAATATTGCGGGTGAGTTTTTATTTTTCAGAGTGGGTTGGAACGGAGTATTTAAACCTCCGCTTACTTTTTGTGATTAAACTTCTAATTTCACCAGTTTAACTCAGCTTACTGATTTCATTGCTAAATGGTGCCAATCTCTCTTCATGTAGGTGTCCTAAGAACTGCAAAAATAGATTCCGGGGCTGTCACTGTGCTAAAAGTCAATGCAGAAGCCGTCAATGTCCGTGCTTTGCTGCAGATAGGGAGTGTGATCCAGATGTCTGTCGTAATTGTTGGGTGAGGTGAGCCCATGTATTTTATTATGGCAGTTTGTACTTTATCATATGAATGAATACTGTAGATGTAGAGCAGTTGTAGCAGATTAAGAGTGTCTAAGATTTTTCAAAAGTACCAACTGTATATGAGATGCAAGAATTAGTAAAGAGCAATATGATATATACCACGTATTTATCAGTTGCTGTGGCTTGTGGCATTGTCATGAAAAAGGCTTGTAATTTTTTTAATGACATGCTCCCGTATAACTTGTTATTCCATTGTATCCATATTAATATTGAAGTTATACTGTCGGTACATTATAATTGAAGAGTCATGTTTCAAGGCATTACTTATGCAGTAAATTTAAAATAGTTATGATGAGTTGATTAAGTTAATGGACAATAGTTTATAACTTTGACTTGACATTGAGCAAATGAAGGGGATCTGAAAATGGTATTTTGATTATAATTATGTTCAATTTTAACATTTGGGTAGTTAGATGCAAAGCATGCACCAGTGCTTGGATACGTTACTTTAGATTCATTGCTAACAAATGGTTACCTTTTTAATCTTTATCTGCAGCTGCGGTGATGGTACACTCGGTGTCCCAAATCAAAGAGGTGACAATTATGGATGTAGAAATATGAAGTTATTGCTCAAGCAACAACAGCGGGTAAATTTTCCTCCCTTTTTTTTTGTTAAATGTAAAAGGCTAGAGTTCTAGTAGGTAAAATTAATTGAAAATATAAATTAAGCAGAAAATGTACTACCTCCGTTTTACATTTTTTGCGACTTTTACCAAACACGTCCGCTACACAGTTTTTTGCAACTTTCCAAAATTTTCCATTTTTAGTTAAGGGTTTTTTTTTTATTTTTTTATTTTTTTTAACTAGAATTACTAAAATACCCTTACTTAATTTTTCATAAACTCAATTAGATACTTAAAACAAAACTTAATAAAATACTAATCTAACTTAATTTCACTAATTATTTCCACCAAAGTTAATTCATCATCCTCCCAACCAACCATATCAATTCATCTCGTTCATTCCTCCAATATTCATCTAATGATTCTAATCGATCTTCATCAAATTCTTTCCAGATTCTTTTTCCAGAAATCAAACCCCCAACATTCACCTTCATCTTCAATTCCCCAATTTTTTTCTCTCCTATAATCTGGTCTGATTTCTTCTTTGGATCTGCTCCTCTCTCTCTCCATCTACCCACGAAGACAAACCACATCACAAGGGCAGTGAAGCTAGGTTTGGGATGGTGGGTTTTTTTGTTAAGGGATGGTGGTGCGGCTGGTGGTGGGTGGTTTTGGCTGTCGTCGTTTTGCCCGAAATTAAACCTCCGTGAATTAGGCGTTCTCTAGCGAGGTGACCTCGAAATAGACGTCGTCGCACGCAGGCGTTGGGTGGGTCGTTTGATCGGATCTCTGAGGTTGAAGATGAGGTCGGATGTTGGGCGGAGGAAGCGAGAGGGCTGGGGTTAGATGGGTTGTGTTGGTGGTTTTGGGGGTCGGGGAGTGCTGGCTGGGTGATTTCAGGGTCCCAATGGTAGAGGTCGGCCGGCTATTTAGGGGGGTTGGCCGGCCGGTTTCCAGTGAGATTGAGGGTTGGGGTTAGGGTTCCGGCAAGGTTAGTGGGTGGGGAAAGGGTGGGTGTTTGCAGCAACGACAAGGTTTTGGGCGGTTATGGTGGTTTCAGGGAGATCCGAACTGTGAAAAAGGTGGTCAGTGGTGGTGATGGAAGTTTGGCGGGTGGTAGGGGTGTTGGCCAAGTGGTGGTGTTGACAGTGCAAGTGGTTGTCAGGTGGATGTTGGTGCCCTTGGTGGTGATACGGTTAATAAATAATTATCCACTTTCTTTCTATTTCCCTCTTAATCATATGCCCAAACATTTGTTAATCTCCATTTCTCATTTTTTTTGCCTAGGAGTCCGTGTCGAATCCAAAGTTGCAAAAAATGTGAAACGGAGGTAGTATTTGGAAATTAAGACCTAGCTAAAAGCTGGCCTTTTCAAAAAATGCTAGTTGAAATTTTGAGGGCTTAACCGAACTCTGATCTAAATTGGCTGTGGTGTATAGGAATGGCTTAAATTTCTTATTTATATGAATAGATAGCTGTGGTATGTGATCATCTAAAATGGATCGGGGATATTGGTATGAATGGAACAAAGTTGTCTTAGGGGGTTACTTTAAAACTTTTAATAGATTGGTGTGTAAGAGTATGATCTAATTTTGCTATCTAAGTATTTGAGTAGTTATCTTGTTACGTACAAACATGGTAGTAAACCAGTGTTGTATGTATGTTACATGGTAGCAAAGAGGCTAGATAACAAAACTTTAATTACATCAGCGTTAGGATTACAGCCATCCAAAAGCAAAATTAGAATGTATGTTGGAGGAACCATCTTAATTTCTAAATGTTCGCGAGTGGCACTTTCCTTCCTACAGCTCTTTGCTAGGATATCTGCTTCTCTCTAATTTGTGTAATGCACTGCTTCTTATGAGTTTTATTTATCAAAAGGTTACTTAAGTTGTCTTTCGCTGCAATATTGGGTTTATACTTTATAGTAGATTAGGGTTTCTATTTTTGCAATGACTGAGAATGCCGGAAGTGTTGAACCCCTAATTCTCAAGCTAAGTGTGCTGATTTGATACAAGTACTGGGTTTTAGGTTTGGTTGGAGAAGATTACTGCACCTCTTCTCTTTTAAATTGACCAAAGAATAGAAAGGAGAGTATTGTCCTACCCTGCCAGAGGGAGAGAGGTGATTAGGTTTGATTGGCTATTATGTATGCATTTATGTTGAATTGAGAAAACGATACCCAAATTTAAGCCTAGACTAATGATGCTGTTTGTGGCTGCAGCATGTGATTATCTCATGTCTAGGATATCATATGACACTAAGGGGTTTTTTTTTTTTTTTCGTTTTCGTTGTGCAGGTTTTACTTGGCAGGTCTGATGTTTCTGGTTGGGGAGCATTTCTTAAGGTGATAATTCTCAAATTCACAACACTGATGTTTATTTTTTCTGCTTCTTGCATAAGGCTTAGTTTCTACCCCTTTTTCAGAATGGTGTTGGAAAGCATGAATACCTTGGAGAGTACACTGGAGAATTAATCTCACACCGGGAAGCTGATAAACGTGGAAAGATATATGACCGTGAAAACTCTTCATTTCTTTTCAATCTAAATGACCAGGTCTGAGTATTGGATTTTTAATTTTGCAGTTTTAGATAGGACTTATTATTGGTGGCTTGTTCTCTCTTTATTAACAGTTGTATCTTCTGATTGTGCAGTTTGTTCTAGATGCTTATCGAAAAGGGGACAAGTTGAAATTTGCCAATCACTCTCCTGATCCGAATTGCTATGCAAAGGTAAGTCTTTGCGTATGAAAACAGAATTTTACGGTTATATAGCATAGACCTCCAGGTGCTGTTTGTATTCACTGATCATCAAATGGGCATAGTTGCCGGAAAATATCATTTATGGTTTGTTACCATGGCAGGTTATTATGGTAGCTGGTGACCATCGAGTGGGCATATTTGCCAAGGAACGAATAAATGCAGGGGAAGAACTTTTCTATGATTATCGTTATGAACCAGATCGAGCTCCAGCCTGGGCCCGCAAACCTGAGGAACCTGGATCAAAAAAAGATGCTGCAGGGCCTTCCAATGGCCGTGCAAAGAAGCTCGCTTAATCCATTACAAATCTAGTCGGAGTCAAGAAATCATTTTTTTTGTCATTCTTTACAGGTCGAGCATCATTCATATGAGCGGTGAAATCCTAACAACTGACATCCCTTTATTAAGGGAATTTTTTTGGATTCAATTCACATTCTAACTCAAATGTATCTACATACATTGTATTAGGATGCTGAATTCACCTACTACCCTGATAGAATTCAACAACACTATTTATTTGACATCCGATTTTTATGGAATTAATGCAAGGCAAAAAGTGATTCTTGTATAGTTTTGCATTCTTGGCAATTTATAGTAATTCAAAATTTTCAGTACATCTCATCTAAACATGACGGTTCCTTTTTTTTTTTTTTTTGCTCCATCGTCTCCATATTATAAATCGATACTAAATCTAACACATTTAACTTACTACTTCGTATGAATTACTGAATTAGTAAGATACCACCCAAAAAACTGAGTAAGATTTAGTAATTTTAAATTATAAATTACTTTTACAAGATTTTGAACTTCTACTTATTCTCTGAAAAGTAAAAAGCTATTTTCTCTGTTTTACTTGCAATATACGAGTATATGTGTTTTTTTCTTCTTTGTTTGTCAATGGAACTTTAATTGTTGCTATCTTTAGCTATGGATTTATTAAAAGTTAACTATTATTTTTAAATATAATCCACATTGAAATATAATCTCACAAGGTTTTAAACGATTATATATTGTTCTTGAATGATAAATCATGATACCACGAGATGAACTTGAATGTAAATACTATCTCTGTTTCATATTATTTGCAATCGTTGCAAATAATGTAAAATGGAGGTAGTAGTTGAATATAAATCACTGTTATTTATAATTAATGTTCACTTTGGTGCAAACAAATTGATCATGGATTGGTCCCTACATGTAGAGTGATTACATTTAACAAGTGGATCATGTCCCTAAATTAGGGAAGGAAATATTAAGAATATTGGTTAAACACATTATTATGCCTTTCTGTCGCACATTCCTAAGGCAAAAGTTAATTGCTTTAAAGCCAATTTCAACCTTTGATAGGCTAAGGTTCATTTTTATATTTGCTCTTACGTTGCCCAATGCTAAATAATACTCTATAAATTTATACAATATCCACTTTATAATTTTTATGATTATATTGTTGACTACTAAATTTATTTTCTAAATAAATATGCATACTTTTTTGTTTACCTTGTGGTAGGTATGGAAATTGAGACAAATTTATCAAGATCTCACGTCAGTTCATTATTTCCTATATCAATGGATATTATTGGTCAAAGTTTTTCTCCATACAAATGAAATCCTTAAAAAACACAAATATAAGGAAATATATAGAGTAATCATCTGTATAAATGCAAGCAAGTACATACATGGTACAAGTCCGAATTTGTTAAAGTGAAAGTTGAAGGTGTAATGGCTGAATCAAGAAGTGAAGATGCAACATCAAAGTTAGTGCAGGAAATTGCACAGAAAGGGGAAGAAGTCCCAGAAAGTTACATGATTAAAAATGATGTTATTTCTCCAGCCATTGATGCTTCCTCTAATTTATGGGAGGAAACTTTGTTGATTGATTTCTCTCAACTTTCCCCTGTTTCTTCATCAACTCAAAATGAACTTGCCAAGCTTCATTCTGCTCTAAAGAACTGGGGTTGCTTTCAGGTTGTTCTTTCTTTTTTGTAGTCTTTGACTTTTTTATGTTCTTTGGACTTAGTAAATCTAGTGTTCTAATAAGCTTAATAATGATGCAAATCTTAGCTTTGAACATCTTATTGATAGATCCCTAGGGACTCTAATGTCCCTCAGCTCGCGGGTTTGAGACTTTGAGTTTATTTCAATCTAGATATCAGGCTGATCATTTCGTGCATCATAAATTTAACATGATTAGTGTTTTATGTTATGTTTTTTTTTTTTTTTTTTTTTTTTTTTGTGGTTTGTGTTGTTAATCAGGTTATAAACCATGGGATGACAAGTTTATTTCTGGATGAGTTGCTTGATGTTTCTAGGCAATTTTTTGCTCTTCCTTTGGAGGAAAAGCTAAAATGTTCAATAACAGAAGATTTTTTTAATGGATATGGGAATGCTTCAGTAATTTCTGGAGATCAAACTCTGAACTGGAATGATAGACTCTTTCTTACAGTTTATCCAGAGGAAAAACGCAGGCTCCAAGTTTGGCCTCAGAAGCCGCGTAAGTTCAGGTACATGTTCATGTAATTCAACCATTAAGGCTCTTTAGACTTCATCATTCGTGTAATTGTTTGTTAATCAAGATTTATATTTTCAGATTAGAGCTGATTTTTCTTTGCTGACTTTCTCAAGTACTTTTTTCATATGCAAATTAACTTGTAATTTCTCCAAAGTATAAGAACAAGGCCTATATATATACCATTAGTATATTTGATTTCATTAAATGTATGGAAGACTAACATATGATAGATTATTGTGACCTCAGAGAAGTTTTACATGAGTTCTCTTTGAGTTTGAGAAAGATGTTAGAAGTGTTTCTAAAAGCCATGGCGCGGTCTCTAGGATTGAAGGAAGATATCTTCTTAAAAGAACATGGTGAACAAGGATCTATAGACACAAGATTTGGAATCTATCCACGTTGTTCGCGGCCTGATAAAGTTTATGGTGTTCATCCACATTCAGATAGATCCTCTATTACAGTACTTCTACCAGACAAAGATGTGCCGGAAGGCCTGCATATCCAGAAAGACGATCAATGGTTCAAGGTTCCAGTCATCCCTGGTGCTTTATTTGTTAATCTTGGTGATTATGCAGAGGTAATTGACTCAACTCGAATGAGCTAAAACTTACTGAATTTGTTATTGTGTTATTGCCTGGTTATCTCTCAAACAATCTACACTATTATCTTGTATGTTAGATCCTAAAAAACACGCGTTACACCTATTCTTATTATGTTTAATAAGCTAGAGTTTTATGATCTGTGGACTTTAATTGCAGGTTATGAGTAATGGTATATTCAAGAGTGTAGTTCACAGGGTGGTGACTAACTCGGAAAGGGAAAGGTTCTCAGTGGCTGCATTCTGTACTCCAGAACCCGAAAATGAAGTTGGGCCAATTACTGAATTGATTAGTAGTAATCAACCACAAATGTACAAGAAGGTGAACATGAAAACTTACAAACAGTTGTTCTTTGAGACCTATCCTCAGGGCAAAAGGGTGCTTGATGCGCTCAAAATTTAGCACTAAGAATTGATAGATTTCTCCATTTTTATTATATTGTTGTAAGACCGGTGTCACTAACGTATGTTTGTCCTGTTCATTAAGAGATCGTTCCATTTAATAAGGGGACTTTTTATGGATTTGACCTTCGTAGTAATCTGTGGCCTATTAGGCTATTTCCTGCTCATCCATGCATCTCTACGACTATAATGCATCAATCATATAGTATATGAACACCGCAGAATGTCAAAGTGTGCAAATTATAATAAAACAGAGTGAATAAAAATGAATATCCATCTTAACATGCTTTAACATGAAATGAATAAAAATATATGTACACATCTGGAGCCTGTGATGTACACATATGGCTTTAACATAAAATTAATATGCATCTCTAAGACCAACTATATTGCATCAATCATCGTACACATAATAGTATCTGGAGCCTTTGATGAGGATATTCCTAATATATATGTACTCTATCGACATGTTAAAACCATATCATTGTTTAAACTATATGAGAAGAGAATATTCAAAATACATCGCTATCAATATGTTTAAAATATAGCATTGTTGCTTCATTTGATGCAAACAAGCTAAAATATTGTTGTTTGCTTATAGTTAATTATATACTTGTGTATGGATTAGTCCTTACCTACATGTAGAAGTAATGTAATCAATAGGAATAACAATTGTATTATCTTCACCAAAAAATGAAATAAAATTGTACTACACCCCTTAATTTGAAAATAATTACTCGTTTATTATCATTAATTCATTATTCAATGTATACATGCCCATTTTTATGATTTAATATTGCACATTATTAGTACTTTAATTTGTACCATCTCCTTAATTTACTAATTGCAATATAAAAAAATATATGGTACAGCTAATTAGTAAAGGAGATAATACGACAAAGTGCAAATGATTATTTGTATTTTAATGATGATATTTCACATTGATTATCAGTACATACGTTCTTTAATTTGTATCATCTTCTTTACTAATTGCTACATAAAAAAAGACTTGGTATAACTAATTAGTAAACGATAATACGACAAAGCACTAATGTTTATTTTATAAATACTAGAGTAGCAAATATTTTTTATTAATTGAAACGTTTTCAGGGGGTAAGTGCACAAGTTCAGCCATTATTATTTTAATATTTTTAATTATTAATAAGCAATAATTGGAGAGTAATCTAATAAGTGTGTGAATAGTGCTATAATTAAAACATTTGAATTTAAGAAACACGGAGCGAGGTAGTATATGATTGCTAATATAAAGTCAATACCTACCTATGTACATGATCTGTGCAAGCTACATGTCCGAGTTTTGTTGCTGATAAATACAGATAACAAATAAAACATTTAGTTAGAGTGAAAGTTGAAGGTGTAATGGATGAATCAAAAAAAGACGATGTAATATCAAAGTTAGTGCAGGAAATAGGAAAGAAAGGGGAGGAAATCCCACAAAAATACATGATTAAAAATGATGTAATTTCTCCAGCCATTGATGCCTCTACCAATCTATGGGAAGAAACTTTGTTGATCGATTTCGATCTTATTTCCACTGGTTCTTCATCTGCTCATCAAGATGAACTTTCAAAGCTTCATTCTGCTTTCAAAAATTGGGGTTGTTTCCAGGTTTTTTTTTTTTTTTAGGGAATTTTATTCAATTCCCGTGTAGCTAGTGATTTAAATATTGCGTATATTCTCTATGAATGTTGTATGTTTATGTTAATTGTTGGCGGTTTTTGTTAATGAATAGGTTATAAACCATGGGATGACAAGTTTATTTCTGGACGAGTTGATTGACGTTTCAAGGCAGTTTTTTGCACTTCCTTTAGAGGAAAAACTAATGTACTCGGTTATGGAAGATGTTTACAATGATAGACTCTTTCTTACAGTTTATCCCGAGGATCAACGCAAGCTCCAATTTTGCCCTCAGAAGCCGCAAAAATTCAGGTATAAATCAGTCACAATAACTACAAGTATTTTTTTTTCCGAGTTTAAGAACAAGGCCGGCCTAAATAATTGACATTGTTACATGGTACTTATCACTGCATTCACTAGTATATATATTTGATTTCGTTAAATAAATGTGGAATTTCTAACATAGTGTTATCTGTATGTGATAAATCATTGGACTCAGTGAAATTCTTCATGAATTTTTACTAAATTTGAGAATGATGTTTGAAGTCATCCTTAAAGCCATGGCGCGATCTCTGGAATTAAGAGAGGACTGCTTCTTAAAAGATCATGGTGAACGTGGACTCTTGGAGACAAGATTTGCATTCTATCCACCTTGTTCGCGGCCTGATAAAGTTTATGGTGTTCGTCCACACTCAGACAGATCCTTTGTTTCAATGGTTTTGCCAGACAAAAATGTGCCGGAGAGTCTGCATATCCTGAAAGATGATAAGTGGTTCTATGTTCCAGTCATCCCCGGAGCTCTAGTAGTTGTTCTTGGTGATCTTGCAGAGGTAACTGACTCAATTATACACTAATACATCTAAGCCAATCCGCAAAAATTAGTATTGCAGATGTTTTTGTTGATCTTAGCTAGAGTTTTTTTTTTGGGGGGACTGAACTTGCAGGCTATGAGTAATGGTGTATTCAAGAGTGTAATACACAGGGTGATGACTAATTTGGAAAGAGAGAGGCATTCAGTGTCTGCATTTTATACTCCAGAACCCGAAGATGATGTGGGGCCGATTAATGAATTGATTAGTGTTAATCAACCAGAATTGTATAAGAAGCTGAGCATGAAAATTTACGACCAACTCTTCCTTGAGACTTTTTCTCAGGACATAAGGGTGCTTGATGCTCTCATAATTAAGCACTAGCATCAACTTTAGCATCATATCTTACGAGCTGTTTTTCAATAAATTTAATAAGTTTCAACTCCTCGAGTGTATTTAGTATTGTGCTTAATGAACATCAGAGACCTGGTAGATTTCTCGAGGTTTCTAATGAGCCACATTAGTTTATTTTATTATCGTAAAAAAAAAAATGCCGTATGGCTAGTGTCGCTAGAGCTATCAAAAGTTAACCCGATTCGAAATACTGACTCAAACCCGATTATTAACCGACCCATCTGAACCCGAAACAATGATGACCCAAATCCGACCTGAAACAAACCCTAGACCCGAGTTGACCCTAGTATGTGAGACCCGAACATGAACTAACCTGGAGATGACCTGACTCGAATGTAACCCGTAAATTATAGACCTGAACCGAACCCGTCTTGAACCGAAATTGACCCAAACCTGTTTTAACCCGTCAAAACACGAATTTAACCCGACCTGAATTTAACCCAACTTGTTCCTAACCCGAACCGAGGTTTAACCCAACCTGTTACAAACCTAACCTGAAATCAACCCGACTTGTTATTAACCTGATCCAAATTCAACCAGACTTGTTATTGACCCGACCCGAATTTTACCACACCTATTACCAACCCGACCAAAAATTCAACCCGATCTGTTACTAACCCGACTCGAAATCAACACGACTTGTTATTAACCCGACCTAAATTCAACCCAAATTGTTCCTGACCCGATTTCAAATCACCTTAAATGCAATTTAGACCACCTTATTATTGTTGATTAAAGCATTTTTTCTAGGTAGACCAAGTCGGTCCAGGCCAGCAAAAGAAAGGAGCATCATCCGCAAATTTAAGAGTCAAATATAGTATGTATTTGTTGTATGGTCAAAGGAGATAAATATCTTCCTAAATTATAGACTATAGTTCCCAGTATATTGCCATATATATTATAGTCAAAGGAAATAATTAGCTTAATAAAAATGATAATTATCTATTTATAGTTAGTTGAACCCGAATATGACCACACTTGGAAATGACCCGACCTGATTGTAACCTGCAAATTATTGACTTGAACATAACCCGACTTGAATCCAGGAATGAACCGACTTGAAAATGACCCAACCTAATTATAACCCGCAAATTATTGACTTGAACCGAACCCAAATTAAACCCGAGAATTACCCGACTTGAAAATGACCCGACTTGATTGTAACCCGCAAATTATTGAGTTGAATTGAACCCGACTCAAACCCGAGAATGACCCAACCTGATTATAACCCGCAAATTATTGACTTGAACCCAACCCTACTCGAACCCGAGAATAAACCCTAACCCCTTTTAACCCGTGAAAACTCGAATTAAACCCGACCTATTTTTCACCCGACCCAAATGTAACCCTACCTGTTATTAATTCGACCCAAACCCGATAAGAAGTATGACACGATGTGACCCGACTAAAGCATGACCTAACCCAAACCCGACCTGCATAGGTTATGGAATTAATCCGAATTCACCCGAGCCGAACTAACCTGACCCACTCTAACCGACCCAAACCTGACTCGTTTACCCGAATTGACAGCTCTACCCGAAACCTCCAAATTTTCTCAAAAAGCGTGAATATTATTCTTCAATTTTGGAATTTTTTGTCTTTTTTAATCCGAAAATAAAAATTGTCGAAATGTTTACCATGGTCACTAATATCCTCCGGGAGTCAAATTGGCTGGGTGGAACCATCCAATTTGCCTTTAAACGACCAATTTACCGGTTGACAACTTGCACCGATTTCATTAACTCAAGCCTACCACGAACATTTATGACAACAAACAATGATCATATATGGTTCCAAACGACATTATATTACCCTGAAATGTATCCCCTATAATCTAAAGGTTTTTCGGCACCGGGTCCCGAAACCTCCAAAATTTCTTAAAAAGCGTGGATATTAGCCTTCAATTTTGGAATTTTTTTTACTTTTTTTCGCCCGAAAACAAAAATTGCCGAAATGTTTACCATGATTCCTAATACCCTCCAGGAGTCCGTTTGGGTGGGTGGAACCATCCTATTTTCCTTTAAACGACCAATTTACCGGTTTACCACTTGCACAGATTCCATTAACTCAAGCCTAACACGAACATTTATGACAACATATAATGATCATATATGGTTCCAAACGGCATTACATGACCTCGAGATATAATCCAAAAATTTCAAGACTTTTCGACACCGGGGCTGAAAATCTGCAAAATTTCTCAAAAAACGTGGATTTTAGCCTTCAATTTTTGAATTTTTTTCACCAGGAAATAAAATTGCCGAAATGTTTACCATGGTCCCTAATATCCTCCGAGAGTCCAATTAGGTGGGTGGAACCATCCAATTTGCCTTTAAACGGCTACTTTATCGGGTTACAATTTGCGCCGATTTCATTAACTCAAGTCTACCCGAACATTTATGACAACAAATAATGATCATATATGGTTCCAAACTACATTATATAACCATGAGATGTATTCCCTAGAATCTCAAGACTTTTCGATACCGGGCCCCAAAACATCCAAAATTTCTCAAATACCATGGATAATTAGCCTTTATTTTTTGAATTTTTAGACTTTTTTCGCCCGAAAATAATCATTGCCGAAATTTTTACCATGTTTCAATTCCTAATAACCTTCGACAGTCCAATTGGGTGAGTGCAACCATCCAAACTGCCTTTACACGACCTATTTACCGAATTACAACTTGCACCGATTTCATTAAATCAAGCCTACCACGAACATTTTTGACAACATATAATGATCATATATGGTTCCAAACGTCATTATATGACCCCGAGATGTATTCCTAAAAATCTCAAGTCTTTTCGACATCGTGCCCTGAAACCTTCAAATTTTCTCAAAAAGCATGGATATGTTATAAGCCTTCAATTTTGGATTTTTTTTGATTTTTTTTTGCCCGGAAATAAAAATTGGCGAAATTTTTACCATGGTCCCTAATACCCTTCGAGAGTCCAATTGGGTGGGTTGAACTATCCAATTTGCCTTTAAATGACCAATTTACCGGTTTACAACTTGTACCGATTTCATTAAATCAAGCCTACCACGAACATTTATGACAACATATAATGATCATAAATGGATTCAAACGGAATTATATGACCCTTAGATGTATCCCCTTGAATTTCAAAACTTTTCTACACTGGTCCCCGAAACCTCCAAAATTTTTTAAAAAACGTGGATATTAGTCTTCAATTTTGAAATTTTTTGACTTTTTTTCGTTCGAAAAAAAAAATTGTCGAAATGTTTAGCATGGTCCCTAATACATTTTGGGAGTCCAATTGGGTGGGTGCAACCATCCAATTTGCCTTTAAAAGGCCTATTTACCGGTTTATAACTTGCACTGATTTCATAAAATCAAGCTTACCACGAACATTTATGACAACATATAATGATCATATATGGTTCTAAACGTCATTATATAACCCCGAGATGTATTCCCTTAAATCTCAAACTTTTCAACACCGGGCCTCGAAACCTCCAAAATTTCTCAAAAAGTGTGAATAGCCTTCAATTTTGTAATTTTTTTGACTTTTTTTTGTCCGAAAATAAAAATTGCCAAAATGTTTACCATGGTCCTTAATACCCTACGGGAGTCCAATTGGGTGTGTGGAACCATCCAATTTTCTTTTAAACAGGCAATTTACCGGTTTACAATTTGCACCGATTTACCGGTTTACAACGGCCAATTTAATTAATTTGCACAAAACTCGACTTGAACTGAAATTGACCCAAACCCGTTTTAACTCTTCAAAACTCAAATATAACCCGTCTTGTTACTAACTTGACCTGAAATCGGCCCGACCCATTCCTAACCTGACCTGTTATTGACATGACCCAAATTCAACTCGACTTGTTATTGACCCGACCCGAATTTTACCAGACCCATTATTTACCCGACCCAAAAATTCAACTCGATCTGTTACTAACCCGACTCGAAATTAACACGACTTGTTATTGATCCGACCTAAATTCAACCCAAATTGTTCCTGACCTGATTTTAAATCACCCTAAATGCAATTTAGACCACCTTACTTATAATTGTTGATCAAAGCATTTTGTCTTGGGAGATCTAGTCGAACCAGGCCAACAAAGGAAAGGAGCATCATCCTCAAATTTAAGAGTTAAATATAGTATGTATTTGTTGTATGGTCAAAGGACATAATTATCTTTTTAAATTATAGGCTATAGTTCCCTAGTATATTTCCATATATATCATAGTCAAAGGAAATAATTAGCTTGATAAAAATGATAATTATCTATTTATAATTAGTTGAACCCGAATATGACCTCATTTGGAAATGACCCGACCTGATTGTAACCTGCAAATTATTGACTAAAATATAACCCGACTTGAATTCGGGAATGACCCGACATGAAAATGACCCATACTCTATATTTTATATTTTTGAGTTGTAAAACAATACAGTAGCTATTTTAAGTATATTTTGCTCTATATTTTTTTTTGTCAAACTAAGCAATGATGTTCATTTGTCCCCCCGGTTTAAAATTCCCGACTCCGCCACTGATACTTCCATGTGGTGATACTTGGAAGGTCTATTCTTCAATAATTTATACAAAATAAATTGATTGCCATGGGGATCTTATTAGATTTGTCTTAGTTTATATTTTTCAGATATTAACTTTTTATAATTTTCACTTATACATAGCTACAGATTATGGTCAAAGACGCACATTAAAGACTGCGCAAATGCAAAGTGATTATATCTCAAACAATTAATATCCATCTCAAGTTCTCAACATGCTAATAAATTATCACAATATTCAAAGGCGTGGAGAATATTCCTAATATTTTCTCTATCAATATGTTTAAACAAATATTGTTGGTTGCTGCGTTAATGATATAGATGCGTCCTTACATGTAGAAGTGATGTAAATATGTAATCAATAGGAATAACAATTGTATTATACCCCTTGGTTGGGAAAATAATTATATTATCAATATTGGACGTATGCTGATAACTAAAACATTTAGTTAGAGTGAAATTAGTTGAAGGTGTAATGGATGAATCAAGAAAAAAAAGATGTAATATCAAGGTTAGAGCAGGAAATAGCAAAGAAAGGGGAGGAAGTCCCACAAAAATACATGATTAAAAATGATGTAATATCTCCAGCCATTGATGCCTCTGCCAATTTATGGGAAGAAACTTTGTTGATCGATTTCAATCTCATTTCCTCTGGTTCTTCATCTGCTCATCAACATGAACTTTCCAAGCTTCATTCTGCTCTCGAAAATTGGGGTTGTTTTCAGGTAGTTTGATTCAATCCCGTGTTGTCACGTATATTCTCTATCAAACAAAGTTAAATGTTAATGTAACGTTACATTTGTTGGTGGCTTTTGTTGTTGTTAATGATCAGGTTATAAACCATGGTATGACAAGTTTATTTCTGGACGAATTGCTTGATGTTACTAGGCAGTTTTTTGCACTTCCTTTAGAGGAAAAACTAAAATCGGCAATGGAAGAAGATATTTTTAACGGATATGGAAACCCGGCTATTGTGCTTGCTGGAGATAAGCCTATCAACCGGAATGATAGACTCTTTCTTACAGTTTATCCCGAGGATCAACGAAACCTCAAATTTTGGCCTCAGAAGCCGTCTAGATTCAGGTACATCAGCCAATCGATTAGGCTATTTAATCTTCGCGCCATTATTATTGATCTAATTTTTTTAAATAATGAAAACTAATTTTCCTAATTTTTGCAATTTTCTTTTTTCAAGATTAAGAACAAAGATTAAATGTTTGACATTGTCACAACTCACAAGACATACATCATTATTCATTACTATGTTTGACCAGTGAGAACTTCATATATATATACATATATATAATGAGTACTAACATATAGTGTTATCTGTGATAAATTATTGAGGACTCAGTGAAATTTTACAAGAATTTTCCCTAAATTTGAGAATGATGTTAGAAGTCATCCTTAAAGCCATGGCGCGATCTCTGGAATTAAGAGAGGACAGCTTTTTTAAAGAACATGGTGAACGTGGACTCATAGAGACAAGATTTGGATACTATCCACCTTGTTCGCGGCCTGATAAAGTTTATGGTGTTCGTCCTCATTCTGATAGATCCTCTATTACAATGCTTCTGCCAGACAAAAATGTGCCGGAGAGCCTGCATATCCTGAAAGATGATAAGTGGTTCAATTGATTAGCACTAATCAACCAGAACTGTATAAGAAGACGAGCATGAAAATTTACAAAGAACTGTTCCTTGAGACCTTTCCTCAGGACATAAGGGTGCTTGATGTTCTCAAAATTAAGCACTAGTATCATTCAAGACGAACTTTAACATCATATCTTACAAGCTGTTTCAAGAAATGTAATAAGTTTCAGCTCCTCGAGTGTATCTAGTAATCTAGTATTGACGTATTGTGCTTAAATGGACATCAGAGACCTGGTAGATTTCTCGAGGTTTCTAATAAGCCACATTAGTTCATTTTATTATCATCTTGTGGCTGGTGTCGCTAGACTTTTCATGTATTGGTCACTACACCAGATTATGAAAAATTATGTGTGTATCTAGTATTGTGCTTAAACGGACATGAAGTCAAGTACCTGTTAAATTTTCATACTACTCCGTACAATTGGGAGTAGTGATAGACCAAAAATGTAATTTCTCGTATTATTTACCCATGTTGTAAAAATATAGTGTCTCTCCTCTTAATAACCGTATACAAATTAAGAATAACAATATACAAACCAAGAATAACATTAGACAAAGACAAACCAATAATAACAGTATAAAAACTAATAACAACTGAGCACCGACAAACAAGTACCGTGGTCAATTTCGACTGAACTCAACGATTTCCAGCATAGAACTCACCGATTTTAATGGCTAGAGCCATAAGTTTGTGTTTCTCGTATTTGAGTTATGTTTTTTTGGGTGGTTTCCGGTGATTTGTAACGGAGATAGTTGCGTGTTTTTGGATTTTCGACCAAGGTAGTAGCTAGTGGGGTGGGTTTCTTGCTGTTGGAGCTTGGAGGTGAAGGTGTGGTGGGCAGAGGTTTGGCCAGCAATGGGAGCTATCCATGGAGGTGGGGAAAGGGTGTAAGGGAGGAAGAAGATGAAGAGGAAAGGGAGAAAAAAAGGGGAAAAAAAAATAGTATATTGTGGTATTGGGTAGTACCGTAGTATTACCCATACCTGGTAGTGGGTAATACTTACATTTAAGTTCATTCACCATAGAAAAGAAGGGTCAAAATTAAGTTGTAAAACCCAAAGGCTTTTACAAGTTGTAAAATAAGAGAGGAGCTACAGAGATGTGGCACACAGCTTAGGTAGGCGCGCCGCAAATATAATGTTACTATTTTACACTTTATGCTGGACTTCCATCTTTCCAATCAATTGGCAATTTACATCAGGAAATTTGGATCCTCTAATGCTCTAAAAAGAAATTAAACATATAGTTATCTTCAGCAGACATGCAGAGGAAGCTAGTCTCATGCTCTGGGTGCCCAATCTTGACTAAACAAGCCCGGATAAAAACGATGGACTTAAACCCTCCATTACGATAGCAGATTTCGTACCTCACCATCTCTTACTTTTAGATTCAAAATCACCATCTCCAAATACCTCTTCAATCATACTACATGTAGGTAAGAAGTCCACATTTTGTTTAGGACAACTCATACTATACCCATCCCATACTTTAGCATCGGATGAATCTATGATATATTCATTCCACTCATGACAACCATCAGGCTTCAACCGGGATCCTTGCACAGAGGCACCCGAATCAGAGGATGTGCATGATCCATCTTGGACATCATTTTCTCCATCATCATCAGACTTCTTGCCAGGATGCTCAAAGGAAGAATCGTGGTCAGGTTTTTTCACAATACAATCACCATTGATGCCATCGCTTTCTCGGGCTTCATCTGACAGGTCCCCATCATCCTCAAGTCCATGTTCATCCCCTTGCAAATGCAAACCATTTTGATGAAACTCAAGGCCACCATGACGAACAGGGGACTCAATACCAGAGTCTTCATCTTCTTCTGACACTCCACCTTCATCACCCCCATCATCATCACTTCCATGCCATTCATCATTATCACTATCTACGTTGAATGGATCACATCTGTTTTGCTCTGCTCGCTTTCTAAGCATGAAAACATTGAAGTAGTAGCTCACAATTTCCATCTTGGTTCGAGAAGGAAATACAGCTGAAAGAACATTCCAAAAATTTTTACCCAATGATGCAGGATTGGAATATACAACCTCGTGGAATACCCGCTCTTCATCCAAGCTCCATTTTTCTGCCACAACTTCCCCCATGTCATAGAAACCCAACTCCAAGAAAATATCCTGACCAAGGGTTCTCCTCAATTCATCTCGAGCTTCTGCAATATGCTGCCGGACACATCTCACAGATCCCTGATCTGGGCATGTACACTCGGTCCTACCATTTCCAACTTTCTCACCATAACAAGGCAGAGGGTTGATATTTGGAATTGGCATGATACATATACCATCAAGCCCACCCTCCACAACCTCAACAGTGTGTATGTCAGAAGGTGAAGGTTCAATTTTTCCTAAATCATCAGAAGTACTCTTTCTTATCTGGATTTCCAAACTAGGAATATCTGCTTGATGATCAGGCCCAACAGGAACTCGCTTCCGTGGAGGATAATCTAACAGACAATAATATACATCTTCTGGATTTATTGGTCTCACATGATTGTCGAAACTAAAATATTCAGGATATAAAGGCAACTGGACAGGTTCTTCTGGCAGTTCTTCATCATCATCATCACTAGTGCTACTGGTAGCCCAGTGTGATAAAGAAGCAGACCTGGGGACATCACTTTCAACATCCTCCAACATCTCCCTGGGTACAGGGCAACTGCCATTTTCATGCTCTTGACGCAGATCCAATTGATCATTCTCAATGCTGGAATCACCTGTAGAATATCATACATAAGCATAGAAAAAAAAAATACCCACATACTGACATTTTCAAAGTGGAAGGGCAATGAAATGATTGGTCATACATGTTAAAACGACTCAAAAAGTCTTAAAATCATGCAATCAGAAAAATAAGCCAAACAGAATAGCACTGTCTTAAATAGTTAAAATGAGCTCTCCTAAGTCCTAACTGTTAACAAACATAGTACACCATCAACACCAAATTCATCGTCACATTACCCCAAGTTTTCAAGCCCCCACATAGATAATAATACAGCATGAGTTTGAATTTGAATAACACTGGTAAACAAAATTCAGGTCATTTATTCTACCATCTGAGCCCGACCAAATATTTTGAAAAGTGATATATTGGAATACAACATTATCAACCATTAGTACTTTTGTAAAGGTAACAGCTTTATTTTGGCATCCAAAAGTAATATGAAGCAGAGTTACATGATTCGCTTTAGTATAAGATTCTGGTACACATTTCCACAATTACTGACTGTCATTGTGCATAAGATATTTCAAAAAATACATACAATAAAAAAGAATAAAAGTCACTCACCAAATAAGACTAATAATAACACCTAAATACAGATTCCATAACACCATGTAGTTAAAAACAGGCCAAAACATTCACCTACCTACAACATAACATTTCCCACAGGCACCGTCTATGGAGAAACTACCACTGCATAAGCTTGTATCATGACTAGGTCCATCCTGTCTCTGATGTTTGAAGAAACTACCATTGCATAAGCTTATCTCGTCACTAGGTCCATCCTGTCTCTGATGTTTGGAGGAACCCTCATCAACCACTTCATCATCAAATGGTCGCTTGTGGGCCATGTTCAGCTGCAAGAAAGAGAAATGTCAGATAACAACACATGAAGCTAAGAAGAAGGCTAAATCTTCAAAAATAGGAAACAGTGGACTAACACGGTGAGTATATATTTTTAAGCCTGCATTACACAGCATGCACTAGGGGCATATAAAGCAATGCAGAAAATTCCCAATTTGAAAGCATTCAGTAACTCCAAGCACAAAAAAATTGCAAAAAAAGGGCTTGCACCACATGAGAAAAGAAACAAACATGCTTGATTCATAAATGATTTTAACTTTTAAGCTTAGTACAGTTTATATGCAGCAATAAACATACTAGACCTACCAATTGGTTGTTGGTGTAGTGGTGATTGGGACTACACTTGGTAGGGAGGACCCGTGTTCGATCCCCCGCAACAACAATCGAGAGGGGACTGGAACCTAACCACCCAAAACTGATCCCTGAATCCGGATTAGCCCAAAGGGTGAATCGGATGGAACACCAAAAGAAAAAAAAAAATACTAGATCTACAATCCATCCAATGAACTTGTTTAACCCATACAACATCAGGTCAGAAAGCCAGCTAGCCAAAATGAGGCACCATGCACCAAACAGAACATGTAATTACCATAAACAAAACATAATACTTCTTATGTAAACATCTAATGTTCACAGCCTCGCCGTACATTAGAAGATATGTATAAAGTAATTGTACAACACCAACTCCATAACCCCTTGTCAACACCCAAAAACTTCCATGGATAAAAAAATTCCCTGATAAATCACAAGCACTTGCCTAGTATCTCAAACTTCCTTGCCCATTCTAACATCGAATAGTTCAATTACTCCCCTAACTCCATCCTATAACTTCAAAATTCAAAACAGTCTCCCAAAACAATGACTCAATTTTAGAATATGGATTGCATGTTAAAGTAAAACGTAATAACACCCAGTAATATGTCACTCTTCGTACCAATACCTCAGCCTCCGCCCCCAAAAACAAGTTGAAGAGCCTAGCTCTATGCACTCCACTAAGTCCCATGCAAGTGTATATTGATTTAACCTTCATCACATAATTTCAATACCACACAACAATTGACTTTCTACAAGAAACAAAGAGAAGAATGCACATTTTATACATATTGCCAAAGCTAAAATGCAATATAGATAACCTTAAACCTCAATTCCTATGAACATACCAATATTAAGCCAGGTGGGTTTCCATGTATATAGTATGAGTTCCTCAATTTTGTTCCAGAGAGCATGTTTTATTACAGTAATTTACCATATAAATAAATAAGTTCCATTTTTTTTCTTTTTTAAAAGAAATATTCTGTCATTAAATAAATAAAATAAAAAATATTTTTTTAAAATAAAAAAACTCAAGGGCAGGTGACGTAAGAACTGACGTGAAAATTCAAATCGAAGAAAACGTCGCGAATACACAAAGATCGAAACTTTCAAACCCAGATAATCGAAATCAAATCAGGGAAACCCAGATCCGAAACCTAGGGTTTCAATCAGAACACAAAAATCAAGATCTAAACAAAAATCAAAACAAACATACAAATACGCAAAATCAAACCCAAATAGAACCTAATCAATCGAAGATCCAAAGAAAAAAAACACATAAACAAAGGGGGAAAACACGTACCGCGACCAGATCGGAAGCGCGAAAAGGGGGAAAGATAGGAACAGAAATTAAGAAGAAATAAAAGGGGATATGAAGAAATTGAAGATCGGAAAAGAATAAAGGTGTTATTAATCGACGATTTGAGGTAATCGGCGGTGAAAAGGGTGGCGGCGGAAGAGGAGAGAGAAAATAAGGAAAAGGGGATCTAGGGTTTGAAGGTCTCGGGGGTTGATGAGAAAGAGGGAGAAGATAGAAGGATTTGACTATTGAGGGACCCGTGAGGTGGTAGTGTTAGTGGTAGAAGGGGTACTAGGTTCATTTACGTAATTTCACCTCCTACCCTTTTTAAAGTTTTTTTTTCCTACTTTTATTTTATTATTATTTTTATTTTCCAACTTTTATAAGTGGTAAATACTGAATATTTGCAAAAATACTGGAAAGTTTCTCTCGCTATGGTAGCAAACTAGCAACACTAAGACCCTGTTCTCTTTACCTTAAAGGCTTAAAATGATAATATTAAGTAAAAATAAGTTTAGTTCAGTAAAAATAAGTTTAGTTCAGTAAAAATAAGTTCAGTTCAGTAAAATTAATTTTAGTTCAGTAAAAATAATTTCAGTTCAGTAAAAATAAGTTCAGTTCAGTAAAATTCAATTTTCTTTAAAAAGAATTATAATAGAAAATCAGTAAAACTAATTTGAGTTCAGTAAAAATAATTTAAGTTCAATAAAAATAATTTCAGTTCAGTATAATTAAGTTCAGTTCAGTAAAAATAAGTTCAGTTCAGTAAAAATAATTTCAGTTCAGCAAAATTAAGTGGCCTAACAATAACAAAGAATAGTTGTTCTTTATCCTACTTGTATTATTTCCTCGCCTAAAGTACTTTTTTTTTAAAAAAAGTTGGATAAAATATTAAAAAAAAACTTTTTTTTTTTATTTTGTCATTAAAACCTTCCAATAAAATAAGAGCCACTAGTTAACATAACTAGCCAACTTAATACGAGAATCACATTGGTGGATTTTGAAAATTAAGCTAGCACACCCGATGAACGCACAATAGTTAGTCATATTTAGGGAGCTCTTTGGGTTTAACTATATGTCACAATTTTAGTTGTTGACATCATTAATTAGAAACAAATATTTTTATGATATCAATATTTGTATACTATTATTAAGAGTTCAATATATATCCTATACGGAGTACTATTTTAAGAGGAGTTTTTTTTTTTTTTTTTGAGGTAATTTTAAGAGAAGTTTAAAACAGAGGCAATTAACTTTAACGAAGGCAAATAATACGGAGTAAATAATTATTTAAGTGGGTATAAATGTTCAAACATTTTTCACATGAGTTATCTAAAACTTTTTAAAGGTAAGGGTAAATAATGAGTTTGATCATGTTTATTTTTTAAAATAAAACCGAGCTAAGCTTGTCTAGCCCAAAAGCCTGTTATTTTTGGCCTAAACTTCGGCATAAATTTTATTAAATAGAAAAAATTGTAAATAATAATCTCAACTTTGTTGTATTTTCTTTTAATAATCTCAACTTTAGACTATTCAGTAATATTCCTAACTTTGGGGGTTGTTTACTTTCTTTAATCCCAAATCGGTCAACAAGAGTCAATGACTTCTTTTATCATATCACATGACACGTGTCAAGTCTTAATTGGTCAAAAAAAATTAAAAATAAAAACAATAAACAAAAAAAATCCAAAAATCATAAAACCACCAGTCACCTCCCCTTTCCCCACCGCCCCATCCTAACCTCCACCCCAGTGCATATCCTACCGCCCCTCTGTCGCCGACCTGTCGGGCCTCCTCCACCCAAAATACCCTCCGTAGCGTCGTCGTTTTCCTCCCTTTTCAAAACACCCTCCCATTTCTCCACGAAACCACCAATGTAGCCCCTCCCCACTGCCAAAAACCCTAAATTGAGAGGAGGGGTGGTTAGGTGTTTTTGGAAGTAGGGGGAGGTTTCAAGGGAGATTCGTGAGTGGCCAAGGCAAAGGTGGTTGGATTTCGTGGTTGGGGCGATTGAGAGGAGAGAGAGAAATAGGGTTTTGTGGCTACTTGATAGGGGGCAATTGGCTGGCAGGAGGAGGGGAAAGGGTGGGTGACAATCTGGTGTGCGGAGGGGGAAATCAGCGCAGTTGAGGCGCCTGCGCCAACGTCAAGGGATGGAAGATTAGCTGACTGTTTTTTTAAATCTTTTGTTTGATTTTTATTTAAATTTTTTATTAGTTTAACCGATTAACTTGTGACATAAAAAAAATTAACTCATTCAACCGGTCAACGGTAATTGGGATTGAAGAAAGTAAACAATCCTAAAATTTATTTTTAAAAATACAGCAAAGTTTAGATTATTATTTACAATTTTAAATATTCCATGCTTAAATTAATCTGTCTCAATTTACTTGCATTATAATCATTTACTCATAATCTAACGTAAATAGAGGAAATAAATGAGTGTGGAGCCTAGATTTAAAAAAAACATAGAGACAAAATTTCTTATGAGACAAATAAATAGAACACTTTTTGAAAGAGAAAATTTGAGACAAGTAATTTGAGACGGAGAGTAGTAATTTATACGGAGCAACCCTTTGTTGTACTTAAAATTAAACTTCTAACGATAAAAACTCGCACCTTGGGCTCTTAAATGGGAATTGATTGTCAAGGTCCTACTTCCTCATAGAACTCTTCGTAATTGATAGGCATACAGCATAAGTGGCATAACAATTAGTCAATTAGTTATCACTTATCAGCAATACAGCTACTTCTTCATTTGAAATAACAAATAAGTAAAAATAGGAACCCTTAACAAAATGATCCAAAATTACCACAATCAGCATTATTAGCATATGTTGTATTCGTAATCCCCTGTTCCATATGATATAGACAGAGTAATCTAGTCTTCCAAAAAAAAAAAAAAAAAAAAAACAAAATCCCAGCTAGAGGAGCTCCATCCAAGCAATTAAATCATGGTCAATCTTATTGTCTGCTACTCTGCTAGCTTCATTAGTCTGTTCTTTTCCATCTATCGCAAATGAGGGAAACAACCGTCTATAATTATCCTCGACTTCTTCAATCTTGACCTGGACGAATACAAAATATCACAACACAGTTGAGAGATGAGGTATTGATACAACTATAGAGGAAACCATGCAAAGAGCTAATACACAAAGAGACTGGCTGTTTATGTATAACAATTGTGAATTACCTCAACGAGCTAGGTACTTGTAACGTGGTTTCAACATGATTTGATGCTCGATTTTTCAGCAGATAGTTCAATCCTATTTCTGGTAATGACCAATCAACCTTCACTTTTAAGTTACTTATATTTGGAAGGAGGGATGGCTCCAGTTCACCATGGAATTCGTCGAGCACCTTCATCATTGATAAAAAATTCACAATGTTTGAGAACACAAAATTGCCAATGTCATTAGTACAATGGTAGAAAATGTTTTGTGGGTGTCATTAGTACAATTGTAGAAAATCTTTCGTGGACTCATGCAGACAAAACTAGTTAAAACAACAATAAATTGTTTACCATTAATACATGCTAAGCTAATCCCGAATGCTTGTCACATTTTCTAACTTTTTTTACTAGTCTTTTATGATGTCAAAAATTAATCGATGTAGCTAAATGTAATGAAATTCAATCATAACCAATTAATTATCTTTTAGAAAATGTGACAATTTGTTTTTGACATCATAAAAGACTATTAAAAGAAGTATAATTATTGTCACAGAACAATATACCTTGAAGGTGTTCAAGGACACAGTAAAAGATGTAGCACACTTGAGCTCCGTAAACATGTGAAGCAGCTTTTCGGCATTGTTGGTAGATGATGACATTCTAACATTAATTTCCACCTCTTCCAACGAACAACATTTATCATCGATACACAATTCTATCGGGTGACAGCCTTGGTATGTGAAGAAAGTGAGCAAGGGTGAGGAAATGATAACCGGATCAAAAGTCGAGTTCAAGATCTCGAGTTTCTTGAGGATGGGAGATGACATCATTAAAACCGAAGGAATTTTCTTGTTGCTGCAGCAGTCTGATAAGACTAACATTTCCAAAACAGGACATCTTGAAAATAATTTCAGAGGAATAGACGTACTCCGGAGTCCATTAATCCTCAACTCTTTTAATGCGATGAAACCCGTAGTAGAAAATTGTCAGATAATATAAACTCCTTGATTAGAGTGATTTCCATTGATCAATATTTATAGGGTTACAATGAGAAACCTAATCATATTAGGTAACTATAAGATATGTACAGATATCAAAGATAATTTTATACACAAATATATCCTAAACCTAGGATGAGAATATTCTATGGATATTCTCTATCACACCCCCGCTGTCAGAGCGGGAGAAAATCGGATGCTCAGACTGGATTTGAATCACGCATCGAAAGGTAAGGATAGTATAGTAACCCATGATCAAAAGAGAAAGTAGTAGAAATGTGCCGATGATGACGAGAGAAGCAACAGCCACGACCTACATAGAGTAGAGATAAGCACTGCTAGGCCGGAGGAGAAGGAGAAGAGCCGCACACAGACTTGGGCTAAGTTGCAGATCCAGAGAAGAAGAAGCTAAGGGTTACACTACTACGTGAAATCACAGTTAAAGAAAAATAAATAAAATTGCGCAAGAAAAGATTAAATCCCACCGCTTGAAATTAATCAATTCTAAGAAGAGAAACCAGGTAGCAAGAAGTAATACTCCACAAAGATTCCAAGTGCTGCAACAATAAAAGGAGCTAACTTGATAGCAAAAGAGATGTGCAAAAGTTGACCTTATTGTGATATACCACCACCCAAACAAAATCTATGTGATTATGTGTTAAAAAAACCAATGAGGCAATGTAAGAATCATTGTTGGTCATGAGGAGGTGGAAATAGAGTGCGACACATGGAGTAGGTTGGCAGATGTGGTTACTGCCAGTAGTGGGAGGCGGTAGTGTATGCGATTGCCAACAATGATGGAGGAGGCTTTCGCGATTGCTACTGTTGGTGGGAGGCGCAAGGTTACATAAAGATTCTAAAAAAAAACTTCGAGAAAAGAAAAAAAAAATCTATATGTGTGTTTGCGGAAGCATAAAAAACTTTGTATATCCCGCCGGTGGATTTAATTTTCTAACCCACCGGCAGGGTGAGAATTTTTTTATATAATCCCAAGATCTAACCTAAGTTGTGATACCATGTCAGATAATATAAACTCTTTGATTAGAGTGATTTCCATTGATCAATATTTATAGGGTTACAATGAGAAACCTAATCATATTAGGTAACTATAAGATATGTACAGATATCAAAGATAATCTTATACAAAATATATCCTAAACCTAGGATGAGAATATTCTATGGATATTCTCTATCAAGAAATTTGCTACCATATAAACAAATTGGCAATTCCACTTGTTTGGGACAGTACTTATCATGCTTAACTTGGATTTGAGAAAAATGGAGGCTAAATTTTAGAAAAGGAATTTCCATCCAAACGTTTTTCCATCGAGTTGAAAGTATCGAGGTTTGAACCACAAGCTTAGTTTCCAAGAATGATAAGATTTGATGGAGAAGAAAGTCTGGTAGGTTACTTAGTCTGTCTACATTCCTAGAGCATGGCATTTAAGAATCCATTAGCAAGATGCAAGAGAGAAATCAGATGTTGGCTTATGTAAGTACACAAGTTTCAGATGAAATGATATAGCTCTAATTATAAAACATCGCATTCACTTGACTTCTGTTTGTTATCGATGTGGGAATAATTTTTTATTAACTTTTGAAATGCTTCACATGTGTACTTCTGAACATATATGCATGGGCGGATCTAGGGGGGGTTCAAGGGGGTTCATTGAACCCCCAGATTTTTTGAAAAAAAATTATAAGTTTTGATTTTTTTTTTTAAAAAAAAAAGAAAAAAAATAAGGTTAAAACAAATTTTTGTGAAGTAAATAACAAATATGTAACTCTGGCACATTGGTAAGGGAGTGACTAATAGAGTAGTGAGGCTCCTCTTGATCATGGGTTCGAGACCAACCACCCTCATTTTTTTGTTTTTTTTCCCCCCCTTTCGATTTCTTCTGTTGTTCTTCATGAGTTAGTCCATAGTTGGGTCAATAATTTTAGGAGTAGTATGTTGGTCATTTTGTTAAGTTAGAGAGTTAAATGAATTTAGAAGTTAATGAGTTTATTTAGTGGGTTTATGGGTTAAACATGGCATTATACTTTCAGTTTTTTTAGCTTATTATTTGTTGTTTGTTAGCCTACATATATGGCTCTTGTATTTGGTGAAGTAAGCATGAAGAAATATTATGAGTTCTTTATTTTACTTGCTTCATACTTATCTAATATTATTATTGCTTTTATCCTTTAGTACGTATTAGTTTCAACGGTCCTCTTATTCCTCTACTCCTCTTAGTTCTTAAATCATTATTTGTTTGTAAATTAGTGATAATTAGATTAATTATTGATTTGTTTAATTAGTTTTGATATATTGTTGACGTACAAATTGAATTTAGAAACTTAGAATTTAAAATTTTTACTTGGTCTTTTAATTGATAATTATTCATTATCAAATTTTTGTTTATTGGGGACTTGGGATTTTTGTTTTTCGAATTTTCGTGTAATATTGATTTTTTGCAATATAATTATAGATTTATCATTTATAGAAGTAGTAATGTTTTAGCACGCTTTCAAAGTATAAAACTCGAAGAATGCTTTTGTAGGTTTTTTTTAATTTATTATTTTATAACTGTTTAATCCATCCATTTGTAATAAAAAATTTGAACTTATATATTGAATATTTAATTAATATATGAGCATCGTTTGTTTTTTAAGATTCCGAACCCACAGTTCGGAATTCCTCGATACGCCACTGCATATATGTCGTTTAATTTAAGTCCCTGGAGTTCTGTTGCACAAGCCATGAGGGTTGAATTGCATTGTGACGGCCATTAAGAAAGACTAAATAAATGAAAGAAGAGATCAAGAAACATTCACCTTGAATTCTTGAATGCATTATTGGAAAACCATATATATTTAAACAAATTCAAGATTTTGCTGACCTAAAAAATATGATGGCCAAATTTTATGTATACATTTAAGCAAATAAAAAGGTTAAACAATTGTACAAGTACAAAAAGAAATTATACAATATATTGTTTATATCTATGGAAGCATATACAGGTTTTAAGTTCTTAGCGAGTTAATAACTGACAAACAATTAATGAATAAATAAACCTGCTTTAAAATAAATTCTAAGTATTAGACATTGGTTTTAAAGTTACCCTATAATGATCAAAGGCTACTCCATATATATATATATGTACCACAGTTTAAATACTCTCATTTTTTTGCAAGTGACTCAATTGACTATCATATTTGCCGACACGAAACTTTGATCAAAATATTAAAGGAGGTAAGATGGTTCTTGTATTTCACATGTGCACAAAAGCTTCTAAAATTAAAACCAAATTACTCACATGAATTAAATGAGTTTATTGAAAATTATTGGGCAAAGTACATCGATGAGATTTTTTGAAGCATAAACAAGTTTCAAACGAATTATATCATATCCAAACATGAATTAAATAAACATGCATGCAAACAAACTTAAGCAAGTTGCTCACAAACATTAATAATAAGCTGAACATTAGCCATTAGGTTATTCGAGTTTGGATAGTTTCCAAGATGATTTTAAGAATTATGTTTATTTCAGCTTATGTAGTTAGTTAACATCAATGCTTAGACTAAGCTTTGATCAAGCTAGTTTGTTTATTGGCGATTCAATGTGTAAGCTCTTTTGCATCATTGTGGTTATCATGAAAAATGACAGGTTTTTAATTGATGCTATATACGAATGAATAACATCGTTTAGGCACACAAACACCAATATGGAGAAGGGGAAAAAAATAGAGGATGTAAATTTGCTAAGAAAGGTAAATATAATCTATATATGTACTATGTTGTATTGGTTCATGTATATATAGGTAGTGGCGTTGTACCAACTTGTAGACAATGTAGAAGATGTATGTAATTTATTTGTATGTAAATTATCTAGCTAGAAAATAAGGAGTATTTATACAAACTTGCATAATCAAGTGCAAAATAAACATTGAAAATATGAACACTATTTGCTTTAATTAATTTACCCTTAAATAAACCTAGAAGTGTGGATTTAGATTAAAATTATAACATTAGTCCAAAACAAGCTAGTCATCCTCAACCACCACCGTACAATATTTCTCCCAACCCAAGCAACAGGAGCATGCATACAATTCTGATTTCTCCATGAAGCAGTTAATTAATCAAACTATCTTGAAGATTTCCAATCTTGGCCTGCATAAAATAAAAGACAATTTCAATTTCTAATTTTGTACATTTAAGAAAAGAGATAGCAGAGATTGAATCTGTACTTCAGATTTATGCATTACCTCAATGCCTTGGGCACTTGAATAAGAGTTTCGACGTTTGATGCCGAGTTGGACAATAGATAGCTCAATCCTTTTTCAGGCAGTGTCCAATTAGTCTTCACATTTAAATTCTTCAGATTAGGAAAGAGCGGCGGTGACTCAATTCCTATTCTTCCACATTCTGCCGAAAGCACCTAATCATGAACAGCTCGTCTTGTGAGTGACTAGCCATACCGTGTGACCACTTAATTATAAAAGAACAAAGTAACCTATATAACACTGACCAAGTAACGCCTATAACACTGACTGAATAACCATGTAGGCCAAACAAAACATTCCGAAGTGGCCAAGTTTAGTTATAAAATGTCTATTGGCAACTAAGAATATCATACTACCAACAACTCATGTAATCAATTAACTATGTCAAACATTACAATAATCAATTAACTATGTCAAACATTACAATATTCAATTAACACAATGTCACAATGAGGACCTGAGAACTGATTGGATTTGAAGTTAATTGAATTAAATATTTTATGAGAGAAGGAAATTAGAAACTGAACTGAAAATAAGCCGAAGAGAACAGGTCCTAAGACCATAGTAGTTTTGAAAGAGAAATGTTAGCGATATACTAAGAAACACAATGCAATTCCTTCCATTGCAACCATCAAATTAAAAACTTGGAAATAGTTAACAACAATATCCTTCCTAGGCTCCTTGCTAAGCCCCAATTATATCATCAGCACTCGAATAATAGAAATAGTGTTAAGTTACGTTACCCTGAGAGTGTCTAAGGACACAGAAACAAATCTAGCATTCTCTAGCTGCCTCAACATTCTCAAGAGAAGCTTACTACAACCGTCTTCATGTTTGACATCAATATCAACTTTTTCCAACGTATGACAATTTTTGGCCATGTACAAATTGATGGGAAGATTTCCTTCAAATTTGAAATAGACCAGCAGGGGTGACAGAACAACAACTCGATCAAACACCGAGTTATGTATCTCCAATTTCTTAAGGAGGGGAGACGAAATTCTCAGCATTGAGTCACGTAAAATGCAGTCTGAAAAGCTCAGAAATTCTAAAACAGGACAATTTGACAAAAAATCAGGACAAAAAATTGTTTGTTTCACAGGATTACGCCTATAATTCAAACTACCATCATCCAGATTAAGAAGGATCAGTTCTTTGAGTGCACGAAAACCCGTAGTGTCGGACAAATTTAGCCAAGGAATATTTAGTTGGAGTTTCTCAAGTGAGTGGTTATCATAAAAGCACTTTGGCAAATTCATACGGATAATGCTGGAACTGGAAGTTTTAGAAAAATCCAATGCAACTTCTTGTGCTTTTACACTCATAACATATGACATTATAGACTCCATAGCGCGAGGTACGATTAGTGCATGGGGGAAACTAAGCTCGAACTTGATTAATTTAGTAGGTTCACGTCGATTTAAGACTTGTTCGACAAAACACAGGTCTTTCGAAAGTGGCTTAGCATCTTTGTTTTGAGACCTAAATTTGAGAAAAGGAATTTGGGTCCATATATATCTCCATCTGGTAGATAGTATAGAGATTTGAACTACGAGTTTGGTGTCCAAATTCGAGAGAATTCGATGTAGAAGACAGTCTTGTAGATCACTTATTCTGTCTCTTTTGTTGATTTCATTTTCCAAATTATAGGACAACTTAGGCTTCTTCATATTTATGAGTAAACGTAAATACAAAAATTCTTTGGATGTGTGTGAGCTTTCAACAATTAAAAAAAATCAAAAATAAACAAAAGTTGTAAACATATTGAATGTGGGAAACTGCTAAATATTCGTAAATAAGGCCTTATTTATAACTACATCACAACAGTTTACATTCATAATTTGTCGATGTGGGACTGTTTGCGGTTTTGAAAGTACAAGGCCTACGGAGTAAGAAAAAAAATACCTTCTATCTTGTCTTTTTGGATTAGAGTTGCTCCCTGGTTTTAGCAAAGTATGAACATTTGCGTTACTTAAAATAATGTTGAAGACAATTACTCTGTAACACTCAACACCGCCATAAATTTGTCTAAAATAATTTTCCCAAACTGAATAAAACACACCATCTATATATAAAAAATACACCAACTATTGAAGACTATTTTAACATGCCATGATCAATGTGCTGTAAACGAGGAGCAGATGACTTATGACGGCACTCTAGAAACGCAACCATAGCAAAAACTATCCAACTAGTGAATCCAAATACAATCATTATAATATAGAAATTGTCAAGATGACTATCATTAATTCGATCTTCAAACCAACCTTGGTGACCATGTCGCTTGGTGGTGGCGTTCACACCAGCAAACAATGCAATGCTAAGTAGCTTTCCAACGCCAGTTATAGCATCGGCCAAGATAGTACCGTATGATATGCTTACCGAATCAGGCATTTCATGGTAAAAAAAATCAAAACAAGGAGTGTTTATACAAACTTGCATAATCAAGTGCAAATAAACATTCAAAAATCAAAATTATAACATTATTAGTCCAAAACAAGTTGGTTGTTTAGATGAATAATCTGAATTCTCCAAGCAGCAGCTAAATTAATCAAACTATCTTGAAGGTTTCCAATCTTGGCCTGCATAAAATGAAAGAGAAATTTCGATTTCTAATTTTGTATTGAAGGTAACTAACAAATACATACATTAAAGAAAAGAGACAAAGGTGATAGAATCTGTACTTAAGATTTATGTATTACCTCAATGACTTGGGCACTTGAATAAGAGTTTCGACGTTTGATGCAAAGTTGGAAAATAGATAGCTCAATCCTTTTTGAGGCAGTGTCCAATCAGTCTTCACATTTAAATTCTTCAGATTAGGAAAGAGCGGTGACTCATTTTCTAATCTTCCACATTCTGCCGAGAGCACCTAAATAATCACAATACGATCACTATGTAGCCGGTAGCCCAAACAAAATATCATGTCAATTGGCACCTAAGAATATCATATTAAAAACAACTCTTATAACCAATTAACCATGTCAAACATTACAATAGCTTAGGATCGCAAAGCTGATCATCTCATACTAGTTTTGATCATCTCATACTAGTTTTGAAGAGATTGTTAGCGATACACTAAGAAACACAATGCAATTCTTTGCATTGCAACCATCAAAAAGACAAAAACTCGCAAATACAATATGCCTCCTAGGTCTAAGCAATATTCAATTATGTATCAGCAAACAATAAAACGGAGTAATAGAGATAGTGTTAAGTTACCCTGAGAGTGTCCATGGACACAGAAACAATTGTTGCATTCTCCAGCTGCTTTAATTCATTTTTGACATCAATATCAACTTTTTCCAACGTATGGCAATTTTTGTCTATATACAAATTGATGGGAATTGTTCCTTCAAATTTGAAATAGACAAGCAGGGGTGATGAAACAACAACTCGATCTAAGACCGAATTCTGTATCTCCAATTTCTTAAGCAGGGGAGATGAAATTGTCAGCGTTAAGTCACGTAAAATGCAGTCCCGAAAGCTCAGGAGCTCTAAAACAGGACAATTTGAAAAAAAATCAGGACAGAATATTGTTCGTTTGGCAGGATAACGCTGATTACCCAAACTACCATCATCCAGATTAACAAGCCTCAGTTCTTTGAGTGCACGAAAACCCGTAGTGTTGGACAAGATTAGCCAAGAAATATTTAGTTGGAGTTTCTCAAGTGAGAGGTTATCATTAAAGCACTGTGGCAGTTCTATAGGTGAAGAGGTGTCACAAAAATCTAATGCAACTTCTTGTGTTTTTACATTCATAACATATGACCATATAGACTCCATAGGGTGAGGATCGATTAGTGCTAAAGGGAAACTTACCTCGAACTTGATTAATTTAGTAGGTTCACGACGATTTAAGACTTGTTGGATAAAACACAGGTTATTCGAAAGTTGCTTAGCACCATTGTTTAGAAACCTAAATTTGAGAAAAGTGATAGAGTATAAAACATATTCCTGGGCCTCAACCATCAGCTTAAGCTTTTGGTTGAGTTGGTCCTCTATCATGGTATCGGAGCCAACGTGACACAAAAAGATCACGGGTTCGAATTTCATCCGCCCCTTCTTCAAAGTGGAATTAATTCGCACCAGGTATGGGTGGGTCTGTGCTGCATCCACATTTCAAGCCCAAAGGGCCTTTCATGTGAGGGGGAGTGATATAGTATAAAACATATTCCTGGGCCTCAACCATCAGCTTAAGCTTTTGGTTGAGTTGGTCCACTGACATGGTATCAGAGCCATGTTAGTGGAATATTAAGCGATAGAGTACTCCTCATACAATCATACATGGTATCAGAGCCATCGTGACACAAATGTCACGGGTTCGAATCTCATCCACCCCCACTTTTAAGTGGAATATTAAGCGTTGGGTATGAGGAGGGCCCATGCTGCATCCACACTTCTAGCCTAAACGGGATCTCGTGTGAGGGAGAGTGATAGAGTATAAAACATATTTCTAGGCCTCAACCATCAGCTTAAGCTTTTGGTTGAGTTGGTCCTCTAACAAAAAGGAATTTGGGTCCATAGATGTTTCCATCTGGTAGATAGTATGGAGGTTTGAATTACGAGTTTGGTGTCCAATTTCGAGAGAATTCTATGTAGAAGACAGTCTGGTAGATCACTTATTCTATCTACAAGATTGAACTTAGGGTTCATAAATATTCCTCCAAAAAAAAAAAAAAAAAAAAAAAAATTACTGTTGAAAAGATTAAAGAAGGGAAAACATAAAATATGCACGTGTGTTGTATTATATAAAATTACACCACAATAGTTGACATTCATAATTTTCCATGTGGGATTTTATCTTGTCCTTTTCGATTAGAGTTAGCTCCCTGGTTTTAGCAAAGTATGAACATTCGCTTTACTTTAAATATGTTGAAGACAATTACTCCCGTATCAGTTAACACCGCCATAATTTTTTCTAAAATAACTTTCCCATAAAACACACAATAAAAAATACACCAGTATTGAAGACTACTCTAACAGTCTAACATGCCATGATCAATGTGCTGTCAGCGAGGAGCAGCTGACTTATGACGGCACTCTAGAAACGCAACCATGGCAAAAACTATCCAACTAGTGAATCCAAATCCAATCATTATAATATAGAAATTGTCAAGACGACTATCATTAATTCGATCTCCAAACCATCCTCGGTGACCATGTCGCTTGGTGGTGGCGTTCACACCAGCAAACAATGCAATGCTAAGTAGCTTTCCAACGCCAGTTATAGCATCGGCCAAGATAGTACCGTATGATATGCTTACCGAATCAGGCATTTCATGGTAAAAAAAATCAAAAAAAGGAGTGAACATGCTGCAATAAAGAAAAAATACGAAGCGAACATTCCTAGGCCTATCCGTACTGCACCGTGAAATCTTTGGTGTGGCTTTCTGCGCTTTCTGCGGCAGAGTTGGTTTACTGTATACTCCCCCAAATTGGAGAATCCTTTGAAGATCTGTATTGGAAAATTAAGTGACAGGAAGTGCCTGTCCATATTATTTGCTTGCTCGACGAAGAATGTATTGCTAACTGCTTGTATTAGGCCATATGTCAAGAATGTGAGCGACAACAATGATGCCCTCACGAAACATTTAGCATCCTCCACTTCCTTGACTGTACAAAGTCTACCATTCTCTACTTCGGCTTCAGGATTTTCACTGGATGGGTTATACAGTGCAGCTTTGTTGAAGAACCTGTAATTCTTAAACCTTGTTACCTATTGGATCATAATTAGGTATATTTTTAATTCATAACGCATTTTTAATAAAACCATACGACTATTGTCTAGACTCTAGACATAATTAGAGTGCACTCAGGTGGGTGTACAATGTAATACACCCACCTGAGTGCACTCTTGTTTATGATGACTATAATCAAGACTCCCACTCAAGATCAAAAAATGACACCATGGTTTGAATTGGATCTCTATCAGGAGAGGGAGAACATTAATCAAGCATACATTAGACATGTAAAAAGGTGAACAGAGGAAAATTTACCCAAATCTAGCAGTAAGATCGTCTGTTATATCAGATTTCTTTGGGTTGCCATGTACATCAGTACCACTGATCCCATTACTCCTGCTTTCGGAGTTAAGGGGACTGGAACAATCTTGAGCAACTTCATTACTGACAGCCTGCATTGGCTCGTAATAAGCACCAACATTGTCCTGTGGCTCAGAGTCAGCATTGTTATTGGCCTTATTGTTGTTGTGATCTTCGCCACTAATATCATTTCCAAAGTACTTAAGACTCCCACAAATGTCATAACGCCGTTTCTTGAATGCAACCATAATTACATGGAAAACCTCTAAGATCGGGCTGCCTCTGGGTCCTTCAAAAGGGTATAAAGACAACTTCCCTACAATAAATATGCAAGAACTGAACCCCAACATACACATTCGTATCAGAAGTTGGGTGTGCTTGCTTGCTCCGACATAAGGGAGCACAATTACTGCTATAAAAAACCCAGTTAGTTCATACCAATTTTTCTTCAGCTGGAACTGAATATTTTTAACTGAATTAGACCAATGAATGCGATTTAAAATTTTTCTATTAAATGCATCTGCCCTTTTTATTTTCCGTTGATGCTTCTCCCTCTCCAATTTCTCTAACTTCTCCTCCCATTTTGAAGATTTCTTGTAGTTTTTGTAACCATATTGCCCAATAGTTACTAGTAGTAGAGCCAAGTAGAACAAGAATCCAATGGGTTTTTCTTCACATATATCCCTTTCGCGGCATGCTTTAATCTCTTTGTCTGTTATAGATGGGTATGTATTATACAACATCACGAGTCCCTGAAAAACTATCCATGATCACATATACACTATAAACAAAAAAATGTACTAAAACTTTATGCTTCGGATTGCAATTTTAAACATAACTTAACTCGGAATGCTTAATTATGTTAGGATTAGTGTGGAGATAGATAAATACATGGAGACATAAGGAGATTGCATAGAAGCTGCCTTATTGTTAAGGTTCGACCAAACTTGTGAAAAGTTCGGTCGAACCCGGTTTTAAGTCAGTAGGTGCACCAGTTTTCATTTCTAGAGGAGGAGTGACCAAACCCAAGGAGGTTCGACCGAACCACCCCAGGTTCGACCAAACTCTGGGTAGGTTCGGCCGAACCTCCCTGCTCCCTATTTCGTCGCTTCGTTTTCGGCTTGTGCGATTTGCTTTAATCTTAGCCGTTGGATTGTATTTTCTACCTAGACTATATATACCTTTTCTAAGCCTCTTTGTTGAGTATTCACAAACATTTAAACACATAGAGAGGTTTTGAGAGGGTTTGTGAGGAGCATTTGAATTCTATACAATTCATGCTTGTAATTCTTGAGTTCATTCATCATCAATATTACTCCATAGTGCAAGGGTGGGTTTTTTCTCCCGGTTCTCGGGTTTTCCCACGGTAACATTGTCTTCCTTTTACTTGCTTTAATTCCTTCAAAGTTGTTCTTGATTGTTATGCTTGTTTGTTCATTGCTATTGTGGGTTGATTGCAAGTTAGTTGAACACTTTAATCCTTACAATTGGTATCAGAGCCAAGGTTGAATCTTTGGTGTTTTGATGATTTAGGGTTTGTGTTAAACTTGAAATTGTGATTGAGTTTCAAAGTTTGGAACTTTAGGTGTTCAAAGTTTGAGTCTTGGGTGTCAAGTTGCATTCTTTGTTGTTGAAAACCTATTGTGAACTTTGTGTGTTTGATTTGCAATGGAAGAAGGCAAGTTGAGAATTGAGAAGTTTGATGGGAAGGATTTTGGGTTTTGGAAGATGCAAATAGAGGACTATTTGTATCAAAAGAACCTATATTTGCCCCTTACTAGTAAACCATCGGGTATGAAGGAAGAGGAGTGGAAAATATTGGATAGACAAGCCCTTGGAGTGATTAGATTGACATTGGCTAAGAGTGTTGCTTACAATGTCAAAGATGTGACAATGATGGTTGGTGTGATCAAAGCATTGTCCAATATGTATGAGAAGCCATCGGCTATGAACAAGGTGTTCTTGATGCGTCGTTTGTTTGAAATTGAGATGAATGATAGTGGTTCCGCCCCCGAACATATAAATGAATTCAATTCAATAATCTCTCAAATAGCTTCGGTTGAGATTAAGTTTGATGATGAAGTGAGGGCCTTGATCTTGTTGTCATCGTTTCCTAGAAGTTGGGATACCGTTGTAGCCGCCATTAGCAACTCTTCCGGAAAGTCAAAGTTGAAGTGTGATGATGTGAGGGACTTAATCTTGAGTGAGAGCTTGAGAAGGAAGAACTCGGGTGAGTCATCGGGTGGTGCTTATTCTAGTGAAGGTAGGGGACGTGGAAGACAACAAAAAAGGTGCTCAAAGAGGAAGATCGAAGTCTAGAGGGAGGAGTAAGTCGAAAGGGAAGGTGAACATTGTGTGTTGGGGTTGTGGTGTGAAAGGGCATACTAAGAGGGAATGTCCTAATCCCAAGAAGAAGGGTGGTTCAAACCACAAGAACCACGATGATGCTAGTTCATCGGTTAGCTTGGCATCAAGCGATGAAATCGGTGATGCATTGATCTTGAGTGTTGATAGTCCCATTGAGTCTTGGATCCTTGATTCGGGAGCTTCATTTCATTCTTCTCCATGTAAGGAGATTTTCCAAAACTTCAAGAGTGGCAAGTTTGGAAAGGTGTACCTTGCGGATGATGAACCGTTGGAAATTTTGGGGAAGGGAGATGTCATGATCAAGACCTCAAGTGGGAGCTCATGGAAACTTGAAGATGTTAGGTACATACCTAAGCTAAGGAAAAATTTGATTTCGGTGGGTCAACTAGACTCAAGCGGTTATAGAACCATGTTTGGTGAGGGTACTTGGAAGGTGTCAAAATGAGCTATGGTGGTGGCTAGGGGCACGAAGACCGGTACTTTGTACACTACCTTAGGGTGTACAAGCATGATTTCTACAACCGCAAATGATGAGACTAAGCTATGACATACTCGGCTTGGTCACATGAGTGAGAAAGGGATGAAAATGCTAGCTTCAAAGGGTAAGTTGTCGGGGTTGAAATCAATTGACATGAAATTGTGTGAGACATGTGTTTTTGGCAAGCAAAAGAAGGTGTCTTTCACAAAAACCAAACGGTCCTTGAAGAAGGAGAAGCTAGAACTTGTGCACACGGATGTTTGGGGCCCATACCCCATCAAGTCCCTTGGCGGTTCTCACTACTTTGTTACCTTCATTGATGATTCAACCCGGAAGGTATGGGTGTACTTTATGAAGCACAAGTCGGAAGTGAATGAGAAGTTCAAGACTTGAAAGGCGGAGGTTGAAAATGTTTCGGGCAAGAAGATTAGGGCAATCAAGTCCGACAATGGAGGAGAGTATGAGTTGGAAGCCTACAAGAACATTTGTAAGGAGCATGACATTGTTTTGGAGAGGACCATTCCCGGTAAACCTCGCCAAAATGGGGTAGCGGAACGGATGAATAGGACCTTACTTGAGAGGGCGAGGTGTATGAGGTTGTTTGCGGGCCTCCCAAATGTTTTTGGGCAGATGCCGTTAGTACCGCGGCTTACTTGATAAACCGTGGACCTTCGGTACCTTTGGAATTCAAGATACCGGAGGAGGAGTGGAGTGGTAAGGAGGTGTCCTACACTCACTTGAAGACCTTTGGTTGTGTGGCCTATTTGCAATCCGTAAAGAGAGACAAGCTAGACCCAAAGGCCATCAAATGTTACTTCATCGGGTATGGATGTGAGAAATATGGTTATAGATTGTGGGATCCTAAGAATCGAAAGATTGTTAGGCATTGTGACATCACTTTTGATGAGAGCTCTTTGTACAAAGACAACTTTGGTGGGAAATCCGTTGAGAAAGAATCAATTGAAGATGAGAGGGAATTTGTTGAGCTAGATGGTAAGGTTAGAAGTGATAAGGAAGTTGAACAGGTAGAAGTTGAGGTGCAAATTCAACAAGCATCTCCTCAACATGGTGCTCATGTTCCGGTGGATTCGAATTCAAGTGATTCGGATGATGATGATCACTTGGAAACGGATGAGCGAGTAGTTATGGGTGAGCCCGTTGTGGTTCATGGAGAGCCATCTACACCACCAACGGTGAGGAGATCATCAAGAACAATCAAGCCACCACACCGATATTCTCCATCCTTGCATTATTTGTTGTTGACGGATTCCGGTGAGCCGGAATGTTATAAAGAGGCAATGGGCATGGGTGACTCGTTGAAGTGGGAGCAAGCAATGAAAGGTGAGATGTCTTCATTGGAGAAAAACAACACTTGGGTGCTGGTTGAGTTGCCTAAGGGAAAGAGAGCACTTTTGTGCAAGTGGATCTTTCGAAAGAAAGAAACACCGGATGGTACAATTCGGTACAAGGCAAGACTTGTGGTGAAAGGTTTTTCACAAAAGGAGGGCATTGATTATCATGAGATCTTTGCTCCGGTTGTGAAGCTAACCACTATAAGGATCTTGTTGGCTATAGTGGTTTCGGAGGACTTATTTCTTGAGCAAATGGATGTAAAAACCGCGTTTTTACACGGTGATTTGGAGGAGGAAATCTACATGAAGCAACCGGAAGGGTTTCAAGTTCCGGGTCAAGAGAACTTGGTGTGCAAGCTTAAACGGAGTCTATATGGGTTGAAACAAGCTCCTAGACAATGGTACAAGAAGTTTGACAATTTCATGCTAGGCAATGGTTTCGTGAGAGCAGAAGGTGACCATTGTTGCTACTTTCAAAAGGTATGACAATGGCTATATCTACTTGCTTTTGTATGTTGATGATATGTTGATTGCGGGAACTAGTATGGAAATTGTCAATGACTTGAAAAAGAAGTTGTCAAGAAGATTTGAGATGAAAGACTTGGGTGAGGCCAAGAAAATACTTGGCATGAGAATTTCTAGGGATAGCTCAACGGGTGTGTTGAAGTTATCTCAAGAGGAGTATGTCAAGAAGGTGCTTAAAAGATTTAACATGATTGATGCAAAGCCTCGAAGCTCACCTTTTTCAAGTGAGCTCAAGTTGACTAAGGAGGATTGCCCAAAGACAAGGGAAGAGAAGGACAAAATGGCCATTGTTCCTTATGCTTCGGCCGTTGGTAGCATGATGTATGCTATGATTTGCACGAGGCCCGACATTGCTCACGCAGTGGGAGTTGTGAGTAGGTTCATGTCAAATCCGGGTGAGAGACATTGGGAAGCCGTGAAGTGGCTATTGAGGTATTTGTTGGGTACTTCAAGTATGGCTCTTTGCTTTAGGAGAAATGGAGTTGTTTTGGAAGGTTTTGTTGATGCCGATTTTGGAGGATGTTATGATTCAAGCAAAAGAACTTCGGGGTATGTGTATACTATTGGTGGTACGGCCATTAGTTGGATGAGCAAGCTCCAAAAGTGTGTCTCTATGTCTACGACGGAAGCCGAGTATGTGGCTATGTCGGAAGCGGGAAAGGAGATGGAATGGTTGAAGGGTTTCCTTGAAGAAATGGGCATGAAACAAGATGTTTGTGCGTTGTATAGTGATAGCCAAAGTGCGGTTCAATTGGCTAAGAATCCTATGTTTCATTATCGCACTAAACACATCAAGAGGCGTTATCACTATACTAGGAGTTTGGTGAAGGATGGCACGATGTGTTTGAGGAAGATTGCCGGTTCAAAGAATCCGGCGGATATGCTCACTAAAGCTGTTTCTAGTGACAAATTGAGGTTGTGTAGGACCTCAATTGGACTCCATCATTAATTTGAAGGAGTGTTGTGCTATGGTGAAATTATTTTGATGAATGTATTAAGTGTTCTTGAGGAAGAAGTGTGTATGTGGTAGTCTATGGTGCATGTTTGATCCTATCTCCAAGTGGGAGATTGTTAGGATTAGTGTGGAGATAGATAAATACATGGAGACATAAGGAGATTGCATAGAAGCTGCCTTATTGTTAAGGTTCGACCAAACTTGTGAAAAGTTCGGTCGAACCCGGTTTTAAGTCAGTAGGTGCACCAGTTTTCATTTCTAGAGGAGGAGTGACCAAACCCAAGGAGGTTCGACCGAACCACCCCAGGTTCGACCGAACTCTGGGTAGGTTCGGCCGAACCTCCCTGCTCCCTATTTCGTCGCTTCGTTTTCGGCTTGTGCGATTTGCTTTAATCTTAGCCGTTGGATTGTATTTTCTACCTAGACTATATATACCTTTTCTAAGCCTCTTTGTTGAGTATTCACAAACATTTAAACACATAGAGAGGTTTTGAGAGGGTTTGTGAGGAGCATTTGAATTCTATACAATTCATGCTTGTAATTCTTGAGTTCATTCATCATCAATATTACTCCATAGTGCAAGGGTGGGTTTTTTCTCCCAGTTCTCGGGTTTTCCCACGGTAACATTGTCTTCCTTTTACTTGCTTTAATTCCTTCAAAGTTGTTCTTGATTGTTATGCTTGTTTGTTCATTGCTATTGTGGGTTGATTGCAAGTTAGTTGAACACTTTAATCCTTACAAATTAGACATTAATTGGTTGTAACACAAGTTATTTAGCAGCAGGAGAAGAATAAAATTGAATAATCTGAGCTAAATTTCAGAAGACATTTTATATGAGTTTAATATTGGATTTTAAAAAGTTAACTTACTCTGCAGTATATAATAGCTGAGAACAACAATGTCTTGGAGTCTCCCAAGTAAGCATCAGCCAAAGAGGCAACAAATATCAGAAGAATTCCTTTGGCTCCATCTTGGACATTTGTAATTACAACCGCTTGAAACAATCTCAGCTGCCATTCGTCGGTTAAGAATGTAATTAACACCATGAATATAAAATCTGCTACAACATAGCTGATGCGCAAGCCAGCAGGACAAGATAGATGGATCACTGTTGCACGGTTAAGCTAGAATGCAATACTCAGATGCAACAAAAAGTTCAAATTTCATAGTATACATATCTCTATTTTGTTAAGTTTGATGTATATTCAATAGAATCAACCACTCAAATGAATTGGACAAACAAACAAGCAAAATATAGCCATATAGGGCCGTTGTCAGATGTGCCCACATAATTAAGGACCTTGATGACTGAAGTTCCTAGCCTATTAGACCGAATATAGTTGTCAAGTACTAAGTACTAACCTGCAATAAAGAGCACCTCTGATCCAGGAAAAGAGAACAATCTTCTAATTTTGTTTATTAAGTAAACAAAACAAGATTGTGTTGTTCTCTGCTCCTCCTTTAAATGTGTCCCCTGTTCCATGACCTCCATGCAATTTCTCAATATTCTCCCTGTTTAAAGTTTATTTGTTCAAAGTCAGAAATTTTAACATTGACAATTTAATTTGTAATGTGTGTATGTATTAAGAAAAATAAACTAAGTGGGATCTTGTAAGATTCTTTTTAATCATCTTAAAATTCTTAATTTCACCTTTTTATAACTTTGTATTAACAAGCATGATGCTTAGAAATGTGAAAGATCAAATATACTTTGTATGAGTTTAGCATTGAGATTACATATGTACATGAAGAATGATGGAAAAATAGGAACTTTACTAGTTCCCACAAATTCTAGCATAATTCTAAGTCCTCAAAACCTCAACTAAAGCATCTAAATAAAGCAAAATTAAATGAAGGTTACTTACAGAAAATCGCGGCTGATTCGAAATGACTTCTCTAATTACAGCTGCAGTGATCGATTATGGACTGTACTCATGCCTTGTTAGAGCCACTTTTCAATCTTGGAAAGCCTGGAAATGTGAGGACTTAGATGGAGAGTGTGTTGCGTTAATGAGTTGACTTAGTAAGATATAATTGTGCATTTGTATTGGTCCTTTCATCTCAATTTAAGTACAACTAACGTTTTCAATTTAAGTGTCACATTCCCTTCTTTATACGGTATGTCTCGTTTATCACCCATATTATAAACGTTTTGGCTCGGAGAGTGAGGGATAGCTCAAGTGGTTAAAGCTCCCCTCCCGATTTCAAATGATCTTGGGAATGATTCTCATTATCCGCCCTTGTGGCTCTCTAAACCCCCCAAAAAAAAAACGATCTTCCTAATGAGCGCCCCGGGGCGTTAGTTAAGGATAAATTATATTGGTTGAAATGGTATTAAGTTAGAAATTCATGACAAAATTACGTGTCGTTCGGTGTAATTAATGTTAATTTTACTCTAATATTTGCACTTTAATTCTCTTATCTAACGCCCCGGGGGCACTCATTAGCTTTTGCCAAAAAAAAATGTTTTGGCTTGACAACGTATAACTCTCACGTCAAATGCTCAATTTTAAGTTAAAAGATTAATCGGGATGTATTTTATTTACTTGAATTGATTTTGCATATTAACTTATCAAATTTTATTAGGCCTCATCAAAACTTGTTATATTTGGAATTGAATTTAGATAGCCCTTTTAATCCTAATTGTAACTTATTTTTTCTAAACTTTATCACATTAGAACTGTTTTCTAATATAATGGTCTCAAATGAGATTGCAAGTCAACCATTGCATCAACTTGTATCTGCCACATCTCCCCCTGTGATATTTTTATTACAAGTAAACTCAGAGGACAATAATTACGCTCGGTAAGTCGTCTACGAAAGCCATGATATTCCGGATCAAGTATATTTGACTTTTTTTAAATGTAGATAGTAGATCCATTTTTTTTTTTTGCGTATTAAAAAAAGTTGACTATGCCTGACTTCAGGAGATACAGGGAAAAAAGTTAGATCAAAATCATATGGAATACTCTTTTTTTTTTTTGGAAGAAAAGTACTAAGTCTCCTAGTATCTCCAATACGAGTAATTCCCTTCGTTATGAATACATAATGTGTTTGATTTAATCTTGATGAAATTTACATATAATTGATATTTTGAAAAACAAACCTTAAATGAATCCAACAAATTAAGACATGAACTCTTGAAAACAAACTGCTAATACTAATAGGCTAATAGCTGTAGTAACTTTAAAGTCTCGATGAACTTCCAAAAGTTTATTATTAAAACCATCAATATATCTAGTCTTGAACTATACTAATCTAATTGCAGGATTCAGATTTCAGAGTATATCCAAAGGCAAGGCATCTGTTTAACAAAATGTCCTCAAGTTCTTCATTGTAAATCTGCATATACATATTTAGTGAAAACAGTGTTAAGGTAGTTTTTTTGATAAATTTGATAGGATTATAAGAAAATGGAGCAAAATGAACAGGATGAGTTATTTACCTTGCAAATGCTGAAGGTACTTGAATAGATGTCTCAACATCTGACGGCGAATTTTTCAGCAGAAAGTTCCATCCGACTTCAGACATTGTCCAATTAGTTTTTACTTTTAGTGACTTTAAACTAAGGAAGGGTGATGGCTCACTTTTAAGTCTACCATCCAATGAATCGAGCACCTTCGAGGTCACCATATAGAGTACATAACAAAAATAAATTAAAGCAGTTTAGTAATCGAGTGTATAATCCCTTGGTCCCTTAAGACTGGTTCACGTATACGATTATAGATTTGACATATGTGAAAGAATGTGTATTAAGATTGTGGAATCAATTACCTTGAGAGTGTGTAAGGACATGATAACAGATTTCGCGTTTGCTAGCTTCCTAAGCATCTTGAGAAGTTTACTTGCCTGGTCATTTTCTTCAGTTTCAGAGTAAATGCTGTGTGTGACATTTATATCTACCTCTTCCAACAAACAACATTTATCACTCATAGACAGGTTTACCGGATTACTGCCTTCAAATTTAAAATAAGATAGCAGGGGTGAGGAAACGACAACCCGAGAAAAGGACGAGTTCAGTATCTCCAGTGTCTTAAGCATAGGAGCTGACACTCTCAAAACCAAAGACTGTAATCTGCAGTCTTGAAAACACAATTTTTCCAAAGCAGGACAAGATGAGAGAAATTCAGGACTAATAATGTCTGGATTATTGGATGCTGTTAGACCGTGAAGCCTTAACTCTTTCAATGCAACAAAACCATTATACAAAGTTACACAAGGAAAATCGAGTTGGAGTTTCTCAAGCGAATTGCTTAGACATAAACATTCTGGCAATGTCACGGTAGAGTTGTGATTTTCAGCATGGAATACAATCTCCTGTACGTTTGCTCGAACCAAATAACTCAAGATATAATTTATGCAGAATGAGGACAAACTAGCATTTGTCCAGAACGTAAACTTGTCAATTTTAGAAGATTTTCGTCGTATTAAAACCTTAACAATATAAAGGTGATAAAGTTGTTAAGACTAGGATTGAAAAAAAATTGTGGAATGTAATCTGTTGATTCATTGTGAAGAGAGCAAGAGGGAGAAAACAACCTCGAGGCCATGAGTGAATCCAGACCATCAGGTGAAGACGGAGGATAACCAGGTGAAAGAGGCTTAACAGGATAATTCTCTGCAGTACCAGGCGAAGCCTGATAAATGTAATGTTGTAGAGATGCCGGAGGATAACCAGGTGATGTAGGAGAATAACCAGGTGATGCCGGAGGATAACCAGGTGATGTAGGAGAATAACCAGGTAGTAATGTAGGATTATAACCAGGTGATGTAGGAGAATAACCAGGTGATGCCGGAGGATAACCAGGTGATGTAGGAGAATAACCAGGTAGTAATGTAGGATTATAACCAGGTGATATATAATAATCAAAAGTATGAGAATAAGGAGGAGAATTATGAGAAATATAGCCAGGTGAGGCAGAGAAGCAGAAGTTAAGAAAAGGGATATCGGTCCAAATATGCTTCCATCTTGTAGAAAGTATGGAGGTTTGAATTACAAACTTAATATCTAAGGTTGAAAGAATTTTATGAAGAAGACAGTCTGGCAGATCACTTAATCTATCTCTATTGTTTCTTTCATTTCGCAAATTGTTACACTCTCTTTTCAGATCCATGGGTAGATTCAGGGTTGGGTAGAACGTGTGACAGTTCTAAGATACTTTTTGATCATAGAGTAAAAAGATAAGCGAAGATATAACTACATTTTATAGAGTTCATTAACGGATCCTTCTTTCCAAACTTTCGATGTGGGATAGTAGTCTTTTATTTTTAATTGCCGATTCTTTCACTTGATTCTAATACAGTAATACAGTACGATTTATATGCTTTGTCAATTGTTAATGAAATCAAAAGCCTTTATTTTGAGTTTATATCCATCTTCCTCTGTTTTATAGAGATTTTAATACTTTGTTCTTCAAATAAAAAAAAAAAAATAACACTTTGACTTGTATGTTTTACAAATTCATTTGTGTTCTTTTGTACATTCCAAGAAGTTTAAATAATCCCTAAATAATACCAGTAGACTTGTAAACATTCTAAAAAGTTTATTAAAAGCAGATCATTAGCAAAAAGAAACAGTCCAAAATACTTGTTATAGGAATGTTATACCACATAATTTGTATTTCAACAATTTTCCACTTTATTTCATGGCAGAAGAATAATAACTACCAGAGTACACATGATTCATAACTGAAAATACTTGTAAAATCCGATTAGAGGCGCTGGCAAAGATCAGTTCTTCACTGCTGCTTTCTCAGCAATGAATAAACCCCATCGTTGCTCACCGGATGAACTCCTGACCAACTTAGCCTTCCAGCCACCAACTATGTCATTGTAATCTCCCTGCAGATTAAGCACATTTAATTAAAAGCAGATCATTAGCAAAAAGAACAGTCCAAAATTTAGTCTGCAATACAAACCTCAGAGAAGTCTGCAATAAATCTTTCCTTTTCCTTTTCGACTGCATTAAGTTCCCTCTCCAGAACTTTCAGAAACTAAACCAACAAACACAAAGCCATAAGAAAATTAAAGACAATAAAATATTATAATTGGTAATCGAGGACAGTGTAGGTTTAAAAAAGAGAGACTAATGAAACCTGATCAGTCCTATCCTCAGCAACAACTTCATCGAATCCAGCATCTCTAAGCATCTGTATCGAACAAAATAATCTTTCAGTATACATGCTAATGAAAATAAGTTCTGAAACTGCTGAAAGGACAATAAGATTAAAATATCTATACACTTGCCTGGCCATATGCCTGCACATCATGGAGATCATATCCCCTCTGCTTAATATATGCTGCAAATTCAGTTGATGGTGTACCGGCATTCCTGCAGTAATCACTGATTAACACTTTCCCGCCAGGTTTCAACCATTTGTAAAACGATCTGAATAATGCAGGTTTATCCTGAAAAGTAAGACAAAGTAGTAAAAGTTATACTGCTAAATATTACTACTGGTGATGTAAACAAAAGACTGGTAAACACCAACACAAATCACCTGAATGTGGAGAATGGTGTCACGGCTGTAGATCACATCAAAAGCATTATCTGGGTAGGTTATTGTTGTACAATCAGCCACCTCAAACTCGACAGCACAATTGAGTCCAACAGTACGCTCAAGAGCTATAGAGATCATATTAATGGAGAGATCAATTCCAACAACCTCAACATTGAACTCCTCTGCCATGTAAAAATCACCTCCACCTATGCCACAACCCACATCCAGAACTTTCTGGCCAGGTTTCAGGCCAAGCTTCGACACAAATTCTTTCGTGGTTTCTGCCCAGAGTTAATAGTTCATCGATTCAATAAACATTAATTGATTAAAAAAAAAAAAAGCTATCATAAACAGGAACTGATATGATTACCATAACTTTGTATAACAATTTAGTATCCAGATAACAAAAGAAAGTGTACCTACTCCCCCAGTGCTCACATAACCAGGGCCAAAGACTCGCTCATAACGCAAAATGCCATTAGCTTTGTACTGAACATTATCCAGAAATTGCTGAAACCCTTTGTCATTCTCTGAATCAACTTTCTGCAATGTCCAGCAAATCTGAAATAGACAAAGATAGTCAGTAAAAGGTCAAAAGTACTTCTTCCCCTCTTCCCAGTTCCCACACAAAACTTAAGTACTAACCATGTCCGGATTTAGTTTTTCAAAGTATAACATCTACTATATGGGGTACATGATAGTTAATTCTGGACATAGGAAGTAAGAAAATAAAACTACCCAGCAACAACAAAGAGATAATATTAAAGAGCAACTGGATATCTAAGACCTTGTTTGAATTGCATTTGCCACCAACCACAGAGAGCTCATAAGAGTTCCCAGATTCATTTTGCACGCGGCATTCTTTGAATACCTGCAGCCACCAAAGCAACATTCAGAATTATTGGTCACATAGCTAAGGATTGGTTTTTTAGCTGAAGAATAAGCTCTTTTTTTTTTTCTAAGGTGGAGTAGAAACTGAGAATTTATTCTTTTTGTTTGAGGTTTTTGAATGAATTTGAATTGAACAGTGAGTCTATTTCTTTGAAACTTTGCCTCAAAATCAGAACTGCTGCAGGACTCATGAAATTATAATGACACTAAAGACTGCTGACTCAAGTTTATGAGAGGTCTTGAATTGCCTTCCTCACTATCTAACAAGTCTAGTAAGATTTCTGCATATACACATAATCAAACAGAGAAAACAGAGAAGACAAGTATATGAAAGGACAAACCAACAAACCTTTGAGTAGAACTTAGGATTGCGATAGTGGATTGACTTGCTTTGGTTCTGATTAGCACTGTCATTAGCACAAGTCTCTCTAAAGTAGATAAAGCCTCCTGGTTTCAACCATTTCACCATGCTTTGAACCATTTTTCCAACCTACAGTCCAAAAGTAAAATACACTCTAATTGTTAACACTGACAGACTGACAGTACTATCAGAAACAAATGTACACAGCTACAAGTTGCTGGAGTCACCACTGCTCGAGTTCATATAAGAAATCTTATACTCGAGGAAAGCCAAGCACGAAGATTACCTCATCATCAGAAAGATGCACAAGAAACGAATTAGCGAATATCAGATCAAAGGATTCTGGTGAAATGTCTAGATTAGGACATGAAACATCAGCAGAAATGAACTTCACATTTGGGTATTGTGCACTTATGCTTTCACTCTGCAACCAACACAAAGGATATTAGAATGGTCTACACAAATAAATACAGTAATTTAAATTTAACAAGTAAAATTGCTGATCACTTATTGATCTCACCTCGGCTTTCACACTCCCAGTGACATCAACAGCTACAACCTGGCCTGCCTTTTTGGCCAATTCACCAGTAAGGTGACCTATACCCTCACCAATTTGTAATACAGACTTTCCTTCATAAGGTGGAAGCGAAGGAAGAACCTGTATCCATATAGGAGAGCATTTAAAATTATATCAGTACACAAAATACTCCGTACATCCATGAACAAGCTTGGTTAACCTCAAAGCTTGCCTGACAATATAAACAAAGAAATGACTAACAACAAATACATCATCTCATTCAGTTAAGAACCTTTATTTATGATCGAATAGGCATAACATGATTTTCTTGGACTCATTTGCATTCATTAGCAAATCGATTGTATAGGGTCAATAGGGACTGTATTTTATAATAGTCCTCAATTAACAGTTACACACTTACACACACTACTTTAGTTAGATGTCAAGTTTACAATTCACTACTCGTAGTCAATACGCCTTTACAAACATAAAATTTACCCTATAGTATGATCGGTATCTCAATTTTCTTTCCATTAATTAGCCTTTTCATCTCTGTTTATTGCATCATTTCATCACAAAAGTTTATATATACATGTAATGTCAAAACAAATGGTACATTAAATTACACTTTGTTACTTCATTATTTAAAGAATGACATCACAGTTTGACACTTATGAAGAGGCCTTGTAATTTGATCAATATCGCGAAGACACGTATCAGTATTTATACAACAAAATACAGTATGAGACATCAAAATGTCATTTTCTTACTTACACGTGAATTCTTTACCAATAAATCAGTGTCGTTTTCAACTTTACATCCTCTTTTATAATTTTTTTATAATTTTCAAGTAAACTAGTTCCGAACCAAATCAGATTGATCTGATCTTAGTTGAAGAAATTCTGAAGCGGTTAAAATAACTAATAACTTCTTCAAACAAGGAGATCATTCATTAATCAAGCTATGATTAATTAGTACATTAAAATTGATTAACTATAGTCTTGCATAATACAGTACATGACATGTTACACATACTATAATCATATAAAATCATATCATAAAATTATAAAATAAGCTGAAAAATGGAAGTTTGAACAAACCTCAAGATGAGCAATTTGAGGAGCCATATCTTTTGACAAGAGTAAGTGGAGGAGAGAGAAAGTTGGTTAAAAAGGAAAGAGGACTAAGAACCGTTGATGGCGAGGCGAGAACGAGAGAAAGACCTTGATCTACGGTTGAGAGCTCTTCCTCTCTGCTGCATTCAGCTGCAAAGCAAAGCAGGGTACAAAACAACACTATATAGGAAAAGGGAGCACCTTAATAATATTTTGGAGAATGGAGATAGTGGAGATCCTCTATTATTTTTGCTTCTGCTTTTGTAGACTCGTCCTCATAGCTATAGGACATAAACTGTGGGCCCTCTTTTTTTTATTATGACACGAATTGATTAGTAGCGGACTTAAAAAAAATTATAATGATCGAGGTGTGGAAATTTAATAATTTTGTAAGCTATACGAGTAGCATGTGTAATCATTTGATTGAATCTAAGAAATTATATCGGTGTTCTCGTGAATTGTAAGATGTTTGGGATATGAGGAAACTCAAATATAGTTTTGAAACACTACGGATCAGAGTTCAATAATATTAAAACATTAAATTTTCTAAAAATGTTGTATGTTTTTTCCATTTGGACCAAATAATATCTATTCTGTCCAAAGTTTGTTTCCCTACATATTTAGGCTTTTTTCTTGAAATTACTGGACAAGAGAAAAAGAGCTCATGATATGAAGAACGGGAAGCCACATATCAAAAACAACAAACAACGAAACAAAAGAAAGTGACACTTTCTTTTAGCCTTCCAAAAGACCAAAATAAAAGAACCACGTCATTTTTCCACCAAACCACGTCAATTTGGAATATACGATAGTAATAAACCCAAATAAATAAAGTACAAATGAAATGAGCAATAAAATTAGAGTGGGTTAAATCACTTCATTTTTTAAAAACAACTTATGCTTCGTAATAATAATGATGATTAATTCCATTACAAATCAATTCAGAATAATGAATAATTTCATTAAGAAAAGAAAAGAAAAAAAAAAAAAAAAGACAGAGAGAGAAGGTGGGATCTTGATTCCTCAAGGATAAGTTGATAAGCAAAAGAATATTTTTTGGGAAAACAGCCATAATCACGATAACTGTGTTTGATTGGGAAATCCAGAAAAGTTTACACAATTTGTGAATTAATATCGTATATGGAGTATGGAGATTGACGCCTGTTGTTTTTTTACCCATTAAATCCAAGATCCAATGTCTATTCCCCTTCCTTAATGAGCTAATATTTTTTTATCTATGTTAGGAATATTCTTATGACTTATCCCTGGTACTGAGGTATACAGCAGGCTAGCGGCTCAACTACCTCGGTTTCTAAAATATTACGATCTCTCCATATAAAATTAATTGTCGTGTATACTACTGTCAGATAATATAAACTCCTTGATTAGAGTGATTTCCATTGATCAATATTTATAGGGTTACAATGAGAAACCTAATCATATTAGTTAACTATAAGATATGTACAGATATCAAAGATAATCTTATACAAAATATATCCTAAACCTAGGATGAGAATATTCTATGGATATTCTCTATCACACCCCCGCAGTCAGAGTGGGAGAAAATCGGATGCTCAGACTGGATCTGAATCACGCATCGAACGGTAAGGATAGTATAGTAACCCATGATCAAAAGAGAAAGTAGTAGAAATGTGCCGATGATGACGAGAGAAGCAACAGCCACGACCTACATAGAGTAGAGATAAGCACTGCTAGGCCGGAGGAGAAGGAGAAGAGTCGCACACAGACTTGGGCTAAGTTGCAGATCCAGAGAAGAAGAAGCTAAGGGATCAAACCATCATCGGGAAGAAGACACTACACTACTACGTGAAATCACAGTTGAAGAAAAATAAATAAAATTGCGCAAGAAAAGATTAAATCCCACCGCTTGAAATTAATCAATTCTCAGAAGAGAAACCAGGTAGCAAGAAGTAATACTTCACAAAGATTCTAAGTGCTGCAACAATAAAAGGAGCTAACTTGATAGCAAAAGAGATGTGCAAAAGTTGACCTTATTGTGATATACCACCACCCAAACAAAATCTATGTGATTATGTGTTAAAAAAACCAATGAGGCAATGTGAGAATCATTGTTGGTCATGGGGAGGTGGAAATAGAGTACGGCACATGGAGTAGGTTGGCAGATGTGGTTACTGCCAGTAGTGGGAGGCGGTAGTGTATGCGATTGCCAACAATGATGGAGGAGGCTTTCGCGATTGCTACTGTTGGTGGGAGGCGCAAGATTACATAAAGATTCTAAAAAAAACTTTGAGAAAAGAAAAAAAAATCTATATGTGTGTTTGCGGAAGCATAAAAAACTTTGTGTATCCCGTCGGTGGATTTAATTTTCTAACCCACCGGCAGGGTGAGAATTTTTGTATATAATCCGAAGATCTAACCTAAGCTGTGATACCATGTCAGATAATATAAACTCCTTGATTATAGTGATTTCCATTGATCAATATTTATAGGGTTACAATGAGAAACCTAATCATATTAGGTAACTATAAGATATGTACAGATATCAAAGATAATCTTATACAAAATATATATCCTAAACCTAGGATGAGAATATTCTATGGATATTCTCTATCAACTACTTTAGAATACATTTTCTACTTTGAATCGTAGTTTCTCCGACATCCCAAGAAGGGCGAACATGAGTGATATAACACAGAATATCCAACAATTTCCAAACATGTATAGCACTAGAATCATGCCTCTGAAGATATATGCAACACAGCTACTGCTTATTACAATCTGTTTCGGGTGAAAACAATGGGACCTTGCCGAAGGTCCGCTGAAACGGAGAAGACTGGATTCGGTCCAAGTTATGCTGGGCCGAAGGTTTCCTGCACAGTAAACACACGTAAACTAGCCTCGGGGGTGTTTCCGAGGAAGGCCCCTCCGATGCTAAAGTCAGTACAATGTGTAGAAAGAGAACACTATGCAAGAGAGTTAGTTGCTTGAGGCTTTGCTTGAATATATGAGAATATATGAGAGTGTATAAATTTGTGAATGAATCTGAATGTATGAATATTGATGGCTTTTATACCTCTTCATACATGGAGAGGTTGGGCCTTAGCCCAATTGGCTTGCTTTGTGGGCTGACCTTTGACTTTAGCACAATTGGAGAGTTGAACCTTGACCTTGGGCTTTTAATTGGATCATTTAATACCTAGGCCCAATTGGACTAAATTGGACCCAAACAACTTGCCCCCCAGACCCGATTTGGAAGGATGACGGGTCGGGTTTGATTTAATTCAGAAAAGGAGGGAAGTAAATGATTTAATTAATCCAAAAATTTGAATTTAAACCGTAATTAATGAGATAACAACGGTTAAGGCGGATGATTGTGGAAGTTGGACGGATAATGGGCAGTTTAATCGCAAGGTCGTGTGTTTAACGGTTACTTAGTGGGGTATTTAAGAGAAATTGAAACGCGGACTCCTCGTATCCCATTCCTGGAGATATAAACAGAGGCGCGTCATCTCTCCTCACTTATTCACCAACACAAACCCAAAATTCTCGAGAGAAACCAAGAACCCGCATCAAAACTTCACAAATTCCCCGAGCATTAAGCTTAGAAACTGAGACTTGCCACTACGAACTCGTAAATCGACAACTTTCGCTTCAGATTAAGGTAAATTCCTTTGATTTCAGTTTATTTTTCTTCGAATTCGAACTCCTTCCCTTTTTTTTCGACTTTTTTCTTCGAAATAATCAATGGCAAGAGGAGTTAGAGGTAGAGCCCGTGCTCCAAGAAGAGCAAGGCCGATTCCCGATCCTAGGAACAGGATTGGGACCTGGAATGGACAAAGGCCAGAGTCTGACCTGCTGAAGGGATTAGGGCGACTCCCATTTCCTCGGCTCCTCCTCAGAGAACGGAGGGGCCGAGCGCTTCTGGACGGGACGATGAAGTTCCCGCTGTCCTTTGGGATATCCTCCCCGGGTTTTCAGAGTGGGAGAATGCCGAAGTAGCTTCGGCCATGATAAAGAACCGCCCCTACTCATGGCGATCAATATCGGTTTGCCGAGCAAATTGAGTTGCATTACGGCATTTTTGAAGCTGATGGGTATTGGTGCCGAATGCCCGCGGCATCCGATAGAATCCATCGTCCACCCCCGGGGTATGTGGGGGTGTACACAAGACAGCTTCAGTACGGGCTGAGGTTCCCTTTGGACGTATTCGTCCGAGACTTGCTGATCCATTACAATATCTCTCTATGTCAGTTAACTCCCACCAGCATCCGAAGGGTGATGACATACTTATGGGTCTGCAAGTTCTTCAAGTATGTGTCGAACCTGCACTGCTTCAAAAAGCTTCATCGGCTAGTGCCAAATATTCAAAGTGGGCACGGAAGCCATGGTTCTGGGTGGTACCGGATTGAGTCTCGGCCCCAGTACCTAACCATGTGGCCGAACGACTCTTCAGACAAGGACTGGAGAGGTCAATGGATTTGGGTTAGGGCACCCACGGATTCGGGCCACCCTTGCGTCTTCAGCGCTCCCCGGTACCTTGCTGAGCCTGATCCCGACATGGGAAGTCTAGGTCCCCCCGCAGATAACGGGCCAGATCCGAACCTTGATCAACAAAATATCTTCGGCAAGCTGCCGAACCGGGGGGGCAGCGGCCGAATGCAGCATATCCCGGAGACTTGGCTCCCCGATACGTATTATGTTTTCCAAGAGAACATGCTAGCAGCTGTTGGCCTCAGCCGAAAGTTTAAGGATGGTAAGCTTCTTCGGCTGGGGCCGAGGCTTTTTAATTATCTCTTTTTCTCCTCACTTCGCTTTTTTATGTTGTGCCAACCTAACTGAACTGACCTTTCCCCTTTTTTTTCTTCAGAGCGGGACGAGACCAACGTCGGCATTAACTACGCTCGTCTTGGCGTCAACCGAGAACGAGTTGTAACTGATCGGGCCCCGTCTATCACTGAACCGAGGCATAGGGAAGTTCATCTAGACTCTTCCCACTTCCAAATTGAGGTTGTTGCTCTGTATCAGAGGCAGAAGCCTTGGTGGAAGAAGAGAGACCCCTGGTTTCAGCTGCTGGACGAAGAAGCTGAAGCTGCCCGTACAGCCGAAGAGGTTGCACGGGTTCTCGAAGCTTGCGAAGGAGGAGAAGGGTCCTCCAGAGCTGCTGAAGAAGAAGCTGCAGCTAGGGCAGCTGAAGAAGACGAGGCTTTGCTGAAGACCTCGGTGAGCTTTCGGACTTAACTTTGTCTTTCTTCTTTTTTCTTTTCTTTTTTTTTTTTTTACTCACATTCTTCCTCCCCCCTGTCTGTTACAGTCTGAAGAGAGTAACAGACACAGAGAAGGGAAAGCCCTTGTTCGTCCCGAAGACCAAATACAAGAAGAGTCCTCAGACTCAAATATGGACGAGCAGCCCCTTCAGAAAAGGCGCCGAAGGATGGCCATCATCGGGCCGCATGACTTTCAGCGGAGGCCGATGACCATCGGCGTTGAAATAAGGGAACCCGAGGAAGGCAATGGATCGCCGAGGGTTCCCCGGCCACCACCCCAATCACCTCAAAAGACCCCTCCGCCACCTCCTGAGATGGAGGTGGATCAGAGAACTCCCGAATCTAAGGGAGGGGTCCAAGAAGAAATTAAGGAGAGTGCTGCTGAGCACAAAAACAAGGATGCCGTGATGCCCAGTGCTGAGGGTTTCACGGCAGACATCGCAAGAGAGGTTGAGGCTTTCGTCCTCACCCCTGAAGAAGAGGAGGTCATAGTAATTGACTCCTCTGAGAAGGATGATGCTGAGCCATCCAAAGCTAAACAAGCTCCATCGTCATCCTTTCCCTCCTTCCAGACTCTGCACTCTGGAGAAATGGGTTTCTCGGCCCCCCGAATTCCAATCCCAGATCACATCTAGGACCTCATATGGGGTCAGAACCGAGAAGGAGCTGCAGCCTACTTCGGCGATTTTGCTGGCATGTCCGAAGTAGATAGGGCAAGAATCTGGTCGCTGAAGGCCACTGCTGGGATGGGCGAATCCAGCAGATCAGTTCCTGACCCAGCCAGGTCTAACCAACTGCTGATGATGCAGGTGATTTTCCTTGCCTTTATTTCCTCTAAAATTCAGCTCTATTTTTAATTAACTTTTTTTTTTTTTTTTTTTAATTTGTGCTCCTGTTTTCAGTTCGTGCACAATCAGACTCTCACTTTAGAGCTGATAGATACCCTACAAGATAGGGTAGATGCTGCTGAGCACGACAAGAAGGTAGCTGAGGAGGAATTAAAGCTTGCTAAGCTGAAGCAAGCAGCAGCTGAAGAGAAGCAGCAGAAGGGTGAGGAGTACGAGAAAAGAGCTGCTGAAGCCCTCAAAACCTTCTGCGACGCTATGGAGAAGGAAGTTTTTCCCCCACTGATGGAAGGGGAAAAATTCCTCCAGGAGCATATGGGAGTGGACGTCTCCAAATTCAAGGCTGCTGTTGAGAGCCGTATTCAGGAAGGAGCTGAAGTGCAGCAACGACTAGAAGCTCTTGAAGCCAGCCGAATGGCTGCTGAAGAGCTGCTCCAGGCCTGAGATGTCCAACTCTCAGAGGCTGCTGCTGCTGATGCTGAAGCTCAGAGAGCTAAACTCCATGAGGCTGAGGATCAACTGATGGCCAAAAAAGTTGAAGTGGCCCAGGCTCAGACAAAGACTTCCCAAGTTCAGCAGGAGCTGAATGAGCTGAAAGGTTCCTCCTCCAAGCTCGCCGATGAGCTGAAGAAATCCAAGGAAGACTTGGAGGAGACCCAGAAGAAGCTAGCTGATGCTGAGGCTTTACTCAAAGTCCGTGTCTATACCCAGGAAGAATATGAAATGGGTTTCAAAAACGGGTTCAGAGTATGCCGAAGAGTCTGCCTTCATGCTGAGCCGAAGCTGGACTAGTCCAAATGTGCTGAATGGGTCCAGAATCCCGAAGACCCTCATATGAAGTATGCAACTCCAGTCGAAGCTGAAATTCTTAAGGCTGAGGAAGCCGAAGAGGAAGCTGAGAGAATGGAGTTGGAGGCTGAACAGAGGGAAAGGGAGGCTCGGCAGAGTGCAAAGCCTGCTTCTTCTGCTGCTGGGGTTGAGGCCACCATGGGGCTCAACAATGCTGATCAGTCTGATCCTCAGGCTGAAGCATAGGAACTCGGGCAGTCGTCTTCAGAATCTTGCGGTTCATCATGCGCTTAACTTTAGACTTGCCGCTTTCTGAATTTTTTGCCTTGTTTTTTGCTTCAGCTTGCCTTGTCGTACAACAGTTTATTTTTTTGCTTATGTACGTATTTTGGCAGCTGTTATTTTCCGCTTGTGGGCGGCTGCCGATACAGTTTAATTGAACTTGTAGCTCAATTTCTGAGCATGAATTATTAATTTGATGCTCTTTTCTTCAGCTGCTTTGTTTATGAATGCTTCTGTTTCTTTCATTCTGCCAAACATTTTCATTCTGCCGAACATAAACTTGCAGTGATAGTGCTTCTTGCCCCCCAGAAATTGAAGTATGGCTTCAGCTGAATAAACAATTTCTTCACTTCTTTAAAATGGGTATCCGAAACACAGGGCCAACTGAAGGCAGTGCTTCTGGAATACAAGTCTTACTGAAGATTGACTTCAGCTGAAAGTTGGATATCCGAAACACAGGGCCAACTGAAGGCAATGCTTCGGATATTAGCTTTCTGGGATACAAGGCTCAGTTAAGGCAATATCCCAGAATTGTCCATGGACTCATGACTTTGGAGAACAAATCTTACTGAAGTTGGACTTCAGCTGAAAGACCTGTGTTCTTTAAAAGACGCATATCCGAAGCACAGGGCCAACTGAAGGCAATGCTTCGGATAATGGCTTTCTGGGATACAAGGCTCAGTTAAGGCAATATCCCAGAATTGTCCATGGACTCATGTCTTTGGAGAACAAGTCTTACTGAAGTTGGAATTCAGCTGAAAGACCAATGTTCTTTAAATAAACGAGTTTTGTCAGCAATCTGAAACCCAGTTACCCGAAGGCGAAGGTTTCAGACGAGGCTGAATAAAAAAATTTCAACTGTTGCTGTTATCCTTGATTTTCTGTCTATCTTTGAAAAATGGATACCCGAAACACAGGGCCAACTTAAGGCAATGTTTCGGATAATGGCTCTCTGGGATACAAGGCTCAGTTAAGGCAATATCCCAGAATTGTCCATGGACTCATGTCTTTGGAGAACAAGTCTTACTGAAGTTTGACTACAGCTGAAAGACCAGTGTTCTTTAAAAAGACGAGTTTTGTCAGCAATCTGAAACCCAGTTACCCGAAGGCGAAGGTTTCAGACGAGGCTGAATAAAAAACCCTTAAAGAGTAGATAGAACAAAGAAAATTTTGAAAGGATAAAAAGTTGTAAACATTTATATAAATGGCGGCTCCAAGGCCTTTCATTAGTTCAAAATGTACTTACAAAGATTGTTCTGCCCCGAAGGGTTTACACATGATATTTTTTCAGTACATCAGCGTTCCAGTGATTTTTCAACTCAGTTCCATCCAACTGCCGAAGTCGGTATGTCCCTGGCTGAAGCTCATCATAGATTTCATAAGGTCCTTCCCATGCAGCTGAGAGCTTTCCATGGATTCGACCTTTCTGAACTGCAGCAACATTCCGAAGGACAAGGTGTCCAATTTTGAGAGGCCTTGCATGGACCCTTCGGTTATAAAATTTGCTGATTCTCTGCTTATAAGCGGCCATTCTGTCTCGGGCTGAGTCTCTTACTTCGTCTAGGAAATCGAGAGATTCCCTCATCAGTCGCTCATTCTCAGCCGAGAAGTGGTGCACTCGAAGGCTCTCAGAGCCAATTTCCACTGGAAGGACGGCTTCGGCACCATACACCAGTTCAAAAGGTGAATGGCCCGTTGCCTCTTTTTCAGTTGTCCGAAGGGACCAAAGGGTTCCAGGGAGCTCCTCCAGCCACTTGGACTTTTGATCTTCCACCCTCTTCTTGAGGGCATTTAAGATCTGTTTATTTGCAGCTTCGGCTTGTCCGTTACTTTGCGGGTGGCATACCGCTGAATATGCCAGTTTGATGCCGAACTGATCTGTATACCGCTTCAGCGGTAAGTTATCAAATTGCCTCCCATGATCGAAGACAAATACTCTCGGGATGCCAAAGCGAGTGATGATATTCTGCCAGATAAATTTTCTGACAGTTTGCTCTGTAATGTTCGAGGCTGCTTCGGCCTCGATCCATTTACTGAAGTAGTCAACTCCAACTATCAGCCATTTTTTCTGGTACACAGCCTCTGGAAATGGTCCCAGTATATCCAGTCCCCATTGGGCAAACGGGAGTGGATTAAGGATCGGCTGAAGATCCCTTGCTGGCTGATGGATAACTGGAGCGTATTTTTGACATTTTTCGCATTTCCGGACCAGCTCCTTAGCATCTGCGATCATGGTGGGCCAGTAATATCCAGCCCTCAATGCCTTGTGGGCTAAGGTCCTTCCCCCAATGTGGTTCCCACAGATGCCGAGGTGAATCTCCCGTAGGATATAATCTGCATCTGTTGGTCCCACGCATTTCAGCAATGGGGCTGAGAAGGACTTTTTCAGAAGTTCCCCCCTGAAGACAATGAACCTAGAGCTGGTTCTCTTCATCTTGGAGGCCAAAGCTTTATCTTCGGGAGTTTCTCCCCGAAGCTTGAAAGCTAGGATGGGGTCCATCCAACTAGGCTCTGGGTCAGCGCAGCACACTTCAGGTGCTTCGTCGACACTTCTCTCTCGACGCACTTCTACATATACAGATCTGTTCAGCTCGGTAAGAGATGAACTGGCAAGTTTGGAGAGTGCATCGGCTTGAGTATTCTGACCCCTTGGGATCAGCTGAACCTCAAAAGTTTTCAGCTCTGCAATGACTGATTTGATCTTGGCAAGATAAGCTATCATGGAGGGCTCTTTGGCCTCGTAGCTGCCACTGATCTGATATGCAACTAGCTGAGAGTCTGTTTTTAGGCAGACATGATCGGCTTCCAGGGAGATGCACAATTCTAGGCCGGCGATTGCTGCCTCATACTCGGCTTCATTGTTCGAGGCCTTAAAAGAAAACTTTAGTGCATACTCAAAGGATTTGCCTTCGGGAGAAGTTATCACTACTCCTGCCCCCGAACCGTTTTCGGTGGAAGATCCATCCGTAAACACGGTCCAGACTTTCTTTTCACTGTCTAGCGCTTCTTGGTATGAGCATTCGACCAAGAAATCCGCTAGAGCTTGAGCCTTAATGGCAGCCCTCGGACGGTAGCTGATGCTGAATTCGGTGAGCTCAAAAGCCCACTTGGCTAGCCTACCAGATTTTTCAACCTTGCCGAGAACTTTTTCCAACGGCTGATCAGTTAAGACCACTATCTGATGGCAATCAAAATAGGGCCTCAGCTTCCGAGCAGCTACTACTACCGCGAAAGCAACTTTCTCGAGTAGAGGATAGCGAGTCTCGGCATCCGTCAGTGTATGACTGACGAAGTAGATCGGTTGCTGACTTTTACTTTCTTCCTTCACCAATACTGCGCTGATGGTGGCTGGGCTAACGGCCACATATAGGTACAAAGTTTCTCCTTCAGCTGGGCTAGCCAGCGTTGGGAGTTGAGCCAGATGCTCCCGAAGCTGTTTAAAGGCGTCTTTTTGCTCTTCCTCCCAAACGAGCTCTTTTGTTTTCGGGAGTTTCAGGGCCTTGAAGAAAGGTAACCCCTTATCCGAAGCTCTGGAAATGAACCTCGAGAGGGCTGCCATTCTTCCGGTGAGCCGCTGAACATCCCGCTTCGTTTTTGGCTCTGGAAGGTCGAGCGCCGCTTTGACTTTAGAGGGATTGGCATCAATCCCCCTTTTGCCGACTATGAACCCAAGGAATTTCCCTGACTTCACGCCGAAGACACACTTCTTCGGATTCAGCTTCATTTGATGCTTTCTCAAGGTGGCGAAAGTTTCAGCCAGGTCCTTTACATGGTCCTCTGGTTTTTTGCTTTTGACGATCGAATCGTCAACATAGACTTCCATGTTTCGGCCCTTTTGATCGGCAAAAACTTGATCCACCAGCCTTTGATAGGTTGCCCCCGCATTTTTCAATCCGAAGGGCATCATTTTGTAATTGTACACCCTAGCGTTCGTGACGAATGCTGTCTTTGCTCGATCGTCGGGGTGCATAAAGATCTGATGATACCCCGAGAATGCGTCCATGAAACTAAGCAAGGCATGGCCACTTGTCGAATCGAGTAGCTGATCGATCCTCGGCAAGGGATAGAAATCCTTTGGACAAGCCTTATTTAGGTCTGTGAAGTCAACGCACATCCTCCAGGTACCATTGGGCTTCTGAACCATCACCACATTTGCCAGCCATTCTGGATATTGGCAAGGTTCGATGAATCCTGCCTCCAACAATTTTTTGACCTCGGCTGCGATGTCTCGGTTCTTATTGGCGGAGTAATTCCGCTTCTTTTGCTTAACTGGTCGACACGTCGGGTCAACATTAAGGTTATGGGAGTGACCATGAAGTCTAGGAACTTTCCGGGCTGAAGGCCATTCTGCATTGCAAAAACGGCTAGCCCCTGGTCCAGCTGAGAGACGCTGGATGACTCGTTACTGAAACGGGTCAGATAGTCTCGGAGGCTTTCGGTTTCCCCCTGTTGTAGACTCATGAGCTCTGCAGTAGTCTTCTCTCGGCGGTTTTCCGTGGAAAACTTGCTCCTGAACTTGGAGGACAGATCATCCCACCCTGTTATGGAGCCTTGCCTTACTCCCTTGGAGATCCACGCTTGCGCGACCCCCTTGAGAGTGGTTGGGAAATATTTGCACCAAGTCGCCTCGGATCTGGGGCAAAGATGCATATGAGTCTCATACGAGGCCACGTGATCCTTCGGATCTGAGGTCCCGTCATATGTGATGTGCGACGGTATTTTAACCGTGGGTACGCGCTCTTCCAGTATCCATTGCTCGAATGGTGAACTGGCGGGTAGCATAACGGCCTTGCCCTTGTTCCTGGCTGAAGGGACCGCGCTCCGCCCTCTTAGAGAGGTAGGAGTGGTTTTCGTCCCTGGCTGGGAAGTCTGGGCCTCGGCTGCAGGGAACGAGAGGCGACTGCGCACGCTCGGTTCCTTGCCGCCGAGTCGGTCAAGGACGCTTCGGCGAACAGTCTCAGGTTCTCGGTGAGTAGATTCTGGCCGAGAAGCTGAGCTGCTGCTCTTGTGCGCTTCTGGTCTTGAGGATGAGGATCCTTTTAAAAATTGAGGGTTCTTTTTCCTCTGTTTTTCATTTTTCCAGGAATCCTCTTCCCACTCTTCCAGTTCCCGGAAGGAAGGAAGCTTCCCACCATCATGGTCTAACTTCCTCCGCTGATGCCGGGTATGCGGAGGAGTTCGATCACGAGGTGGTGGCATATTTTGTGCCCTCATCGCCTCCATGAGCACTGCCAGCGCTCTTGCCACCTCTTCCGAACTGGGCCCCGTCAAAGGGGTCCTCGGCCGAGTATGGGAATGAGGGCGCGCAGCCGATGGTTGGCTTTGGGGCACTGAATGTGTCCTATGATCGGACTCACCCCTGCTAGACCGAGAGTGACTCGGCCTATAATGAGAGTCATGAATTACGGGAGAAAGGGAATCCTCCTTGTATGATCCTCCCCCCGAGCCGGCACCCTTGGGAGAGTTCCGGTCCGGCGAGGGTGATGGTGTAGGGGTTTTAGGCTTTTCGCCCGCTCCTTGACGGAGGCTTTTTCTCTTGCGGTTCTTAGCCATTGCTACTAAGATAATTGCAAGATGATCTTGGTTAGAAATTTGGCTTAAAGATTTTTGAAAGTCTTCCCCACAGGCGGCGCCAAATTGTTTCGGGTGAAAACAATGGGACATTGCCGAAGGTCCGCTGAAACGGAGAAGACTGGATTCGGTCCAAGTTATGCTGGGCCGAAGGTTTCCTGCACAGTAAACACACGTAAACTAGCCTCGGGGGTGTTGCCGAGGAAGGCCCCTCCGATGCTAAAGTCAGTACAATGTGTAGAAAGAGAACACTATGCAAGAGAGTTAGTTGCTTGAGGCTTTGCTTGAATATATGAGAATATATGAGAGTGTATAAATTTGTGAATGAATCTGAATGTATGAATATTGATGGCTTTTATACCTCGTCATACATGGAGAGGTTGGGCCTTAGCCCAATTGGCTTGCTTTGTGGGCTGACCTTTGACTTTAGCACAATTGGAGAGTTGAACCTTGACCTTGGGCTTTTAATTGGATCATTTAATACCTAGGCCCAATTGGACTAAATTGGACCCAAACACAATCAATACAAGGTAATTTGATGATAATTCCATTATGTGTAAGCTGAATAAGGAGACTAATTAGCCATAAATCTACGAATTCTTATACCTTTACAACACGTGCATATGATACATTTATACAAGGTCGACAAGGTTATGCAACCAAAGAGATGAAACATAATGTTGATGATGTAGTAACAAATGTTATATAAACATACTAGCGAAAAAAGTTTCTCATTTCATGTAATATTCTTTAACACTATGTCTTAATAGAGAGAAATGGAAAGAAAGGAACGGAAAAAAAAAATAGATGGATGCATCATCATTTGTTTAAATATCTAATGCAAGGAGAGAAGGGGAAGGAATTTGAAGGATCCATTTTCCTTCCTCTTACAATAAGCTAGATCCATCCATTGTTGGAGAGATTTGGAAGGAAAATGAAAATTTACCTTTTCCCTCCCATTCCGTCCCTTTCCCTTCCTCTCCCTACACTATTGTAAAATTCTATTGTTTGTGTATGTAAGAACTTGTATTTGTAGTAATCAATTTAAACATACAGGATTGAATTGGTAGTACAATTGGTCTTGTATGGACCCGGTCTACAATAAATTATTGTAGATCCAAAATTTGACACTTTCAAATAATATAATCACATTCTGGATGATATAATCACTTTTTTAGATGATATAATTATATTTTTGTGAGTCATATTTTGATCTTATATTAAACCATTTAATGAGATTATATAATTATCTTTAGGATGATAAAATTTAAAAATCATCTTTTGAATGATGTAATCACTATTTGATACTTTTTATAATGATAAATTCACTTTTTGAGTGATACATTTACATAATAGTTTCAAAATGATATAATCACTTTTGTAATAATATAATCACATTTCGTATGATATAATCACATTCGTATGGTATAGTAGAAGGTTGGGTCTACAATAAGTTATTGTAGACCGGGTCTATTCTACTCTTAATATTGGTCGTATTAGGAATTTAGTTATGTTATACCACATAATTTGAATTGCATCAGTTTTCCACTTTATTTCATGACAGAAAAATAATAATTACCAAAGTACACATGATTCATAACTGAAAACACTTGTAAAATCCGATTAGAGACGGTGGCAAAGATCAGTTCTTCACTGCTGCTTTCTCAGCAATGAATAAACCCCATCGTTGCTCACCGGATGAACTCCTGACCACCTTGGCCTTCCAGCCACCAACTATGTCATTGTAATCTCTCTGCACATTTAATTAAAAGACGGATCATTAGCAAAAAAAGACAGTCCAAAATGTAGTTAAACTATACTCAAGTCTCCTCTGAATACAAACCTCAGAGAAGTCTGCAATAAATCTTTCCTTTTCCTCCTCGACAGCATTAAGTTCCCTCTCTAGAACTTTCAGAAACTAAACCAGAAACACAAAGCCATAAGAAACTAAAGGACAATAAATCTCCATAATTGGTAGTCGAAGATAATACAAGGGTAAAATGAAGAAAAGGGAGAATAATGGAACCTGATCGGTCCTATCTTCAGCAACAACTTCTTCAAATCCAGCATCTCTAAGTATCTGGATCGAATGAATGATATTTCAGCATACATGCTAATGGAAAAACGTTCTGAAATTGCAGAGAGGGCAATAAGACTAAAATCATATACACTTGCCTGGCCATATTCCTGCACATCATGGAGATCATATCCCCTCTGCATAATATATGCTGCAAATTCAGGTGATGGTGTACCAGCATTCTTGCAGTAGTCAGTAATTAAAAGTTTCCCGCCAGGTTTCAACCATTTGTAAAACGATCTGAATAATGCAGGTTTAGCAAAGTTATAATGAATTGCATTTGCCACCAACCACAGAGAGCTCATAAGAGTTCCCAGATTCATTTTGCACGCGACATTCTTTGAATACCTGCAGCAATCAAAACAAATTTCTTGACTTAATTCGATTTAAACAGTGAGTCTATTTCTTTGAAGCTAACTTTGCCTCGAAATCAGAACTGCTGCAGGATACATGAAATTAATATGACACTAAAGACTGCTGACTCAAGTTTATGGGAGGTCTTGAATTGCCTTCCTCACAAAACTAACAAGCTAAGTAAGATTTCTGTACATACATATATTAAACAGAGAAAACAAAGAAGAAGATGAAAAACATGAAAGGATAAACCTTTGAGTAGAACTTAGGATCGCGATAGTGGATTGAGTTGCTTTGGTTCTGATTAGCACTTTCGTTAGCACAAGTCTCTCTAAAGTAAATAATGCCTCCTGGTTTCAACCATTTCACCATGCTTTGAACCATTTTTCTAACCTACAGTTCCAAAAGTAAAATACACTCCAATTATTAACACTGAGTACTATCAGAAACAAACAATACCTACACAGGTACAAGTTACTGGACACACCACTAGCCGAGTTCATTATAAGAATCTTATTCTCATTCATGTACAAGGATCACAAATTCACAATATGAAAAGAGGAAAGCCAAGCACCAAGATTACCTCATCATCAGAAAGATGCACAAGAAACGAATTAGCGAATATAAGATAAAAGGATTCTGGCTAAATGTCTAGATTAGGACATGAAACATCAGCAGAAATGAACTTCACATTTGGGTATTGTGCACTTATGCTTTCACTCTGCAACCAACACAAAGGATATTAGAATGATATACACAATAAATACAGTAATTTAAATTTAACAAGTAAAATTGCTGATCATGATTGATCTCACCTCAGTTTTCACACCCCCAGTGACATCAACAGCTACAACCTGGCCAGCCTTCCTGGCTAGTTCACCAATAAGATGACCAATACCCTCACCAATTTGTAGTACAGACTTTCCTTCATAAGGTGGAAGCGAAGGAAGTACCTGTATCCGTACAGGAGAGCATGTAAAACTGTACCAGTACATAAAACAGTACTGCATACATCCGTGATTCGTGAACAAGCCTGATTAAGGGCTCAAAGCTTGCCTAACAATAAATGAAGAAATGACTAGTTAACATGCTTTCTATGAATGACATGACTTTCTTTGACTCATTCACATTAATTAGCAAATCGATTGCATGGGGAGTATATTGTAAAATAGCCACACACCCTACTTTGGTTAGATGTCAAGTTTACAATTCATTGGTCAAAGCCTTTATACTCATAATAACTACCATGTAATATGATTGATATCTCAATTATTTATCCTTTTCATCTTTTTGTTTATTGAACAACTCCATTTTAAAAGTAAATTCACTACAAGTACATTAAATTATACAAGTACTTTGATACTCCGTTATCTAAGAATGACATCACAATTTGATGCTGATGAAGGGTATACTATAAATCAATATATATGCGCTGTAAATTGATCAAAATTCCAAAAGACATACACTAGTATTTACAAGTATAGAAAAAAAATACAGTATGTCAGTTTCCACTTACACGTGAATTCTTTACCAATAAATCAGTGTCGTTTTCAACTAACTCTAAATCCTCTTTCATAATTTTTTTTGATGATTTCAAGTAAGCTAGTTCCGAACCAAACCAGATCAATCTGATCTCAGTTGACGACTATGTCAGAAATTCTGATGCGGTTAACATAACTAAAAACCTCTTCAAACAAGGAGAGCATTCAATAATCAAGCTATGATTGATTAGGTGCATTACAACTAATTAGCTCTAGTATTACTATATTACATCTTTTTGTGTATTATAACAAGTTATGTATACTATGATCACATGAAAACATTACAATAAAATTACAAAAACAGCGGAAGAAATGGAAGTTTTTAACATACCTCAAGTTGAGCACTTTGAGGAGCCATATCTTGTCACAAAAGTAAGTGGAGGAGAGAGAAAATTAAAAAGGAAGGAGGACTAAGAACCGTTGATGGCGAGGCGTGAACGAGAGAAAGACCTTGATCTTCGGTTGAGAGCTCTTCCTCTCTGCTGCATTCAGCTGCAAAGCAAGCAGGGTACAAACAACTCTATATGGGAAAAGGGATCGCCTTAATAATAATGTGGAGAAAGGAGACAGTGGAGATCCTCTATTATTTTTGCTTATGCTTTTGAAGACTCGTCCTCATAGTTATAAGACATAAAATGCTGGTATTATGGCGCTAATTAATTAGTTGCGGTTTTTAAAAAAACATGGTAATGTATGATCGAGGTATGGAAATTCAAAATTTTTGTAAAGTTAAAACGAGTATTCGAGTAGTATGTACTCTATGTGGTCATTTGATTAAACTATGTATTCGAGTAGTATATACAAAGTTTGCTTCCCTACCTATTTAGGCTATTTTCTTAAAATTAATGGAACAAGAGAAATACTCTGTTTTCTTCCCAAAAAACAATGGAACAAGAGAAAAAGAGCTCACGGTATGAAGAATGAGAAGCCACATATAAATAAAATATAAAAAAAAAAAAAAAGTGACAGTTTCTATTAGCCTTCCAAATTTAAAGAGCCACGTCGATTTTCCATCAACCACGTCAATTTGGCATATACGAAAGTACAAATAAAAATGAACAAGAAAAATAAAGTGGTTAAAGCACTTCATTTTTTAAAAAATATTTTTGGTGCCAATTCATATAATAATACATGGTAATAATAACAATGAATAATTTCATTACAAATCTCATCGTAAAAAATGAATAATCTCATTAAAAATAAACTTAAAGAGAAGGTGTAATCTTGATTTCTTAAGGATAACTTGATAAGCAAAAGAACATTTTTTGAAATAACTGTGTTTGATCGGGAAATTATACAATTTGTGAATTAACATCGTATATGGAGATCGACGCCTATTGGAATTTTTTACATCTTAAATCCAAGATCCAATGTCCATTCTGCTTCGTTAAATCAACTACGAGTATTATTTTTATCAACGATTGGAATATTCTTATGACTACTTATCCTTTAATTTGAGGAATATAGCAGCCTAGCACAACTCCCTCCATCTAAAATTAATAGTCGAGTTCTTCGACTTTGAATCTTAACTTCTCCCATAGACATCCAAGAAGAGAAGATAACACATCTGCTTAGCTAAGATATATGTAAAAGGAATTGGCATAAAACTACGCTTATTACAAACAGCTCACACCATAAAATTGGTATGAAGAAGAAGTACAAACAGATCAAAGGCCACAAAGTATTTAATGATTTTATGTGTAAGATGGTTAAGGAGACTAATGAGCGATAAATCTGCGACTTTTTATACCTTTACACTTGCTTATGATACATTTATACAATGTCAATAGGGTTCTGCAACCAAAGAGATGCAACATAATGTTGATTATATAGTAACAAACTAACAAAGGTTCAGATATAAACTGACCAGCGATACTGCGATAATAAGTTTCTCACTTCATGTGACACTCTTCAAGAAAAAAACAGGGAAATTATATGCATCCGCACAAGCCAATCCCAAAAAATAGACAATTTGACAAGAAATTTTCAGCCAAATAACACGGACCTTTTTCTTTTCTTTTTTTTAAGGGAAAATAGCAAAAAAAAAAGAATTATGAATTAAACTGAAAGGATGATAAAAAAGAGAGATGTAGTTGGACAGCAAGTCACAACTTACAGAATACATAGACAACCCAACCAAATTCAACTAGAAACAGCTCAAAACTCCCCTGCATCCAGTTTACATGCCAAGCGACCTGAAAGTGTTGCAACAATCACCTAAGCCTGCAATTGATAGCATAACACAGTCCCACCAATCTTTCTTATGTCCCTGCTTCCAACAACCATACATACAAGGCAACATGGGGAAGAAAAGGAAGAGAGAATGGAAACTTTGAATCTCTCCAGACAAGAAACCTTTTCAGCTCATGCAAAGAGGAAATGTTCCACTCCTTCCTCCTTATGCTACAATGACTATAAGAACAACCAGGAGAACGATCGCAAAGATTACCAAGAGCAAGCAGGTCTGCATTCAATAAACAATTGTCATCAGAAAATGAGAAGACAAGAAAACAATTTAAAGACTTTACAAATGTACAAGAAATGTGTATGTGACAATCCCCACTTGCTTATTGATAAGATGTATCATAAAGGACAAGGTAAACTCATACGTAGTATTAGCTAAAAGTGAAAAAGAAGAAAATGTTCAGTCTCACCACAACACTTCGATGCAATTAGCCAGTGTTAGGGCTACTGGTTATATTGCTGAGGGTGAACTGTATTGTTGAGTGGTGCCTTAAACTGCTCAAGGGGTGACTTATATAATAATAGGGTGGTTTTTTCTATAATTGAGGAGCAATTAGTTACTTGTATATAATGGGCAATTTGCTATATTGTTTAAAGGTGACAGAAAATATGCCACATAAGCGGTGAATTGACGAGTTGTTGCACAATGCACACTTCATCCACTTAGCGTAAAACTTGTCTCACCCAAGAGCAGCTGTTAAATATGTTGGATGACGATTGACGTTCAAGTATGATCCATCAATTAACTATATATTTGTTCAAAAATCTAGAGTTTCATTCATAAGCAACAATGAAAATAGCCTGGCCAGTCAAAATAAACGAACATCATTAGTAAAAACACAACGCACCAGTGATGAATTCGATCTCTGGGTTTTGGATGCCTTTCCGAGATGGGATCTCGCCTGTGCAGTGGCTGCATGAGCATTCTCAACATTGGACCCAATATCATCTGTGCAAAAGAATCATTATATTAATACTATAACACATTGTATACCGATTCAATGGTAAGCAGTAGCAGACAACTTACCAATCATAGCTCCTTGATCGTGGACAAGCACTGCAAGATCTTTGAAGATCTCATTTACCTCACCAATTTGCTGCTGAATTTCCTGTATTCCTTGCTCTCTTTCCTCAATGACAGCTTCATTAAAAGATATCTCATTGTCCAACAGTAACACATCTTGTCTGCACGACACCAAGAAAGTTTAGGTCATTGGGCAACTAAGTGGCTGTTTTTTACTTCGTACATCATGATTTATAGCAATTTATTAACATCAATTTAATGCTTCATCCATGCAACAACTATGATAAGTCGCTTTTTTTTTTTAGTCTGTTATCATAATTCATGACAATTGACAATCCTATTTTATGTTGTAGCGAAGGCAAACTTGCAAAATCAGATGATGCTTGACAACATACCCAGAAGGAAATTTTCGGTGTCATGTTGCAACTTGCAAGGACTTCATCAGTACCCTCACTCACATCTAACAACTCCTGCCAGAGAATTTGTTTTTCTCCATTTAAAATTTTCAAGTCATTTTGAGGGTTGTGCTGATATATATTAATATGAGGATACTGGCATGATGCTGGGTACTGGGTACAGACTTTGAAACTAGACAGACTATAGGCAATAACCCCAACCTGATGTCAGAGAACCTTATTGTTTTATACAATCCAATGACTAAACAATGACAACTGGCAACTTTTCAAGTAATCATTCAATAAATTACATCAAAACCCATGATAATTCTCATAACTATATTACCAAATGAAAGAAATATCAAGGTACTAGAACCAGGTAATAGGACTACTTAAAATCCTGAAATAAGAATTTGGCAGCTGTAATAAAAGAATAAGCATTTAGTTTAACACAAATTTAAAAGTGGATCTTCACCTTCTAGCTTCCACAAGAAGAGCCCGCTGCTCCGGCGTCTTATCTGAATTCACATCAACTTCACTAGCTGTGTAACTACAACAGAAGGCAAAGAACACTAGTTTAGTCACCAGTGTAATCTTTTATTACAAGCAACAAGTAGCTGAAACAAAAGACAGTCAGTAAAATATAAGATCAGTAGACAGTACAAAAAGTTCTTGTCTTTGTTTACAGCAAACTAGAAAACATGAAACAAACATGAAAAAACGACAATAGCTACTTGTGAATTACGGACAATAATGCTCCTCCATATTTGACATAAACGAAACGCAAAGATGATCCTGAATAACAAACTTTTACTTAGGCGTAATATCTGAATGCCATGCAAGTAGTAAACATGCAATTTGACAAAAACATTAAGTACCTAGAAGGAAGAACAGCCTGAGGAACAAAAGGGGTATATGCTGTTTCCCGCTCTGCTGCAAGACGTTGAGCCTTCTGGAACTCCTTCAAAACTGCTTGGAAATCTTTTGCAAGTTTAGCATCAGCTATCTTCTTGTTTGCCTAAATACATGAAACGAGAGTGAAATAAAATTTTAGCTCAGAAGAGTGTAAATACCCAATTAAGGAAGGAACACACTCAAAGAACCTGAAGTGTAGAAAATAAACTTACACTGATATTACTGTCATGATCAGCCTCACTTGCTTGCTTGAGTTTAGCTGAAGTGTCCTTTACTAATTGCCCAATATGTAACCTTGTTTTGTGGCTATTAACAGGATGAAACAAAGTTCAGAGAAGACTAATTCAAAATGAAAAGCACAGTCACATGTAAACAGTGAAGGAGGGCAAGTCATGCTATATATTGAGAAATAGCCCACATAATGTAGAAAAGTTTTTAAAAATAGGACTAGTCTCAACCTCCCATTAGTATCAAGAGATACCAGAAAGTAAATTTTACATTCAACTGTTCAGAAAACTAGAACAGTACCAAATGAAAATCAGTGCAAAACCAAAGAAGCAGAAACAGTGTACATGACAATGGCATATAGAACGAATCTAGTAGTTTGACTAATCTCTATGGTCCCCAGGCATAGTTACTTTGTCACTCCTCACTTCCATTCAATGGAATTAACTCTAGTCATTCCAATAACTGAGGATTGGAGGACTACCATTTTGATGATTTTTTTTTTTTAACATTACAGAAGAAAACAAGGAGGAGAAGCAGCACAATCCTACACCTGAATTGCTAATTAATGAAAATGTGCCTGCTTTCTTTTTTTCAAACAGATTCAGACAAAATCACACAAATATAAGACAATTTCAAACAAAAAAAATTCAGACAAGATCAGATAATTTCAAATAAGTTCAAATATATTAATTACAAACAAAATAAGTTGAACCAAAAGTAGCCTAAGGCCCTTAGCATCATCTTTTACAGAAATAAACAAGTAAATACTCCAAATGCATGAATCAAGGGCAAACCAATTTCATGCTTGATAAAGTTGAAATGAGCAGCATTTCTCCATTCATTTTGCCTATTCTAGCAAATAAATTATCCAGTATGTGCTAATAAATTAATAGGGTCCTTATAAGTTTCTAGAACCAGCCTTGTAAACCATGTAAAGAATCTACAGATGCCACGAATTATTATCCTTGAAGGTTTTTAAGATAAATAAAAAGAGTTACGGTAGACAAGAAAAGCAAGCGCAGTGAACCTTGATGAGTATCCACTGGAGACAGGGAAAAAATCTGTTGCCTCAGCAGCCAAACACTGCAATTCAACCATCTGAATCCCACATGAATCACTACGAATGGAATCGTAGCTCTAGGAGTCTAGGTTTCCGTTATGTAAAACAAAAAATCTCAGTGGCAGCAATGTATCTTTCTTTAAACCAAACTTAAGCCACTTAACAGTTAACACAACCTCAATCATGCTTCCCGAGCAACTAAAATTCTAGGTCAACGCCAAATATCATAACTTCTATAAAATTGCCTCTGCAAGAATAAATCAACTAACTTACACCCATTACTAGATCCATCACACAAGCCACAACATGTAACTGCAGAATCTCACTAATTTCAACCAACCCCTGAATTGGAACATGCAAAAGGAGCTCCTCAACTCATAACCATAATTAATTAACCTACGGATGAAACCAAAATCTCACCTACCGAAGTTCATCCAATCAAGTTACCTTGTACCCCCAAAGGTCCTAGAGTAAAAAACTTGTTAACCAGAGAACTGGTTCTTATAACCACAATCATCACAAACCCTGCCATAGCTCAACTGACAAAACCCATCCATTTCACAACAACAACATCACACATTTCACATGTTTCAACCGATAGCATAGCAAACAACAATGGCACAATACACCATAACCAGAAAAAGAGCTTAATCCACACAAATTACAACAAAAACCAGTAAAAGTGACAGCAGAATCGCTTGTTCGTTGGCAAAATAATAAACCACTACAAATATAACCAACCAAAATTCACATTGAGCTTAACGCCTTAACCTAGCCAAATTACCACAAAACTCACAGAATTGCACAGCATAAACCTAACTAAAGCAATCAAACCTCAAACAGAGCTAAACCCAGAAAAATTAACACAAAACCCATCATAATTCACACATACCCAAGCAATATTAACCACAAAATCACCCAATTTACAAAATCAAAACGGCAATTCCCCAAAGTTTGACCAAAATAAATCACATCAAATCACAACACATCAAAAATACCACAAAATGTACCAAAATTGAGGGTAAATTGAGAAGACATACAGTTTTTCACGAAGTTGAAGGGTGTCTTTGGGGGTGCCTAGGGTATTAACAAGGCGTTGAAAAGAAGAAACAGCGGTATTAATCTGGAAGATTCCAGAAGCGACGGACTGAGTTGAGTCTTGGTTTGCATTTATCAAATCACGTCTCGACGCCAATGGCCGACGACCCGCTTCAAGATCTTGGAAGCTCATCTCGATTTTCTCTCTCCTCCCCAATTTCCCCTTTTTCCTCTTCAATCAATCCTCCCAAACAAGGAACAAATTTGGGGGATTTGATTAAAAAAAGGATCGGAAATTCTGGGAAAACTTTTTCAGAATTGCAGGAAAAAGTTGCGATAATTGAGGAAGTTGAAGAATGTAAAAAGGTTTTTTTTTTTTTTTTTTTAATTTGTTTTAATTTTTTAATCGTGGAAAATTGAGGGGTTCCCGCCGGCCAGGTGAAGCCAGGTCTTACGTGGACCCGCGGAGTTACACGTGGCAGGAATGTGGGGAGTTTGTGAATTTTGTAATCCAACTAGGTTAAGACATCTGTCGTGTAGTGGTCAAGTTTGGGCGGTTTGTGAATTTTGTAGTTCAACTCTCAGCTGGCTACAAATTTTTTTTTTTTTTTTTTTTTTTTTTTTTTTTTTTTTTTTTTGCAAGGAGAAGAATCCTATTGGATCGGAATGTCACAGGTTCACCCGATCAAGATTAGTGGGCTAGACACTTTAGAAGTGAGGGGGAAGGATAAGGGAATCTCCCAACATCAAAGTGTCTCTAATGGAATTTGATCCCACCTCACAACCTCTTATACAAACGTAATAGAACAAGCTTGGCTACAAATTGTTTGGTTTGTTTGAGTTTTAGGAGTATTTGAACTTCAAGTTGCATAATATGACAATGGAATGACAATGTACAGTTGTATTTATAAGATTTGTTTGAGATGTTGTGACTTGTGAGTGATGTGTTAATAACAAGTTGAGCTCAAGTTTAGAGTAGGTATTTAAATTCAGAAGAGGGAATTGGAACATTTAAATACAGTCTAATTCAGGTTATTATTGTTTGGGTTAGTTAGATCATCAACAATTGTATTGTCAATATGCGTGTCTAAATAAAATAGACAGCACATTCGAGTTGACCTGGTTCAAATTAAAATTATGTCAAAATTGGCTAGTTTAATTTCGATTATAGGTTGCTTGGGTTTCAAATAAAGAATTTTGGATCAAGTAATTGGGCATGGATCAATTTTGACAAACTTAGGGTTTGTTCTCTTTAGCTTAATTTCAGTTCAGTTCAACTCCAATCAGTTCAGTTTATTTCAGCTCAAGTTTGTTGGGGGCAACATAAAACCATGCCAAATGAGCTATGTAAAAATAAAAAGGGTTTTTCTATATAATAACTTTTTTTTTTTTTTTTTTTTTTTTTTTTTTTTTTTTTTTTACTTTTCTACGTTGTGCCCCAACATATATCACTTTCTACACTGTAACTCCAATATATTTTTTGTTTCCATACGGTAACCTTGCCGTTATCCTGTCGTTAAAAAATTCAGTTAATGGGGCTCACTCTCCATTATTAATATTTTTTTTATCGATTTGTGCGTTGAAAAAATATTTCGTCATAGGTTTTGGGGGCTATTTTGGACCTTAGGAAACCAAATTGAGCTCAGATTTGACAAAAAAATAACGTAAATGCCTCGTTTTGTGTGTTAAAATGTGAACACGTAAATCGAGACATTTAGTCAGAAGCCCAATTTCTTAATCAACTAAATGCAAGTGGAGGCTTTGAGCTTGCATGTCAAGTTTATCCACCCATATGCCATATCCATGAACTAACATCGATAAACAGTTACAAAAAAATAATTTTCGGTATAATTTAACTAAGTTACACTTTGTATATGTATGTGGATGACACAAAGTCATAAATTAAGAACTACTAATGACCAAAGGTGAGTAATTTGACATAAAAACAAATTTCATATCATCAGTCTTATAAAAAAACTCCTTTTTTTATTTTTATTCATGTAATTGTACCACATAATTCAAGTGAAGAAGGTGATTTCCTCCCTAACACCTCTTCAATTAAATTCAATAAAAATTAGCTGAGAATGCAATTAATAATTAAAAAGTAACTATGTTAGTCAGTAAAATAGAGGTGAAGACAAAAGACAAAGATTCAAACAAGACTGTAAAAAGAAAAAAATTAAAACAAAAGGTAGGTCCAATCCTACCCTTTTTCGTAACCGCGTGTCGTAGATTTCATTCTTACCGTATTATTACGCATATTAATTTAATTACTCTTCCATAAATAACCCAAAACCGTTGATTAATTACATAATTAATTAAAATAAAATAAAATAAATAGTCCGTATCGTTCGATCGTGCTTAAATGAAAAAGTGAACTCCCCCACCCACAACTCACGTGCTTCACTCGCCGGCAAAACTAAACCTTTATTGAGCCTTCCCCTTGAATTCATATTCTTCTTCTTCAAAACTCCCCCTCCTCTTTCTCTCTCCTCTTCCATTACATTTTCTCTCTCTAAAACCTCTTTTTCTTCCTTCTATTACAAAAATGTCGGTAAGTTTTCATTCATCCTATTTCTCTCTCTTCATTCTTTGTCGTTGTTAATCTTATTGTTTTCGTTTCGATTAATTTCGTCGTTTTTTTTTGTTTGCGGTTTTTTAAAATTTGTTCGTTCGTTAATGTTAGATCTGAAAATGTTTAGATTCGTTTTTTTTTGTTGTTTGTGTGAATGTGTGATCTCTTCTGGTTGATTTGTAGTGATGAAGAAATGTCATTGGTTTTGTTTGACTAGTTGTTTTTAACTTTTTATAAAATATCATGTAATGTTGGAAAATTTGCAATTAATCAATTTACCTACCTAATTAAAATATGGAATATAAATATCGTCACTTTTAATTGAATTATAATATATGCTTTTGGTCATTATTGATTGATTCAGTTTAGCTGATTAAAATCAATCGATTAATTTTATTGCCCATTTGAAACAAGTAGTCATGTTTACGTTTAGAATATAGAAATGAGCTTGATTTTATCAATTTTGACATGTATGGCGTATGGGCCTGAGCCTGCCCATTCAATATTTAGGATTAAGCCCGGCCCAATAGCGAGTGTAAACCATTGGAGCTTGGGAAGGTCAAACTCGAACTTGGTTATGGTCACTAACTCGAACTTGGGACCTTAAGGTCATTAAATGGGTCTTTGCCACTAGAACAAGCTATGGTTGTTTAATCATCCTTAGGCTTAATTGTTATCTTCACATTTGTAGGAAATGTATTATAATCAAATATAACAAAATTTTTACACTGATTTATGAAATGTTCACTGAAAAAAAAAAATAAAAAAATTAATGAATTATAAAATGTGATTGATTGAAGATGAGGTGAAACAGAACAAAAATGGTTGAGATATGCTTTCTTCACGCAAAGCTGTGCTCTTTTTTCTATTGGCTGACCTTGTATAAAATGTCAATCGAGGGAAGTTTTGAACTTTGAGATGCTAGTTAAGAACTGTATGTGTTTCCTTAAGATAATAGTTTTAGCAAATGACCCTTCCCCTTTTATACACGCATAGTTGTGCACACACACTAAAAAACATCTACCGCCTTGTTTTAGCTAGAAATTTTTCGTATGCAGTCGTATTGAACCATTGTCATTTTAATATTCTGACTAAATGAAGGCGTTGTGCAGTTTTTAAGTGTAGGCTTACATGGTATTCATGTGCCGTCTTTTGCCAATAAATGGCCATTAGGAAATAAGGTTGTGGTTTTCTTGATGGCATGGTATCAAGGTGCTGTTTACTGGTTGAGCAATATTGCTTGTATTGCTGTTAATTGCATTACATGAATCTATGTGTGAGACACCACTTACCCACCAGGGTATATTTCCTTCTGTGTTAAAATTGCTTTTATCATTATATCCAATTGAATATTGGGGCTTGAGATTTGAGAAATTAACTTCTTTGATGCAATTGTGTTCCTAGTTGCAAGTTTTAATTATTAATCTCTTTAATTATGATATACCCCTAGAGGGAAAACAAGAAGAGATTAATTTTGGTGTTAGTTCTCTCATATTTGTCTTTAGATATCCTTTGGCGTGTTGTACACCATGTGATAACTTCATGCATTTTTGGCATAAGTGTCATTCTGGAGTATGATCATTGCACATAATCTTTCTTCTAAAAAATATGAAAAAGATTTAAACTTGTATTATTATATCTTTCATTTCAGGCTAAGACTGTTAAAGTCAGCAATGTTTCTCTTAAGGCATCTGAGCGAGAGCTCAAGGAGTTCTTTTCTTTTTCCGGTGATATTGTATATTTGGAGATGAAGAGGTAGATTTTCATTCACCTTTAACTTTTGGGTCGTGGTTAGCTTATGCACAATATGAATTTGTGTACTTTTGCAGTGAAAATGAAGAATCCCAAACTGCCTATGTTACCTTCAATGACTCACAGGGAGCCGAAACTGCTGTTTTGCTTACGGTAATTTCCTTGCTTATGGTAGATTATCTAGACATTCTAGAAATAAATTAGCAGAACATGTAAAATCTCCTATCTCTGTTTTGGCTGTAATGTTGTGACACTCTTGGAGTAAATAAATGCTGACAAACTGTGAGCTATATGTAACTGCTAGCGTATGATGGATCTCCAAGTTGAATATGCATAATGTATACTCTGATGTTTGCATATGAGATAGAGTGTAAATTTTGATCCAAAGCTAACAGTTTCCAAGTGACTCTTGAGTTGCTTGTGCTTGGTGCATTAATTGCCATATAGCAAAAACCAAGTAAATTGGGTATCAATGTTAATATTCTTCTGTGATCTTTTTTAGAGCAAGGAGCTTTGTACATTTGACTTTGTCTCTTTAATGGTGTAAACTTCTTGCTATATCTGCCTGGTATCCTGGGTGCTTTTGTCTTCTGCCTCATCTTCCTCTCTTTTTCCCATTTGCATGCATGTTAATGGTGTAAACTTCTTGCTATATGCTTTACCTATAGCATGCTAACATGCTACAATAACTATATAAGACCACAATTACACTGGTTCATGCCTCCACAGTTTTGATGCAGATCTATGTAGTTCATCCACCGAGAGCATGCTCTATATAAATCCTTTGTCCTTTAATTATTTTTGGTGTTAGTTTCATAGCAGCAATGCAGCATTCCAAATCATTTATATACTCTATATCTGGTGAAAACCCCCAGCTGATTTCTTACCTCGATTTCCAAACCTCTTTACAAACTGATTGCTGTTGAGATCCTTATTGTACTTTATTTTTTTTGTCAGTTGTAATTTTTTTTAAAAATATTTTACACTCCGTATTATTTTATTATGATTAAGATTTGTTAGTGCTTAGTAGTCTATCAATTCTATTATCAAGAGTAATCTCGGTCACCGAATTTATGTGCTTTAATTGTAAGCCCCTTGATCCAGATTCTTAGAGAGAATGAACATGGATGAGCCAGAGATGTTTCTCCGCCAAGTAGAGAGGACGAAATCATGTATTAGGATAGTAGCATGCTATGGTAATTAGGTATCCTCCAGATAGCGTGTGCATGTATTTAGTGAATTTAATGACAACACACATGATTATCACCAATTTGTGAGCTCTTGTATGAATATTCTGTTATTCTCACCATTGATGGAACCTTTAGGTACTCTTTTTTAGTTGGTATGATTTTAAAATTAACCTGGTAAGGCTGCAGTTGGTTATTTATTTGTCACATGATATGCTTAACTTTGTGCTGATGTTCTTCTTTATTTCCTTGGACAGTAGTAGTTTTCAATGAATGCCTATGAGAAATGATTTTTTCCTTCTGCTTTTGACTATTTTCCGAGGGAATTTACCATTAGCATTATAAATATGGCGTTGGATTACCATAATCAATCAACAGGGGTACTGGTTCACTTTATAAAGTACTAGTATACCCTTGAAATTGGTGAAGAAGAGGCCCCTTCACAATTGTGTCCCTCCCTACCTTTGGTTCCTCAATTTTTTTTTTTTTTTTTTTTAATTTTTTATTTAAATTGGGGAGTTAGTTTATAGTTGGTATCATTATTTCACTGGATGCCACTTGTAGGCATTGTGACTACGAGGTCACTTGTAGGCATTGATGCTTTTTATGTCCGGCATTTTAATTTAGTCACTTGAAGCGGCCTGCTTGTGTTATTGACGTCTTCTTCTAACCAATTTGTACTTGTGCCAGGGAGCAACAATAGCTGAAAAGACAGTGACAATAACTTTGGATCCAGAGTACGAGTTGCCTCCCGCTGCTTTAGCACCGCCAGCTGTAAGAAAAAGCTCGTGATTTCAAAATGTCCTTTGTCCCATCTGAATGGTTTGAGCTTTTCCCAATATTAACTTTTGGTTGGCAAAATTTACAGGATGCCCCTGGAGGTGCTCAAGGTGCTCTGCGAAAGGCAGAGGATGTCGTTACCAGCATGCTAGCCAAGGGTTTTATCTTAGGGAAAGATGCTGTTGGCAAGGCAAAATCCTTAGATGAGAAGCATCAGCTTACTTCAACAGCCTCTATTAAAATTGCATCTCTTGACCAGAAGATTGGTCTGACGGAGAAGATTAGCATGGGTACTTCTGCAGTTAACAACAAAGTGAAGGAGATGGATCAGAAATTCCAGGTTTCTGAGAAAACAAAATCAGCATTAGCTGTTGCTGAGGAAAAAGTCAGCACTGCAGGGTCCGCCATAATGAAGAACCGCTATGTGCTTACTGGTACCACCTGGGTAACTGGCGCTTTCAGCAGGGTGACAAAAGCAGCTGGTGAAGTTGGGCAGAAGACGATAGAGAAAGTTGGAATGGCGGAAGATGAGCAGAAGAGGAAAATGGTGGATGACTTTGCTCAGGTCCATCTATCAGAATCCGACTCCCCCAAGGCTCCATCATCCCCTAAGTCTTCATCATCACCCAAGGATTCTTCCCCGAGTGAGAAACAACCTACAAAGCCTGAGCCAGTGCAAGGTTTGATCCTTTAAGATGTGCCTCATTGTATATATTTTTGACCCAAGAATTGTTTACCTGTTATCACGGTTATTGCCTCTACTTTCGGTAGTAACCAGTGTAAACGAAACTTACTTTATAAGTGGATATTCAACTATTTCTGGGTCTTTACCATCCTTTGTTTGCACGCTGATGGACTAAACATTTTGATGGTATTGGTCAGTCTTTTTGTTTTGGGGATAGTTATGTTTTACTTATATTTAAGTGTAAATCGAGCTTTTTCTTTTTTTTTTGAAAGAAATCAAGCTTTCTTCTTTATTGACAAGTACTCAACATTTTTTCTCCATTATAAGGGAATATATGATTGAGAAAGAGAAACTTTTGAAATGTACTTAGCCTTATAGGCCAGAATTCGGATGAATACTCTCTTCTGGACAAGGTGTTTTTTATTTTATTTTATTATAATTTATAAAGTGTTTGGTAGGGTTATCCAAAATTTGAGTTTAATCTCATTTATATCTATATCATTCGTACAAACTATTTGGAAATTGAAGAAATATAGCATTGCAATAACAGCATAATGGATCAAATTATGAAATTTACCAAAAATTTAAGAACCAACGTAGACGCTAGTGTTGAAAATTTGAAGTGAATAGTGAATACACCTCCAAATTTAGAAAGGTAAAGTCTATTCCGAACTATAACTATTCAAACAAGCTTCCATTTTATTACAGGCACTCTTCCTAGTTCCTACCTATGTATGCCCTTTTTAAAAAAAAAATTCCAATAAAAAGGATATTTACTTGCCTAAAATAATCTAAGGAAACCAACCTTAATTAGGATTAGGATAATTAATTTTATAAAAACCAAAAATTAATAGGCCGCAGATAAGTTGAAAAGCGGCTCAAGGCATATAGTGAAATCTTTAAATAACCCACCAAAGTCATCAATACAAGTGCCCTTAAGTTTCAAGTTAATTTATCTATTAAAAAAAAAAAAAAAAAAAAAAAGGTTATCTTAAGTTTCTTGCCTGAAAAAAATTTTATTTTATGAAAAAAACGTACTTGTATTAAATCTTCTCACCCTTGCTATTTGCTATCAAATCAAACATGGATAGTGGAAATATCTACGCCAATGCTGTGGATTACTATGTAACTCGAGCATATATTGCATTGTTTCTCTTAGGATTGTTTGCTTTCATAGCTGTTCACCTCTTAGAACTCTACCGCTGTGTATTCGAACCAGCCACAATAACACATAGCTATGACTGCAAAACTATTGAATTGAATGAAGTGGTAGTCATTGTAGACGAACAAATGATAAAGGAAGTGAGCAAGAATTGCACTGTATGCGCGATTTGCTTGGAGAAATTAGACAAACAGAACAACACTCGTAAAAGAAAGAGTGTTGAGAAAGGAGAGTCTAATAATAAGTGGGTTTTGAAGCAATGTGGTCACAAATTTCATGAAACTTGCATGATCCCTTGGTTTTATGGAAATTATTCTTGTCCTACTTGTCGTAGGGTTTTGCCTAAGATGTGGTATCCTTTAATACCTATTGAAGAAATAAGCATTGAACCATGATTTATCAAAGAAGTGTTAGATATGCTACATTGTGTTGAAAGTATATTGTTAAACCTAGAGGTGTCCCATTAATCCATTATGTAACCTAGTTTACACGAGATTTTTTTTTTTTTTTTTTTTTTTTTTAAAAAAAGGTGACTTGGTTTGGTTTGGTCTGATTTGGCAAATCAACTAAATTGTATTGTATTGTATTTTTTTGCAATATTATAAAAATTGAAGATATTATTGGTCAAAATCATGTCTTATAACATTGGATGAAAAATAAAAAATTACATTTTTGATAACAAAACGAATAGCGTTAATGCATATGTGGAAATATACAAAATACGGTTCATGAATCATGATCTTACAATACTAATAGGGAGAAATAATAGATGATATGATTATTGTCTAAAATAAATAAATATAATCAATTGTGGGGGTATGAATGTGGAAAGCAACACATTTATTGTTGTTTCCTTCACATAAATGTGTTTTTTGATGTCCAAATAAGGGCATTATAAATTACAAATGGGTAGGCGGGCGGGCGGGGGGGTGTTTCAAGGGTGGACTTCTTCGAACCACATCGAGTCTAAGTCATTATTGGTACATAGATGTGAATGTTACAAGACAAATTTGGTATTTCCAATTGTTGTACATACATTGGATAGGATTGATATATATATAGGTTATCAGATTGTTAGGGAAAGAAATCAAGATCAAAACATTTCTTAACAAGGACAACCATTGATGTCAAGAGCAATAATTCAGAAGATCTTTCCAAAATGATTCTCTAGTACAAGTGATGAATCTCATGAATGCTCTTTGTGCCTCCATTTATAAAAATGTTCATAACATGAATAAAAATCCCTAATGCAAACAACAAAAGCACTGATACAAAAGTTTGTGTGCAAATATATTACCTTTTGATCGTTTTGATGTTCAAATCTTGCCAAGAAGTTTGTGCATGCAAATCGGGATGCAAATCGGTATGTTCTGAAATTTTGTTGATGTTTTTGTATCTTATGTAATATACTAATATTGTGTATTTGTGTATGTATATAATTACATGGATTTAGTATCATAGTATCTATAATTTTATTTTTTTTTTGTTATCAAATTTTCAGTGCAAAGCAATGGCTACTAAACTTACCAATGAAGTGGAAGGAAACTCTCAAATAGTGAAGAACCTAGACGGTTGGAAATTCCCTAAGATTTCTGTTGATCAATTGTACAAGAGAAATATATTTAAGATATTTCCAACCTATGTTGTAAGAGATTTCGAGAAAACCATTTCATTGAAAGCCTTGAACCAAGATGTATCAACTAAATTACTATCTAGGGATGTCCTAAAGGGTTTTATCAAGAGGCAACATAGGTTCATGCACTTGGGATTGGTTCAAATAGCCGTCAAGCCTCTAATTAGAGATGGCTTAGGAGGTCCGATAGTTGTGTGTCTTAGAGACGCGAGGATCTCTAATTTTGAGAACTCTTTGCTAGCGCTTGTGGAATCAAATTTGTCCCAGGGTCCATTATATTTTAATTGCTTTCCTAGTTTTTCGGTATCTTTAAATGATGCTTCTTCGCTAGAAGCCCTTACTCTATGTGTTAAGACCGGAGGAGTACCTTTAGCATTGACATACAGGGTGGTGTGTAAGGCGATGGAGAATTTAAGCTCAGATGCATTGAAGGGACCGATATTGGGAGATACAACTTATTTTCAACTGGACACTGGAATTCAAACCATAATTAAGTGGGATGAAGTGCAAATCCCAGAGTCGTGGACTTGTACATCAGATCCTTGAGCAAATGATCTTTCAGATGGTCCTGTACTGTGATCATGTCATGTAGAGTTTTCATCAAATTCAAATTATTCTACTTGGTAGATGATGTTAAAGACATTATTGGATCTCATGCTATGAGCCTATGAATAAATCTTAGTAATAGTCGGTATAACCGTTTTTTTTTTTTCCATTTTTTTCCCTATATTTAAAGATATACTTTGTATACTTCTGGCCATGGGCGGATCTTAGGGGGTTCATTGAACCCCCAGATTTTTTGAAAAAAAATAATAAGTTTTTGATTTTTTTTTTTTAAAAAAAAAGAAAAAACAATAAGGTTAAATTTTTTTTTTTTTGTGAAGTAAATATACAAATATGTAACTCTAGCATATTGGTAAGGGAGTGACTATTAGTGTAGTGAGGCTCCTCTTGATCATGGGTTCGAGACCAACCACCCTCATTTTTTTTGTTTTTTTTTTCCTTTCGATTTCTTCCGTTGTTCTTCATGAGTTAGTCCATAGTTGGGTCAATAATTTTAGGAGTAGTATGTTGGTCATTTTGTTAAGTTAGAGAGTCAAATGAACTTAGAAGTTAATGAGTTTATTTAGTGGGTTTAATCATGGCATTATACTTTCATTTATTGGGGACTTGGGATTTTTGTTTTTCCTGTAATATTGATTTTTTGCAATATAATTATAGATTTATCACTTATAGAAGTAGTAATGTTTTAGCACGCTTTCAAAGTATAAAACTCGAAGAATGCTTTTGTAGAGTTTTTTTATTTTTTTTATTTTTTTTATTTTTTTATTTATTTTTTTTATTATTTTGTAAATGTTTAATCCATCCATTTATAATAAAAAATTTGAACTTATATATTGAATATTTAATTAATATATGAGTATCGTTTGTTTTTTAAGATTCCAGTTCGGAATTCCTGGATATGCCACTGCTTCTGGCTACTTATTTTGTCCCTTAAAATTGAAAAATTGTATTTTATATAATACATGTCTTGATGATTGTACAAAAATCAAATAGGACAAAGGAATAGGAATAGAGTGAAATTGCCAAGAAAGAGAAAAGCAATTAAACAATGTTTAAGCACATTATATCTTGAGCATCTTTACATTAAAAAATTGTGATAGACAAAGAATAGTAGAATACCATGTATTAGGAGCCCCTTGTTTTACCAATAATTTATGTTTCTTAGCATCTTAAAGTCATACACTATTGGGGCACCAATTCAGGGTTTAATGCTTTTGTTTTGAAAACAGTTTGAGTATTCTACCCTTGATCTCCCTTAATTTTTTGATAAAAGAAGTAAATTAATCTTCTTTGTGTCATTATATACATTTCAGGAAAGATCAATGGCTACTGAGCTTGTCGATGATGCAGAAGAAGGCACCGAATTTCCTAAAATCCCGGTCAATCAAGTGTACGATTGGTGTATAGATAACAAGTTCTTGGAGGATCAAACTGGTTATTCCTATTGGTCAAAATTTAAAGAATTATGTGGGATATTTCCTAGTTATGCTCTAAAAGATTTTGAACAATCTATCACATTGAAAGCCAATACTCAAAATATATGCACAAAACTACTAAAAGGTTTTATCAAGGAGCAAAAAAGGAGTTTACACTTGGGTTTGGTTCAAATAGCTATTATGCCATTACTAAAAAATGGCTATTTAAGAGCTCCTATCAAAGTTTGTCTTAGAGATGCTAGATTTTCAAACTTCCAGGAATCCTTGTTAGCACTTGTAGATACAAATCTATCTCAAGGTTGTTTTTATTTTAATTGTTATCCGGATATATTCTTTTATTTGAGCCACGCCGAGTTCTCTGTGGATGCCCTTACTTTACATGTGTTGATGGGTGATATAGATGTAGTATTGTCATACAGGGTAGTATGTGAGGTGATGGAACATCCACGGTACAAATTTTCGAGCCGGACTTCAGGAGAAACAGATTATTTTCAAACGATTACTGGGACTCAACACACGACTAAATGGAATCATGTGCATATTCCGGATTATTGGGTTTTTCCCACTGTACTGGAGGGTTAAGCTAGCTAGCAGAGATATCGGAGTTCAGTTGAGGCGCTTCGAGGAGGCCGTGTGATGACTGATAAGGTTTCCATCAACTAGAGAAGCAGATCAGAAAGTTTATATTCAGTTTCTGACTTTCAGTACTGTTTTGAGTAGCCAAGCATGTTGTATTAGTCTTTTTTCAGATGTATAATAACAAATTAACAACACTATGCTAATAGAACAATAATAGTGTTTTTATCACACACTACATTTTAGCTACACAAAAAAAAAAAAAAAAAAAAAATGTTTATTATTTTCTACTAGTTCATTTATAATTATCTGTCTATTACTCTATTTTGAAGTAGAACAGAACTTGGATCTTTAAATTGTTTAATTTCTTTCCTTTCAATTTGAATAAAATTAAATGAATTCATCACTATTCCTCTCTCCTCTTTATTTTTGTCTTGGACCAAATTCAGATGTGCTTATATCATACATTATACTCATCACTTTTCTCCAATGTAAGTATGACCTCATTAGCATCCAGTAGAGTGACGTTCTCTGGAATTTCGCCGAGTGACGTACCACGCAGAGGTCTACATCCTTGACCCTGGTTCATCCATCCTCTCTCTTTCAGTAAGTGCTAATGTGCTATGCTAAAGAAAGGAGTAGACTTTAGGAAGACCTTATGACAACAGTGGCGGACCCAGGAATTTTCGACTGGTGAGTCACAATCGATAACCAAATATGTAAAAAAATTTTTTTACCAAAATTCCTAAGAAAAATTATTTACAAAGATCATCCAAATAGAAAATTGACAAGATTACAATACTAATTTATAATTAACAAGCTTAAAATTGACCTAAAATAATAATCACAATAATTAACAAACTAATTTATTTATTTAATTTTTTTTTTAAGAAACTTAATAATTTTTTTGGGCCCTGGTGAGTCATTTGACCCACCAGGCACAAAGGCAGGTCCGCCGCTGTATGACAAGGACATAAGAAATGCGAAGGTAACTACAATGGTAGGAAACAAGATAAAATTGAGCCTTTTTTGTCTAAAAGAAAACCACTAAAAGAATGCCAAGGACAATGATTAAAAGTTAAATTATTTTTTTATTAGTAATTGTCTAATTGATTACCATGTAGCTGCTTGGAAATAAACATAGAAAAATTCTGTACTAGGAGGAAAAATCTAGAATGTAAAAGCCTCATGTTTCTCTACTATAAATATATTTTAACATCACCAAGGCAAACATAGGAAGCAACAAGGTTTCTACAAAAGCTAAGTGTGTGAAATTTCTGCCTTTGATATCTCTGAAAATTTTGTCAAGCAGTGGGTGTAAATTGGTAAGTACTCCGTACTATTCTTCGGATTTGTTTATCATGATTCTAAATCAAATTACTCTATCAATGTGACAATAAATTTTAGACAGTGTGACAGAATTGTAAACAATCCGGTTTGTTACTCTTGTTTTATATCTTATGTATTCACTAGTAAAATACCAGTATAAGTTCTAAAGTTTAATTATTTTCAGAGTAGGTCAATGGCTACTAAACATGCAAATGAAGAGGAAGGCTCCCAGATTAAGAAAAACCTTGATGGATGGAAGTTTCCGAAAATCCCCATTGATCAAGTGTACAAGAAAAAAGTACTTAGGATTTTTCCAAGCTATGCTGTAAGAGATTATGAAAAAACAATCACACTGAAAGCAGCTAACCAAAATATATCAGCTAAATTACTTTCAAGAGATTTTCTAAAAGGCTTCATAAAGAAGCAACATAGTTTTATGCACTTGGGTTTGGTCCAAATATCTATCAAGCCACTGATGAGAGACGGCTTAGAAGCTCCAATAACCGTGTGTCTTAGAGACGCGAGGCACTCTAGCTTTAAGAACTCTTTGTTAGCACTTGTGGAAGCAAATCTGTCTCAGGGTCCAATCTATTTTAATTGTTTCCCAAGCTTTTCGGTATCTTTGGCCGATGCTTCTTCATTGGATGTCCTTACCCTAAATGTCAAGTCTGGAGGGATACCTCTGGCATTGACATACAGGGTAGTGTGTAAGGCAATGACTGATTTAAGCTCTGAGGCACTTAAGCAGCCGGTTTTGGGAGAAACAACTTATTTTCTTCCGGGTTCTGAGACTGGAAGCACAACAAACTGGGATAAGGTTCTAGTCCCTGAGTCGTGGACTTGTGAACCAGAGCCTGAAGCACATAACAATGCACATGTATTCCAGACGACCCTTCCAGACGGCCGTGTGATGGTTAAGTTCCCGTCAACTAGAGAAGCAGATGAAGATGAGTAGTGATGAGAAGGATGGAAAAACTATTCATTACTGCCCTTAAGCTCCTTCAGTTCTGTATTGTTTTGAGTAGCCAGTCATTAGTAGTATTAGTTGGTAGTAGTTTGTTTTTATTACAAGTAATTGAGGCCTAGCATGTGTTTTAAGCCACATCATGTGTTAAGACATACTCCGTAGAAGTATAATAATTCTGTTATACATGTATCTATAAACCTATAATGTTCCTGACAACCTGTTATTGTCAAAAGATTAGAGGCAATACATGTCAAGTTATTAGTTTGTACTATGTACACTAACAATTTCTTCACCGTCACTTTAAGTTTGTCCCAATATTCTTTGAACTGCTTCTCTAGCTGATGAAAACCTCATTACACGGCCAGCTAGAATCGTCTTGACTGAATTCCCATTCTCTATGCCAAAGATGGATTTTAGATTTAAGACATTAGTCCTTGCATAAAATGTTTTCATTGAAAATCTTTTTTTAGATATATATAATTATGTTTAACAAAGCCCTTTTTTTAGCTGAGCTAAACTGAACTTAATACTCCATAGATTATTATGGTCTTAACAGATTAGTATCATAGTAAGTCCAAAAGAGGAGGGCCTAAGACCCATCCTTGGCTATTTCAATGCAAGCCTTTTAAGTAATTCCAATGCATCCCGTCAAAAAGAAAAATTTCCAATGCAAGCTTAGTGCTTTTAGGAAGGAAATTTAGGAGGGAAATTGTGATTTTGTAGACTTTGGATACAAACCCAAGAGAAAGAGTGTTATTACGGGTTGTTTTCCAATGCAATTGCCACAATTCCCAAAAAAAAAAAAACTTTGAGTTTAATATGGATGGGATTTTGAAGAGCTTGGGAGGAAGAAAAAAACATCAATTTATCATAAATCAAGTAAATACCATCAATCTTCTCAATCATTTGATGCACCACCCAAATCAACCAATCACCATTAAAGCTTACTTTGATTTCTTACTCCAATTTCATCTAAAATAGGGCCAAGTTCAAGCCAATTTCATGCAATCTAGTTGCAATCTTACCCATAAGATTTCAGCAATTAATACCCAAAGAAAACCCCCCACCCCACTCCAAGCCTGCCAGTACCACAACCTCCCTGGCTGACCTCCCGTGAAACTAAATCAAATCACTCTATCAACAGTGACAATATATTCTAAGCTGAGTTAGTAAATTAAAAAACTTTGGCTTTTGTATTCTTATTTCTATATCTTTGTGCATGTATGTATTGATGTAGTATTATTTCTAATATGATAATAAATTTCAGGGCACATTAATGGCTACTAAGCCTGCAAATGAACAAGAAGGTAGTTCCCAGATTAAAAAAAAAAGGATTTTTCCAAGCTATGTTGTAAAAGATCTTGAAGAAACTATCACACTAACGGCTGCTAACCAAAATGTATCACTTAAAATGATTTCTAGTGAATTCCTAGAAGGCTTCATAAAGTCTAAACATAGGAATTTGCACTTGGGTTGACTTGGGTTGCTTCAGAAAGTCTCGACATGGGTATTTGCACTTGGGTTTGGTCCAAATATCTATCAAGCCATTAATGAGAGACGGCTTAGAAGCTCCAATAATCGTTGTTTGGGTCCAATTTAGTCCAATTGGGCCTAGGCATTAAATGATCCAATTAAAAGCCCAAGGTCAAGGTTCATCTCTCCAATTGTGCTAAAGTCAAAGATCAGTCCTCAAGGCAAGCCAATTGGGCTAAGGCCCAACTTCTCCATATATGCAAAGGTATAAAAGCCATCAATATTACATTTGTACATTGATTCAAGCAAAGCCTCAAGCAATTAATTCTCTTGCATAGTGTTCTCTTTCTACACACTGTACTGACTTTAGCATCGGAGGGGCCTTCCTCGGCAACACCCCCGAGGCTAGTTTACGTGTGTTTACTGTGCAGGAAACCTTCGGCCCAACATCACTTGGACCGAATTCAGTCTTCTCCACTTCATCGGACCTTCGACAAGATCCCATTGTTTTCACCCGAAACAATTTGGCGCCGTCTGTGGGGAGGACTTTCAAAAATCTTTAAGCCAAATTTCTAACCAAGATCATCTTGCAATTATCTTAGTAGCAATGACTAAGAACCGCAAGAGCAAAGGCCTCCGTCAAGGAGTAGGCGAAAAGCCTAAAACCCCTACACCATCACCCTCGCCGGACCGGAACTCTCCCAAGGGTGCCAGCTCGGGGGGAGGATCATACAGGGAGGATTCCCTTTCTCCCGTAATTCATAACTCTCATCATAGGCCGAGTCACTCTCGGTCTAGCAGGGGTGAGTCCGATCATAGGACACATTCAGTGCCCCAAAGCCAACCATCGACTGTGCGCTCTCATTCCCATACTCGGCCGAGGACCCCTTTGACGGGGCCCAGCTCGGAGGAGGTGGCAAGAGCGCTGGCAGTGCTCATGGAGGCAATGAGGGCACAAAATATGCCACCACCTCGTGATCGAACTCCTCCGCATACCCGGCATCAACGGAGGAAGCTAGACCATGATGGTGGGAAGCTTCCTTCCTTCCGGGAACTGGAAGAGTGGGAAGAGGATACCTGGAAAACTGAAAAAGAGAGGAAAAAGAACCCTCAATTTTTCAAAGGATCCTCAACCTCCCGACCAGAAACGCATAAGAGCAGCAGCTCAGCTTCTCGGCCAGAATCTACTCATCGAGAACAACCTGAGACTGTTCGCCGAAGCGTCCTCGACCGACTCGGCGGCATGGAACCGAGCGTGCACAATCGCCTCTCGTTCCCTGCGGCCGAGGCCCAGACTTCCCAGCCAGGGACGGAAACCACTCCTACCTCTCTAAGAGGGCGGAGCGCGGTCCCTTCGGCCAGGAACAAGGGCAAGGCCGTTATGCTACCCGCCAGTTCGCCATTCGAGCAATGGATACTGGAAGAGCACGTGCCCACGGTTAAAATACCGTCGCACATCACATATGACGGGACCTCGGATCCGAAGGACCACGTGCCTCGTATGAGACTCATATGCATCTTTGCCCAAGATCCGAAGCGACTTGGTGCAAATATTTCCCAAACACTCTCAAGGGGGTCGCGCAAGCGTGGATCTCCAAGGGAGTAAAGCAAGGCTCCATAACAGGGTGGGATGATCTGTCCTCCAAATTTAGGAGCAAGTTTTCCACGGCAAACCGCCAAGAGAAGACTACTGCAGAACTCATGAGTCTGCAACAGGGGGAAACCGAAAGCCTCCGAGACTATCTGACCCGTTTCAGTAACGAGTCATCCAGCGTCTCTCAGCTGGACCAGGGGCTAGCCGTTTTTTGCAATGCAGAATGGCCTTCAGCCCGGGAAGTTCCTAGACTTCATGGTCATGCATACCCCGCAGACCTTGGAGGAAGCTCTGAATGCCTCGGATAAGTTCATCCGAGCCGAAGAATGGAACAAAGCGAAAATCCAACCTCAATTCGGGGGAGGGAAACAAAAACAAATACCCTTGTCTGAAGGCCAAGGCCATAAGGCAAAGGGAAAGTCAAAAGCCTCGGAGCAATCTTCGGCCAGCGACCCAAAGAAGGAAAAATCTGCCTCATACACAGGCAGATACGAGTCCTACACTCCGCTGTCTCTTCCACGCGCCAAAATTTACAGCGTGACAAAGGAGGAGCAGAGTTACCGAAAGCCGAGACCACTCCCAGAGTGGTATCAACGAAAAAATAAAAATCAGTGGTGCGAGTTCCACGAATCTCCAGGACACAACACTGAGGAGTGTATCTAACTGAAGGAGCAGATAGAGGACATGGTCTGGAAGGGATACTTGAAAAAATACATCGCGGATCACCGCGAGAAAAAAGAGTCCGAGAAGTCAGCAAAGGACTCTCGGCAAGACCTCGACTTCCCCAGGAAGAACAGTAAAAAGCCAGAGGGGAAATTCTCTCCGATCAATGTTATCTCGGGAGGAATATGCTCTCGGAGGGAGCACAAGCGACACCTTAGGGCTTTGACTCACCAGGTGAACAATGCTGACATTCAGTCTCCCCAATCGCCGGTGCCGAACATGACGTTCACAGCCGCCGACTGCCGGGGGTAACGTTCCCTCACGAGGATCCGTTGGTGATCATCGCCACGGTGGCCAACCACGACGTCAGTAAGGTCCTTGTTGACGGTGGCAGCGGAGCAAACATTCTGTTCCGAAAGGCCTACAATCAAATCAAGCTGAAGCCCAAGCACCTTACGCCGGTACCCTACCCGGTATCCGGGTTCAACGGGGCTTCAACTTATCCAGATGGGAAGGTGACACTTCCTATCACCATCGGCTGCGATGAGGCAGCCAGGAACGTCATGATTGAATTTTTGGTCATTGACGCTCCTTCAGTGTACAACGTGATTTTGGGGAGACCCATAATTCATGAGATCCAAGGGGTCGTCTCAACTTATCATCAGCTGATGATTTACGTCTCAGACGCTGGCTTCCCCGAAAGGATACAGGGCAACCAAAAGGACGCCCGAAGGTGCAACTACCTCAAGCCATCCAGTAGTCGCCCAGATGACGACAAGGATGAGGAGGAGAAAGAAAAAGAAAGAGAGCCAAGCACAAAAAAGCCGAAAGGCCTAAGTGCTTCGGCCCAAGGATCTGTACCCAGAGATAAAGGGTCCGTAAGGGAAAAGGCTAGCTCTTCAGCTGAACAGCAAGACTCAGAGAGCCAGCCGAAGAACAAAAAGACTGGGACACCTGCTGACATAGGCAGCAGGCCAGATTCTGAAGAGTCCAGTCCATCAGCAATGGACATGGACCAACAGACTGAAACAGTTGAGTTGGCCGAAGGAGACGTTGAGAAATGTGTAACAATCGGGATGGACCTTGATCCGAACACCCGTTGTGAACTTATTCAGCTCCTTCGGGACAACAAAGATGTGTTTGCTTTCTCGGCAGCTGATATGCCCGGGATAAGTCCAGACCTCATCTTCCATAAGCTTAATGTTGACCCAACGTGTCGACCAATTAAGCAAAAGAAGCGGAATTACTCCGCTAATAAGAACCGAGACATCGCAGCCGAGGTCAAAAAAAAGCTGGAGGCAGGCTTCATCGAGCCTTGCCAATATCCAGAATGGCTGGCAAATGTGGTGATGGTTTAGAAGGCCAATGGTACCTGGAGGATGTGCGTTGACTTCACGGACCTAAATAAGGCTTGTCCGAAGGATTTCTATCCTTTGCCAAGGATCGATCAGCTAATCGATTCGACAAGTGGCCATGCCTTGCTTAGTTTCATGGACGCATTCTCGGGGTATCATATGATCTTCATGCACCCCGACGATCGAGCAAAGACGACATTCGTCACGAACGCTGGGGTGTACAATTACAAAATGATGCCCTTCGGATTGAAAAATGCGGGGGCAACCTATCAAAGGCTGGTGGATCAAGTTTTCGCCGATCAAAAGGGCCGCAACATGGAAGTCTATGTCGACGATTCGATCGTCAAAAGCAAAAAATCTGAGGACCATGTTAAGGACCTGGCTGAAACTTTCGCCACCTTAAGAAAGCATCAAATGAAGCTGAATCCGAAGAAGTGTGTCTTCGGCGTGAAGTCAGGGAAATTCCTTGGGTTCATAGTCAGCAAGAGGGGGATTGATGCCAATCCCTCCAAAGTCAAAGCAGCGCTCGACCTTCCTGAGCCGAAAACAAAGCGGGATGTTCAGCGGCTCACCGGAAGAATGGCAGCCCTCTCGAGGTTCATTTCCAGAGCTTCGGATAAGGGGTTACCTTTCTTCAAAGCCCTGAAACTCCCAAAAACAAAAGAGCTCGTTTGGGTGGAAGAGCAAAAAGACGCCTTTAAACAGCTTCGGGAGCATCTGGCTCAACTCCCAACGCTGGCTAGCCCAGCAGAAGGAGAAACTTTGTACCTGTATGTGGCCGTTAGCCCAGCCACCATCAGTGCAGTACTGCTGAAGGAAGAAAGCAAAAGTCAGCAACCGATCTACTTTGTCAGTCATACACTGACGGATGCCGAGACTCGCTACCCTCTACTCGAGAAATTCGCTTTCGCGGTAGTAGTAGCTGCTCGGAAGCTGAGGCCCTATTTTGATTGCCATCAGATAGTGGTCTTAACTGATCAGCCGTTGGAAAAAGTTCTCGGTAAGGTTGAAAAATCTGGTAGGCTAGCCAAGTGGGCTTTTGAGCTCACCGAATTCAGCATCAGCTACCGTCCGAGGGCTGCCATTAAGGCTCAAGCTCTAGCGGATTTCTTGGCCGAATGCTCATACCAAGAAGCGCTAGACAATGAAAAGAAAGTCTGGACCGTGTTTACGGATGGATCTTCCACCGAAAACGGTTCGGGGGCAGGAGTAGTGATAACTTCTCCCGAAGGCAAATCCTTCGAGTATGCACTAAAATTTTATTTTAAGGCCTCGAACAACGAAGCCGAATATGAGGCAGCAATCGCCGGCCTAGAATTGTGCATCTCCCTGGAAGTCGATCATGTCTGCCTGAAAACAGACTCTCAACTAGTTGCATATCAGATTAGCGGCAGCTACGAGGCCAAAGAGCCCTCCATGATAGCTTATCTTGCCAAGACCAAATCAGTCATTGCAAAGCTGAAAACTTTTGAGGTTCAGCTGATCCCAAGGGGTCAGAATACTCAAGCCGATGCACTCTCCAAACTTGCCAGTTCAACTCTTACCGAGCTGAACAGATCTGTATATGTAGAAGTGCGTCGAGAGAGAAGTGTCGACGAAGCACCTGAAGTGTGCTGCGCTGACCCAGAGCCTAGTTGGATGGACCCCATCCTAGCTTTCAAACTTCGGGGAGAAACTCCCGAAGATAAAGCTTTGGCCTCCAAGATGAAGAGAACCAGCTCAAGGTTCATTGTCTTCAGGGGGGAACTTCTGAAAAAGTCCTTCTCAGCCCCATTGCTGAAATGCGTGGGACCAACAGATGCAGATTATATCCTACGGGAGATTCACCTCGGCATCTGTGGGAACCACATTGGGGGAAGGACCTTAGCCGACAAGGCATTGAGGGCTGGATATTACTGGCCCACCATGATCGCAGATGCTAAGGAGCTGGTCCGGAAATGCGAAAAATGTCAAAAATACGCTCCAGTTATCCACCAGCCAGCAAGGGATCTTCAGCCGATCCTTAATCCACTCCTGTTTGCCCAATGGGGACTGGATATACTAGGACCATTTCCAGAGGCTGTGTACCAGAAAAAATGGCTGATAGTTGGTGTTGACTACTTCAGTAAATGGATCGAGGCCGAAGCAGCCTCGAACATTACAGAGCAAACTGTCAGAAAATTTATCTGGCAGAATATCATCACTCGTTTTGGCATCCCGAGAGTATTTGTCTTCGATCATGGGAGGCAATTTGATAACTTACCACTGAAGCTGTATACAGATCAGTTCGGCATCAAACTGACATATTCAGCGGTATGCCACCCGCAAAGTAACGGACAAGCCGAAGCTGCAAATAAACAGATCCTAAATGCCCTCAAAAAGAGGGTGGAAGATCAAAAGTCCAAGTGGCTGGAGGAGCTCCCTGGAACCCTTTGGTCCCTTCGGACAACTGAAAAAGAGGCAACGGGCTATTCACCTTTTGAACTGGTGTATGGTGCCGAAGCCGTTCTTCCAGTGGAAATTGGCTCTGAGAGCCTACGAGTGCACCACTTCTCGGCTGAGAATGAGCGACTGATGAGGGAATCTCTCGATTTCCTCGACGAAGTAAGAGACTCAGCCCGAGACAGAATGGCTGCTTATAAGCAGAGAATCAACAAATTTTATAACCGAAGGGTCCATGCAAGGCCTCTTAAAATTGGAGACCTTGTCCTTCGGAAGGCTGCTGCAGTTCAGAAAGGCCGAATCCATGGGAAACTCTCAGCTGCATGGGAAGGGCCTTATGAAATCTGTGATGAGCTTCAGGCAGGGACATACCGACTTCGGCAGTTGGATGGAACTGAGTTGAAAAATCACTGGAACGCTGATGTACTGAAAAAATATCATGTGTAAACCCTTCGGGGCAGAACAATCTTTGTAAGTAGTGGTATCAGCCTTTAAGGGTTTTATCCTTAAAGTTTTCTTGGTTCTATCTACTCTTTAAGGGTTTTTTATTCAGCCTCGTCTGAAACCTTCGCCTTCGGGTAACCGGGTTTCAGATTGCTGACAAAACTCGTCTTTTTAAAGAACACTGGTCTTTCAGCTGAAGTCAAACTTTAGTAAGATTTGTTCTCCAAAGGCATGAGTCCATGGACAATTTCTTCAGCTCATCGGCGAGCTTGGAGGAAGAACCTTCCAGCTCATTCAGCTCCTGCTGAACTTGGGAAGCCTCTGTCTGAGCCTGGGCCACTTCATCCTTTTTGGCCATCAGCTGATCCTCAGCTTCTTGGAGCTTAGCTCTCTGAGCTTCAGCAGCAGCAGCAGCCTCTGAGAGTTGGACATCCCTGGCTTGGAGCATCTCTTCAGCAGCCATTCTGCTGGCTTCAAGAGCTTCTAGCTGTTGCTGCACTTCAGCTTGTGCGGCAGCTCCTTCCTGGATTCGGCTCTCAATGGTAGCCTTGAATTTGGAGATGTCCACTCCCATGTGCTCTTGGAGGAATTTTCCCCTTCCATCAGTGGGGGAAAAACTTCCTTCTCCATAGCATCGCAGAAGGTTTTGAGGGCTTCAACAACTTTTTTCTCATATTCTTCACCCTTCTGCTGCTTCTCTTCAGCCGCTGCTTGCTTCAGCTTAGCAAGCTTTAACTCCTCTTCGGCTACCTTTTTTTCGTGCTCGGCAACGTCCACCCTATCTTGTAGGGTATCTATCAGCTCTACAGTGAGAGTCTGATTGTGCACGAACTGAAAACAGGAGCACAAGTTAAAATAAAAAATAATAATAATGATAATTGAAGAGCTGAATTTTAAAGGAGATAAAGGCAAGGAAAATCACCTGCATCATCAGCAGTTGGTTAGACCTGGCTGAATCAGGAACTGATCTGCTGGATTCGCCCATCCCAGCAATGGCCTTCAGCGACCAAATTCTTGCCCTATCTACTTCGGACATGCCAGCAAAATCGCCGAAGTAGGCTGCAGCACCTTCTCTGTTCTGACCCCATATGAGGTCCCAGATGTGATCTGGGATTGGAATTCGGGGGGCCGAGAAACCCATTTCTCCAGATTGCAGAGTCTGGAAGGAAGGAAAGGATGATGATGAAGCTTCTTTAACTTTGGATGGCTCAGCATCCTCCTTCTTCAGAATAGTCAATTATTATGACTTCTTCTTCTTCAGGGGTGAGGACGAAGGCCTCAACCTCTTTTGCAATGTCTACCGTGAAACCCTCAACACTGGGCATCACAGCATCCTCATTCTTGTGCTCAGCAGCACTCTCTTGAACTTCTTCTTGGACCCCTCCCTTAGGTTCGGGAGTTTTGATCCACCTCCATCTCGGAGGTGGCGGAGGGGTCTTTGGAGGTGATTGAGGTGGTGTCCAGGGAACCCTCGGCGAACCATTGCCTTCCTCGGGTTCCCTTATTTCGACGCCGATGGTCATCGGCCTCCGCTGAAAGTCATGGGGGCCGATGATGGCCATTCTTCGGCGCCTTTTCTGAAGCGGCTGCTCGTCCATGTCTGAGTCTGAGGACTCTTCTTGTATCTGGTCTTCGGGACGAACAGGGGCTTTCCCTTCTCTGTGTCTATTACTCTCTTCAGACTGTAAAAGACAGGGGGGGAGGAAGAATGTGAGTAAAAAAACAAAACAACAAACAGAAACAGACAAAATTAAGTCTGAAAGCTCACCGAGGTCTTCAGCAAAGCCTCGTCTTCTTCAGCTGCCCTAGCTGCAGCTTCTTCTTCAGCAGCCCTGGAGGACCCTTCTCCTCCTTCACAAGCTTCAATAACCCGTGCAACCTCTTCGGCCGTACGGGCAGCTTCAGCTTCTTCGTCCAGCAGCTGAAACCAGGGATCTCTCTTCTTCTACCAAGGCTTCTGCCTCTGATACAGAGCAACAGCCTCAATTTGGAAGTGGGAAGAGTCTAGATGAACTTCTCTATGCCTCGGTTCAGTGATAGAGGGGGCCCGATCAGTTACAACTCGTTCTCGGTTGACGCCAAGACGAGCGTAGTTAATGCCGACGTTGGTCTCGTCCCGCTCTGAAAAAGAAAAGGGGAAAGGTCAGTTCAGTTAGGTTGGCACAACATAAAAAAGCGAAGTGAAAGAGGAGAAATAGAGATAATTAAAAGGCCTCGGCCCCAGCCGAAGAAGCTTACCATCCTTAAACTTTCGGCTGAGGCCGACAGCTGCTAGCATGTTCTCTTGGAAACATAATGCGTATCGGGGAGCCAAGTCTCCGGGATATGCTGCATTCGGCCGCTGCCCCCCCGGTTCGGCAGCTTGCGGAAGATATTCTGTTGATTAAGGTTCGGATCTGGGCCGTTATCTGCGGGGGGACCTAAACTTCCCATGTCGGGATCAGGCTCAGCAAGGTACCGGGGAGCGCTGAAGACGCAAGGGTGGCCCGGGTCCGTGGGTGCCCTAACCCAAATCCATTGACCTCTCCAGTCCTTGTCTGAAGAGTCGTTCGGCCACATGGTTAGGTACTGGGGCCGAGGCTCAATCCGGTACCACCCAGAACCATGACTTCCGTGCCCACTTTGAATATTTGGCACTAGCCGATGAAGCTTTTTGAAGCAGTGCAGGTTCGGCACATACCTGAAGAACTTGCAGACCCATAAGTATGTCATCACCCTTCGGATGCTAATAGGAGTTAGCTGAAATAGGGAAATATTGTAATGGATCAGCAAGTCTTGGACGAATACGTCCAAAGGGAACCTCAGCCCATACTGAAGTTGTCTTGTGTACACCCCCACATACCCCGGGGGTGGACGATGGATTCTATCGGATGCCACGGGCATTCGGCACCAATACCCATCAGCTTCAAGGATGCCGTAATGCAACTCAATTTGTTCGGCAAACCGATACTGTTCGGCATTCTCCACCCACCATGAGTAGGGGCGGTTCTTTATCATGGCCGAAGCTACTTCGGCATCCTCCCACTCTGAAAACCCGGGAAGGATATCCCAAAGGACAGCGGGAACTTCATCGTCCCGCCCAGAAGCGCTCGGCCCCTCCGTTCTCTGAGGAGGAGCCGAAGAAATTAGAGTCGCCCTAATCCCTTCAGCAGGGTCAGACTCTGCTCTTTGTCCATTCCAGGTCCCAATCCTGTTCTTGGGATCGGGAATTGGCCTTACTCTTCTTGGAGCACGGGCTCTACCCCTAACTCCTCTCGCCATTGATAATTTCGAAGAAAAAAGTCGAAAAAAAGGGGAAGGAGTTCAAATTCGAAGAAAAATAAACTAAAATCAAAGGAATTTACCTTAATCTGAAGCGAAAGTTGCCGATTTACGAATTGGTAGTGGCGAGTCTCAGTTTTTAAGCTTAATGCTCGGGGAATTTGCGAAGTTTTGATGCGGGTTCTTGGGTTCTCTCGAGAATTCTGGGTTTGTGTTGGTGAATAAGTGAGGAGAGATGACGCGCCTCTAATTATATCTCCAGAAATGGGAATACGGGGAGTCCGCGTTTCAATTTCTCTTAAATACCCCACTAAGTAACCGTTAAACACACGACCTTGCGATTAAACTGCCCATTATCCGTCCAACTTCCACAATTATCCGCCTTAACTGTCGTTATCTCATTAATTACGGTTTAATTACGGTTTAAATTCAAATTTTTGGATTAATTAAATCATTCACTTCCCTCCTTTTCTGATTAAATCAAACCCGACCCGTCATCCTTCCAAATCGGGTCTGGGGGGCAAGTTGTTTGGGTCCAATTTAGTCCAATTGAGCCTAGACATTAAATGATCCAATTAAAAGCCCAAGGTCAAGGTTCATCTCTCCAATTGTGCTAAAGTCAAAGATCAGTCCTCAAGGCAAGCCAATTGGGCTAAGGCCCAACTTCTCCATATATGCAAAGGTATAAAAGCCATCAATATTACATTTGTACATTGATTCAAGCAAAGCCTCAAGCAATTAATTCTCTTGCATAGTGTTCTCTCTTCTACACACTGTACTGACTTTAGCATCGGAGGGGCCTTCCTCGGCAACACCCCCGAGGCTAGTTTACGTGTGTTTACTGTGCAGGAAACCTTCGGCCCAACATCACTTGGACCGAATCCAGTCTTCTCCACTTCATCGGACCTTCGACAAGGTCCCATTGTTTTCACCCGAAATAATCGTGTCTCTAAGAGACACGAGACACTCTAACTTCCACAACTCTTTGTTAGCCCTTGTGGAAGCAAATCTGTCTCAGGGTCTAATCTATTTTAATTGCTTCCCTAGCTTTTCGGTATTTTTGGCCGATGCTTCTTCATTGGATGTTCTTAAAGTGATATAATGACATCATAGTTGGGTTTAATGGAGTTTGGTAGTAATCGCAACATCTTAAAAAATTTTGCGATAGTAATTCACAACTTTTTTAATTTGTGGTAGTAATTTACAAAATAGTATTAACTTGCGATAGTAATTGACAAATTTTCCTTAATAAAAGTAAAAAATACAATCATAGACAAAAGTTAGAGAGAGTAAGAAAAAAAAGTACAAAACATGTGCAAAATCCAGGGGTAAATTAGGAAGTATAATAAATAAAGTTAAAAAAGTGAGGGTATATTAATCTTTACATACTATCCAAAAATAGAAAATAAAAACAATATTTTGATTCTCCGAAAGAAAACGGGAATTATGGAAGAGTAAATGATTTTAGTTATGCATTAAGCAAGAGTTACAACAACAACAACAAAAAAAAAGGTAGTAAATGTAAATGGTAAGGATGCGCACAAAAAAGCAGGACAACTGATTTTTATTCATCTCGGTTGCTTCTAGCAGAGTGACGTTTTCAGTTCTCTGGCAAGCATCAGTTGAGTAACGCACTGAATAATTGAAGAAATGAAGAATGAAGAAAAATCTTACCTCTTTTACAAAACTCACTTACTAAAAAGAAAGATTTAGATTAAGACCTTTTTAAATTTCTAAATATAAAATCAATTAAATAATTAAAGGACAATAATTTGGATTATCTTTACATTAAAATATATAAGGTAGTTGGTGACAAAGAATAAGAGCATCATGTATTATAAAGTTAAAAAAAAAAATCTTCCACGATATTGCACCTTTCTATAATTTCTCTGAAATTTTGGCAAAACAATATGTAAGGTACTTCCATTTATTTATTGCTGTTTTTTTCTTCTTTAATGTATTTCAAAGCATTTTACGTATGTATCAGTAAAATAAAATATATTCTGCTATAAATTTTTCAGAGGAACATCAATGGCTAATAAGCTAACTAAAGCAGAGGGAGGTAGCTTCCGATTCAAAAAGAAACTCAACGATTGGAAAATTTCCGACGATCCCTATTGGTGAAGTGTATAAGGATAATTTATTTAGGGATTTTTCCGAGCTATGCTGTCAAAGATTTTGAAGAGACCATCACACTGAACGGTGATTGTACCCGAATGTATCCTTTGAATTACTTTCTAGCAACTTCCAAAAGAGCTTCATCAAGAAGCATCATAGGTTTATGCACTTGGGTTTGGTCCAAAATAGCTGTGAAGCCACTAATAAGAGATGGCTTGGGAACTCCAGTAGCAGTGTGCCTTAGAGATACTAGGCACCTTGACTTCCAGAACTCTTTGTTAGCACTTGTAGAATCTGATCTATCTGAGGGTCCATTCTATTTTAACTGTTTCCCGAGTTTTTCGTGTTCTTTGGCTGATGTTTCTTCATTTGAAATCATGATTTTGAAGAGTAGGACACCTTTGGCATTGACTTACTGGTAGTATGTAAAGTGATGTTGGACTTAAGCCCAGAGGCACTGAAGGAGCCAACTTTGGGTGAGACAGCTTATTTTCAACCGGCTACTGGAACAAGTGGCACAACAAAATGGCAAGAGTATGAATCAAAACTCCAAGAATCTTCTTTGACTGGTAAACAGGAGTCTAAAGCACAAGACGGGATTTCACTCGAGACCCTTTCAGAGGGCCCTGACCTTCAACAGGTAACCAAAGTTTGATTCAGCTAGGCCAAATAGGGATGCTAATAAATGTCATATTTATGTTTAGGTGAATTAATATTGTGTTATGCTAATGAATTTCTTTTAGAAAAAAAAAGTTCTTAAATCTATAATCTATGTACTACGGACATAGTACATTATACTCAGTATCCTGTTATGTCCTTAAATTTCAGGGCAGATCAATGGCTATTAAGCTTGTTAATGAAGGAGGAGACAACTCACCAATCCAAATGAACTTAGATGATTGGAAATACCCTAAGATACCCATCAATGAAGTGTACAATCGTAGTCATGATAAAATTGTATCTGTGTATGGTGATGGTCCCTCTTTTTGGTCAAAAGCTAAAAAGAAATTGAGTATTTTTCCAAGCTCTGTAGTAAAAGATTTTGAAAAAAACAATCACACTGAAAGCAAATGACCAGAAATGTATCACTTAAATTACTAAAAGGTTTTAAGAAGTTTCTTAACACTGGGTATGTGCATTTCGGTCTGGTCCAAATAGCTATCAAGCCACTGATGAGTGACGGGTTAGGAGATTCAATTATAGTGTGTCTTACAGATGCTAGGATTGTTGAATTTGAGCAATCTTTGTTATCAGTTGTGCAATCAGATCTATCTCAAGGTCCCTTCTATTTTAACTGCTGCCCCGATTATACAATTCCTTGGAAAGATCGCGAGATCCTGACCTTAAATGTTATGAAAAGTGGAGTAACTTTGGCATTAACATACAGGGTAGTGTGCAAGGCATCAACAGATATAACCTTAGATGTAAGGGGGTCGATTAGGAGAGAAACAACTTATTTTCAACCCATGTCTACTACTGGGATTGAACGAACTACAACATGGGATAAGGTGCAATTTCCAGAGTCGTGGACTAATGTGTAAACTAGAGGCTTAAGCAAAAGATTGGGAGTATACTCAAGACTCTTCCGAACGACCGTGTCATACTTAGTTATTTACTGAAACAGATGATGAATTGATGATGATAATCTTCTCTGTTGGCCTTAAGCTCTAAGGTACATTGCATTAAAAGGGTGTTGGTTTAAGTTTGAATTACAGTCTGTAATATCTTGAGTATTCTGTGAAGCTTAATGGATAATACGTTTTGGTTTTTAAGCATGTATTTCAAAGGATTGTTGTTGTATAAGAAGTACTCCGTATATAACTATATAAGTGTTGTTTGGGTCCAATTTAGTCCAATTGGGCCTGGTCACTGAATGATCCAATTAAAAGCCCAAGGTTAAGGTTCAACCCTCCAAATGTGCTAAAGTCAAAAATCAACATCCTCAAAGCCATGTCAAGGTCAGTCAACGGCCCAATCAGCTTGGCCCAGCCCAACTGACTTCCGGGCCCAATCCGCCTCCTTCATTAGCCAAGGTATAAAAGCCAACAATTTGGTCAATTCTTGGTAAGACAATAAAGCCTCAAGCAACTAAACTCTTGCACAGCTTTCTCTCTCTAATATACTGACTTAAGCATCGGAGGGCCTTCCTCGGCGTCCCCCCCGAGGCTAGTTTACGTGTATTTGTTGTGCAGGAAACCCTCGGCTCCTGCGTCGTTCGGACCGAGACCAAGTTCCCTCAAGATAAAAGGATCTTCCGAGATTCGATTGTTTTCATCCGAAACAATTTGGCGCCGTCTGTGGGATCGCTACTAAATTTCGCGTCAGTCATCAAACACTCCGGCAGTCGCCATGACTAAGAGTGGAAAGAGTTCCAAGAAGGCTAAGAAGGGAGGAGGCCAGATTACGGTGAGGGAACGCCAGCCGGTTTATCCCTCCCCGGAGCAAGCCTCTTCCGAATCGGAGGCCCCCATTTTCTCCGGAAAGGGAAGCCTCAAGAGGTCCTAGCCTCCAGGAGGAGAACACCTCGCACCACACTCGGCAGCCGGGGCCATCCCCGAGACCGAGTGGCTCAGGTGTGAGGAACTCCCCGCCGCGCCATAGCGTGCAATCCAGGTCACATCCGCGGGAGACTCCTCCCTCCGGACCCTCCACCGAGGAAGTGGCCAGAGCAGTGGCCATCTGCATGGAGTTCCTTAAAGCTCAAGGGGCTCCAATCCAGATGCCTGATGATCACCAGCCGAGAAACCTGAAAAGGAGGATCGGTCAGGATGATGGTGGACAAGTTCCACCACATAGACAGCTCGGCCAGAGGTGGCGAGGGGACACCCGAAACTCCAGTAAGGAGAGGAGGAGGAACCCTCAACCCTCTGACCACTCTGAAGCTCAGAATTCCATGGGGCCCTCCAAGGACCCGGAATTCGCCCGCCGAAGCGTTCACGAACGCTTGGGTTCGAGGGAGGTGAGTGTGCATAGCCGCCTCACCTTCCCAGAGGATACCGGACCCCACCCAACCTTGTCTCAGCCGGGGACGAAAACCACTTCCACCTCTGAGAGAGGAGGGAGCGAGGTCCCTGAGGCGGGGTACAAGGGGAAGGCGGTCATGGTTCCATCGAACTCGCCCTTCCAGAAGTGGATTCTGGAAGAGCATGCGCCAACGGTCAAAATCCCGGCACATATTACTTACGATGGTACCTCAGATCCTAAGGATCACATTGCCTCTTACGAGGGGCACATGTATCTGAACCCGAGGTCTGAGGCTACCTGGTGTAAATACTTTCCTACGACCCTCAAAGGTGTTGCCCAATCCTGGATCACCAAAGGGCTCAAGGAAGGCTCCATAACCGGTTGGAACGACCTCTCCAACAAGTTCAAGAGCAAATTCTCTACGGCCAACCGCCGAGAGAAGACCACTGCAGAGCTAATGAGTCTGCAGCAGGCGGAGGACGAGAGCCTCCGCGACTATCTGACTCACTTCAGCAACGAGTCATCCGGAATCACAAGCCTGGATCAAGGCCTGGCCGTGTTCGCGCTACGGAACGGCCTCCAAGCTGGAAAGTTCCTGGACTTCATGGTCATGCATCCCCCGCAGACCCTGGAGGAAGCCTTGGAAGCATCGGATAGGTTCATCCGAGCCGAGGAGTGGAACAGATCCAGGTCTCAGTCTCGTCCGAGAATTGAGAAGCCGAAAGGGCAGCAGCCCGAAGTCTCGGCGCAGAGGAAAGGGAAGGCTAAGGCCTCAGAACCGTCCTCTGCTGCCGAGCCGAAGAAGGAAAGACACTTTCCCTACACGGGAAGGTACGATTCATACACTCCACTCTCCCTTCCCCGTGCTAAGATTTTCAGCACGACGAAGGACGAGGGGAGATTCAAAAAACCTCGTCCGTTGCCTCCCTGGCATCAGACGAGGGGAAAGGACCAGTGGTGCGAGTTCCATGACTCACCCGGACATCGCACCGAGGACTGCGTCCAGCTGAAGGACCAGATTGAGGATCTGGTCCGCAAGGGGTACCTGAGCCGATACCTCGCGGACAGGCGCGAGGAGAAAAAAGCTGAAAAAGATTCTCGGCAGGACCTCAACTTCGCTCGGAAGAAGGATAAGGGACCTCAGGGCAAGGAGTCCCTCGACATCCTGGTTATTTCCGGGGGAATCTCGCGAGGCACAGCCAAACGCCAACTGAGGGGTCTAACCCATCAGATTCATCAGGCTGAGCTTCGGCAGTCCCAGTCACCGGCGCCGAACATCCTGTTCACAGCCGAAGACTGTGAGGGGGTGGTATACCCCCACGATGACCCACTAGTAATCATTCTGGGCATCGCCAACCGCAACGTCTGGCGGACCCTCGTCGACGGCGGTAGCGGGGCGAACATCCTCTTCCGAGGAGCGTTCGACCAGCTGAGGATGGGAGCCGAGCACCTGGCCCCCGCACCCTACCCGGTGTCTGGGTTCAACGGCTCTTCCTCGTATCCTGACGGGAAGATTACACTTCCTGTCACCATCGGCGAAGGCCGAGCAGCTAGGAATATCATGGCCGAATTTTTGGTCGTAGATGCTCCATCTGCATACAACGTGATCATGGGGAGACCCCTCATTCACGGCATTCAAGGAGTCGTCTCCACGTATCATCAAATCATGATATACGTTTCAGACGAGGGACGCTCCGAGAAAATAAAGGGCAGTCAAAAAGAAGCCCGCCGATGCAATCACCTCAAGCCATCCACGTCTCGCCGAGGCGACCGTGGCGATGGGGAGGAAAAGCACCGGGACCGAAACGCCAAAAAGCCGAGAGGCTCAGACGTTTCGGCTAATGAAGCCCCAGACAACGAGAAATCTGATGGGGGCCAAAAGGCTGACTCCGCCTCAGAGCCGAACGACTCTGATGGCCAGCCGCGGTCAGGAAAGTCTGCTAATATTGATAGCAGGCCGGAATTCGAGGAATCCAACTCTAAGAGCATGGAGACGGATGACCTGACCGAGTCAATAGAACTGACCGTAGGAGATCCGAACAGATGTGTTAGCATCGGGTCGTCACTGGAGCCAAACACCCGTGCGGCACTCGTCCAACTCCTACGGGCCAGTGGAGACGTGTTCGCCTTCTCAGCCGCAGAAATGCCCGGGATTGATCCGGACTTCGTCTCCCATAGGCTTAATGTCGACCCCTCCAGTCGACCCATTAAGCAGAAAAAGCGGAACTACTCCGCCGAAAAGAACCAGAACATCGCAGCTGAGGTCGATAAGCTCCTAGATGCTGGGTTCATTGAACCCTGTCAGTATCCGGAGTGGCTGGCCAATGTTGTAATGGTTCAGAAGGCAAATGGTAACTGGAGGATGTGCGTTGACTTCACGGACCTGAATAGGGCATGTCCCAAGGACTCCTATCCGCTGCCGAGGATCGACCAACTGGTCGACTCGACAAGCGGGCATGCTCTGCTCAGTTTCATGGACGCATTCTCGGGATACCATCAGATCTTCATGCACCCCGAGGACCGAGCTAAAACAGCGTTCATAACAAGTTCCGGGTTGTACAATTACAGAATGATGCCCTTCGGATTGAAAAATGCGGGGGCAACATATCAGAGGTTGGTTGATCAGGTTTTCGCCGAGCAAAAAGGCCGAAACATGGAGGTTTATGTTGACGACTCAATCGTCAAAAGCATAAAAGAAAAAGATCATGTCACGGACCTAGCCGAAACCTTCGCCACCCTCAGAAAATACAAAATGAAGCTGAATCCGAAGAAATGTGTCTTCGGCGTGAAGTCAGGCAAGTTCCTCGGCTTCATGGTCAGCAAGAGGGGGATTGATGCAAACCCCGCCAAAGTACAAGCTGCTTTAGACCTCCCCGAGCCGAAGACAAAAAGGGATATTCAGCGTCTAGCCGGGAGAATGGCTGCCTTGTCCAGGTTCATCTCACGAGCCTCAGACAAAGGGCTCCCTTTCTTCAAGGCGCTGAAGCTCCAAAATTCAAAAGGCATTGAATGGGGAGACGAACAAAAGTCAGCCTTTCAGCAGCTCCGTGAACACCTGGCTCAACTCCCAACACTGGCAAGGCCAGTCGTAGGAGACATCCTATACTTATACGTGGCGGTCAGTCCAGCCACGGTAAGCGCGGTGCTGCTAAGGGAAGAAGAAAAAGTTCAACAGCCGATCTATTTCGTCAGCCACACCCTGACGGATGCCGAGACGCGCTACCCATTGTTAGAAAAAGTGGCTTATGCAGTGGTGGTGGCTGCTCGGAAGTTGCAACCCTATTTTGATTCTCATCAAATAGCGGTTCTAACTGATCAGCCGTTAGAGAAAGTCCTCGGCAAGGTTGAAAAATCCGGTAGACTAGCAAAGTGGGCTTTCGAGCTCACCGAGTTCAGTATCGGTTATCAGCCGAGAACAACCATCAAGGCGCAAGCCTTGGCAGACTTCTTGGCCGAGTGCTCCTATCAGGAGACTCTGGATGCAAGGAGGAAAATCTGGACCGTCTTCACGGATGGGTCCTCCACCGTGAACGGTTCGGGGGCAGGGGTCGTCATTACCTCTCCCGAAGGCAAAACCTTCGAGTATGCACTAAAATTTTCATTCAAAGCCTCTAACAACGAGGCCGAATATGAAGCAGCCATTGCTGGCTTAGACCTGTGCATATCGTTGGAAGCCGAGCATGTCTACCTCAAGACAGATTCTCAGCTGGTCGCCAATCAGATCCGGGGGGAGTATGAGGCTAAAGAGCCTTCAATGGCAGCTTACCTCACAAGGATCAAATCGACAATTGCGAAGCTGAGATCTTTCGAAGTAGAGCTGATCCCAAGGGGTCAAAATGCTCAAGCGGACGCACTCTCCAAACTTGCAAGCTCAACTCTGACTGAGTTAAGCCGTTCTGTCTATGTGGAGGTGCGCCGAGAAAAGAGTGTAGCCGAAGCAATATCAATCTGCTGCGCTGCACTCGAGCCGAGCTGGATGGATGACATCCTGGCTTATAAACTCAGGGACGAGCTCCCCGAGGATAGGAATTCGGCCTCCAAAATAAAGCGGATCAGTTCACGATTCCTCGTCTTCGGCGGCCAACTCCTCAGAAAATCCTTCTCCGCTCCATTGTTGAAATGCGTGGGTCCAACGGATGCCGACTATATTCTCCGAGAGATTCACCTCGGCATCTGCGGAAACCACATAGGAGGGAGAACCTTAGCCCACAAAGCTCTCAGGGCAGGGTATTTTTGGCCTACAATGATCTCGGATGCAAAGAACATGGTCAGAAAATGCGAGAAATGCCAAAAATTTGCACCGGTAATCCATCGGCCATGCCTAGATCTCCAGCCAATTCTTAATCCTCTTCCATTTGCACAATGGGGGTTGGATATTCTGGGACCCTTTCCCGAGGCCCCATACAAAAGAAAGTGGCTGATAGTCGGAATCGACTATTTCAGCAAATGGATTGAAGCGGAAGCTGCTTCAAGCATATCTGAGCAAACTGTCAGACAGTTCATCTGGCAGAACATAATAACTCGGTTCGGCATCCCAAAAGTTTTTGTGTTCGACCACGGCAGACAGTTTGACAACCTGCCCTTGCGCCGATACACTGATCAGTTCGGGATAAAATTGGCTTACTCCGCGGTTTGCCACCCTCAGAGTAATGGCCAAGCCGAAGCCGCAAATAAACAGATCCTTAACGCTCTCAGAAAAAGAGTAGAGGATCAAAAGTCCAAGTGGGTAGAGGAACTTCCGGGAACCCTCTGGTCACTCCGGACAACCGAGAAGGAGGCAACGGGGCATTCACCTTTTCAGCTGGTGTATGGATCCGAAGCAGTGCTTCCAGTGGAAGTGGGCTCAGAAAGCCTACGAGTGAATCTCTTCTCAGCCGAGGAAAATGAGCAGCTCATGAAAGAGTCCCTCGACTTCCTTGACGAGATTAGAGATCTAGCCCGAGAAAGGATGGCTGCACACAAGCTCAGAATGAGCAAGTCCTACAACCGAAGAGTCTATCAACGACCTCTCAGAGTTGGGGATTTAGTTTTGAGGAATGCTGCAGCTGTTCAAAAAAGTCGCATTCATGGCAAACTCTCAGCATCTTGGGAGGGACCTTATGAAATTTATCAAGAGCTTCAGCCCGGTACCTTCAGACTCAAACAAATGGATGGCACCGAGCTGAAAAACCATTGGAATGCCGATGTGCTCAAAAAATACTATGTGTAAATCCTTCGGATAGTACAATCCATGTAAGTACACTGATTTTGTTTGTAAAAAGGCCATCGAGCCAGTATTCATTCAGATTGCGTGTATTCTTTAAGTCTTTATGCTTTCTACGGTTTTTCAAAAATTCAAGGTTTCATTCGGCGCTGTCCGGGGTATTGCATAATGATGCCTTGTACCTCGGCAAGCCGTAAAACCTGCCAAAAAAGGATACAAGCCCGAAGTATTGCATAGTGATGCCTTGTACTTCGGAGAATCTGTTCCTTTGGGCAAAAAGGCCATAGACTTATCCGAAACATAGCCTAAAAAATAGGAACTGATAAAGCCCCGAAGTATTGCATAGTGATGCCTTGTACTTCGGATGAATCAGTTCCGGGTGGTAGTTGCAACTCTGAAGTATTGCATGATGATGCCTCGTACTTCAGATAAACTGCTGCCCCGGCATGGTGTTTCGGATAGTTGTTCCCTTGGATGAATTGAAGAAAGTGTCACAAGAGTACCATCTCTAGAGTGAAAACTCTCAGGTGGGAAATCAGTACTTTAAAAACAGATGTAGAAAATAAAGCAAAGTGTTCAAAGATCCTCGGCTTAGCCGAGAAAAATTATCAGCCATTCCAGAATTCAGAAGACCTCATCTTCAGATTTCTGGGGGGGCAGAGGGAAATAGAGAAATGGCACAACTGATCTAATACCCTTCAGCTCAGCCGAAGTTTGATACTTATGTCAGTTTTTTCACAAGTTGAAAACATCCGAGTACAAACGGCAAAAAGAAGTCTCAGCAGAAATGATTCTCGCTAGCCGAAGTTCTGCACTTAGCAAATATTTGAAAGATCATTCAAAGAAAGCAGTAAAGTGCGAAGACTGGTAAAGCGAAGAAAAAAATAATACACGAGAAAGCTGAGAAAGTGAACTTCTTTGAAATAAAAATGTTGAATTACAAAAATAGTCGGCAGCCGCCCACAAGCGGAAAGTAACAGCTGCCGAAATACGTACAGGCAAAATAAAAATATAATAAGCTGTTGTACGATAAGGCAAGCTGAAGCAAAAAAAAAACAAAAGGCAAAAATTCAGAAAGCGGCAAGTCTAAAGTTGAGCGCATGATGAACCGCAAGATTCTGAAGACGACTGCCCGAGTTCCTATGCTTCAGCCTGAGGATCAGACTGATCAGCTTCATTGGGCCCAATGGTGGTCTCAGCTCCAGCAGCAGAAGAAGCAGGCTTTGCACTCTGCCGAGCCTCCCTTTCCCTCTGCTCAGCCTCCAACTCCATCCTCTCAGCTTCTTCCTCGGCTTCCTCAGCCTTAAGGATTTCAGCTTCGATTGGAGTGGCATACTTCATGTGAGGGTCTTCGGGATCTTGGACCCATTCAGCACATTTGGACCAGTCCAGCTTCGGCTCAGCATGAAGGCAGACCCTTCGGCACACTCTGAACCCGTTTCTAAAACCCATTTCATACTCTTCTTGGGTATAGATACGGACTTTGAGTAGAGCCTCAGCATCGGCCAACTTCTTCTTCGTCTCCTCCAAGTCTTCCTCGGATCTCTTCAGCTCATCGACGAGCTTGGAGGAGGAGCCTTTCAGCTCGGTAAACTCTTGCTGAACCCGGGAAGCCTCGGCCTGAACTTGGACCATTTCTTCCTTCTTGGCAGTGAGCTGATCCTCAGCCTCTTGTAGCTTAGCTCTTTGAGCTTCAGCAGCAGCAGCAGCCTCTGAGAGTTGGACGTCTTTGGCCAAGAGCAACTCTTCAGCAGCCATTCGGCTGGCTTCAAGAGCCTCTAGGCGCTGCTGCACTTCAGCTTGTGCAGCAGTTCCTTGAATTCGGCTCTCAATAGCAGCCTTGAACTTGGAGACGTCCACTCCCATATGCTCCTGGAGGAATTTTTCCCCTTCCATCAGTGGGGGAAAAACCTCCATCTCCATAGCATCGCAGAAGGTTTTCAGAGCTTCGGCAGCTTTTTTACCGTACTCCTCAACCTCCTGCTGCTTCTCTTCAGCTGCTGCTTGCTTCAGCTTAGCAAGCTTAACTTCCTCTTCAGCCACCTTCCTTTCGTGCACAGCAGCGTCTACCCTATCTTGTAGGGTATCAATCAGCTCTACAGTGAGAGTCTGATTGTGCACGAACTGAAAACAGGGGCACAAGTTAAAAAAGTAAAAAATAATAGCTGAAAGGTTGAGTTCAGAAAGAAATCAAGGCAAGGAAAATTACCTGCATCATCAGCAGTTGGTTAGACCTGGCTGGGTCAGGAACTGATCTACTGGATTCGCCCATCCCAGCAGTGGCCTTCAGCGACCAGATCCTTGCCCTGTCTACTTCGGACATGCCAGCAAAATTGCCGAAGTAGGCTGCAGCTCCTTCTCGGTTTTGACCCCATATGAGGTCCCAGATGTGATCTGGGATTGGAATTCGGGGGGCCGAGAAACCCATTTCTCCAGAATGCAGAGTCTGGAAAGAAGGGAAGGACGACGATGGAGCTTGATTAGCTTTGGTTGTCTCAGCATCGTCCTTCTCAGAGGAGTCAAGTACTATGACCTCCTCTTCTTCAGGGGTGAGGACGAAAGCCTCAACCTCTCTTGCGATATCTGCCGTGAAGCCTTCAGCACTTGACATCACGGCATCTTTATTTTCGTGCTCAGCAGCACTCTCCTTGATTTCTTCTTGGACCCCTCCCTTAGGTTCGGGAGTTCTCTGATCCACCTCCATCTCAGGAGGTGGCGGAGGGGTCTTTTGAAGAGATTGGGGTGTTGGCTGGGGAACCCTCGGCGATCCATTGCCTTCCTCAGGTTCCCTTATTGCGACGCCGATGGTCATCGGCCTCTGCTGAAAGTCATGAGGGCCGATGATGGCCATCCTTCGGCGCCTTTTCAGAAGGGGCTGCTCGTCCATATCTGAATCTGAAGACTCTTGTATTTGATCTTCGGGACGAACAGGAGCTTTGCCTTCTCTGTGTCTGTTACTCTCTTCAGACTGTAACAGACAGGGGGGAAGAAGAGTGTGAGTAAAAAAAAAAAAAAAAAAAAAAAAAAAAGAAAAAAGTTGTCTAAAAACTCACCGAGGTCTTCAGCAAAGCCTCGTCTTCTTCAGCTGCTCTAGCTGCAGCTTCGGCTTCAGCAGCTCTGGAGGACCCTTCTCCTCCTTCACAAGCTTCAATAACCCGTGCAACCTCTTCGGCTGTACGGGCAGCTTCAGCTTCTTCTTCCAGCAGCTGAAACAAGGGATCCCTCTTCTTCCACCAAGGCTTCTGCCTCTGATACAGAGCAACAGCCTCAATTTGGAAGTGGGAAGAGTCTAGGTGAACCTCTCGGCGCCTTGGTTCAGTGATAGGGGGAGCCCGATCAGTTACGACTCGTTCTCGGTTGACGCCAAGGCGAGCGTAATCAATGCCGATGTTGGTCTCGTCCCGTTCTGAAAAAGAAAAGGGGAGAAGTCAATTCAGTTAGTTCGGCACATCACAAGAAAGCAAAATGAAAGAAGAAAAGAGATAATTAAAAGGCCTCGGCCCCAGCCGAAGAAGATTACCATCCCTAAACTTTCGGCTGAGGCCGACAGCTGCCAGCATATTCTCTTGGAAAACATAGTGCGTATCGGGGAGCCAAGTCTCCGGGATATGCTGCATTCGGCCGCTGCCTCCCCGGTTCGGCAGCTTGCCGAAGATGTTCTGCTGATTAAGGTTCGGGTCTGGCCCGCTATCTTCGGGAGGACCTAAACTTCCCATATCAGGGTCCGGCTCGGCAAGATACCGGGGAGCGCTGAAAACATAAGGATGGCTCGGCTCCGTGGGCGCCCTAACCCAAATCCATTGACCTCTCCAGTCCTTGTCTGAAGAGTCGTTCGGCCACATGGTTAGGAACGGGGGCCGAGACTCAATCCGATACCACCCAGAACCATGGCTTCCGTGCCCACTCTGAATATTTGGCACTAGCCGATGGAGCTTTCTGAAGCAGTGCAGGTTCGGCACGTATCTGAAGAATTTGCAGACCCATAAGTACGTCATTACCCTTCGGATGCTGGTGGGGGTCAGCTGGCACAGGGAAATGTTGTAATGGATCAGCAAGTCTCGAACGAATACGTCCAAAGGGAACCTCAGCCCATACTGAAGCTGTCTCGTGTACACCCCCACATACCCCGGGGGTGGACGATGGATTCTATCGGATGCTGAGGGCATTCGGCACCAATATCCATCAGCTTCAAAAATGCCGTAGTGCAACTCAATTTGCTCAGCAAATCGATATTGATCGGCGTTCTCTACCCACCATGAGTAGGGACGGTTCTTTATCATGGCCGAAGCTACTTCGGCATCCTCCCACTCTGAAAACCCTGGGAGGATATCCCAAAGGACAGCGGGAACTTCATCATCCCGTCCTGAAGCTCTCACCCCCTCAGCCCTCTGAGGAGGAGCCGAAGAAATGGGAGTCGCCCTAACCCCTTCAGCAGGGTCAGACTCTGTCCTTCGTCCATTCCAGGTCCCAATCCTGACCCTGGGATCGGGGATTAGCCTTGCTCTTCTTGGAGCACGGGCTCCACCTCTAACTCCCCTCACCATTGACGAATTTCGAAGGAAAAAGTCGAAAAAGGGGAAAGAGTGCAAAGTCGAAGAAAGATGAAATAAAATCAAAGGAATTTACCTTGATCTGAAGCAAAAGCCGCCGATTTACGAATTGGTAGTGACAAGTCTCAGCTTCTAAGCTTAATGCTCGGGGAATTTGCGAAGTTTTGATGCGGGCTCTTGAGCGTTCTTGAGAATTCTGGGTTTGTGTTGATGAGTGAGTGGGGAGAGAAGACGCGCCTCTATTTATATCTCCAGAAATGGGAATTCAAGGAGTCTGCGTTTCAATTTCTCTCAAGCACCCCACTAAGTAACCGTTAAACACACGACCTTGCAGTTAAGTCGCCCACTACCCATCCAACTTCCGCAATCATCCACATTAACTGTTGTTATCTCATTAATCATGGGTTAATTACGGTTTAAATTCACATTTTTGGATTAACAAATCATTCACTTCCCTCCTTTTCTGATTAAATCAAACCCGACCCGTCATCCTTCCAAATCGGGTCTGGGGGGCAAGTTGTTTGGGTCCAATTTAGTCCAATTGGGCCTGGTCACTGAATGATCCAATTAAAAGCCCAAGGTTAAGGTTCAACCCTCCAAATGTGCTAAAGTCAAAAATCAACATCCTCAAAGCCATGTCAAGGTCAGTCAACGGCCCAATCAGCTTGGCCCAGCCCAACTGACTTCCGGGCCCAATCCGCCTCCTTCATTAGCCAAGGTATAAAAGCCAACAATTTGGTCAATTCTTGGTAAGACAATAAAGCCTCAAGCAACTAAACTCTTGCACAGCTTTCTCTCTCTAATATACTGACTTAAGCATCGGAGGGGCCTTCCTCGGCGTCCCCCCCGAGGCTAGTTTACGTGTATTTGTTGTGCAGGAAACCCTCGGCTCCTGCGTCGTTCGGACCGAGACCAAGTTCCCTCAAGATAAAAGGATCTTCCGAGATTCGATTGTTTTCATCCGAAACAAGTGTATATCTGAAATTATTCGCATTTCAGTTGATTGGTACTCACTGCTGTCTCATAAGGAAATTTGTACTACAGAGATGCCACAATGGAAAACAGGACAGGCAGCCAAATACAATTCAGTATAACGATTGATCTTTCACGCCACGACTTCATTTCAAATAAGCTTGTTCAGTTGTTCTATTATGTTGCATAGCTAGTAGCTACATTTACATTTATTTGACTATTAAGAGGTAGCTTATTCTCAGCACGAACCAACTTATGTGTTGTAAAGTTTGAGGATTGAATGATTGATAGTATAATACAATGATCGGATAATTCTTCTAGGCACGTCCCTTCAGCGACATCTGATTATTCTTCTAAGCACGATACACACACTTTCCAAAAGGTAGTATAATTGGTTTTAACAATACTACAATAAAAAACACAAGAATTTTGCACATAAAGTTACCTGGAGACAAGGTTTGATACTTAAGAAACGAGTAAACCTTCGGCCGCCCCTTTTTCTCTCTTCTTTCTCCTCTTTCTTTTAGGGTTTTAATTTTCTTAGGCCGGAAATAGTTTAATTTCTTCGGAAATTAGACTATTTTCGACCCTTTTTCTTTAATTCAATTTAGTTTTTTGTTTTGTTTTACGTTTTGGTTTATTTGTTTTGTTTTGTTCTCTCCATCTGTGAGAGTCTGTCCCAATTTTCTGGGTTTTTCTCAATTTTCTGGGATTTTGATTCTCATCTATGGATGAGAATTTTATTTTTAAGGTTCTTATAATAATTGGGAAGGTGATTTGGATTCCTATGGGTCTGGGATTTTTCATCAACCGGTCGATCAAAACATTAGCGCAGATTGCGGAGGTCTCAACTTGGAAAGATGCATAGACATCGAAAATCATTGCTCGCGTCAAGCTTGAAGCGGTGGAGTATGAGCTACGCCAAATATGCAAATTAGTTATGATTTTGATTGTAAAAGTTATGATATTTTCTCTAAATCTGTGGTTTACAGAACCTTATTATTGTAGATGCCGTATGACTTTTATTTAATGATATTATTCTTCCCGTTCAAAAAAAAAAAAAAAAAGTTACCTGGAGACTGCAAAGACAAATTGACCAGCTCATATTGGCATTTTATCAAACACCTAGTGTGCATCTGGTAATTTTGGGTGATGACTTCTTGAATTGGTAAGAATTTCCAGGAGGATTGCTTGGCACAGGTGAATTTCAATCTTCAGTGTTATCAATCGCTAATTTGTGGGTTTTAAAATTTTAGATGTGTAAATGTATGTACAATTGTACCTACAGAATAAAATTGTGGACAAAGTTCTCAAAATATGCACAGAACTACAAAAACTAGGATATAAATTTGATGGAAGAGAAAAAGAAATCAATAATAAACCACTGGATTCAAAATAAGGATATTAATTTTTCAGGTCCTTGTTCATCATCAAGTGCATGATGTTCTAGGGCAACGCAAGGATGACTAATTTAGCAATAGTCAAACTATACATTAAAAAAAAACTACTTTTTCTATTGGTACCATTTTTTTAACCACCTTTCAATTTTTATTTTTTTTTAAAACCATTAACCACCTTTCAATCGATTTAAGCATGTAACAATAATCCGTTACTTTTTTATTACGCGAACAATAACCCGTTATTTTATCTATAGATCATACTTGACTACTCGATACTCTAATAAAATAATTTTTAAATTGAGGTTGAGGCACCTTAGCCCCTTAACTAAGAGTTAGGTATGGCATTTTAGTTTGAGACGTTGAACTAATTTATTAACTTTAAATAGGATCAGAAAAAGGCTAATCAAGTTTGATTTTGATTTATTAATTATATGAAAACATACTTGCACTTAATGAGTTAGGTTATATGAATGAGACGGGTTCACACAAAGTTAATTTATTTAGAAGATTTAACTTGTTTTACCATTCACTAGCTTAACCAAGTTTGATATTAATTTATTAATTTTATGATAAAAACATAATGGGTTGAGTTATCTAAGTGGGGTGGTCACACCGAGCCAATTTATTTGAGAACTCGACTCGATTACACCATTCACTAGCTTGATCAATCCTAGGCTAGGCTAACCCAACCCATTGACCACTTTTTAGGCTTTAGCAAGACTTATGGTCTTATTGATATACACACATGTAACAACTTGATTCTTATTATTCTCTCTTTATCAAATTAGTAAAAGTCTATATTTCAAAAAAAGTAGTAAAAGTCTAGGAGAGAATAAACACAAAGCATCCCACACAAAACGAAGCGCATGTTAAGACGGGCCATCTAGGAAGGTGCCATGCCATAGAATTGCACAAATAAAACTCACTTCCGAGTCTCTGGGTCAAAATTTACAATTTCTTCACGTCTTTACTATTTTTTGTTACTCCACTTCTCCAACCTTTTCTTTTTCATAAACTTCTACAAGTATATACAGTAGTAAATTTTCAGAAATATTTTTCAATTCAATTTCTCGTTTGTTTGAACTTTGTAAAATCTTTGACATTTAAAATTTTCAATCTTGAAGGAATTGAAAATGGCTCTGTTTGTTGGGTCAGTGTTCTTGTTTGCTTCTTTGCTGTTTCTGAGTAGAGACATTCTTGCTATTTCTGGAGATTGTGATCCTATTTACAAGTATGTAAGTTGTTATAATTTAATCTTTTTTATAATTGGTTATGATCCTATATAACTTAATAGTTGTTTATTGGAGTTTGATCTTATTATTTTGTGGGTTGTTTTAATTTTGTCAATTATGGTGGGATTTGATTGGATTGGATTAGATTGTTTTTATTTGGTTGGTGTTTGCATGTTTCTTGTTTGGTTGGTTCCCATTAAACTAAATTAATAGATAATTAATAAAATATATTTGAAAGAACAAAATGAAGGAGTTTAAAAAACTACAAGTATTTAATTATTTTGAATTAAAAAGTTTGAATCATAAATAAAAAAATTATTGTTGTGAAATTTGGTAGGTATGGTCCACTTTGAAGAAGGAATGTGACCATGTAACACTAAAACAGGACTAGTCAATAGATTGTGCTTTGAGAAAAAAAACAAATTTTCATTTAAATCTGGTTCATTTAATGATGTTCAATTCTTCGTGTGTTGAAGGTGATTGTGATGAGCTATTGAAATTTAGTTTGGATCAGTGTTTGATGTGCACTATCTTTTTCAATTCATTAACTCTTAGTTCCTTTTCATTTTTTTTTTTTTTTTCATTTATTGTTTGGGTTGTTTGATTTATAATTTGGTTCTTGGCATTGTGTTTAATGTATTAAATTGTTAATTCACTTAATTGTAAAGGATATCCACGGAAATAATTTATTTCTGTGCATTGTTTTTGGAATTTGGTAAGTTTCCCTTAAGGTAGTTCACTATGATTTGCTTTTTGATTTGTGCTTAAAGATAATAACTAGTGACCTACACTAATTTTGTTTGTTTTTTGAATTGAGTGATTGGTTAGCTGATACTTAGGCCCTGTTTGGTTTGATGTAAAAGGTTTTCATGGAAAATGAATTTTCCATTTTTTCCCATTTTCCTTTGTTTGGTTTGTTAAGGAGTAGAAAACAATTTTTCAAGGGTGGAAAATTTCAACCTTAATGATGGAAAACATTTTCCTTCCAAAAACAAGGGAAGTCACATTTTCCTCTCTCCTCCTTACCTCTTTTTTTACTTCCCTCTCATTCATCCTTACATTTCCACTTTTATTTTTTATTTTTCTTGGACTTTTCTTGTATGCAATCAAACAAAGGAAAACTAATTTGCAATTGTGTTTTTCTTTGAAAATATGTTTTCCATGAAAACTAATTTTTCATTGAAAATGTTTTACATTAAACCAAACGGGGCCTTAATGCAACTTCTGTATGATCCGAAATGCTTCTGGCTCTCTATGGCGTTGGAGTATGTGTGTCAAATCAGTTAAAGATTAACCAATTTAGACATTATAGTTGTATATATACTAGGCTGATGTAACAAATTTAGCAATTTGTGGAATGGTTCAGGCAAAAATTGAGCTTATTAAGCAGGTATTTTAAAATGTGTTGGGAGATGATGCCGTAAGTAACACTATTACAGGAAGACGGGAGCAATACTTGCTTAGATTTATACATTGGCTTGTTTAGACTTTTGTGACATAATTAGTCTTCTCATACTCTTCATGTCTTCCCTTTGCTCTCTTATATGGAAATATGTAACTGTTTTGCTTCCCTGACAGAATTTGTGTAGAACAATGTCAGAAGTCTGGATGCATTCAGAATAAATGCTTCAACAACTGTGGAGTCTCCCCGGACAATAAACCTGCTAAAGGCCCATGGTATCTCCAAGAACCACTTTATCTCCGGTGGAAAGAGTGGGACTGTCGCAGTGATTGCAGGTACCATTGTATGCTTTCAAGGGAGGAAGAGAGAGCAAAACTTGGAGACAAACCCATCAAATATCATAATAAGTGGCCATTTCACCGTGTTTTTGGCATTCAGGTTCTTCCTTCTCTAACTGTATCATTTAGTAATTTTCTTTTAAAATGAAAAATGTTACATAGATGTGTTAGTATCCCATGTGGCTACGGTTGCATGTTTTTGTAGTGGTTTGGATGGCTGTGGACTGTGGTGGTAATATAACTTGTGGTACGTAAATACATATATTTGTTGGGTTGTGACACTGGTTGAGATGTGCATAATTTGGTACCTTCTGGGGCTTGGCTCTTCATTGTTCCTGCCTAACTTATGCTATGAAAGGAAGGGTGTATAAACTCAAATCCTACTGTTAGTTCAATTATTAATAAATGTAATGTGTGAGTGCAGGAACCTGTTTCTGTCGCTCTCTCGCTGCTTAATCTTGGCCTAATATTTCATGGGTGGGTGTCATTCTTTATCCTTCTATACTACAAGTTGCCTTTGAAGCCAAATGGGAAGTGTTATTACGAATACACTGGTTTATGGCTTGTGTATGCGATCTTATCCATGAACTCCTGGTTTTGGAGTGCTGTTTTCCATGGCAGGTACAGTGATTTGATTTCTACTACTTCCATTCATAATCTATTTCTGTCATTGTTTTATTATTGAAGCTTCTGATATCTGCAGATACGTGGAATTAACAGAGAACTTGTACTATTCTTCAAGAGTGGCACTTCTTGGGTTTTCACTCATTATATCCATAATTCGATCTCTAGATGTTACAGTTGAGGCTGCCAGAGTGATGGTTGCTGCTCCACTTATTGCATTTGTGACTACTCACATACTCTTTATCAACCTGGTAGAACTTGATTATGGTGAGTCTAAACAACACATATCTGTGAGTCTAAGCTACATTGTGGTTTTTCTTTTACACCTTGAAATTATATGGAATATTGTTCTGGAAAATAGAAGATCCTGAGAGGGTCAGTAATTAACCATTGCATCATAATATTGTTCTTGGTTATCTAATATGACAATTTCACAACTCCGTATTTGTGTACATCTTTAAAGTAAATTTAAAACGTTGCAGGCCTAAACATGGTGGTCAGTGGCGGTTCTGGGCCGGAGCAAGGTGGTCGACGGATAAGTTTGGCATAATATCTTAAAATTGTAGTTGGTGTAGTGGTTAGAGCAATTGTCTTGTGTATCCAAGGTCTTGGGTTCAAGACATGCATCAATCAATTATCTAAATTTTTGGGTAGCTGACAGCTGGCTTGATACATTGAATGTAGACATGTATTCAATAGTCTCAGAAACTCCGCCCAAAAAAATCTGATTTCCTTTTTCGGTTTTTCCCCAAAAATTTTCAATCTATTATTTCAATTCCAAAAAAAACTCTACATCTTCTAAACTTTATATTTTTCATTTACTTTCTTTTTTTATCTTCTTCATAATCTACAAATATTCAATTAATTTTCAAAATTTTCATCTCCCAAAATTAATTTTCCCAATATTAGTTCATATTTCAACGGTTAAATCTTCAATTTGAAGATGAAATTAATTATTAAACCGTTGTTAATCTCCCCATTTTTCCTATATATAAATTTTATTTACTCTTTCAAATTTAAGGTCCCATTTTAAAAAGTTGAACAAGACCCCATAAATAATTTGCAATTTTAGCCCCGGCACTGATGGTGGTGATGGTTGTAATAGCTACAGCCCAGCTCCTTTTCTGGGCAATCTGTGCCATTCGTTCCCATCAGCCATCACGCTGGAAGCTGTTGGTCGTGGTTGTCGGGGGAGGCGTTTCGTTACTTCTGGAGATAATCGACTTTTCTCCATACAAGGGGTTTATCGATGCACATGCCTTCTGGAAAGCCATTTCTGTACCCCTCACTTACATCTTGTGGAGCTTCGTCTGTGATGATGCTGAGTTCACTACATCTACTCTGATCAAGAAAGCAAAATAGCATCACCTAGCCAAATATCACAGTATGTTTTCGCGGCAAAAATCCTTGTACATTTCATTCGTTCTTTGTTCATTCTTTTGACATTACTCCAGATTTTATACTCAAGGGTAATACTGAAATACTACTGTCAAACTGAACTGCTCGCTGCTGGCTTGCTGGCTATAAAAGCTAAATTAGCATAGCCTTCCACTTCAGGCACTACATTTTGTGGATTTTGATTTTTGACCGAAGTTTGTCATGTTAGCAATTTTGATTGTACATTTCATTTTAGATCTTTTAAAACTATTGTTTGGATGTCAGTCACAAAAGATCAGTATGCAGAGGTTGTAGCAGAGTAAATCAGGACAATATTGAACTCATTAATAACTCAATTAGCAGTGTCAGCTGCTTGTAATAGAGTAAGCAGTTTAAGAAAATAGTATGATACACCGCCAATGGTGGCGTATTGCAACTTCTCATCTCCTTCAACTAGAAAATCACCATCCTTAGCTCGAGTAAATCCTCCAGCCAACCATCCCAAGTTCTTGTATCCCACTTCATGCAGCTTTGAAACCGCCACTATAGACCTGTTAGTTCCACATTGTTGCAGTGAAACAAATTAGGCACACGTACTATTCAGGCTAATTACCAAACAGACAACTAATAGAGGCAAACACTGCTTCATAAAAACAACAATATGATCAAAGATTTAAACTCTTTACCTTAGCCCCTCACCACAGGCAACAAGGAGCATGGCATCCTTGTCAGGAACAATCCGTTGAACCTGTGACACAAACTCCGAATTGATGGTAGTGAACTTCTGGCCAGTCCATAAGCCAATGTACCCCAAATGAACCCATTTCTTGAGTAAGGTAATAAGGGAGTTGTCCGTGTCCTTGATAAAGAGCGGAACATGCAGTGAACCAGACACTCGCGCTTTCTCTCTTTCCCACTCAGGCCTCACATCCAAAAGCTTCAACCCATCAGATTTCAAGGCAATGGCAGCTTCTTTCGGAGGGATCGCTCTAACGATCCCTGACTCTATCAGTTGCTTTCCGGATTTTCCACCTCCTATGGATGCATTTATTCGTAAACTGAAGCTGTTAGTGTGTTTTTTGTCAAGTTTCAGGGCTAATGACTGGAAATTCAAGTTTAATGTTGCCATTTTCTAAAACTTAAGCTCTATCCTACTCTCCTTATCTGAAACTAATTCTAAGGTCAGTTTTGTACTACATTATTTGATGTTATGGGACCATGCATGGTCCATGATCAACTTAAAACGACATAGCTTTCCTATTTTCACCCTTATATCTTACATAATAATTGATCCTTGACGAATTAAGGAGTACTGCAATAGATTTTACCCAAATAGAAGAATCAATTGTGTAAAAGAGCAGTGAGTAAAAGAACATCAACTATATTATAGGTGTTTCACTCGTGAGAAAATGGGCCCACCATTTACAATGACAAGAATTGAAGGGCCAAAACCAATGAAGAGGACACCAACAATAACAACAACCTGCCAATTATTTACCACAACTAATCAATTCATGGCATTCATAGGTTGGCCTTTTTAGTTCTACTTAATTCATTTACTCTAATAATAGCAATTTTGTAAATGATTATGTAACTTTGGTAATTATGTAATCAACACTAAAGTAGGAATTTATTACCAAGGGAACCCAAAATCAAAATTATGAATTCATGTTTTCTTGTTGTGTTGTGGTAGGATACTAGGATTTACTTACCTCCATCTCTATTACCATAAAAGAATGTCATATGTTTGACTTTTTATGTTTCAATTAGAGAATCATACACGCAAAAAAACACTAGTCATTCCTTAACTATTGCAATTTTGACACTTTTGATCATGTTCATATATTCTCGTTTACCATATATTGTGATTTGTACATTCAAAAAATATTGTCGTGTGTTGTCTTACTAAATTCATCTTGATATATATTTCAATTTTTGTATAACATCAATTTTATTTTTTTTTAAAGTAAAGATATTTAAGATTTATAAAGTGTTTTGGCCTAAGAAGCTTAATCCGAATAATATGTCTATATAGTTCCGAGAACGAGTTCCATTTAATTTGTTAATATCAAATTCTTACCAATATTGGCAATATATGAGTATATATTAATATAGCTATAGAACCTATGGTTTGTCATCAGAACTCATCACGTCTAATTATAGATTATTTATGAATTTAAGGATGCAATTTGTACTTATTATATATCTTCGGCAATTTCTACTGTTAAATCGGTTGAAATATTTGAATCGTTCCTTTCATATATACTTCTATATTCAACAAGAACTAAACCTTTGAAATTCTAGAAGAATAAGAATCATTCTTGCAAGTGATTAGATTCAGTCACTATATTCTGCCTAATTAAATAAATTGGTTTATTGGTGTACAAGTATGTTCCAACATCTTCTATTGATCTTAAACATTAGTCTTTATATACATACGTACTCCTATTGATCACATATGAACTCCTTAAAACTCATTTTATAAGTCAAAACACTCAAATTGATAATTCTTCAATGCGAACAAATAAACCAAATAGTTTCTATACAAGTTCAATTTAACTCCAATAAGTTCAGTTCTTATCTTAATTTTATTCTCTCATAAAATATTCAGTTTAGTCAATCAGAACAGACCCGAAGTAGTACACTATTAGCTTAGTATATTGAACATAAGTCAAAACAACGCTAGTATGTTTTATGCATTGTTTGGTTAAATTTCCATCTCATTAAAGATCAGCACTCTCTATTATACTTCTTAACACTCACTTTCCTTCTTAATTTCACTGTTTATCTTCAGTAATTATGTCAATAAAACAGTATTTTGCTAATCTTAAAATGGTGTGTTATTGCAGTTTAAGTATGGAGTACTACAAGAATCTCAATCATGCTTAGATTAATCGCTCCAAATTATAAATACTACCTCAAATATTATATGCAACTTTTACATTTTTTATATTTTATAAATAAACCCTAAAGTTACACATTTAACGAAGATAGGTTAAAGTATTAATCAGATACAAACAAATTACTACTTAGAAAAAGAAAAACACGAAGTGTTTCCATGAAATCCATCAGTAAAGTCACCTCTTTTAATGGCAACTTACTATTTTTAACTGCAAAGTAGGCAAGTAGCAGTAAAATTCGTCCTGTTGTCGTGGCCAGCGCAGGAATATAAAATTACTACTTCCACGAATTCAGCATAATTTAATGATATAAAAAGTGCAAATAATTAAGCGTTGTTTAATTATAAACAAATTGACAATGTGTAATTAATAAATAATGATGGTGGAAGTAGTTTATTACAGAAGATTCCAAATACTATTGACATTGTCCCCGTACCGTGCTGAAAACGTTGAGAGAGTAGTAGGGAGTTAGTAAATAATAAATGTTACATTTGACACTTGCATTCTACTCCCATATTTCTAAGTGATAAATGTTCGTTGTATCAAGTATCAACCTTCGTTTAGCCCAATACCCCGTAGTTCATAAGGTAATGACCTAATGGGTGATTATGAAATTAGTACTCCCTCGGAATTTCTCCAAATTTTCTCAAAAAGCGTGGATAATGCCTTTACTTTTGGAAATTTTTGACTTTTTTTCACTTGGAAATAAAAATTTCCTAAATATTTACCATGTTCTCTAATAACCCCCGTGAGTCCAATTAGCTGGGTGGAACCATCAAATTAGCCTTTCAACGGCCAATTTACCGGTTAACAACTTGCACCGATTTCATTAACTCAAGCCTACCACAAACATTTATGACAACATATAATGATCATATATGGTTCCAGACGGCATTATATGACCCTGAGATGTATCCCCTCAAATCTAAATGCTTTTCAACACCGGGTTCCGAAACATTCAAAATTTCTCAAAAAGCGAGGATATTAAGCCTTAAATTTTGAAAATTTTGACTTTTTTCGCTCGAAAATAAAAATTGCCGAAATGTTTACCATGTTCCCTAATACCGTCAGGGAGTTCCACTGGGTAGGTGGCCTGGAACCATCCCATTATCAATTTACCGGTTTACAACTTGTACCGATTTTACTAATTCAACCCTACCACGAACATTTATGACAACAAAATAATGATCATATAAGGTTCCGAATGGCATTGTATGACCCCGAGATGTATCCTCTAGAATTTCAAGACTTTTCGACATTGGGCCCTGAAACCTTTGAAATTTCTCATCAAAAGGCGTGGATATTAGCCTTCAATTTTGGAATTTTAATTTTGAATTTTTTTCGCCCGGAAATAAAAATTGTCGAAATTTTTACCATAGTCCCTAATACCCTGCGGGAATGATATGTCTATTTTATATAGTGTTTTACCCCCGTCCCGTGGTCATTATTAGTAGTGTTTTTGGCTCTTTCGGGCCACTTTTATTGCTAATTTGTGTGCTTTAGTGTTTTCGTAGTTTCAGTTGTGTTTTACAGGAAATTGCACTCTTGGAGCATTTTCCCGGGCCTTATTGGATCGACTACGGAAGCTAGAAGGACACGACCACTTTTGGAGCCCAAGATCGGTGAGAGCCGGTGACCAAGGGCTCGGTAATTTGGATCACGAGGCATTTGGACCATGTATTCGAGACCCGAGAGGAAATATGGATTGGGCCGAGAAATCTAGCCCAATCGAAGTCCAAGCCTCGAAGATGAAGACTGGGCCCGATCGGGCAAGCATACGCCCGATCGGGCGGCTGCGTGTGTTAGTGCCATCAAGGAAAGGCGCGCCCGATCGGGTGAGCGTAGGCTCGATCGGGCGCGGCATATCAGAAGGAGCATAGTAAAAAATGGCGGGCCCGATCGGGCGCCCCTTCGCCCGATCGGGCGCGTGTTTTTCCTAGAGTTTGATTAAGTTTAGTTTAATTCGTGTTTTAGGAAAGGTTTATATACGTTTTTGTACGGAAGTAGGACGGATCATCCTCTTCTCTCTTAGACTTTCTCTCTCTACTTAGTTTTCTCTCTCTTAAACTCTCTCCAAACCTTTGTTCTTAATTCTTTCATTAATTCCAGATTATTTTGGTAACGATTTCTCTTCCTTTAATCTTATTTATTTTTATTCCTTCCATCATGATTTATTTTATTACTTTGATTAGTTTAGTTTTTATTATGTGTGAGTAGTTTAATTTCTAGGGTTTATGGGGATCTAATAAATAATATGAAGGGGTAAATTATTGTTGTTGATTATCAATACTAGATTAATTTCCTATTGATTGATTTAATGCTCTGTGACTAGATTAGGCCTATCTTTTATGCATGAGTTTGACAATATTGATTCAAGAATCGTGAGATGAGAATTAATGTTTAGGTCTAGTTTCAATAGGCAAGTTAATTTATAAATGGTTAAGTCAAGATTCGAGAGATGAGATTTAATACCGATAAATTAATTGTGTGATTGTAATAAGTAGCGAGAGCCCTTTACAATCTGGTTAATTGATGCGTTGATGATTGACTATTATTGATTGTTGGTATTGCATGATAATTTCTTATTGGATTGTTTTAATGTTTTACAATTGCGGCTTGTAAAAGTATAGCAATATTAAATTGATGAATCGAGCAGATGTTAATTTGATATTAAAGGCTATTTTCAATAAGAACTTAGATCTGGTAAATTGCGAGAGCCTGTTAGATCTCTGTTGATTAATAAATTGCGAGAGCCTGTTAATCATGTTATTTATGCAATGTCAATGATTGATTACTATGTTTTACCCTGGAATATTATTTATTGGTGAACCTATGCTCTAGATCCCTTTATATATTGTTCTCTTCTTACTCTTATCCTTAGTAGTTTAGTTTCTTGCTTAATTATAAATATTGGTTACTTAAATAATTTAGATTATATTAATTAATTAGGAGTAAAAAGACTAGTTTCCCTGTGGAGATCGACCCTACTTCCCTATCTACTTTAGCTAGAGGACTTAGGAATTATTTTTGATTAGGGGATACGACTTTACCCTGTCAGGGAGTCCAATTAGATGGGTGGAACCATCCAATTTGTCTTTAAACAATCAATTTACCGATTTATAACTTGCACCGATTTCAATAACTCAAGCCTATCACGAATATTTATGACAATAAATAATGATCATATATGGTTCCAAACGACATAATATGAACCTGAGATGTGTTCCCTAGAATTTCAAGACTTTAAGACAACGGGTCCTGAAGACTTCAAAATTTCTCAAAAAGCGTGGATATTAGCCTTCACTTTTTGAATTTTTTTACTTTTTTTCGCCCGAAAATAAAAATTGTCGAAATTTTTACCATGATCCCTAATACTCTCTAGGAGTCCAATTGGTTGAGTGGAACCATCCAGTTTGCGTTTTAATGGCCTATTTACTGGTTTACAACTTGCAACGATTTCATTAATTCAAGCCTACTACGAACATTAATGACAACATAAAATGATTATATATGGTTCAAAACGACATTATATGACCCCGAGATGTATCCCAAAAAATCTTAAGGCTTTTCGACACCTGGCCCCGAAACCTCCAAAATTTCACTAAAAGCTCTTGGAAACCTCCAAAACGACATTAGCCTTCAATTTTTTTGACTTATTTTCCCCCGGAAATAAAATTTTCAAAATGTTTACCATGGTCCCTAAAACCCTCCGGGCGTCGAATTGGGTGTGGCACTATCCAATTTGCCATTAAACAAACAATTTAACGGTTTACAACTTGCACTGATTTCATTAACTCAAGCCTACCACGAACATTTATGATAACATATAATGATCATATATGGTTCCAAATGGTCATAACTCAAGCCTAGAATTTTAAAACTTTTCGACACCGGGTTCCGCTCCAAAATTTCGCAAAATGCGTGGATATTAAACTTCAATTTTGGAATTTTTTGAATTTTTTTTGCCCGAAAATAAAAATTGCCGTAATATTTACAATGGTCCATAATATCCTCCGGGAGTCCACCTGGCTAGGTGCAACTATCAAATTTGCCTTTAAACATCCGATTTACCGGTTTACAACTTGCACTGATTTCATTAACTCTAGCCTACCACGAACATTTATGATAACAAATAATGATCATATATGGTTCCAAACGACATTATATGACCCTGAAATCTTCCCTAAAATTTCAAGACTTTTCGACATCGGGCTCCGAAACTCCCAAAATTTCTCAAAAAACGTGGATATTAGACTTCTTTTTTCGATTTTTTTTAACTTTTTTACGCCCGGAATAAAAATTGCCGAAAAGTTTACCATGGTCCCTAATACCCTTCGGAAGCCCAATTGGGTGGGTGGAACCATCCAATTTGCATTTAAACGACCAATTTACCGTTTTACAACTTGCACCGATTTTATTAACTCAAGCCTACCACGAATATTTATGACTACATACAATGATCATATATGCTTCCAAACGACATTATATGACCCCGAAACGTATTCCCTAAAATCTCAAGCCTTTTCGACACCGTGCCACGAAACATCCAAAATTTCTCAAAAAGCGTAGATATATATAAGTCTTCAATTTTGGAATTTTAATTTTTGAATTTTTTTCACCCGAAAATAAAAATTGCCGAAATGTTTACCATAATAGTCCCTAATACCCTGCGGGAGTCCAATTAGGTGGGTGGAACTATCCAATTTGTCTTTAAACGACCAATTTATCGATTTACAACTTGCACCGATTTCAATAACTCAAGCCTATCACGAACATTTATGACAATAAATAATGATCATATATGGTTCCAAATGACATTATATGAACCCGAGATTTATTCCCTAGAATTTCAAGACTTTTAGACAACGGGTCCTAAAGACTACAAATTTCTCAAAAATCGTGGATATTAGCCTTCAATTTTGGAATTTTTTGACTTATTTTCCCTTTAAAATAAAAATTTCCGAAATATTTACCATGGTTCCTAAAACACCCCAGACGTCCAATTGAGTGGGTGGCACTATCCAATTTGCCTTTAAACAACCAATTTACCGGTTTACAACTTGCACTGATTTCATTAACTCAAGCCTACCACGAACATTTATGATAACATATAATGATCATATATGGATCCAAATGGCATTATATGACCCCGAGATGTATCCCCTAGAATTTTAAGACTTTTCGACAACGGGCTCTGAAACCTCCAAAATTTCACAAAATGCGTGGATATTAGACTTCAATTTTGGATTTTTTTGACTTTTTTTCGCCGGAAAAAAAAATTGTCGTAATGTTTACAATGGTCCATAGACTATAATATCCTACGGGAGTCCACCTTGCTGGGTGGAACCATCCAATTTGCCTTTAAACAACCGATTTACCGGTTTACAACTTGCACTGATTTCATTAACTATAGCCTACCACGAACATTTATGATAACAAATAATGATCATGTATGGTTCCAAACGACATTATATGACCCCAAAATGTATTCCTGACAAGCGCACATTAGGGCGCGCTTTAAGGCATATAAATGGGTGATTTTGGATGTATTTAGGCCCGTTTTGGTCGTTTATTGCCTTGTTACACTCGTTTCCTTCATATTACGTGCTTCACGGGTTTCGGTCTGTTTTTGGTGTGTTAACAGGTATAGTTGACCAAGTTATGTCGAGTCCCGAACCATTGGTGCGTAATCAGGCTATTATCGATCCTAGTCCACCAAGCTAAGGCTTTGCTGCGGTTCTCAAGGCCTTGAAAGGCAAGTTAAGTAGCAGGCAAGGAAGAACAGTTCACAAATATGACACCTGTTCACTATTTTGCTCACAACTTTCGGTATACAAATGATAATGGAGTGATTCCAATTGCATTGGAAAGTAGACTTGAAGAGATTTCCAACGATATATTGCACGCCTCAAACAGAGCTCTGGATAAGAAGTTGTGACTGTTTTAAGAAGACCAAAGTGCCTGCAACCTTCCTGCCTATGCTGCACGGCCGTGCCACTTTTAGCACGGCCATGCCAGGCATTAGCACGGCCGTGCCAAGCCAATTTCCATGCCCGTGCTAGTGCCAGATTCAGCATGGTCGTGCCAGGCATTAGCACGGTCTTGCCAGATTCAGCACGGCCGTGCCAGGCATTAGCACGACCGTGCCAAATTCAGCACGGCCGTGCCATAATTGAAGATATTGTGGATCAGCTACTGCCATGCTTGCACGGCCGTGCCACTTCCAGCACGGCCGTGCCGATTCACGAAGGGCAGCCTGCGATTTACTTTCCGATTTAAAACATATATATATAGCCCGATTGTAAGGGTTAAGAGACAGTTTTTAGAGAGAGTTTTGAGAGCCTTTGTAGAGAGTTATTGGAAAACGTTCTTAGTATTAGAGATTCATTAGTTTTCTTAGAGATATTTCTAGAGATTTTAGTTTTCTTGGATTGATTTGAAGCAAGATTTGCGAAGATTCTTTGTATTATTCATTGACGACGGATATCAAAGTTCTGAACTTTTCCATTGATTCGCATCAATACAATTGGTATTATTCATTCTTGTTTATTAATCAAGCTTTATTATTCCTTAATCAGAATTCATGTTTATATCTATTATGCTTTTGGATTTCATTATTGCTTTGATTATGAATATGTGTGAGTAGTCTCCTAGCTAGGGTTTCGGGATGAAACCCGGCCTAGGTAATCTATGTAATTGAGGATTGATTTTGATAAACGGATTGTGATTAAATTGATTATATGCGATTGCATGTTAATTCATTATAATAGGAGTAGCTAACCTAGAATCTTGAATTTGATTGCATGATATTCTTGATTTGAACAAGAGATTGTGAATTGAGTATTTCATTATTGAATGTGTTTTGATTATGTATCGAGTAATGTTAAGTGCATGAGAAATCCAAGCTTAGTATTGCCCGTTGTCTTCCTATCATATGATATTGATCAGACTTATAGTCTTTGCATATCCCGTTTGTCTCTGTGATTCCTTGCTGCTTAGTTACCAATGGTTAGGCGGATTCCCGTTCTCCCTAGTGTCTTAGTTTATCGATTTATTCCATCTTATTAGTAGTATTTTAGAATACCATTTTCCATTGATTTCGAACTAGCTTAGGTTTAAGATTGATTTGCAATTACTCTCGTTCCTCGTGGACCGAACCTTTATTTGCCATTGTACTTGGTTATAGGGTGTTCGTATAAGTATTGTTTGATTGAGAGTTAGATTGTAGCGACCGATTTAACCCTCGTCAAAATGGCGCCGTTGCCGGGGAGCGGTGTTTGTTAATTGCTTTTTGATTTCTTGAGTCTAGTTCATCATAAAAAAAAAGCACAAAAAGATTTTTCCCTTTTGGCTACACTTGTAGCCCTGCTATTTAATTGGTTTGGTTAGTGTGTATGCGCAGGCCTAAACAGAGAGAATTAATACCCTTCGATCCAGAAATCGAAATAACTTTGAAGAGCAATCGTAAATCTCGATTGACGTCATCAAACTCTCAAGGAAAGGAACACAACACACAACAGGTTCCAATGGAAGACATACCGCGCCAACCTAATCGGCCAGCACCACGACCCCTTAAGGAGTTGGGAACTCCTGGGGCGTATAGAGCTTCAAGTGGGATTGCTCCACCCACTACTGAGGCCAATGATTTCGAGATTCGGCCAGCTATGATCACCCTCATCGAGAGAAGGCAGTTTAGTGGTGCCAAGCATGAGAGCCCTTTGGCTCATTTGAACGAATTTGAGAAGTACTGCAATACCATCAAGGTTAATGGGGTGAATCAAGAGTTCGTGAGATTGAAGCTTTTCCCCTTTTCACTTATTGGGAGAGCTCTCGAATGGTTAGAGAAGGAGGTGAAGCCGAACTCTCTACACACTTGGGATGATGTCACGACAGCATTTTTGGGAAGATTCTATTCTCAAAAGAAGACGGCCGACGCTAGAGCCTTGATTCAAGGGTTTCGGCAAAGGAGTGGGGAGTCGATCTATGAAGCATGGGAAAGGTACAAGGAGTACCAAAGAGAGTGCCCACACCACGGAATCCCAACATATCAAGTTTTATAGATTTTCTATGGAGGATTGAGTCCTCAAGGGAAGACCAGTTTGGATGCGGGAGCAGGTGGCCCAATAATGAACAAAACTGAAGAGCAAGTCATAGATATTATCGAAGATGTGGTACGACACCACATGGATTGGCAAGACGGCGAGCGAGATGCTGTGAACAAGAGTGGAGGAGCGGTCTATTTAGTGGACCACCTCAATGCCATTAGCAACCTGACATCACAAATTACGAACCTCGGGAAGGAGATGTCAGTGATTAAAGCCAAGCTCGATTCCGTGCCATTGCAAGATCTTCCCTCCCAATATAAGGGGAGAGGTATGAATCCTAATCCTTCCGTTTCTAATATGTCTGTAGGATGTATTTTCTGTGAAAACTGTGGGTCTTATGATCATTATACTAATGCTTGTAATTTTGATCCCTCATATGATCCTAATAATAATGATAGTAATAGATATAATAATGAACAGGTCAATGCTATGTCTTATGATAACGGACCTAGGAATGACAATAATAGATATCTGCCACCTAATCAAAGAGGGAACAATTATAATCAGGGAGGTAATGATTTTGATTATCAAAACCAGTGGGGAAATAGGGGCCAAAGGGACCAAAATTCCCAAGGACCCTATAATCAACATGGTGGTTTTGGAAATCAAAACCAATACCAACAGGGTAATCAAATGAATCATAATTCCCAAGGGAAATTCAATCAAGGGGGAAACGGCATTAATAACAGGGGAAACTGGAATAATAATAAGGGGTACTCTAATCAAAATCCCCAACAATCTAATGTGCGTGGTTCCCGAGCTACAAATGATAATTATTATGCTCATGGACCACCACAGAGATCTAGCTTGGAGGAAATGATGGAGTCCCAGGCCAAAATGTTCAACACTTTTATGTCCACCACTGATAAAAAGTTTAGTGAAGTGATGACACATAATAAGATGCTTGAAACCCAGATTTCTCAGTTGGCTAGTGCTATAAAAGATGGGGTTGGAGTTTCAAAACTACCGCCTCAAGGTATTGACCCTAAAAACTCTGTAAATGCTATCACCACTAGGAGTGGAAAGACATTGAGGGGGAGCGATGAAGTAGTACCCCCTAGGAGTCAACCTGTGACTCCACCTATCACTGATAATGTTGTAGGAAGTAAGGATGAGAGGACCAGAGAAAAAGATAAAATTAATGAGGTCCCAAAGGAACAGGTGGGAGCACAAACCAATGAACCCGACCTATTACATAGACTCCCTACCCCCAAAAATATTTGAGACATAAGCTAGATGCCCAATTCGGGAAGTTTTTAGAGACCTTGAGAGAAGTCCACCTTTCTATACCATTCACTGATGCTATCAAGCAAATGCCTAACTATGCTAGGTTTTTAAAAGATATATTGAGTGGTAGAAGAAACTGTGAAGGGGTAGAAACTGTTAACCTCACTGAACACTGTAGTGCTATAATAATGAACAAAATGCCTCCTAAGTTAGGAGATCCGGGTAGCTTTTCAATCCCTTGTGCTATAAACAAAATGAATATTGATAATGCTTTGTGTGATCTTGGAGCTAGTGTTAGTCTCATGCCATATTCTGTTTATCAACGATTAAATATAGGAGAACTTATTCCCACTAACATATCCCTTCAATTAGCCGATAGATCGATCAAATTTCTAAAGGGTAAAGTGGAAGATGTTCCCCTAAGGGTGGGGAAGTTTGTCATACCTGTTGACTTTGTGGTCCTAGATATGGATGAGGATGTTCATATACCTATAATTCTAGGACGTCCTTTCCTAGCTACTTCGGGGGCCCTTATTGATGTAAAGGGTGCCAAGATTTCATTGAAAGTAGGAAAGGAGGTTTTAGATTTTGATTTAAATAAAACTATGAAATATCCTTGTTCTAATTCTGATAATTGCATGATGGTTGACACTGTTGATTCCATTGTCTCTGATATGCGTAACGAATTATTCTATACTAATCATGATTTTGAGTTGAATGAGAACAAGGAAAACAGGGACATGGAGGAGCAATTTCTAGATGCATTAGATGTGGCCACTGCAAAGGAGGCTAATGAAGCACCAAAGGTAAAGCTTAAACCCCTTCCAACACATCAAGGAAGGGTTTCCCCTGTGTTTGTAGTACCTAAGAAAGGGGCGGTGACTATTGTCAAGAATAAGAATGGTGAGCTTATCTCCACTGCAATGGCAAGTATTGATTATGGGTAACCTGTAATCCATGTGCTGCGTCAAGCTAATGACGTTAAAGAAGCGCTTCCGGGAGGCAACCCGAGACCCAGTCAATGAGGTAATTTTCTCTTTCCCTTTTTGCCTTCTAGGTAGTCTCTCGATGCCTGACATTGAGGACAATGTCTATACTAGCTTGGGGGGGGGGGGTGAATGGTTTCCTTGTTGATTTTCCCTTGTTTTTCTTCATATTCCTATAAAAAAATAAAAAAAAAATGAGTTTATTTTGGTTTCGTTTTGGTTTGTTTCTATCTAACCTGTGCAGATATGAAGACTCATGGAGGTAGCATTAGGAGCTTCGCCGCATCTCATGTTGTCTTAGTGTGTTTTCAAGAAGCATTTGGTGAAATCTTTCCCTTTTTCCTTTAGTTTTTTTTTTTGTTTTTGTGTGCAATATAGGAAAAGCTTCTGTTATGAGAATGTGTAGTATAGTTTATATGATTTGCCTCATAGTCTTTTCCTATATTTTTGGATCGTGATAAACTTGTCTAATTGCATAAACTTTTGGAATAATGCTTATATTTGGATTCGAAACGTGAATGAATGTGTGTGGAATATCTATTTCTACTTAAGCCAGTGATGAATACACAGTTTGAGTCTATTGTTGATCAATGTAGACGAGTCTAGGCGAAGGTAGTTGGTTAGAACACTTTTGTCATGTGAAACTCTATGCCTTTGGGCTGCGGTAAGATGGAGTCGCTTCCCATTTGTGGATTTGATCCCCTTAATTGGTAGTTGCTTTGTTTTTGAATCCCGTGAGATTTTATTGTTCTAGCCTTCATCATTCTTCTTGAGTGGCATATTTGGATCCTTGATTATGCATGTTTCGATCTTTGTGTTGACTTGTAGCTCCCAAAACCGACTTGACACTTTTAAGGGAGGAAGAGGGCACCTTTTTCATTTTTCTTATTCTTGTTCCTTTTGTTTTGTTACAAATTAATTTTCTTTTTACATCATCTTACTTGCTAACCATGTTGAGCCTTTAATTCCATTCTTGGTTACCCATGTTACAAACCCGATGGCCGATGTTTTACCAACCCTTAGTTGTGAAGCGTTTACCTCGCAAGGTTTGTTTGAGCTTATTGTGTATAAATCAAGAATAATGATCGATAGTTGGTTTGAGCAAGTTTGAAAGTGAGCTTAATTGTAAAGATGTAATATGAAAATTTGTTTTTGAAAAAAAAAGAAAAAAAAGAAAAGAAAATCAAAAAAAAAAAAAAAGAGGAGAAAAGTCGTCCGAATTGTGAAAAAGGCGAGGACATATGAATAAAAGCTTTGAAGTTTGAAAAAGGTGATTTGAGTGTGTATAACATAGAGAGTTTGGGATGTGTAAAAGTGTGATCAATGTTTATTGTGGAATGTGAATTGCATCTTTTGAACTATTGTTTTTAAGAATTGTGATTCTTGCGCTTCATTTAGGAATTAACCCCATTTTTTAAATTGTTTTCACCTACCTTACCCATTGCCAATACATTACAACCCTTTAAGACCCTTAGACTTTAGAGGTGTTCGGTTCTCAAACGGTGGAGGGAGATACCTTTCAACCCTATGGAAAGATTATGCGTAATCGAGATGTCGGGATACCTTTGTTATTTCCTCAAATATCACTTAATCTGGTTCCTTCGAGGAATCACGAGGGGCCAATTAGGGTGGTGATTTGAAGCAAAAGGGGAGGACGTGGCCGGTTTGGTTGGGTTTAGAGGGAAGCATGACTTCTTTGTTCTCTATGCTTGGTTTAGGTTTTGTTTACATTTTGATCAACGATACCTTGGATTGTGTGTCTCGTTGCTTGTTTGAGTGAGTTTTCATTCCGTGCATGGTTGTTCTAAGTAGGATCCATTGACTTCATTCCGTGCTAAATTGGATTTATATGTAATGACAATAGTTTATTTGATCCTGTGTGTGTGTGTATCCCTTAGTTTTGCTCGAGGACTAGCAAAAGTGTAGCTTGGGGGATTTTGACAAGCGCACATTAGGGCGCGCTTTAAGGCATATAAATGGGTGATTTTGGATGTATTTAGGCCCGTTTTGGTCGTTTATTGCCTTGTTACACTCGTTTCCTTCATATTACGTGCTTCACGGGTTTCGTCTGTTTTTGGTGTGTTAACAGGTATAGTTGACCAAGTTATGTCGAGTCCCGAACCATTGGTGCGTAATCAGGCTATTATCGATCCTAGTCCACCAAGATAAGGCTTTGCTGCGGTTCTCAAGGCCTTGAAAGGCAAGTTAAGTAGCAGGCAAGGCAGAACAGTTCACAAATATGACACCTGTTCACTATTTTGCTCACAACTTTCGGTATACAAATGATAATGGAGTGATTCCAGTTGCATTGGAAAGTAAACTTGAAGAGATTTCCAACGATATATTGCACGCCTCAAACGGAGCTTTGGATAAGAAGTCGTGACTGTTTTAAGAAGACCAAAGTGCCTGCAACCTTCCTGCCTATGCTGCACGGCCGTGCCACTTTTAGCACGGCCGTGCCAGGCATTAGCACGGCCGTGCCAGGCATTAGCACGGCCGTGACAAGCCAATTTCCATGCCCGTGCCAGTGCCAGATTCAGCACGGACGTGCCAGGCATTAGCACGGTCGTGCCAGATTCAGCACGGTCGTGCCAGGCATTAGCACGGCCGTGCCAAATTCAGCACGGCCGTGCCATAATTGAAGATATTGCGGATCAGCTACTGCCATGCTTGCACGGCCGTGCCACTTCCAGCACGGCCGTGCCGATTCACGAAGGGCAGCCTGCGATTTACTTTCCGATTTAAAACATATATATATAGCCCGATTGTAAGGGTTAAGAGACAGTTTTTAGAGAGAGTTTTGAGAGCCTTTGTAGAGAGTTATTGGAAAACGTTCTTAGTATTAGAGATTCATTAGTTTTCTTAGAGATATTTCTAGAGATTTTAGTTTTCTTGGATTGATTTGAAGCAAGATTTGCGAAGATTCTTTGTATTATTCATTGACGACGGATATCAAAGTTCTGAACTTTTCCATTGATTCGCATCAATACAATTGGTATTATTCATTCTTGTTTATTAATCAAGCTTTATTATTCCTTAATCAGAATTCATGTTTATATCTATTATGCTTTTGGAATTCATTATTGCTTTGATTATGAATATGTGTGAGTAGTCTCCTAGCTAGGGTTTCGGGATGAAACCCGGCCTAGGTAATCTATGTAATTGAGGATTGATTTTGATAAACGGATTGTGATTAAATTGATTATATGCGATTGCATGTTAATTCATTATAATAGGAGTAGCTAACCTAGAATCTTGAATTTGATTGCATGATATTCTTGATTTGAACAAGAGATTGTGAATTGAGTATTTCATTATTGAATGTGGTTTGATTATGTATCGAGTAATGTTAAGTGCATGAGAAATCCAAGCTTAGTATTGCCCGTTGTCTTCCTATCACATGATATTGATCAGACTTATAGTCTTTGCATATCCCGTTTGTCTCTGTGATTCCTTGTTGCTTAGTTACCAATGGTTAGGCGGATTCCCGTTCTCCCTAGTGTCTTAGTTTATCGATTTATTCCATCTTATTAGTAGTATTTTAGAATACCATTTTCCATTGATTTCGAACTAGCTTAGGTTTAAGATTGATTTGCAATTACTCTCGTTCCTCGTGGACCGAACCTTTATTTGCCATTGTACTTGGTTATAGGGTGTTCGTATAAGTATTGTTTGATTGAGAGTTAGATTGTAGCGACCGATTTAACCCTCGTCAATTCCCTAAAATTTCAAGACTTTTCGACATCGTGCTCCGAAACCTCCAAAAATTCTCAAAAAACGCGGATATTAGAATTCTATTTTTGAATTTTTTTAACTTTTTTACGCCCAAATTAAAAATCTCCAAAACGTTTATTATGGTCCCTAATACCCTCCGGCAGTCCAATTGGGTGGGTGGAACCATCCAATTTGCATTTAAACGGCCAATTTACCGATTTACAACTTGCACCGATTTTATTAACTCAAGCCTACCATGAATATTTATGACTGCATATAATGATCATATATGGTTCCAAACGGCATTATATGACCCCGAGATGTATTCTCTAAAATCTCAAGCCTTTTCGACACCGTGCCCTGAAACATCCAAAATTTCTCGAAAAACGTGGATATAAGCCTTCAATTTTGTAATTTTTTGACTTTTTTTTCGTCCGGAAATAAGAATTGCTAAAATTTTTACCATGGTCCCTAATACCCTCCAGGAGTCCAATTGGGTGGGTGTATCCATCCAATTTGCCTTTAAACGACCAATTCACCGGTTTACAACTTGCACCGATTTGATTAAATTAAATCAAGTCTACCACGAACATTTATGACAACATATAATGATCATAAATGGTTCTAAACGCTATTATATGATCCCGAGATGTATCTCCTAAAATTTCAAGGCTTTTCGATACCAGGCAATGAATCCTCAAAAAATTCTCAAAACGCGTGGATATTAGCCTTTAATTTTTGAAATTTTGGACTTTTTTCGTCTGGAAATAATAATTGCCGTAATTTTTACCATGATCCTTAATACCGTCCGGGAGTCCAATTGGGTGGGTTGAACCATCCAATTTGCCTTTAAACGACAAATTTACCGTTTTACAACTTGCACCAATTTCATTAACTCAAGTTTATCACGAACATTTATGACAATAAATAATGATCATATTTGGTTCCAAACGGAATTATATGACCCCAAGATGTATCCTCTAGAATTTCAAGACTTTTTGACACCGGACCCTGAATCCTTTAAAATATCTCAGAAAGCGTGAATATTAGCCTTCAATTTGAAATTTTTGACTTTTTTTCGCCCTGAAATAAAAATTGTCGAAATGTATATCATGGTCCCTAATACCCTATGGGAGTCCAATTAGGTTGGTGGAACCATTCAATTTGCCTTGAATTGGCCAATTTACCGGTTTACAACTTGCATGGATTTCATTAACTCAAGCCTACTACGAACATTTATGACAACAAATAATGATCATATATGGTTCCAAACGGCATTAAATGATCCCGAGAGGTATCCCATAGAATTACAAGACTTTTCGACAGCGGGTCACAAAACCTCCAAAATTTTTCAAAAAGAGTGGATATTAGCCTTCAATTTTGGAATTTTTTGATTTTTTTTTTCTTCCGGAAACAAAAATTGTCGTAATGTTTACCATAGTCCCTAGTCCTTCCATGCCTATTTCTTTTTCTCTCTATTATGTAAGTAATAAATGAAAGAAATAGGCATATAACTAAGGGACATAGGGAGTATGCGTTCTATTCACTTTTCACTTATCCTAACTTATAAAAAAATTAGTTTAGTACGTAAATTGTACATTGTAAATTGAAATTGAAATTAAATGGAGTAGCTCTTTATATGAATTTATTCTTGTTTTAGTTGTCTTAACTCTTAATACCACGTAAAAATTTATCAACTTTTTATATGAACTTTATTTTACTAAGATAAGTGGGATTGAATTAACAGAATGTCAATCTGCTTAGAACTTTAATTAATCTCAACTCCTTATTAATTATGTTGAAAACTCAAAAAAAAAAAAAAAAAACAGATCTGGAACCAAACAAATGGAGTTTTTGGTAAAAAGTTGAGCTCGATAAAAAAAATAAAAAAAGAACAATCAATAACAATGTTATCATCTTAATTAATGGTAGGTAGTAGTATAGTGCAATGAGGTCAGTGAGTTAATAAGAATTGCGTAAGCGGCATGTCCCATGAGCCATGACTAATTACAGGCATGTATGTGTACATTGCAGTATTGCACCATGTATTTGTACATGATTCCCTGCTTATCTTTGTACAATATTAATTTAGAATTCTACATTTTCTACCCTAAACAATAAAAATGACATCAATAAGACTGTCGGTTGGAATTTATAATCATCAAAACTTATAATTCCGTAGCCAAATCGTACAACATAAATATTTATTCTACCATGCACATTGCACAATATAAAGGGTACACTATTTGAAAAATATTGAGGGTTTATAATTCAAAGTGACATATATCGTTTGATGATAATTCAACAAGTGACATATGTAAGGTTGATCGCTAGAGAGAAATATTTTCGACATTTTAATCGTTGAATAAATTGTGCTCTCACAATAGGAGCATCAAAATCAGTTCCTAATCGATGAATAATATGACTATATATCCGTGTCCTACTAGTTAAAGTGCAAGGTTAGTTACTAGATTGAAGAAGACCTTTCTTTTTGAGAAGACGACAGAAGAATACAAATTATTAAGCAAGAAGAATATAATCTAAAGATTGATGATACCTTAGATATATAAAATTAAATTAAGTAATGAAGATAAGAGCAATTATGCAAAGAAAACAATGGGCAAGAACAACAAGACCAGTGAGACAAGAAAATGAAAGAAAAGTGTGAGTGAACAGTGAAAAGGGTCCCACAAAAGTATTCATCAAAATAATACACGTACTTCAAAGGGTTGAGCATTAAGACACTTGGGTGGCTTGTGAACTACTTAATCGCTAAGTTTTTAATTATTATATTTAACTTGATTGATAATTTCATCATCCATCTGTAATTTATATTATTATTTATTTTTATATTTAGCAATGATCATTCCATCAATCTTTTGCTTCCATTCTTTTAACATTAATTGGATGTCACAAAGAGAAAAGTTAAGGGAATCAATAAAAGTTGAATGCACAGTTTCACCCATTTTCACCCTGAGAAAATGATTGAAAGAATTTTACAAGTTCATGAATAGACTTGATTAATTCGTTAGGCTCATACTACTCGTATTATATATAACTTGATTAAATTCGAGTTCGATGTTATAGTTGATCATTATGAAATGAACGATTAGGATTACATGAAGGAGAGAAACAGGGGAACAAAAAAGGTGCAATTGAGATTAGGCCAAACAAGAAGAAACCGACACTACTTAATATATATAGGTGAATAAGGTGATTATGAATCATGTACTGTAATAATTTGCAAAAAAACAAACTAATGGTAATATAGGGTAGTTAAGATCAAAATCAAAAGTTAAACAATCTAACTAGAAATTTATCACCAAAAATTATCATTCAACCGACACTACTTAATATATATAGGTGAATAAGGTGATTATGAATCATGTACTGTAATAATTTGCAAGAAAAACAAACTAATGGTAATATAGGGTAGTTAAGATCAAAATCAAAAGTTAAACAATCTAACCAGAAATTTATCACCAAAAATTATCATTCACCTAATTTTAAAGACAATGCACCAATAAATGCCAATGTAATTTGGGATAGTTTATTATTAAGTGTAACATTTCCACCATGCATTATACTTATTCCAACCCATATTTGTACAAATATCAGTGTGTAAATTAAGTGTTCACCTACTGTTAATTAAATCACATCACCTTCACTTTATTTGCTCTGCCCCCTTTTTTTTATTTGTAAGGAGGACACCTGATTTCCTCCAGAAACCCTACCACCTCTGTGAGTTATGTAATTTATGTTCCCTTTTATGTTTCCTTAAAATTACGATACTAGTTTAACTTGTATACTTTGTAAATACACTTTTAATCATTGATATTCTTTGCTCACATAGTACTACTACTGTATTATGTTAAAAAAAAATTAATACCAAGGGCTTTGTTCTGATTACTGATTGGAGCTGAACTGTATTAGAAAATAAACTGAAATGAAAATAAGTTGAAGAGAACAAGCCTCAGTATATAAAATTTGATCATGAAAATAGTCATATAATATAAATTAAGACAGTCCAACATCTTCAACAATAACACCATGTTTTTTTTACAACGATAAATATAGATGATCAAAATTTGAGGTGTCAAAACCTCTAACTAATCCAAGCCGAAACCTACCCTAATATATTCGATTTAGATTTTAACTTGCATAGACACAATAATTTAACATGATTCATGATTGAAATTAAGCTCGACTCAACTTCATGGAACCCAAATTAATTTGCCACCGCCTCTAATCAAAATCAGTATGAGTTGTACATATGAATAATGGAAAAGTTAAACAATAAGAACACGAAGGAAAATGAGAGGAGTAAATTGGGTCGGAATTACAAGCACTACAAGGCTAGGCAAGCCGAATAGACACTGTAAAAATAGAATTACTCTGTACTTAAAATCCGTAAAAAAGATAAATAACTTTCCAGGTTGGCAGACCCAAACTCCAACTCATTAAACCGCACTCCAAGGTCATCAGAGTAACGGCTCCATCTCCATCCCCCCCAGCTGGACTCCAACCACTCATCTCCGGCGCACCTTTATCTACATTGCGCCTCCTCTCTTGCGCATTTTAGCTTTTTTTTTTGTCGGTAGATTTAGATATTTATTGAAAGCAGAGGACGAATTTTATTTGTACAGAAATACTGCCTATATATCCAGTAGTATCAAATTACATTATGCTTCATTTTTTTTCTTCTGCAATATATGAAAATGGAACAAATAATTGAACATTAAATTAAAAAATTTAATTAAAATCAGCGAATTTTCTACCGGGATGTGTATACGTGCGGAATATTGACGATGAGCTTCCTTCTTCACACGTGCGACTAAAAATCGCCGAGTTTCCGATGAGAACGTAATTTCGGAATGTCGTCATCTTCAACTTCCTCTTGCAAATTCCGTAAGCTTCGTATCGCAAATACGCCGTTTCCTTTTAATTTATTATCAGCTCTTCCAATGTCGTCAATGTCGGTCGAATCTACAAAGATTGATAATCAAATTAATTCATCTATATATTATACGGAGCATAAAATTGATATATTTGAAGTCATCATCACTTTTACCTATGAATTTCTCTGGTTGATTGAACAGATTAAACTGCGCCAACTCTGCAGAAGAATACCAAAAAGACGACGAAAATGTCAATTTGTATAGTTTAATCGGAAGAATAATTGAAGAATGAAGATGAAATTGAATTTACCTTTGGTAGAAGGATCGTGAGAGGAGAGATATAAGATGAAGAAGCAGAGAAGAATGAGGATAGGAATGAGATGAACAAATTTCTCAGGCTGAGAATGACATCGGAGAGGTTTTTCCGGCTTAATTTCGTCGTCATCGTCGCCGGAAAGTGAGGACGGAATTGATTCGCGTCGTTTAAGGTCGTCGGAAATTGAAGCGGCGTCGTCTTTGGATAATACTGCTCCTCTGACAGGAGAGCCTAACGATTGCCGCTGCATGTTTAGAGGAGAGAGAAAGAGATGAGGGAAGAGAGAGAAAGAGAATAGCTGGAGAGAGAGAGTAAGAGATGATAATGGTCTGAGAGAGTCTCAGTCGAGGTTTTAGTTGGAGGAGCGCATTATTTAGAGCGGAAAATTTATTTCTTTTTGGTTTTTTCCCCTTTCCACTTCAGAATTTTATTAATTAATGTGAATTATTTGATACTCCGTATAAATTATTTTTAGCAATTTGATTATCGGAATATATATATTGTATTTAATTACAGAGTATATTTTCAAACAAATACAGAAAGTTTTAGAGTCTTTGATCATCTAATTTGTACTTATCTAAAATATAAAAGGAATTTAGACAGGTTTTGAAAAAAAAAATCGTAAAATCGCACAAAAAAAAATATTTTTAGAGAAAATAAATTCAAATAAGCTAAAAGTTGAAATGAACCTTATCTTATAATGATTTATTTCGATATATAAGTTCAAATAATGTATATTCACCTCAATGAAAATAAGCTCAAAGAATACGTTGGATAATGTTACTTTATTCGCTAGATAGGACAATGATTCTAAATACTTGTTGTGAAATTAATATTGTGATAATTGATAGAGAATACATCAAGAAAATATTAGTGGATTATGAAATACGAGATAAAATATATTTTTTATTATGTAAAAAAAATATTTTTTCATGAAAATATATTTTTATTATGACATAGGAGCCAAGTAGTATTTCTTAACATAGAAAAGTAAAGATTGTCATCTCTATATTACAATCGTTTACAAATATGAACAATGATTAAGATTTGGTAAGAATCAATTGAGTTGATTATGAGTATATGACCTATGATTATCTAAAGTAATTTCAATTAACTTATGGTAAATAACAAGAGTAATTGGTAAAAAGTCAAAATTAAAGACAGTTAAAGTGGAAATAGGGATTAGGGCATTTGATTGGCGGGCCCATAAGCTTGTCGTAGAAGGGAGGATACTTTTTTTTTTATATCGTTTGTGATAATTGCAATTTGCATGTGACTTTAGGTTGTAAAAATGGTAGGCCCATTATAATACAAGTAAAGGTTAAGCGGAGGTAAAGTAAGTTGGTTAATTTGTGGTCAGCCCAATTTTATCCAATCCGTCGGTGACCGTTGGCTTTTCGGTTTGTTTATTTTTGAGGATGAAGGTGACCGTTGGAAGTGTGTGATGAGAGTGTTTACTTTATGTAGTTATCAATGGTTATGAACGTTTTACACTTTTACGTTTCATTTTATGAATGGTTGGAGCTTGTGTACGTAGTTTATGGGAGAGTGAAATGCAAAAATTGTCTTAAGCTCAATTATTGATTTGATGATGTTGTATTGTTGTTGATTAGGGATTATTACGGATTAGATTAAGCAATTTTAACATTGGTAGATTTCAATTACAAGTAGTTTAACGTATATGGTTTTGAGGATGGTACATAAAATGTGATATTTAGTCTTATCTATGCATACTTTTTTATAGGCTAAACAACTTACACTCATACGATAACGTAGAGTTGTATAACTCATATAAAAAGCTTGAAATGATAGGTTAAATCTAATGTGTGCAGTCCAGACAAATTTCGGAGGGATGATATTAGATGAGAATTTTGAGGGAAAATTGTTTGAGTTATAGGAGAGTACTTAAACCTAGGTTTTGACTAATTTTCTTAATATACTATTCAAAAATCAAAATATAATATAATAAATGGACTTCAAATAGTATGGTTTGTCTTGACAAATTTAGTGTATGCTACGTTTTACATAAGATGCTAGCTTCCAATCTTCCATATAAAAATTGCCATTTTCCATATCAATGGGTTGCTATTTGCTAACCTTTTTCAACATCTCTCATAACTTTTAATTTTTGAATCGATTCATCACTTTGATTACAAAAGTTGGGTAGATTGTGGATCACTGGTTTCTTTTATCATCATAACTTATTGGAGAAGAATAAACTTTTTATTGTTATCTTTGTGGATAAGGAAGAACTTGTGGCAACTTACAAGAACAACATACTAGAAATGATATGCGTATATAACCAATATTTAGATTTCACAAAGTATTAAGGGGGCGTTTTGTTCGCAGAGTGGTATAGGTTTGGAATAAGGAATAGGGTTAATATGGTATCGGGTTGGAACTTGATACTTAATACCATGTGTTTGGTTCAATTCTGAAATGAAATATCATCCCCTTAGTTTCATATATTTAATACCTAAAGGAATGGAATGAGTCAAACACACTCTTCTCCCAAGGTTTCTAAACCCCATACCTAATGGGAGGTATGGGTTTAAAAACCATATTTTTGACAACCAAACATATGGTATGAGTTTGGATCATTCTAACCCATACCTAATACCTATAATCCGCGAACCAAACGCCCCCTAAGTGAGTTTGTTTCATCATGAATCCATCCACCCAACACCTAAAATTTCAAAACTCATATGCCTATTAAGGTCTGTTCTCTTCAGATTATTTTAAATCAGTTCAGTTTACTTCTCTCGTAAAATATTCAGTTCAATTCAGTTCAGCACAGCACAGCCTAGTTCAGTCAATCAGAACATACCCTAATTTATACTCCATTCATTTCATTTGTTTAGAAGTATACCTCATCTTTCTTCATAACTCTTTAGATGTTACTTTCTCTGGATCATCAAACAATGAAATTCAAAATGTGTAACCCAGGAAATGATGAACTATGGGTTTGATTCTTTTAAAAAAATGATGCATGGTATAAATAAAGCCCAAAGATACTGAAAAGCCCAATCTTTCAATACAGAACCAGCCCAGTTGCCCAACAAAATATAGTAATTTTTATAATCCAAAATAACAAGACCAAGACCTCCATTTTTCTGAGTGCAGACCATTTAAAAACCAACTGCGCCTCCAATTTTCTGAAAAAAAAAAACAAAAATAGGAAGAAATTTCTGGCGGTACTTTTGACGATCTTGTAACTTGCTATAATAGAAATCTCACTCCACTTCTTCTTCTTCTTCTTCTTCTTCGATCAACCCAGAAAAACTTGAGCAGAAAGATAAACAAAAAAACCAGAAATGGTGTTATGGGAGATAACATTAGCGACGGCCTATTTCTTGGGATTGAAACGAACTTATAGACTTGCTTTGAAGATTCAACGTCGTCTTATTTCGCATAAACACCTTAAGATTCGTAATTTTGCTCAAAGGTTTCTTTCTTTTTCTTCATTTCTATACTTTCTTCTTATGCTTGTTGATTTTAATTGGCAAAATGTGATTATTTGTATCATCATAAGACATTATAATATGTGAAATTAGTGATAATCTACTATTATAGTGTTGAATGTTGGATTGATTTTTTATTTTTTGGGAATTGATGTTGAATGTTGATGATTTGGGGTTTTAGCAGAAGTTTTAGGGTTCATTGTAGCTCTTTCAGTAGGTTAATTAGGCGGTGGTTGCAATTTGGGTTTTGATTTAGAATATGCTCCAGGTTTCTTGTTAACGAATGATGAATAAAGGAATATTCTCTAGTTTAATTTTATCTTTGTATTTGTTTTCTTCTAGTTTGTTTGTTTGGTATGCTTATGTGCTTAGCTATTTGGACCATTAACTGTGTGAAGAAGGATTGGCCGATTCACAAACGATTCTCATGTACAAACTTTGCAACATTTGTTATAATGTTGGCTATCAATGCTCCAATTGGAAATAGATTAGCTCTAGATTAGGTATATATAGTCCAAGTAGTGAAGTGATTTGTCAACTCAACTCGTGTGTTGGAGCTAATACATTTGTAAGTGTTAGGATCAATCCTTTGCATTTAATTAAGAACCCTTCAGCAAAATGAAGTTTAGGGGTGCGGAGGACATGGTACTTGTAATCTTGTATCTCATGAGACGAAGAAAGTAAAAAAAAGTATTAGATGTATGGAGTTGGTTAGGTTAGGAAATTGGTTACTGACTAATCTATTTCTCTAGTTCTAGGAACTTTGGTCTTCTAAGGATAAAGTGAAGGAGGCAGATTGGGAGACAAGTTTATGCAGTTTGCATTATGGACGTACTGCACTTTTGGTCATCACTCATCAGCAGTATTGTAAATCATAAGACAACGAGTGATGGTCCCGATACCTTTGAAGTTGGTTTCACCCTTTATCTGAAGTAAACAATCAATAGTGGGATTTGCATAGAGGAGTAGAGGGTAAGAAAATGTTTGAAATGCCAAAACTAGCTTACTTTCATGCTGGATTGCTGATATTTTGTCTTTAGTATCTAAGATAGCAAGGCTTGGATTTTATATTGCATAGCCCTGGGTTTTGTACTGGATTTGCTGTCCAATAATTGCAATATGAGTGTATTTTGGTGCATGATTACATGCTGTTTGATATTTCATTGCTTGCTGCAAACTGCGGTAGAGCAGGCATAGCAAGAAATATCTCTGCTATGTAAAACCATACATATCTATTTTCTAATTCATTGGAGCCGTATGAGATTTGTTACTTCTCTGTAAATTAAATGATTACCTTTATGACAACCACTCTGAGCTGCATCTCTGATGTCTTGAATCTAGATAAGCACGTTTATGAGCATGTCAGAATATTGAGATAATGTTTTATAATGGATGAAAAGCCTGCTGAAAGACCCTTAATGTTTTCTTCAGACCGAGAATCTGTCTTGCTAGCTCGTAGAGGTATGCTGAGTCCTTTGTTCCAATTATCCATCAAAGATCATCATCTTTATACCTTTTGCAAAGACGCTGCTAGCTTAAAATATTTTCCTCATACCTTGCTTTTTTTTCATTTGCCATTTGCTAGTTGCAAGTTGCAAGTTGCAAGTTGCAAGCAGTCTACATTTTACTTGCCATAGCTCTACAAATTATGTCATATTTCTATTTTTCTTTGCTTCACAGACTATGTACGTAGTACTTGCAACCAGTGTCTAGAGAATGTTAACCAGTTAGTGATTTGCTGCTTCTTATATTCTGTCTTTTAGGAATTTTCTTCCTCTGTTTGCTCTTTGCTCATTCAAGTTGAAAAACAATATATTCTTTGAAGGGTTGATCATTTCTAAATGGTATATGTACCTGAGTGGATTCCATTTAGGGTGCTGTAGTTTAGTCTAGTCTATTTATTTGTGAAGAATTGTTTTTTTTAAAAAATTTTCTTGAAGAACTGGTCACAGCTTCAATATCTCATCAAATTCTATTTTCGAGGCTCACTTGGGAATATGACTCCATGTTATGGACTTATGGGTCATTATTTCTTATCTTATGGTCTTGAAACGAAGAAACAAGTGCAGGCCAGGCAACATTTCCTTTATGTAAAATGCTGTATTTATCAACATAGTTGTGGAAAAAAGGAACTTTTTTTACCCTAGATCATGGCCAAAGTCATCCTCTACTATGAGGAAACAATTTTGTTAGAACTAAGATCATGTTGATGCTGTTAATGTGCTCTTGTTTATTCTTCTATGGTTTCAGTTTTCCAGGGATGTTCATTTGCTCATTTGGTGCTAATAATTTCTCAAAAACCATCATTTGGCTCTAGTAAAATTGGCACAATAGCATATCAAGCAAATAATGTTGATAAATGCGTTTTTTTTGCTGAAGTTAGGGCCTGTTCTCATACGTTGAAATTCAGTTCAGCTCAGCTTTGCTCAGCTCAGTTCAGTTCAGCTCCTAATTTCCTTCTCTTATAAAATATTCAGTTCAGATGAGTTCAGTCAATGAGAACATACCCTTAAATGGTGTCTTCATGATTTTCCTAAGTATTTTAAGGGGGTTGTTGGTAAATGAAGAATTGGTGAGGATTACCCAGTAGAAGGTTTTGGGAGTGTCTTATGTTAGATTAAGTTTGAAGATTTTCCCCTGCCAGGCTACTTTTCAAATAGTATTAATAAAGTCCATGGTGATGTCACTTATGTGCTGCTAACTTAAATTACTGTATTATATTTTATTCAGACGAACCAGAGCTGTATTTGATGTAGCACTAAGGGTTCATCAGAACATTCAAGATAGAGACATACAAGTAGGTCGAAATGTTGGGAACTGGATCCTCAGATGGCTCGACAAGATGAAACCATCAGCCAATATCCGTGGTGCACCCCATGAGTTGCCTCCAGGAAATCACAACCAAGGCACTACCATGACAAAGCAATCAGACTATCACCAGAAAAACAATGGCAACACCCAGAAATTCAGCACCAGAAGTTCTGAAAAGGGTTCTGATCGGCATCTGTTTTCTGCTACTAGACCTACATGGTCTACAGCTTTTCCCTCCATCACAATCATGGCACGGCATCCGAAGTCCGTTGGCTCCCAGTACAGGCAACTTTTCCTCAGTGGCCCTCAATGGTTGGCACCAAGCAGTGGAAGTTCGGGATATAGAAGGGTCATTAGAGAGGATATCAGGCTGTGGATGCAACAGAATTAGCCTCTTTGATCAGCCTTTATCCTTCCTCTTCTATGTTGATAATCTACTGAAGTCTGTTGGACTTGGACATCTTGTGGCCAATGTCATAAAGTTAGAATTATTTTTTTTATTTTTATTTTTATTTGTTTCCCTGTTTGTTAATTGTTTTTATCCCAGTGAATCGCTCTCAGAAAATTACTGTAATTAGGTGGTGTTAACATCGGAGTCAATTTCATCAAGTCTGTGAACATGATGTCAATTTTGTGTACCTTTAAGGGCTTAAACCTTAGTATTATATACTCCTGGATCATGGTACTCCCTACTCAATATACTTGAGTTATTTTGCCTAAGTGTTAGGTTGATCAATGTTTAAAAAAAAACATGCAAATACAAAATAACATATACTTATTTTAAAAATAACATGTATATAAATTAAAATAACAAGAAATTCATATTAAAATAACAAAAAATTTATAAACCTGGAATACCATGCACACGGTACTCCAGGAGTAACATAGAATTTGCGCCTATCCAAATTAGAAAAAGAATAAAACAACCTAATAACGGCAGCACTACTTGCCGGAAAATTCTCAACAGTCTACAGTGAGCTTCAAAGGAGTAACATCGGCCACTCCCTTAAACTTCATCCTCAAAAAAAATTAAAAGAATATGAATAGCTAATTAAGCTATAGCAAGTGCATTATTATGTTGGTTATTGTCGTTAAAAACTTGGAGGAAAACAAAGCCAATCTTTCTTTCTTGTCCAAACCTAAAGGACCATAACTGACTAACATCACCTAGTTTAAGACCAATTTTGTTAACCACATCCATCCAACCACCTTGCAGCACTAGATTCTTCTTCTCTTTCGTATTCTTTGGCCACATTGATAGATATAGCTCTCTCTCTTCTTTGTTTCGCAATAGTAAAGTCACATTAATATCGCCGCCTTCTTTCAATGTTTTTACTTCTTCACCTGTTAAAATAAGTCCATTATGCTCGCGCATGTCCCTCTTCGGAATCAATAATCGATTTTGTCGATCCCACAAATCCGCATAAGGTATGTATTTTTGCATTACAAGCTTAGGCACCTCACCTCCCATAACCACTGCTTTCTCTACCAGTTCACTTGGAAGATTAGGGGGGGTTAAATTTTGCCTTTTTCTTTTCTCTTTTTTTGCTTCTTTGATGACTTATTATGGCCTTGTTCCAAAGAACGACGTCTCTTTAGCACCCTTTTTTTTTTTTATTTTTTTATTTTCTTGATTTACAACAAGTGAATTATTATTTGTCATAACACTTGCATAAATCTTCAGGGATGATAGCCTTATCGACGTTGTCATTATTTTTTCTTCGTGCATAAATCTTTTTACCAAAAAGTATAATCATAGTAATAGTATCATTATTATTACTACTACATGCTTCTTCAGGGTTGTTGACATTGTCTTTACTATTTCCTTCTGCAAATATCTCTTTTCCAAAAAGCTTAATCGATTTCACCATTATTGCAACGGATGATCTTTGAAGTTAGAAGCTAGTTGAAAATATTATGAAAAGGTACGTGAGAAAGAAAAATATTGGTGTATGAAAATTGTAAGTGAAACTCAATTATTTGGGTCAGTATATATAATACTATTAACCGCTTTATGATTTATGGAAATAAGTTTGGGATAATGCTAATGTTAGTCCTAATTCTAATCAAAATGGAATAATGCTATTTTTTTTTTTGGTGTTTAAAGAGCCACAAGGGCAGGATGAGAATTGATTCCAGAATCTCCTGGAACCGGAAGGGAAACTCTAACCACTTGAGCTATCCTTCACTCTCAAATGGGATAATGCTAATGCTAGTCCGGCCGGCCTAATTCTAATTAAAGTTGACACTAACTTTTTAAATAAAATTATTTGTACAATTGTGTTGTAAAGTTGCCAAAGTTATCAAACATTATCCAAGTTAGATTAAAATTACCCCAATATAAACCTTGAGTCTATAATATATTATCGGTGTATGAAAATTGTAAGTGAGAAAACTCAAATATTTGGATCAATATATATAATACTCTGACCGTTTTATTTATGAAAACAAACTTTAGATAATGCTAAGAGCATCAACACTGGTGGTATGATTTTATACCACGGTGTAAATATTCATCCAAAATATGATATATTTTACTACAATGATGGTGTAAAAGTATACTATGGAATGATATATACCATCTCATGGTAAACATTTGCTTTGGTCCCCGTGTAACATAAACCAACCAGGTTAAAGTAAATAATCATAAAAAAAAATATCATTGTTCATAATTTTTCAAGACCTACACATAGACACCCATATTGATATAGTTTTAATTCTAATAATAAAATAAAATATAATTATAATTAAATTAGTTGTATAATCAATACGTATAGGAGAAAGAAAGTGTGGTGGTAAACTTTTTTTATACCATGGGTGAGGTAATTTTTGGAGAAAATATATTGTATTGTGGTATAAATAATGTGGAGGAGTGAGAAAGTGATAGAGAGAGAGGAATGGTATAAATTTTTATACCATGAGTGATGATGGTCTTAATGCGAATGTAATCTTAATTCTAATTTAAGTGGGTTAACTCCACCGTCACAATTTTTTATCCATCCAACAAATAAATCTACAAAAGATCTTAACGGCGTGTAGTCGACGGCCGGCGACTTCCTAGCGCGTTCATCTCCGACGGATCACAGTTTTACCCTTAATTGGTATTTCTCTCTCCTCTAAACCCTAATTTTATCTTCAATCATCAATTGTATGCAATCCTTAGGCAATTCGATCTAATTTTGTAATTAAAGACTTGGAAGTTTCCTAATTTCTTTTTCTATCTATATGATTTAAGAAAATTTAGGGATTTTAGTTCTATTCAAAATAAAAAATCAAAATTGGATTTCAATTGTTAATTGCTTGGGCTTACTCTCAATTTTTCCTCAATTTTCCCCAATTCGATCTAGTTCTATAATTAAAGACTTGAATGTGCTTTCGATTGATCTTAACTGTAGACTATTAATTTACATTGCAAATCAAATTTGGTTTTTATAGGGTTGATTCCGAATTTACAATTTTACATGTATGATAGTGTAATATTCAGCTCCATTGAGTTCTTGAGACTATTAACGGTTAAGTTTTGACGTCTTTGTTTGTTTGGCTTGTATCAGTTACATCATGATATGAAAATAGTCAGTTTGATGTTGATTTCTGCTTGATGTTTTTTCAATTTGTGTGGTTGATTCAATTGCTTCTCCATATGCCTCCTGTCATTTTTTTCACACTCGCATTACACAAATTCTCTTCTATATTTGGAAGTGGATGATTAAGATTGGATGAATTGGACGATATTAGTGTAATTAGGCATTCTGCTTATTTGCCTTTGTGAAACAAGCTCTCACAACACAGTTTACACAGAATATAGAACATAGTTGCTACGACTGAGGAGCGTACACTGATGGAGCTTGCAGACAGGGCTGTTGGTTTTCTGTTGTGTTGTATCAGCTTATCAATATTCACGTACTATACTTTATGGGTTATCATCCTGGTAAGTTCAAATCTGATTAATTTTTCATATATAGTCTGTATGAGCTTATGTTATGTAACAAAATTCTTCATGGATCATTGCAGCCATTTGTTGACAGCGACCACTTCATCCACCAGTATTTCTTACCTCAGGAGTATGCGATCATCATCCCTGTTCTTGCTGGTGTTACACTTCTTTGTTTTCTCAGCGTCTTCATTGGATCTGTAATGTTGAAATCCAAAAAGAAGAAGGCTTAATCTCATTTGTCTTCATTTTTTTTTCCCTTTTGCTTTCAAATTTTTCATGAAGGTTGTTTATAATCCTCCTGTAAGATTGTTAGTACAGCCTTTATGATACCAATTTCAGTAGTGTATGTATACGGGAACAACCGTTGGTATCTATTAGCAGTGTTATTGTTCAGAAATTTCTTTTACCTTTTGTCATTATCAAATTTACTTGTTGAATACATGGGCTTCAAGCTTTCAGCTGCTTTTCTGTTGGAAATTACAGTTGCCATGCAAAATACTACATACTTCATATATGGAGACAATGGAGTAGATGATGAAAGGCATCGCTTTTCAAGATTGTTACCTGCTATTATATGTATAGTGTTGGTGGTATCGTGAAGTTAAAAAAACATGATAGAGAGGCAAGATAACGAAGGAAGTAATTGTCGTATTCCATGACCATGATATTAGAGGGCGGTACCATCTCAGAAACAAAACTTTTGATGCAAGGCCTTGCTTCTTTGTTTAACTTGTATAAGAGTTAAGAGTATACTTGAAAACAATGTGGTGGATTGAGAAGAGTTTAAATGAAAGAGGATAGTAAATCATTGCTTTAACGATATAAAGTCTGTAAATTACTCGTAAACTTTATTCAAATAAGTGTATTTGTGGCAAGATAAACAATCATTAGCCTGTTACAAATTTCTTCAGGCAATTAGCAGTCTTGAGCCCAATATCTTACTCGTACTTATCTATGATAAAGCTAAAGAAAGGAATGTGCCTTCTTACAGAAAAATCAATTACAAACAAGTAAGCTCTTTACAGAATGTATCAAACGCTGCACAACAAGATATCTTTCCAATAATACGAAAAGGGCACATCTGCACTTCTAGTCAAGAAGCGGACTCCCTTCTCTGACAAGCACAAAGAGGCCACCATCTCCTCTTGAAATCCTAAAATCTTCATCGACATATGTGAATAGCAACCAAGATGAAGTGCGTTCACCTGGAATGGAAAGCTTAAGAGGTGGCAGGCCATATAATGACCGTGAAATACTTGCTGCTGCCTCCTGAACAGGGTTCAGGAGCTGCTGCACAGGAGAAAGGGTAATATTTTGTCCAAACACATTTATATTCTCTGGAAGATCAAATTGAGATTTAATCTTTGGAGGCTCAAAAGTGGCTTCTTTAAATTGAACCTGCATATCAGAAATCAGCTGATTAGCACATTTAATCTCCATTTAAGCATCTTAACTGAAAGAAAATAATCAAATTCTCAAATAAAATAATGATTCCTCCTCATAAATTTGCAACCTGTGGGGAATTACACTATTCAACACACAACTTTAATCTATCTCAGACCCTGAAAAGAATTGAGTTGAGATACTTTCCATAAACCCCACGAGATCCCAAGAGGCCAGAGTGGTTGGAATCGTCCACTTCATAAAATATGCTTCCTATCACCTGTGTAACCGTGTTACATTGACTCTTCATTCATTTCAAGTACACATGTCAGACCCTCAACACTCAGACATGAGAATGACACTTGGACACTTCACTTTTAGTTCAAACTATTGAATTTTTTTTCCCACAAAATAGCCGAGTCAGACGCTTGGACACATACCCATGTCGGACATTTGTATCCGAGTCCATGTGACATAGCCTATCACAGACACAAGATCACAAGATGTCTTTATGTAATCGGCCAATGGACGCATAAGGTTCCAAATAACCTTTTATGGCGCAGAAGTCTCTGACCTATTTGACAAACCTTCTACTAAACAAAGGATCGATTCTTTCTACTTGCTTTCCCAAACTGTCGAAGATTCTAAAGGTTTTGTGGCAATTAAATTAATAATGAGTCATTATTGAATGTTTATTGAGAAGGTTATAGGCTTTCATGGAGTCCCTTAAACCTTAAAGGATGGTATCCATTGAGTGGTTCGCATAAATTTAAGATAATCTTAGGTGGAGATGGAGGTGAGAGTGAGTATATTTGCAATGGCTGGGGTGGGTAATTGGGGATTATGAAAGGTTGGGTAATTAGATGGAGGAGGAAAAAAAAAGGGGGGATGGATGTGGTTTGGGTAGATAGTGAATAAGTGATTTCCCTTTTTAGTTTTAGCATATACAAGTATATAATCTAACAAAATTCCATGAAGTATGAGATGATATATTTATTTGCATGCATATATATGAGTAAAAGTAAACTGATGATATGCAAGAAAACATAAAGAGAGAGAATTCTAGTGAGAGAAGAGACCAAACAATCCAACAAATTAAGGAAAGAACCCAGAACCCATGCGAAAATCTAGATCGAAGCTACTACCACCCAGTTCAATCCTACTCTACTCAATTCTCTTACTTAGAACCAAATAACTGCAATTCCAGCATATCTCTTGGTCAAGCCTCATCACTTAAAGGAAAACACAGTGTACACATGCACAATTTCATCTAAAAAATCAGCAATCCCCATATATAAAAATAGAATATTAAAACTGATTCCCTATCCGACACAATTACAATTGTGTAGCTTTCAATCTCCAAATCACTAGATCTACACGTCATAGTCATGGAGCCTCAAAAGGCTTGATCTTTGATAAAATGCTTAACAGTAATTATTATAGCTAAATACAAATGGTGGGGCTACAAAAGGCAAAGAGAGCACTTGAATGGTCTGAGCCTAAGAGTCCGCACATTAATTGTATAGATAAGGCTGCACCATCTACTACGTCCCTCCAAGTCTCCAACCAGCAAAACACTCACCCACACAACAATTGTAGGCAATTGCAGTTAGGACATGGCATCATTCTGATTTTACATTAGGATTTTCGTTGAATTCTATGGTCTTTAAGTACCGTGCCTACCCAGTACCGAGAAATACATGTGATTACATGAACACATTTTTTGGAATGAGATATATGAACAATTTTGGAAGGGGCAAAGAAGATTCATTATTATGAAAAGAAAGCAATGCCATAACAGTAACATAAGATAAACAAGTAAAACAAATGAAAGTGACACCACAACACAAGGTATTGATTTGAACGACAACGCTATTAACTCGATTCCATATATAGCCCAGACCATGTGCAAGCTACATTCATCACACCACAAAGCAAAGGTTTGTTCAATTACCTGTATCCTTGAAGGGCTACTAACATCAAATTTGGCTGTTGCACTAAATGAGAATGTTGCAAAAGGACTGGACAATGTGGTCGAATTCTCTACAGTTTGGCTGGTGGTGCTAATGGCTTGACATATTTGTTGAACTTTTAGCAACGGTGTAGATCCAAGAGCAAGAAGAGGCAACAACTCAGAAAAGGCTGTGTACCTGATAAATACAGAGAAAATGATAGATGAGGCATGGTAAAGAGGATGAATAAAATTTCCTGTTATAGCTCAGACAAAATCTCAGATGATGACCGTTAATATCAAAGGATGTTTATGATAATATGCATCAGATGTCAATATATTCTTCAACTTCATAGCATGTGAATATGTGATCTCTTATATTCTGAAGTTTTATGTTGTGAATTTTCTATTAACTCTTTTAACATCTAAAGGTTCATTGAACACAAGAATATCAGCACACACACACACACACTACAGGGTCAGTTATAACTTTTTAAAAATTGGCATTTAGTAACATACAATCGTGGCTGATTCAAGACAACATTTCCTTGTTAATGCACCAACTCTCTTCCACTGTTCTACCATAATTTTCCTTCAAAATATTTCAACAGAATAAAATTCTGAAGGAAAATGGCAACCAATCACAATAAATGGCTATTAATACTATCTTATCCCATGAGTGAAGAAATAGTGCCCAACATCACAATATCATTAGGAAATAGGATGGTGAGTTGGTGACTAGCCAATAAGGTTAGAGGGTAACTTCATGGTTTAGTATGGAACCTCACTAGTGTGCGAGTCGCTGATCATACTCCCTTGTTTCCATACATAATTGTCACATTATCCTAATTCATTTATAATTAAGGATATAACTTCATTCACTGCTACATGCTTACATCCTTTATATGGACACATCATTGCTTAATTCTCCCCATCACTCATTCTAATTGAGGGGAAGTTCGAAAAATCCAATTATGATCCACTACTATCCTAACAAGCATGTCATCTTTTTTCCAAGCATCCCAAAATAGTATACGTGACTAGTATAACAGTGACAAAACAACCCAAATACAGGCACACAACAAATTCCCATTTCCACTTATCACCCTAAAAAAGACTACAATATGATCTTCCCTAAAAATTAAAAACAACAATTCAATCAATACTTCAATATAAATCAATGTAAGTATAACATAGTAAGAATTAAAATCAAATTCACAATGTAGAAGTAACAGGGGATAAATTAAAACACAAGACAAGAACATAGAAAAGCTTACACCAAAACCCAATTGCCATCAAGCAAGCCCGGAACCTCAGTCGGGTTAGGATTCGGGTTCGCCGCCTCGAGTTGATTAACAAGCTCCGATACCTCAGCCCGAACCTCAGCTGAGGCCCGAAACCCGAGCTCCGACCCATAAAGAGAATCCAACAAACACCTCTTCAGCTCCCAATTCTTGTTCACCCAAGTACTACTACTACCATTAGTTTCTCTCTCCTTAATCTCTTCGCCGTCAATTGCAAGACGGCCCCATTCATCTTCATCCTCGCGAATGGGCGGGTCGGAGTCGGCGAACCTGGACTCAGTCTTGGGCTCAGGCCCAGATTTCTCGCCCCATTCGTCGGAAACTGTGACAGAAACATTGAACTCAGGTGGGTTCACGGAGGCGGAAGGGTTGGGCTTGGGCTTTGGGTCTGGGCCCCATTCATCGTCTTCATCGGAGGAAGAAGCGGAAGAACGGGAGGATAAGAAGGTTCTGGAAGAAGGACGCGTGGAGGAGAGAGAAAGAAGTGGGGTTTGAGAAGGGAGGAGAGAGAAAGAAGAAAACTGGTTGTGGTTGTAATGGAGGATTGAGGATTTGGGGAAGAAGATGGAAGGTGGTGGAGTTGAGAGAATCGTCATTTTTGTTAATGGAATGAAAAAATTGAGGGAGATTTGGTGGACATGGGTGTTTTTTTACTATTTTCTGTTTGTGTATGTTGTTAACTTGGACCTATTGATCAAATTTTGTAAGGCTTCAAATATTTTGCACAATATTTGAGAGACTAGTGTAAATTGTAGAGTGAGGGATTGATTGGCCGACATACTCGCTTCGTCCAAAAAGAGTGGTGTCAAAATCTGATCGGATCAATTCAATTTGAAATCGATAAAAAAAATCAAATTATACTTGAATTAACACCTCTATTTGAAAATAATGGCTATGATATCTGTATGTTTTGTTAGGATTTCAAAGTATAAGTATCATTGATTTATATGACAATGGTTTGCAATTGTATATGGAAATAATTTAAATAATTGATGGGAAATAATTAATAAAAATGAATACTTATGAATTGGTTTTTTTTAGTGATACATGGAATATTTATTATAATCGATATTGAACATGATATCATATTTGTCAAGATAAATTAAAGTAGATTCCATTTGTTTAATACACAAAATTTTGTACTTCTTATTATTAAACAAAGTGGAGTATATGTATTAATGTATATGTTAGTATTGGTCTTTCTTAACTCAATAGTAGCAGGAGTCAACCTTAGAGACAACTAGAGACGATTTTCTTATCCCGATATCCATGCTAGCACTTTCAACCTGAGCATCATCAATGTCTTCACTATTGAAGCTTTAGCCTTGCACAAAGGCATCTCCTAGCTCTCCAACAAGATATATATTCAGACTATTCACAATATTTATATCAAAGGCAACAATCTCTTAGTTATTAATTCATATTCAATCAAAGGTGGTACTTGGTCCCATCCATGGAAAACCGAGCATCTTAACTTAACCAATTTTGATACCTAGATCGAGTATTCATCATACTTATTGAGAGCCAAGTAAAACGGCAGATTAGATCGCGAATCTTATTGAGTATATAACAGGAACATTTACCCTTGTAATAACTCTAGTCTTGTTTCCGTTTTCTCATCCAATACATTAGGAATTCCCCTCGTGGAAAGAGTTTCCTAACAAAGTAACAATGTTTTTTTTTTCATAATTACCTTATAAAATAAAGTTATTCTAAATTGCACCAAAAAGTTTTCTTGATGGCTAATGTACATAAAAGAGAGATTATATTCAAAAAAAAAAAAAAAAAAAAAAAAAAAAACAGAAAAGAGAGATTAAAAATGCATGATCAAGTTTAGAGAAGACCCTAATGGTGGTGATTCATGCTAATGGAAAAAACTCAAACAAACCTAGTTAAGAAGAATGCTTGCAACAAGTGTACATTGCACCACCACGAGGATGGTTTGTCCTTAATACTGATGAAGTGGCAAAGGTTGCGCGACGCCAGCAGGAGGAGGGGGATTATTCGAGATGAACAGAGGAAGAAGATGCAGATCGATTGGCTTTACATCAAACTTTGGCTCATGTTCATCCTATGAAGGTTAAAAGCTGAACTAAAAGGCTGTTGAGATAGGCATTTATTGCTCTTGCCTTCAAATTTGGGGTCAAATACCTAATTATCAAATGGATAATCATTCATTTGGCAATTTAATCTAGCACTTCATGCAAGGATAGGAACCTTACAGAGGAGAATGAGTCCATATTCTCCACAACAGTCAAAGATTAATTAAGGAGAATAGTTGGAAAGTTACATTTTTTTTTTTTTTTTTAAACCAGTTGGAAAGTTACATTATAATATTATATTGGTAAAAAGAAGAGAGAGAAAGAGATTAACGTGACAAAGTGAAAATAGCATGCATAAAGACCAATTAACCACCAATTAGGACATGCTTGGATCGGGAATAATATCAATTTAGGGAGTAATAAAAGTCAAATTTGAAAAAACATAAGTAATTAGAGGTGTTGTAGGAGACTAGGTTTTTGCAAATAAAATAAGGTAGTTGTGAGTTTGTGACATAAGGAAAAGAGAGGGATAAAATCCTCACAATGAGCGTAATAGTTAGTGTAACTATCAACCCCAAAATGAGGGTATTAGTTCATCTTACTTCGCCTCATACCACACCACTACTACATAATTTTTCTTACAATCACACTATCACTATCTCCTCCTTCCCTATATTCACTTTCATTTTACTTAGTTTGACTTTTATTGTCCTAGTAATACATCTCCATCCTCAATCCAAGCATGCCTTTAAATATCTACAATGGGGCTTAGAGTTCAATAGAAGATTTTTACGTAGATTTTTTTTTTTTTTAATTTTTTTTTTTACATATTTTTAATAAAGATGATCAGATCAAGCCCCAATTGGATGAAATAGAGAAAATTCTTATGATAATTAAATGTAAAGTTGTTAGCACCATGTAACCACTTCGAACATTGCTCGAGCCAAAATGCTAACTGAGTAAGTTGTATATATGCTTTTTTATTTCTTCTCAATACGACGACTCTTCAATTAGACATCAATCTCAGTCTCATAACTTTCTACATTCTTAAGTAATTGCTCCCTTTTTTAGTTTTACACTATTCGCCGACTAAATCTTCTTTAATTTTTTACTTTTTTTTTTTATTACTTAATTGTTCATTAAAAATATACTTGTTCAAAGATTTTGTTTGTTTCCTTTTAATTTGTACTTTCGATATTTCTATTTCTTTTAACCAAAAATTAAAGAAACTAATTAATGGTTCAAATTGTGCGTAGGAGAACGTAAAATTAAATCTTATACGGAGTATGAAGCAATTAAATTTGAGAAAGGGTGAAGTACTTAATTTCCATCCATTCACTTCAAAGTATTCTAATTATATTTCCCACCTACTACTTAAGACTAGAGCAAGGACTAATTAATGTATTGTGTTGGCTTTCTAATTACAAGTTGATAAACCTAATTTGTCCAAAAAAAAAAAAAAAAAGAGGATTGATAAACCTAATTCATTTACAGTATTTTGTTTAATTACTCATATATAAAATTCATGCATGTCTGACCCTTTTATAAACGTTTTGCGCTCATATTTACTTGTAAAAAGATCGACTAGTACAGTAGTACAACGATAAACCTTGCTAATAAAAAAAAAATAATAAAAAAAAACAAGTATACAAGTATGATATAAGTTGCAATGCATGCCATTTTTTAAGATAAGATATAGTTAATTGCTTAAAATTAAACTGAGTTAAGATAAGTCGATTAAAATGAAACCTCCACACACATGAAGGATGAACAATTTAAATACCTATAACATCATGCAATCCCCATATATGTATTTGAAATACCTTGTTATATTGGTACCATCATCCTATTATTTTAGGTCAAAGAACAAAAATTAATAAGCTTTTGATCTATCTAGCTTTATAATTTAAAGATAGTTAGGATGTATTCAATTCATTTGATTTTCACTTGTCTGAACTTATTTTATATTTATTTGAACTTATTAGACCCTAGTAAAACTAAAATAATTTGAGCTTGTCATGTCACGTATGATTTTAAGCTACTAACTTTTTTTTTTTATAGCTGTTTTGTACCCCTAATGGTTAGCTATTAGCTTGCTAATTAAATAAGCTTGACTTTCTCAATTATCTTTATAAATTTAATTATTTGATACATTAATCTCCAATAATTTTGGAAACTTTTTTCTCAAGCTAATTAATTTGCTTGGCCAAACTAATTACATTTTTTAGCTTCAATGGTCAAGTTGGTAGCTAGAGGCTTTTAAAAATTGCAAGCAAGTCCCTACCTACAACCATTAAAATTGCTCACGTATTCTATCTTAAATCATTTGAACTTATGATATTTCAAATTAGTAAAAATAAGGTTAATATAGCAAAACCTTTATCCAGTAATTAGTGAAAATAATGGATAAGATCAAATGTATTAATGTACTCCGTATTATACATATATCCTTACATTAAATAGTGTATTAAATGGTAACAATAGATAATGGTAAATTAAATTTGAAGATATCATATTAAATATAGAATCATCTATCCAATAATATTTTTAATAGTATGAACACAAAAATTTGATATGCATTTTATTCTAAAATCACCATCATTACTCTTTTCAAAAAAAAAAAAAAAATAAAAAAAATAAAATACCATCATTACTCTTACAATTATCCATGTCCTAACGTATTGAACAAATTAAAATCATGGCAAATACTTAAATGTCCAACAAATATCCTCTTTATCAGTCCAACTTCTTAATAATGTGTTAGAAATAAGTTTATAAACATTAAATTTCAACTTTTATAAGCTCCCCAATTACATTATAGTGTGTATTAATTTATGTATCCATGTCTTTTTGCAAAATTATGTGGTTTAATATCTTACTAGCTACACAAACTTATAGAGAAAAAGTTGTTAGGAGATGAGAAATCATCATGAACAATGTGGACAATGCATTAATTATATACTTCATCTCCCAAAAAAAAAAAAAAACACAAAATTCAAAAAAGAAAATTAAAAACATTGATTATAATTAATAAAATTTTGTTGGTAGAAAATTAATAGCCTTTTTTTTATTCATCATCATGGGAGCAAAATCCCTTTTTATTTTCAATTTATATTTTTTTACACTTTTTAAGCCATAAAAAAAGCTTTGTTAGGACCTAGCATTGACAATACCTTATTTAAATCCCTCCTAACCCGTAGATTTTGTCCATTGTAACCTCCAAATCAACGGTCTATATTCGTTGACCTATTTGAACTTGACCTTATTACTCACTCACTCTCCTCACGTAAAACGGAAAAACCCGAAAAATTCAAAACCTTCTTTTTACTATTTAATCGCGTGTATCAAACGTTACAATTAACGGCTAAGATCTCATCATGTGAATACCACGCGCTATTCAAGAATTTGATTAATACAAAGAAAAAGGAAAAGTTTTGACTTTGTGAGAGAGAGTAAAGAAGGCTACATGAAACGGAAAAGCATAAACCAATTAAATACTGCCACGTGTTTTCAGAAACAGACGACTGAATAAGTGGCATTCATCGGTTTTTGTCAGAGAGAAATAAATTACGCTTCCTAGATTTATTTAATTTTTTTGATAAATAAAATTAAAAATAAAAATTCATTTATCAAAATATAGAAGGGCAACCCACTAAAAATAAAGCTTGCTTCTTTTTTTTTTTTTTTGCTCTTTCTCTCTCTACTCTTTTAACACTAAACAAGAGTGAGTATGAAGTGAGAGAAAGTGATTTTAAGAGAGGAATTTTTTTTTTTATTTTTTTGTGTTTTGCTAAGGTGGATCCAAACAAGTTTGAAAAAGATATAATCTAATGCTCAAATATTGGTATATTCATTGAGCTCTATTGTTTTATTATTTATGGTCCCGTTAATGTTACATTCATTTGAAAATATGATTTTAGGTTTGTGTTTTTTTTATAATCAAACAAAAAATTGGTATATTCGCTTTCAATTTTACTTTTTTTTTGTTTTGTTATGATTTTTTTTTATTTATTCCGGTGTTTTGATGTTTCGTATTATATCACGAGGTAGGTGGTTGTAGCTAGGAACTCAAAAAAAACCTTTTATGGTAGAAAATCATTTTGATTTTCCTCATTAATTTTGACTTTTTAATTATTAAACAAAAATAATTAATTAATTTAAAAAAAAGGCTGTTCGTTAACAAATTATTTAAATATAATTATTGCACTAACTTTTTATCCAATCCAGTCAATAATTCTTGCATTATTTTTGTTACCTTAGATGTTAGAATGGTAGACAAATGAATAAAAGGATTATGACAACCTAACCCTAAGTTGGTAATTGTTGATATTTTCATTTTATTGAAGATTTGGATATCAAGGGAGCAATTATTGGAGGAGAAAAGAAGGAATTGAAGATAGTATAATTAGCATAATAATGTATGGAGATTGTCAAGTAGCAGCAGCATTACCTTCAACAATGGGAGAAAATGGGATGTCATCAACACCTGATTGTTCTTCTCTTTTCGCTTCGTCTCTTCGAAACCCTAACAATCATAATCACAATCATCATCATGTCAATGCCTTTACTTTCATGGCTTCGCTTCCGCCTGCCTTCCATCCTTTCCCTACTATCCTCCCTGTAATGTTCCTCATTCCCTCTCTCCTCTTAAGCTCTCCTTTTATTTTATTTTAATTATTTATTATTTTATTAATTTGATTTCTGTGTATTTTTGTAAGGTGAAGGAGGAGAGAGGGAAGGAGGAGATGGTGGAGAGCTTGTCAGGAAGCGAACTCAACATGGAAGGACAAGGTGGTCTTTCTGGGAACGAGCTCGAAAGTCTTAGTGAAGATCCGCTCAACCCCAACCAATTGCAACCGTCTCAGAGTGGTAAGAAGAAGCGTTACCACCGCCACACTGCTCGTCAGATTCAAGAAATGGAAGCGTACGTATACGCTTCATTTTTTACTTTCGTCCAAATTTAATTGTCACATAAAATACAAATAATTGTTTACCATATAATTTTTTTTTTTTTTTTTTTTTGGAAAATTATGATAATTTAATTATATTATTAGTCATTTTGTTTGTTTGTTTGTTTTTTTTTTTTAACAGTCTTTTCAGAGAATGTCCGCACCCTGATGATAAGCAAAGGATGAAGCTTAGCCAAGATCTAGGGCTGAAGCCACGCCAAGTCAAGTTTTGGTTCCAAAATCGCCGTACCCAAATGAAGGTGCGAACCATACATTTCTCAAAATTGATTTAATTAATAACGTAATTAATTAGAAGAAAAGGTTTAATTTATATTTTGAATACTCGTATAAATTTAAATATTTTCAATTCATCCCCTCGTAATTTTCCAACTTGATGGTCGAGTAATTAGAGAGAATCCTGTCTAGCTACACGAGCTATATCGGATCTACGATAGTAGTAGTATATACATAAGGAGTACATTATTTACGCGGTTAATTAATTGAAATCTTACATAGAATACCAAATGGGGCTAAAGGGTTGCACCATTGATGGCAGAAAGCCAGCTGTGAGTGAGTGAGTGAGGGTTAGAACTGTAACAGTGACAGCTTCGTAGTTCCCTAGGAAGATTAAAAATAAATAAATAACAAAAAAGGACCAAGGCTAGGGTTTTATTTTTATTTTTTTTTACTGTGGTTTTTGTTAAAAAAAAAAAAAAAAAAAAAAAAATGAAAGAAGAAGATAATATTAGGTAGTACAGAAAATGAAAGCTTGATGATGAAAATGGAAGACTTAAAAGAAGAAGGAGAGGAAGAAGAAGAAGTATAATAAAGAGGATTAAATGAATTTACCTGTACCACAGTCATTCCCAAAGCTAAAAAATTTAATGGCTTAAATGTTCCCCACCCCCCAATGTTCATTGTCCCAGCTGTAGGCCTAATGCAGTCAGTACTCAGTAGTAGTGTTCAATTTATTGTGCTTTTTTTCTTCAATTATAACAGTACATTGCAATGAGATTATTATTTAATTTCATGCATTATTATGTTAATACATCTCCATTTTGTTTCAATTAAGCTATGTTGTTTAATGTGTTTTAGTGTCACACTCGGCTATTCAAACTCGTGTTTGAGAGTACGTACTTGTGGTAGATTGATTTAATTAAATGATTTGATTAATGTGATAATATAAATGCATGTACATATGTGTTTGATTAGGCACAACAAGATAGAACTGATAATGTGATACTGAGGGCTGAGAATGATAACTTGAAGAACGAAAACTATCGCTTGCAAGCAGTCTTGAGGAGCCTTGTTTGTCCTGGATGTGGAGGTGGCTCCATTCTAGGAGAGGTCGAATATGATGAGCAGCAACTGCGCCTTGAGAATGCTAGGCTTAAAGAAGAGGTGTGTTCTTATTTATATATGTTTTATAAGCCACAATTTGCTAGGGCTCTTTGATTTTGGACTAGTGAAATTAATTTGTGTTATTTCATGTACAAATTGTAATACTATTGACTTATTGATATATGTTTTGGATCCTGAGCATCTTAGCTATGATTACTGCCTCATAATTAGCTAAGATTATTCTTCTAATTAAAGTAATTGGTCCACAAATGATTAATTTTTTTTTGGTCATATTCAGTATTCTAAAACTGCAAGTAACAATTAGCTGATGTCTTAACATCAGTGACACATTATTGCATTAGTATCAGTTTGTTTAATGGTAGAATCATCACTAAATTCAAGTGTATTCTTGTGTAAGCTTGTATGCATAATTAAGAAGGCTATTAAGTGAAATCATTATCTCATTATTCAATATAAATCACAATAATTTGTACTACTTGTCTCTTTTACAGTATGACCGAGTTTGCGCAGTTGCATCAAGGTACACTGGCCGATCACTCCAATCTCTTGGACCATCTCCACCACCGGCAGCTCTCCTACCACCCCCTTCTCTTGACCTAGACATGGGAATGTACTCGAGGCACTTCCAAGAGTCAATGCCTCCTTGCACCCAAATGCTTCCAATGCCATTGCTTCCCGAGCCTGCTACTGAATTCCCTGGTGCTGGAAGTGGTAATGGTAGCGGAAGTGGGAGTGGTAGTGGTAGTGGTGGAGGTGGCTTAATATTGGATGAAGAGAGGCCCCTTGCTATGGAACTGGCCATGTCTTCCATGGACGAGTTGCTTAAGATGTGTCATGTGAACGAGCCCCTTTGGTTTCGCAATAGTAGCAACTCCATGGAAGTGCTTAACATGGAAGAGTATTCGAGGATGTTCCCTTGGCCTCATCATCATGCTGATCCTCTCAAGCAACATTACAATGAGTTAAGGACCGAGGCTACTAGGGATAAGGCGCTTGTCATCATGAACAGCATCAATCTTGTAGATTCTTTCCTTGATGCCGTAAGCCCTCTATATTACATACATTATTAACCTAATATGCTTCTTCATTTGGCTATTGTCTTGTTTTTGTTTACCATTTTCTAATCTGTACGCGATTATCCCTCTTGTCAAATTAACAACAGAATAAATGGATGGAGTTGTTTCCTTCCATTGTCTCTCGTGCCAAGACTGTTCAGATTCTTGCTCCAGGAGCCTCCGGTCATGCAAGTGGCGCGCTTCATCTGGTTAGTTCATTCATGACACATTGATCTTCTTTAAAAGTCACTTAATTTCTTTCAATTAATATGTTTCGGAAAAGATAACATTTTCCTTGGAAGGACTATCATGCAAAAGAACCCTGCATTGATTATCTTATACAACATGAAAAGGCCTTGATCATTGTTTATTCCTTCTTGCAGATGTTCGCGGAGTTGCAAGTGCTTTCACCATTAGTACCTACCCGTGAGACTTATTTCCTCCGGTATTGCCACCACAACGCAGAGGAAGGCATGTGGGCTATTGTTGATTTCCCTGTGGATAACTTCCAAGGAAGCCTTCAACTCTCTCAAAATAGTATTCCTAGATACAGGAAACGCACTTCAGGCTGCATCATTCAAGACATGCCTAATGGTTACTCAAAGGTAATTAAAAATAATACATTACATAAATGAACTAATCCCTACTATACTCTTATGTAATGAACAATTGAAATTTATGACATTAATGTAGGTTATATGGGTTGAACATGCGGAGGTATTAGAAGAAAAACCAATCCACCAAACTTTTGATCAATATGTTCATAGCGCGATGGCATTTGGGGCAAAACGTTGGTTGGCTATACTTCAAAGGCAATGTGAGAGGGTTGCTAGTCTCATGGCCAGAAATGTATCTGACCTTGGAGGTTGCAACAAACTCTAATACTGATTACTTTGTTATAAATTTCATTCTATCTAGATTTCAGCTGAACTAACCAGCAAATATGTTGTTCATGCAGTGATACAGTCACCAGAAGCAAGGAAGAATTTCATGAAGCTGGCACAAAGGATGATAAGAACATTAAGTGTAAATATAAGCACTTCAGGGGGTCAGTCTTGGACTGCATTATCTGAATCTGCAGACGATACAGTTAGAATTACAACTAGGAAAATCATGGAACCAGGGCAGCCTAATGGATTGATCCTCTGTGCGGTGTCCACTACTTGGCTGCCTTATTCTCATGACCGGGTTTTTGATCTGTTGAAGAATGAATATCGAAGGTCTCAGGTAATTTGGCTCATGATCAGCCAATGCAATCAAATGTTATATTATTAGTAGGCTTTTTAACTGAAGTAGTGGTTTTAGAAATACAATTAAGTATGATTACGTTTTTATGTTTACCAGCTTGAAGCTCTTTCTAATGGAAGTTCCTTACATGAGGTGGCTCATATCGCCAATGGATCTCATCCAGGAAACTGCATCTCTCTCTTTCGCATCAATGTGAGTTTCCTTTATCTTCATTGTTACAAAACCTATTATTATTATTATTTTTTTACAGTGGCTATTATCTTTTTTATGGTTATTGCATCAGTAAGATATGCACCATTGATAGTAAAAAGAAATCCGGTGACATCAAGGGTGTAACTTTATTTTTATTGTTTCAATAAGTACAAAAACTTGTAGTCATCTTGATAATATCATATTGTTTCTAGGTTTATGTTCATGAATCTCTTAATTCGTACTCGTACTTGTAATCTTGTATTAATGAATGATCATATCATTTATGGTTGTGTTTAATGGCGTTATTTAATGTTAATTTAGGTGGCAAGTAATTCATCACAGAATGTGGAGCTAATGCTGCAAGAGAGCTGCACAGACCCCTCAGGTAGCTTAGTCGTGTACGCCACAATGGAAGTTGACTACATCCAGCTAGTGATGAGTGGTGAGGACCCTTCTTGCATTCCTCTCCTCCCAACGGGGTTCTCCATAATACCCCTGGGACAAAACAATATTACACCCGATGCCACAAACAACACAGATGGCCAGAGTTCCTCCAGCAACATGGGTGGTGGATGCCTCCTAACAGTCGGGATCCAAGTCCATGCCAGTGCAAGCCCTAATGCCAAGCTTAACCTTTCAAGCGTGAACGCCATCAACAACCACATCTGCAGCATGGTCCACCAAATCAACGCTGCCCTTGGCAACACCAACGGAAACAGCAACACAATCACTAACACCAATGACAACATCAATAACGCTAGTAATACTTGTGTTGCTTCAACCAGTAATAACAACGCTGTTGGCTCGTAAATTGAGGCCAAGAGCGTTGTTAATTACTACCCTCCATGTTTTTAAGAGGTTATTGTATTTTGGGAGGGCTTAAAGGAAACAATATAGATGAGAAAAGAGTACAAGTGGAAGAAGTAGACTTTGAATTTTATTTTTCTTTTACAAAAAATGGTTAGTAATTGGTAAATAAAAAATCTACTACAACTACTAATGTACGAGTAGTTAGGTGTGTGAAAAAACAGTGGGATTAATGAAGGAGTAAGAATTGGTGGTGGAAGTCAAGAGCGCACCAGATGTGATCCTTGGATATGGCTAAGCTAGTTGGTTGGTCGGCCGAGGCTAATTTCTTACCAGTCATCCAAGGGTGTTGGTTCGGGCATTGACTTCTGCTTTTACTCATTTAATTTATTGGGTCCTTTTTTTTTCTTCTTTTTATTTAAAAATTCTATTTTTATGGGACTTTTTGGTGGATTACTTTTTATTGATGTAATTGAAGAATTTAGTGTTCAATTTATGAGTTCATTTATGTTGGTAGTTGTGGTTAGTCTTTCTGCTGTCTTGTTATTTTCTTCATCTGTTCTATTTTTTTACTAGTGGCTTGGTTGGATGAGTGAGTAATAATTTCTTCAGGTTGGTATGATTTGTGGATTTTCATGGTTATGCTAAAATCACGAATATGCTCACATGGGACTATTAAAGCCGTCCGCAAAGGCTTAAAATTGTATTCAATACTCAATACAGAAATAGAGAAGTACTTGTAATGGTCGTTATGTATAAGAAGGTAAAAGTAAGAACCTAAAATGGAGTTAACGAATAACTACAGTTGATGTGTTAATCAAGAAATTCATGGCTAATGCTTTTCCTGAGTTTTGTACAAGGAAATGAATTGAAAATACTTGTGTCAATCTATTCTCCGAATCATTTATAGGAGTATGAAGTAGTAAGTCCATACTAGATTGATGAACCCTAAGAACTATCCCATAAAAGAACCAGCTTAGTTGATATTTAGCAAAAAATATAATGATGGGGTAAACCCTAAAGAAATACAAAGTATCAATAGTGAATTTAACTAGAATATGATTATATGATTGTTGAATAATTTTCAGGATCTTCTTTTAAGTTCTGAGTAAAATCCGAATTAATAACGGAGAAAGTATCATTTTTGTTGCTGTCACACAGCATGTTTGTGCTCTTAACTATTTTCCAATTCTAAGTTTCATAAACAAGTATAAAGACCAACAAGCATAACAATGCAACATAAAAGTTCTGAACTTGTTTCAACATTTAAAGCAAACCCTACATTTTTGAAAGATCATATCAGAACCAAATGCTTCTCCCAACAGATAAAATAAAGGCTGTATATATGTCAGCGGTTCAACCAGTAGTCATTAAGGACGTCATGGTACATGAGCTCGAAACTCATCTACATCATTATCCTTTGTAACCATAGCTTTTATCAGCTAAGAAGAAGGAGAAAGTTAATTCTATAACAAACAATTCTTGTAAAGCCTTCTTATGCAGTTCACCATTAGATAAAATTCTCATAATAATATTTACCATCAGATCAATGTATTGTAGCAACATCAGAAGCTTGATTTTGTAATGTATAGTACCAACAATATAATCTATCTAACCCAGTAATATAAGCAAATAGGGATAGTAGTTATTTTCAATGAAGATACGTACTTTCCATCAAACGATCAGAAGAAGTTAAGCTCCAGTTTGAATTAAATGGTCAGAATTCATCGCCATCCTCAATTTCTTCCTCTGTTTTTTAAGCAGTAAGTGGATGCCAACAAGAGTAATGACACTTAAATTCAATGTTCACCATTTATCAGCCAGGGACTCAGAACCTGAAAAGAAAAATGAGATTAAGCAATTTAACTAATATTCATAAGGTTTGTCAGAAATAACTGCAATCAGCTGCAATCAGACCCTCTTACTCAGTTCCAACCTGAGTCATATAACTACTTGGAGAAACTCCTAGTTGATCTTGAGGATAACAATGGAAAGATTATAAAGATTAGTTGCTTAACTTTCATGTAATTTTATCTTCCCTTTCTCCTAATATCTCCCAGAGTTATTTATTTGGCATCAGAGAGTTTTCAAGCCCCAAAACCTAGCTTATTCTATTGCAAGTCATGAATCTTGCATGTATGCAGGATATAAACAAGAGAGCTATTATTACATTCACAGTATAAAATTGAGTTGAATGTAAAAGATCCAAATCTAAATAATTGCAACATTATGTTTCTGAAACTAGATTAAATGAATGTAGTGTTGAACTTACTGCTTGCATTAAAATAAAAAAGAATCAATAAAGGCGTCATCCTCTATATTTAAATTGTCTGCTGCATGATCCTGATTCGTTTTTAATCCAACATAATCAAAGCATCTAGAGCCTTATTCTTAAAATCCACCACCGGGATAAGCTACAGTGATGTTACGCGTCTAATCCTAATAAATGTGTCTCTTTCTTTGTGCATACGGATGCATAAATTAGTGCAGCGGACAGCTACACGTCCCATAACCACCTTAAACGCAATAATTAAAGAGCGTAAATGATAAGATATCAAGGAAAGAGTTAATGGAAGAGCGGAGAAGATATGGTTTATTGCAACTCAATGATGCAAGAACAATCATTAAAAATTCAACGGGTGTAGAAAAGATAACGATTAATAGTTCTTTTCTGTTCCATTAATAGCAAACGACAAGAGACTATAAAACAATCACAAAATTCATAAACATACTGCAGTTTCATTAGTATAAGCAAGCATTAACTAGAGGTCTATTTAGTTAGTCGTTCTGATTGGCTGGCTACTTTTTCATACATGATGGAGTCTAAGTAGAGGATGCGTTATAGTATAATAAATAAAGAACTAGCTTTATCAACTATAATGACATAGAACTACAGAAGAAATATACTGTATTGTACTGAATCAAAGTCAATTATGGAAATAAATCTAATGTAATAGATTAAAGAAAAAGATTCAGTTAAATTTTAATTCCCCGTTATGTTGTGACCTCTAGAAGGATGTGAATCAAGCTCGCCTTAAAAGGAAAAAAGGTAGCTCGCTGGTTTGAAATTTCTAGACAGAAAAAAACAGAGTGGTAATCCAACTTTTGTCTGTTCTTGCTTTTTTACTACTGCTATTGACATAGAAAAAAAAAAGGATGAAGCATGTGAATCAACTACAGGAACTAATAGCACTGCCAGTAATAAAAAGGAAATTAGTAAAACAAGGATGAGTATGGATTGCCTTAGAACAGATCGAAGGAAGAATAGAGGCATGTACTAGTCCATTCCTAAAGAAGAGTTTAAAAAAAAAAACAAGACTATATATCTAGTAAGTCTGGTCCGGACACAGGATTTAGATGTGCTAGTGCTTACTTAAGATCTCATAGCTTTGAAATTTCTAGACTGAAGGAAGAAAGAGTCAAAGTGGGAGAATCACACTACTGTATGTTCTTGCTCTTTTAATACTGCTACTGATGTAGAAACAAAAAGAAGGATAAAGCACTTGAATAAGCTACAAGAACTAAAAGCACAGCCAGTCATGAAACAAGAATGAGGTTGAATATTGAAGAGTATGGATTGCTTTAGAAAAGAAAGAAGAATATTGGCATGACTAGTCAATTCCTAAAGACGAGCTTAAGAAAAGCAAAAGGAGGAGGGGTAGAGGGAAAAAAGGACACAGGATTCAAACATGCTAGTGCTTACTTGAGATCTTTGGATCAGACTTGTTAGGCAGTCCCGTGTTCTATATAGCTGAAAGCACCAATAATATATTCCTTTCATAATGGAAAACAGCACTGTCTTCAGCAAAAATATGAAGCAGGACTCTAACTAACATAATCCCCTACCCCCCACTTATCCTCCCTCCTCTATCTACCACCACCACAAGCCAATTTGCCTAGATTACTTTGATCAAACCGAAAGGTTTCAGACAAATTAACTAGAAATAGGCCACTCTTCCTAGAATACTCCACAGTTCATTCACCTCTTTCTGCAAATTCACCAACAAGTGAAACTTTGAAAGACAACTACAATCTTGACTAAATCATAATGGGTTTCTTGCAACTAAGTTGTTAGATTCACATAATGTCCACCAAACTCGAGCTTGTTATGGAAATGGAATCATAATGCATTCCGGCTACATAATGACAATCGACAAGCACAAGGAAACCTATAATAGCTCCTTATAGCAAGTTATTTTGGGAAAGGGTCACCAAATTAGGGTCAATTACACTCCACCAAAAACCCCCTTTGAAGTGAATTGCAACTCCCTAAACATTTTACAATAAGACGATCAAAGTCACCCCCTTTGCATAATGATTATCATAACTCAACTCACATCCTACAATTAGTCACTTTAGAATTCCATACACTTTCTTTTTCATTACCCTAGAACAACTATTCACCAAGTCATACATTCTATATTTCTACAACACCTTCAAATCAAAGAAGTAAACCTACTTGCAATATAAATAGTCAATTATCTCTATACCTTTTGCACAGAATCAACAGAACAATTGATAAAAATGCTCATCATCACTGTTCAGACTTGCAATTAAAAAAGATTTAAACTTTGTTGAAGATTTAAACAATGATTTGACAACATACTCAAATAAAGCATTAGAATTTTCATGGGATATTCCAATTCTATAATTGATGAGCAGAAATTAAAGGAAAAAAACGGAACCAATGAAGCATAATTAAATAGATAAATTGAAAACTGAGAAACAAACCTTGAATGAGAAAGGCAAAAATGGCATTTTGCATTTTGCGGAATTGAATCCAAATCACCCGCTTCCTCGTATTTCTCTCCCTTCACCTTCGGTGTGTATTTCATAGTTTCTTCTTCCTTTTCCTTTCTCGTATATGTCGCATTTGCTGAGGAAATTCTCTCAATTTGGGTGTAGACTCGTGTAGAGATAATAGAAAATTAGAAATTGACGACTTTTTTTATTTTATTTTATTTTTTTTATTTTTAAAATTTTTATTACTCCGTATTATTTATTTTTTCTTTTCCGTATTTTTATTCCACTTATAGAATTTTTCCTAAAAATTGGTTAAACGTAAATTTGTTCCCTACATGCATCGATTTAAAAATGTATTCTCACATTATTGTCCAAGTATGATTGGTAATAGCTTCGTTTTTTTTTTTTTTTTTTTCCTGGTTCAACATAGAACTGCTAACACCATTTGCGGTTCTAAAAGACAAAAGGAAGTGGAAAAGAAATTATAGTGTGATGTTATTTAATTACTAAAACTACTAACGGTTTACAACGGTTCTATGTTGAACTAGAAAAAAAAATAACGAAGCTTTCACCAATCCTATGTAGACAATAGTGTGAAATAAGTTTATAAACCAATGCATATAGAGAATAAATTACGTTTAAGCAATTTTTAGGGAAATCGTTCCCTCCTAAAGTTCCTAATTAGTAATGATTAAGTATACGAGTATTTCGGTATTAATAATGTAATTGAAACATTTCAAATAGCATCTTAATACAAAATCAATATTTGCTTCATGATTAGGCTTACAAATTATCGAATATAAGTACTTGTAATTGGTAAAGTTAAGAACAAAGTTTTTGACATACGAGCCACATTTTTTGCTCATGCTTCCTAGTTAGTGTCTAATATTGGAAAGTTACACCCAAGAGTCCTGTCCAAAATAAAAAAAAAACAAAAACAAAACAAGAGTAATTTTTACTCATTTTGATGATTTTTTAACCTTATTTAATCAAAAATATAAATAAAAAAAAATAGTTAGGTTGGTTTTGTGGAGAGAGAGATTAAATAAAACTCGGCGATTTCTGTCTATTTCATTCCTAGCTAATCACTAAAGTAGACGAGAGGATGAGATTATGCAAATAACTTATGTACGGGTTAATGTATAACACTTGGAAAACGCAAGAGTCCAAATTTATAATGACATAGATCTTGGGCTAACATGGCACAACTTTTCTTCGACATATTTTAGGCACAACCTCAACCAACCCACTAAAGCATGAGACCTACATGACCTTGTCTAAGTCTAGCTCTAAGTTGACTCTTTAGACCTCCTGCCCATGTCTCACACTTCCAACAAAATAATTTAGCAGATTAGAAAATATACACAACCAAACGAGATAATAGCAAATCTAGCTAACCTTCAAACCAGCTAAACAACCAGATATCTTGTCAAAGAGGGGATAAATAAAAAAGAATATTTAAACGTGCAATCAGATTACGTAGTTCTTGATCAAGCAAACTTCAACACCCTTTAAGACAAAGTTGGGTTCTAATTTCATCACCATCCTTGAGCTGCTGCTCCTCTACTGTATTGGTCTCTGAAATCCGGCGACCAAGACGAATGCAATAAAGCTGTAAGTTTGTACGGATCGACTGATTCGACTCTGGCCAGTGGCGGATCCAGGATTTTCGAGATAGTGTGTCACCATCAATTATTGATCATTTGTGAAAGTACAATTTGTCACATCCCATCATCGTCCACCGACCGCATAAAATATCAAAATATAGTCAAAGCTTGAATAATGAACAAAAAAAATACATAAAAAGTTCATTTCATAAAGTAATTCAAATTCATATTACAACTAAAAAAGTACTAATTTTATTACAATTGCTCTCGACGAGTTTTCATATTTTGATAACGATGTACAATATCATCCATGCTAACATTGTAAAACAAATCTCTTTCTAGATAAGTAATCAAACAATCATTCAACATTTGATCTCCCATGCTATTACGCAATTTATCTTTTACTTGCGTCATTCCAGAAAATACTCTTTCTACACTTGCCGTTGCAACGGGAAGAATCAACACTAACTTCAAAAGTAAGTAGACTCGATCATGAGTTTCAAACTTTCCCGTCTCAACAAGTTTCGTAGAAAGTTCACTTAGACTTTTCAAATTCCAAAATCTCTCATCATTTCGAACATCAACAATGAAATTTTCAAGTGAATGTTCAAAAAATAATAACTCAGAGCTTGAAAATTCATCGGGATAAAATTTGGCAAGTTGAACTAACTTTCTTTTGTCAAAAGAATGAAACCGATTTGCAGGATTAAAGCAAGACATACACACAAGTAATTCCTTACTTACCTCGGGAAATCGATTTTCAAGTTCTTGTAATTGAAGATCAATGACACTTAGGAAGACTTCAACTCTAAAATGATGAAGATTAGTCACTTGTGGACCTTTACCTCTATACATTCTTCTCCCAGGAACAATATACTGCCCCTCCATGTTTGGAACCTCAATGTCATATTTAGCCATAAAAGAAGTGACTTTTTCCATATGTTAATCCCATCCTTCATCTCTTAACTTTTGCAAATTAGTCTTGGTTACATCAACCATGACCATTGCATTGACAATATCTTGATCATGTTTTTGCAATGCCACATTCAACGCATTTGTAATTCCAAATATATCAACCATCAAGTGTGCCACAAACACAAAATCAAATGACATCAACAAGTGTGTAATAGATTGTGCTTTATTTGAATCAAGTGTATCAGATACTTCTGCAATGGAATCAAGTGACAAAAGTATTGAAGGATATAAATCAAGCACATTCAAAATGGTTTTAAAATGAGATCCCCAACGAGTATCACAAGGTCTACATAAGCCACGTTCTTGATTTAAACCAGTTCCCAATTCAATTTCACCCAAGGACAATGCTTCTACAACCCCTTGACGTTGTTTTTCTCGAAGAAATTGTCTCCTCTTAGGTGAACCTCCCACAAAGTTCAAGAGAGGTGCAAGTACATCAATAAAAAGCCAACCACAATCTGAGTTTTTCTTAGCAAGAGCAACTTGTGTCAATTGAAGTTGGTGAGCAAAGCAATGAACAAAGTATGCTTGAGAACATTCATTCAAAATTAGAGTTTTAAGGCCATTGATTGAACCTTGCATATTACTTGCCCCATCATAACCCTGACCTCGAACTTGAGAGAAAGTTAAAGAGTGTTCCATGAGTAATGACTCAATAGCAGCTTTTAGAGTCAAAGAACTAGTATTAGGAACATGCACAATACCAAGAAAACGCTCACACACTTCCCCCTTTTTATTAACAAATCTCAAGCAAAGTGCCATTTGTTCCTTATCGGAAACATCGGCAGATTCATCAGCAAGAATAGCAAAAAATCCACCATCAAGTTCTTCCAATATTGCTTTAGTTGTTTCTTTTGCACAAGCATTGATTATATCTTTTTGGATACTTGGAGAAGTAAGTTGACAATTACCGGGGGCCATTTTAAAAACAACTTTGGAATACTCAAGATCATGGTTTGAAAGAAGAGTTAATAATGAAAGAAAGTTACCTCTAGACAATGAACTTTCCTTTTCATCATGACCACGAAAAGGCAACCCTTGGAACAATAGCCATCTGATGGTTTCAATTGAAGCTTCCAATCTCTTACGATAGGCACTCATGGTTTCCGCCGTTTGTTTTGATAAAGCGGTGGCAATGCTACTCATTTGATGCACGAATAAATTCATAGCAATCACAGCATTATTGTGAGCACTCTTGTGTCCACCAACATGCTTTACAATTGTGTTTCTTCTATTCCAATATCTGAAACCTCCATTAACAAAAGCATCGACTCCTGCTGTGTTACTATCCTCCATTAACGAGTATTTGGTTCACTTTCTTGGGAATTTTGTTCATTTTCTTGTAGTGGAGGATTTGGTTCACGTTCTTGAGAAGGTAAATCATTTTGTGGAGGAGGAGGATTTAGATTAGGCACTTTTTTAGTAAAAAAACTTGAAATGTCTCGAGTTGTTTTTCTTTTCATTCTGAAATTGAAGTTAAAGGGTGAATGAGATAAATCAATCTAAATGTTTGACTTATCCAAATTTCCCACAATGATAACCAACAAGAAAACTACTTTACACCACGATAAAGATGTATAAGCATAACATTTCTATTAATCCAACTATCACAAAAATAGCATATAATAAAAAACAGAATCAATGAACATTGTAAGAAATTTCATACAAACAACTACCACCCATTTTCGTTAACCTTTCTTTTATAAAGTCAAATTATTATTAATCCATCATACTCTCTAATTACTTTTTTTCTACCAACAAATCAACATCAACAAGTTATAAAACATGACTAAATCAACTAGTGTAAAGGGTTTGTCACAGGTAAAGTTGGCCTCTTTGAGTCTTTGATAACCAATTTTGCCCAATTTCACAGCCACCCCCTCCCCTTGACCCCTTCCCTGCACCACCACCGAAACCAGTAAGGCAGACAGTGAGACAGGCAGTAAGCCAGTAAACCACCCTAATTCCCTAAAATAGCACAATTTACACAAATACACAATAGTTATAGGCTTATAGAACTACAATTAAATACACGGTTAACAAAAATAAATATACAAATACAAGTACGATTAACCCCCATTTCAATTTCTACTTCCATTAACAAAAAATTCGTACACCATTTGTCAAATTGTCAAGAGTAAAGAGTTCAAGATCTAACCTGGCTGTAGGCAGTAGGCTGCTTCAATGAAGGAGCGAAGCTCAGCGTGAGGCGTGACTCAGAGCCTCTGAAAGAGTGAAAGTACGAAGCCCCTTCAATGGAGAATTTCGACCCTGCAATTATCAACTCATTTATCAACCCACAATTATCAAAATTCGAATGATTGACTCAATTATCAACCCACAATTACCAAAATTTGAAGAACCCTAAATAATTACAGAAAAAGAACTTAAACAAGATCTAACCTTTGACTCCTTTGAGATTGCTTCGGTGGAGAAGAAAAAGCTCAAACGCCCCTTCAATGGAGTTTTTGCGAGTAGCCGACTAGCCGAGTATGCTTGAATGCTTGAAGCTTCAATTCTTCAATGGAGCCATGGAGGAGAGAGTAGAGAGAGAGAGAGGGGATTAGGGGAAGCGTGGCTGTGTTGTAAGGGAATTAGGGGTTCTGGGTCTTTGGCCTTTGGGAGTGGAAAGATGCGTGAGTGAGTGTAATTGTTTTTTTTTTTTTTTTTTTTTTTTTTCAAAATTAATAGTGTGTCACCGGACCCACTATGACACTAAGTGGGTCCGCCCCTGACTCTGGCCCTTCCGGTGATAATTTATCAAACATCTGACTCAAACGAGTGTTTTGAGTGACTCTGAACTGCGTCATTCTGCCCGTAATACATTTCACTTTCAGTGTAAGATGTGAGGGTATTATACTCAAGGAAGAACCTGAAAGAAGAGGGGAGATTCAAGTAAAGTATCAAACACCAAACTTCTAAGAGTTGAGAACCTGGAATTAGAACCTTCTAAGAGTCAAAGTCTTAGAAGGTTCCAAGAGTTAAAATCAAACAATAAACTTCTAAGATTCAAGTAAACTAAAGTATCAAACAATCAAGTAATCAACCACTTAAAAACGGCTAACCCAATCAGTTTCAGCTTTTGATGTTCACCAAATACAGCCATAATCTTCTGATTTATTAGCATTAAATAAAGTAACCCAAATCCTATACTGAAGCATTACAAATAGAGAATAACATTTTACTTTAATAATTTTTGTCTAGCATCAGAAAACTCCAAAATGAGAGCTAATTTAGGATGTAGAAAGCTCTCTTTCAAAGGAAGTCAAATAATTTTACCTAATATGGATTGTATTTAGGATCCTAATCTGAATGTAAAATAATAATTTTGAACTAGATTGAGTTAAACCAGAGTTGAACTTACTCATTGTTTTGAAATTAAAGCAATCAATGTCACCATCTTCTATCTTTAGTTCGTTAGCTGTATGATTCTGAGTCAACTTTAATTCACGGTGAACAAAGCATAGAGAGCCTTGTTCTTGAGATCCACTGTTAGGAAAACACTGCATAAGCTGAGGCAGTATAGCTGTAGAGCGTTTCACTCTAAGAATCGTGTCTTTCTCTTTGTGCATGCGAATGATTAGAGTTACATAAGGCACAGCTTCAAACCCCGAACTACCTTAAACACATTGATCAAAAGAAGGAAAATGTGAGTAAATCAAAAGATATGATATGAAAGAACTGTGGAGATTGAAGATACATCAACGACAATTCTACTGGAGAACATAGTTATAATATGTCATTTAAAATAGAATCATACATACCGATGTGATATTATCTTCAGATTTTTATACCATACTATAATTACTAATTTCTCACCTGGTGCATAAACTTCAAACATGTATTACAGTATATAGAAATGGCAAGCTAGTTTTTTTTTTTTTTTCTTCTGCTGATTCGAACAACAACACAAAAGACAAGTATCACCAAATTTGTGAATATAGTACAAATCCACCAGCATCAAGTTATCAGCACTAGATTAAGAACTAAATACAGCAAATAAATATTTAGTGATATGTTCTGCTCTTCCCAAGGCAGCTGGGTGTAGGATAATAGTAACAGGGAAATAGAATATGGAATAAGTCTATCCAATCACTATGTTGATGACAAAAATTATTGTACAAGTAATGCTTGATAAAAAGCATTTTGGGATCAACAAATTCACCATTAAATATGGCGTAGTTAAAAATTGATGGATTAAATAAAACCATGTATGATCATGCTAGAGTTGCTTACCCCTCTTGTTAGTACTTACTCTGATATCTAAACGGAAACAGCTGGAACACTTGGTGTGAGGTACTAAGTTAAAATGAACTTTTAACTTCTCAAAGGTAGAAGAAGGTTAGAGTCTAAATTTTTCTCTGGCTACTAAGGAGCCGTATTTCCCAAATTTGGATTTCTTGGCTAAAGAAAATGCTTTTCGAAACCATGTCACAGATGACTCTTTCTCTTTTACTGGTGTTTTTACATAGCATAAGGCTGGAGCACTACAATAGCTACTAGCACTCTCAATAATAAAAAGTAAATAAGGAAGAATAGTGACAAGTAATGAATTGCTTAGTTTAAAACAGCAGCAGGATACTTATTTCATCAGTAAGTCATACTCCGTAAATGATAAATCAGAATTCATCCTCTATACATTTCAGTAAAAACTTTACTTTTCTGTCTTTCAAAAGCATAATTAGGCACAGGATAGCAGCACAAATGATAAATAAGGTTGCATGTTTCCAATTTTCCTCCTAATCCCAAGTTGTAGGATTTACTTAATTGAAAGGAAAAGGTAAAATGTTCTTCAATTCCCTCAATCTACATTCAATATTTATACAAAGGAAAGTTGGTACCTCACTCTCCCTTTCCCTATCGAACCCTAACCAAAATTCAAATACAGAAAACTAGTTAACTAGGTACCTCACACCCCCTTCCCCCACCCTTCTCGAATCTTAAACCTCATATAGTATCCAAAAAAGTGAAATCGGTCACTCACTCTTCCATCCCTTCTCACCAAATTATTGTATCCAAAAACAATGTTGGCAATATGATCACTTTCCTTATCTTCAGTCTCCCCTCATCCTTACAGATAATTGCACTGATCAACTACTCTAACCCCTAGATTTTCCCTTTCAAACACTCCATATTCACAAACAACAGTCTAACCCCGAGAAGTAAACACACTATCAAATCAATATAATCTGTCAGATATAAACAATCAATAAAAAGTAAAACTTTCATATTATATTATAACCAAAAATAAATAAATCAATTTCCAAGAGTGAGGAGCAAACCACGATTAGGAAAGGCAAAAATGACATCATCATGAAGCATTCCAAGTTGATGGGGAGTATCCGTTTCCCTTAACTTTGCACCATTCAACTCGAATTGGGTTGTTTGATAATCCAAACCCAATTTCTGACAATACTCAATCATCAACCATCGAAATGGAATGCCAATCTCAATGTTAAAGATAACCCCTTCTTCTCTTTCACTTTCCGAATTCGACCATTTAACCACCTTCACTTTTACATTCTTAGTTTCATCTTTGGCATCTGCTGAAACTTCCCCATTAACTTCATCCGAAGTAATGTCAATTGGTACATCTGGGTTGTATCTCCGTTTCATTGTTGCCATGCCAATTTCCTATTACATTATTCGGCAAGTCTTACACGATTAATTGCACTTACTAATATATGCATATATATAATTCATAGTTTCATATTTATATTATTATAAGATCTTGAACATGTATAACTCACAATCACATTAATCAATAAGTAATTAAACTAACACATGATCCAACTCTTGAATAGATTATTAAAATAACATAAGGAGAACAAGGGTTAGTGGTTCATTTGCACAACAGTAAATCATTTACTCCCTCCATTTCTAAATTACGTTCCTCTTTCTAGCATTTATTCCTCACATAATAGAGAGAAAGAGGAATGTAATTTAGGGACGGAGGAGATAAGAGATGAGAGAAGAGAGAGAGAGATCCTCCCGTGCCACCCCATCAAACCCCTTCCCGCCGGACCCCCCGCACCCACCTCCTCCTCCAGATAAGCCCAATCAAACTCCGCCTACCATCCCCATCACCCCCTTGTTAGGGGCAGAATAGTCTTTTCATATTTGTTTGTTATAACTAACTTTCTGTTTCAGTTGTTAATAGTTAGTTAGCTGGGTATAATCGATTAGCAAGCTATATAAGTTAATCTTGTTCTTTCTATTTCAATGAATCATATATTGAAACAGAAATCTCCTTTCTCTCTCTACTTTTCTCTCTCTTTCCTCTGTTTTCTAGTAGTCAACATAGTTGACATATCGTAGGATTATCATCCTACATCAGTGGTATCAGAGCTAAGTTCCACCATTTTTGTGCACTTTCAGAGCTTATTATTCATGAACATAAGCTGTTTGATAAAAGGTCTGAGTGAAGTTTTGTTCCAATCTTGAACGATTTCAAGAAATCTGGCACCAATTTCTAAGGCAGTTCAATCCAAATTTGCTAAAATGGAGGAGCAAGTGAAGCAGCTGGAGAAGAAAATCGAAGAACAAGCCAGCAATATGCAGGCATTGATGCAGATGGTGCGGGAACTCAAGGAGGGTGGAGGAAGCAATATGGATTCTCAAAGGAATAGCAATGGAGGTACTCTTAATCGACCTCAAGGTATGGTTCCTAAAATCCAGTTCCCCACATTTGATGGATCTAATCCAAGAATTTGGATCAAGAAATGTAGTAGATATTTTAGTTTGTGCAAGATTGCTAATGAAGTTAGGGTGGATTTAGCTTCTCTATACATGATTGATAAAGCTGAGAGTTGGGTGTCTAGCTACTTGTCTGTTAGAAAGAATGTCGATTGGGATGATTTTATAATTGATGTCACTCCTAGATTCAAGGATGGGAAGGGTATAAATGTTGTTGAACAATTCAATAAGTTGCAACAAGATGATAATCTTGAAGATTATATTGATAAGTTTGAGGATTTGAGGTCAGTTTTGCTGCAAAATGGTCATTGTTTATCTGAGGAGTACATTCTTGAATGTTTTGTGGGTGGTTTGAAGTTTGCCATTAAACCATTTGTGAGAGCCTTTAACCCTTCTTCAATAACTGAAGCTGTTGGGTATGCAAGATTACAGGAAGAACAGTTAGTTGCTTATTCTTCCAAACCTGCAGCAAAGCCTTTTCAAAATTACCAAAACACCAAACAGTACACACCAAACACATATAAACCTCCCCTGTTACCTACACCACATACTAAACCAACTTCACAAGTCCTAACCAAATTTCAACCTAGACCCTTTAAACACATTCCAGCTGATGTAAGGGCAGAAAAAATAGCAAAAGGGCTTTGCTACTATTGTGATCAGAAGTATGACAGAGTTCACAAATGCAGTTTTACAGAAACACAGCTGTTTACTGTTGAATTCCAAGTGATATTGAAGTGCAGGAGTATTCTGATGAATGTGATGAAGACAGTTTGATTTGTGACAGTGAGCCTAGAATTTCTATGAATGCTTTGTCAGGTAATCAGAGTTTTCATACTATGAGAGTAGTTGGTATGATGAATGGGAAGCCCTTACATATTGTGATTGATTCTGGAAGTACTCATAACTTCCTGGATTTGACTTTAGCTACCAAGTTGGGCTGTCAAGTGGAGAAAATTAGTCCTCAATCAGTTACAGTGGCTGATGGGAACCACATTGCTTGTCAGCATAAGTGTTCCAAATTTGAATGGGTGATGAATAAGAGAAACTTTGAGGCAGAAGTTATGCTTATTTCTTTGGGAGGTTGTGACATGGTGTTGGGAGTTCAATGGCTGAGTACTTTGGGACAGATTAATTGGGATTTTAAAAAAATTGCTTATGCGGTTTGATTTGGATGGAGAGGTGTTTTCTTTGAAAGGGATTCCACCTAAGAAAGTACAGGTAGTTGATGGAAAACCTGATGCTAAGGTATTAGCTAATGCAGCTCATTTGTGTTTGTTACAAGTGGTGGATATGGATATAGGTTCTTTGGAATCTGAATGTATTCTGTCTTCAAATGAGCTTGACTGTAGTTCAGTTTCTGAGTTACAAGATCTTAAGGATCAATTCAGTGATATTTTTGCTGATCCTGCAGAGCTGCCACCCCTTAGAGGTGTCTTTGACCATAAGATTCCTCTAGTTCCTAATGCTAGTCTTGTCAATATAAGGCCTTATAGATATCCATTAAAACAAAGAGATGTGATTGAGCAACTTATTCAAGAAATGGTTGATAGAGGGATAGTTCAAAATAGCTCAAGTCCTTTTGCTTCACCTGTGGTGTTGGTGGGTAAGAAAGATGGAACATGGGTGCTATGTGTGGACTACAGGGAGCTAAACAAGAGAACTGTCAAGGATAAATTTCCAATTCCAGTTGTGGAATAATTGATTGATGAGCTTGCTGGTGCAAAAGTGTTCACTAAACTGGATTTAAGGCCTAGTTATCATCAACTTAGGGTGCATCCAGATGATATATACAAAACTGCATTCAAAACAAATATTGGGCATTTTGAATTTCTGGTTATTCCCTTTGGGCTGACTAATGCTCCTACATCTTTCCAGAACTGGATGAATCAGGTTTTTAAACCATTGTTGAGGAAATGTGTGTTGATATTTTTTGATGATATACTAGTTTATAGCAGCAGTTGAGTGACCATTGGGAGCATTTGTCTGAAGTTTTTAGTTTAATGAGACAACATAAAATGTTTGCAAAAGAAAGCAAGTGTTCTTTTGCAATGGAAAAGGTTGAATACCTGGGTCATTTTATTTCTGCAAAAGGAGTAGAGACAGATCCTAAGAAAATTGAGGTTGTTTCTAAATGGCCAGTACCCAAGTCAGTTAAAGAATTGAGAACTTTTTTGGGGTTATCTGGTTATTATAGAAAGTTTGTGAAGAATTATGCTGTGATCTGCAGGCCCTTAAATGAGTTACTTAAAAAGGGTTCTTTCTCTTGGAATTCTTTAGCTCAACAAGCCTTTGAAAGTCTGAAATTGGCATTAGTTTCTTCTCCTGTGTTAGCAGTTCCTGATTTTACAAAACAATTTATAGTTGAGACAGATGCTTCTCAGTTGGGTATTGGTGCTGTTTTGGTTCAGGAAGGGCATCCCTTGGCTTATATTAGCAAAACTTTGGGGCCAAAGGGTCAGAAATTGTCAGTATATGAGAAAGAGCTGCTGGCTATTGTTTTTGCAGTGCAAAAGTGGGAACAATATTTAACTGATAATCATTTTTTGATCAAAACTGATCAGAAGAGTCTTAAATGGCTTTTAGAACAGAAGATTTCTACACCATTTCAGCAGTTTTGGTTATCCAAGCTGATGGGATTCGATTATGAAATGCAGTATAGGAGGGGTCAGGAAAATTTAGCAGCAGATGCTCTATCGAGGAAGCAAGGGTCTGTTATGATTTTGATGGCTATTTCAGTAATCTCTACTGATCTTGTCTCTCAGATCAAGTCAAGTTATCATTTGGATTTTAACTTGATTGAAATAATTGAGGAATTACAGGATGTGACTGTTTTTGCTGGGTTTTCACTAAAAAATGGATTATTGAGGAAGAAAAACAGAATAGTTGTGGGGCCAGATGAACAGCGAGCTGAGACTGAAATTGATTAACTGGCAACATTCTTCTCCTGAAGGTGGTCACTCTGGCAGGGAATTAACTGTTAAAAGGTTGAAATGTTTGTTTCACTGGAAGGGTATGACAAATCATGTTAGACAGTTCATAAGAAGTTGTCAAGTTAGCTTCTAAATATGATAATGCTGCTAGCCCAGGGTTGTTACAACCTTTTCCAATTCTAGAGGAAGTTTGGTATGATATTTCCATGGATTTTATTACAGGTTTGCCTAAATCTGTAGGGAAAACAGTGATATTTGTGGTGGTTGATAGACTTAGTAAATATGCTCATTTTATAGCTTTATCACACCCTTTTACTGCTGTTCAAGTGGCATAGGCTTATCTTGATAATGTGTTCAAGTTACATGGTTGGCCAAGGAGTATAGTTAGTGATAGAGATTCTGTCTTCTTGAGCAATTTCTGGAAGGGATTATTTTCTCTTTATGGGACAGAATTTTTGTTATCTTCTGCTTATCACCCTCAAACAGATGGGCAGACAGAAGTGGTTAACAGGTGTTTGGAGACTTATTTGAGGTGTATGTGTGGAGAAAATTCCAAGTAGTGGAGCTTGTGGTTACCTTAGCTGAGTGGTGGTACAATACTCATTTCCACACTTCTATTCAGTTAACTCCTTATGAGGTTGTATATAATCAGCCACCTCCTTTACATTTGCCATATTTGGCTGGAGAATCAGTCAATGAGGTTGTTGACAGGAGCTTGTTAAAAATGGAAGCTATGATTGATACTCTCAAGTTTCATCTAAGAAGGGCTCAATCTAGAATGAAGTCTCAGACTGATAAGCACAGGACAGACAGGGAATTTTCAGTTGGAGAATGGGTTTGGCTGAAGCTGCAGGATTATAGACAGCAGACTGTAGTTAGGAGAAGTAACCAGAAATTGGCTTATAAGTATTTTGGTCCTTTTCAAGTTGCTGCTAAGGTGGGGAAATTTGCATACAAACTGTCTCTGCCAAATGATGCTCAAGTGCATGATGTTTTTCATGTCTCACAGTTGAAGAAATTTCATGGCACTTTGCCTATAGCTGCACATATTCCATCCTGGTTTCAAGGGCTACATGATTCTGTGTTCCCTAAACCTGCTGCTATTTTGGCTACAAGGATGGTGAAGCATCAAAATCAAGCTGTCATTCAATATTTGGTACATTGGGATGGTTTTCCTGATCATGAAGCTACTTGGGAGTTATCCATTGAATTTGAACAAAGATACCCAGATTTTGTGTTGCCTGAGTATTGAGGACAAGCCTCTTCTTGATGGGGGAAAGTATGTTAGGGGTAGAATAGTCTTTTCATATTTGTTTGTTATAACTAACTTTCTGTTTCAGTTGTTAATAGTTAGTTAGCTGGGTATAATCGATTAGAAAGCTATATAAGCTAATCTTGTTCTTTCTATTTCAATGAATCATATATTGAAACAGAAATCTCCTTTCTCTCTCTCTCTCTAGTTTCTCTCTTCTTTTCTCTCTCTTTCCTCTGTTTTCTAGTAGTCAACATAGTTGACATATCGTAGTATTATCATCCTACATCACCCCTCCATCCTGACCAACTTGGTCCAGCTGATGTGTCTATTTTATATAGTATTTTACCCCCGTCCCTTGGTCATAATTAGTAGTGTTTTTGGCTCTTTAGAGCCACTTTTATTACTAATTGGTGTTTTCTAGTGTCTTCGTAGATTTGGTTGACTTTTGCAGGGATTTATGCTTTTGGAGTATTTTCCCGGGATATTTTAGAGCAACTACGGAAGCTAGAAGGACGCAACCACTTTTGGAGCCCAGGATCGGTGAGAGTCGGTGATTAAGGGCTCGGTAATTGGGATCCCGAGGCGTTTGGACCAAGTATTCGAGACCCAAGAGGAAACCCAAATTGGGCCGAGAAATCTAGCCCAATCGAAGTCCAAGCCTCAAGAGGAGCAAAGACCCGATCGGGCAACCTCTAGCCCGATCGGCGCGGCAAACCATAGGGCTGCATGCTAAGGCGCGCCCGATCGTGCGAGCATCTAGCACGATCGGGCGATGCTTCTTGGGAAGAACGCGAAGAAAAAGGCGCGCCCGATCGGGTGCGCGTTTCTGGAAGACCTGATTTAGTTTAGTTTTAATTCTTGTTTTAGGAAACGTTTAAATACGATTTTGTACGGAATTATTAGACTACCTTCTTTCTTAGACTTTCTCTCTCTACTTAGGATCTTTTTTCTCTCTTAACTCTTCTCTCTCTCTTAACTCTTCTCTCAACTTTTGTTCTTGATTATTCCCATTAATACAGATTAGTTTGGTAACGATTTTTCTTCTCTTAATCTTGTTTCCTTTCATCATGACTTATTTTATTGCTTTGATTTGCTTAGTTTTTAATATGTGTGAGTAGTTTTATTTCTAGGGTTTATGTGGATCCATAAATAATATGAAGGGGTAATTTATTGTTGTTAATTATCAATGCTAGATTAATTTCCTATTGATTGATTTAATGCTCTGTGACTAGATTTGCGCAGATCTTTTATGCATGAGTTTAACAATATTGATTCGAGATTCGACAGATGAGAATTGATGTTTAGGGGTCTAGTTTCAATAGGCAGGTTAATTTATAAATGGTTAAGTCGAGATTCGAGAGATGAGATTTAATACCGGTAGATTAATTCTGTGATTGTAATACGTAGCGAAAGCCCTTTACAATCTGGTTAATTGATGCATTGATGATTGACTATTATTGATTATTGGTATTGCATGATAATTTCTTATTGAATTGTTTTAACGTTTTACAATTGCGGCTTGTAAAAGTATAGCAATATTAAATTGATGAATCGAGCAGATGTTAATTTGATATTAAAGGCTATTTTCAATAAGAACTTAGATCTAGTAAATTGCGAGAGCCTGTTAGATCTATGTTGATTAATAAATTGCGAGAGCCTGTTAATCGTGTTATTTATGCAATGTCAATGATTGATTACTATGTTTTACCCTGGAGTATTATTTATTGGTGAACCTATGCCCTAGATCCTTTTATATATTGTTTACTCCCTATTCCTATTCTTTGTAGTTTGGTTTCATACTCAAATATAAATATTGGTTACTTAGATAATTTAGATTATAATAATTAATTAGGAGTAAAAAGACTTGTTTCCCTGTGGAGATCGACCCTACTTCCCTATCTACTTTAGTTAGAGGATTTAGGTATTTACTTTTGATTAGGGGATACGACTTTACCCTGTCACCAGCCAAACAAATCTTTCCTCCAATCACTGACCCCCCACTCCGCTACTGAAAATCTACCCCCGTCCCTAATAGCTGCGATTGCATCCCCTCCTTCACCCCCTGCTACCTTTGACCCTTCTTCCCATCTTTCCCTAACCATAAACCCTTCTGACACACCCAAACTAGTATCACCTTGGATCAATTCAGTAACCTTCAAAGTTGTAGGGAAATCCCTTTCCTTTGACTACCTGAAACAAAAAATCATTCCTTTATGGAAACTTCCAGAATCGATAAAAATTAACACTTTGGGAAAGGGCTTCTATAACATCAACACCCCTTCTCCACAAGAGCAACAGCGCATTCTCGGTGGTGGTCCTTGGTTTATTGGCAAACTATTGGTTCATGTACAACCGTGGACCCCGGGCTTTCGAGCTTCGGAAGCCAGAATCACAACCGCCCCTGTTTGGATAGCCCTACCGGAATTGCCGATTGAATTCCATAACCAGGACATTTTACGGCAGATAGGAAACAAGGTTGGCTCCTTTATCAAGTCAGATCCATACCCTCTATTCTCCAACAAGTTCCTAGTTGCGAGGATTATGGTTCTGGTAGATCTGTCGAAGCCAAAAAAATCATCCATTTGGATTGGAAATTACAAGCAGAGTATTGTATATGAGAATCCACTCCCAGTTTGCAATATGTGCGAAACAATCGGCCACGATGGTGCTCAGTGTCCTAAGTCAGTACCATCACAGCAGCAACAACCACCCCAAAAGGACTCCGTCAAGGACTCAGCGACGGAGGAAGAAGAGTGGATCAAAGTCCAGAGAAACAGGGGAAGAAATTCAAAACCTGTGAAAGGACAGAAATACCCCCTAAACTCAAATCCAAACAAGGCGCCAAAAGACTTGTCTCAGCTTGGGGAGCAAGCAAAACAAACTTTACCAAAAGAGAAATCAGCCCCCGTGGAAGCACTCCAACCATCCAATGTTGTGACATTAAATCATATCCAGACCGTAGATGGAGTGGTCCAAAAAGAGATCTCAGAGGTCCCCTCCTCAAACCCTATTTTATTGCCATCTCCCTCACAAGTCAAACCTCACCAGCCAATTTCAAACCCCTCACCTGCACTAAACAATTCCATCAAAAAAGCTTCTTCTCCTAACAATGGTGTCATCAAACGGCACGGACCAATTCTCGGAGAGCGACGATCCTTTCCAATTCGGAAGCGACTCGGAAGAAGAATCAGTCCACTTCACTCCTCCACCTCTAAGAACTCTCCAACTCAGAAACTCAGTCCCAAATCCTCGATACACACTACCCTTCCAACCTCTACCCATCAGACTCCCCCTACCAATCTTCACCAAGAAATCAGTCCGTGCCCCACCGGAACTCAAGTTTCTAGACCCTCCGATTCCCCAGTACCCGGAAAACAACATCAACGACAAGAAAACTCTGCTGAAAACTCCATCCAAATGGTCGCGTGTGTCCCTCAACTACCTGAGAATGTTCATTCTCGACAACAATCTTGTGTCACCCCCATACCAAGAAATGATGATGGTCGAAAAAGAAGGAGGAAGCTTGTATCCAGCTCACCTACCGGATTTGAGAGACCTCAAAAGTCTCTGTCCTGCCTAGAAGCCCTACTCAGATGGTGGTTGCACAAGGCGCAAAAGGAGAACCTCCCATGGGTCATTCACCCATAACTGGCCTTCTTAGTGGACCCAACACCAGTCCTGCCTCAATCGCGAGAAACTTATGTTCTGTCAGCCAAACCATCAAAGATTGTGTGTGCTTCATTTGCAAACGCACTGGTCATCCTAGAAACTCATATGGAGTTCAAGCAGCTGGAGATAAAAGCCCAATTTCTGTACGATGTGGACCTGGATGTGGATCTGATGGAAGCCGAATTCACCCCCCTGACATCCAGGTTGCACAGTAGGACCTTATGGAAGTTTGTGGAGATAGGGGCCTCAGCACCACAGGAAGTGCGGAGGGAGTTCTTCAAAGACAAATCAATCCCTGAACCATTGATCATAGTGGCCTGGAATGCAAGAGGTATAGCCAGAGATGGCTTCCAAACAAATATCCACCACATAATCACTGAGCACCAGCCTGACCTTCTTTTTCTCTCGGAGATCAAGACCAGCAGAGCTCATACTGAGCATATTATTAAGGGGCTTCCTTATGACAGCTACGAACTAGCTGAGCCAAGGGGTTTTTCCGGAGGTGTTCTGCTTCTCTGGAATAGGAAGGTACTGCACTTCCAATCCTTGAGTCGTGACATTCATGCCATTCATGGTATCGTCAAGGTAATAGATTCAAACCTATCCTTCTATATTTCTGCATTTATGCTAGTCCTAGATATAGGGAAAGACTTGCAATGTGGGCGGAAATTGTAGACCTATCTAGAAATATAAATATGCCTTGGGTGTGTATAGGTGACTTCAATGAAATTTGTTGTTCTGCTGAAAAATTAGGTGGCACTCCTCTTAGACAAAACAGGGCAAACAAATTTTTGGAATTTATACACTCTGCTAGCCTAGTGGACTTAGGATTCATAGGCAATAAATTTACCTGGTCGAATAAAAGAAAGAGAAGACCAGTCATGCAAAGACTAGACAAAGCTCTCACCAACCTTGATTGGCTTACCTCCTTTCCTGACTCAACCTTAAACCACCTTCCAAGAGACACCTCTGACCATTGCCCAATCAAGTTATGCTGCTTTAAAGCCCCTCCTCCTGTCCAAACACCCAAACCTTTCAAGATGGAAACACACTGGTACTTTCTACCAGGCTTCAAACCCTTTGTGGAAAGCTCATGGACCTCCATCCCAGGATCCCTCCAACCTAAGTTAAACCATCTAGCCCATAGAATCTTAAGTTGGGTCAAACTCAATGCTCCTGACCCTAAGGGCAATATCTCTAGACTGCTTAGGAGACTAAATGGCATCCAAGCTGCTAGAGAAAGAGAGCCTAAAAATAACTTCCTCTTCCATTTGGAAGCTTCTCTAAACTCTGACCTCACCGAGCTGTATAGCCAAGAACAAGCTTTCTGGGCTATCAGAGCAAGGGTGAATTGGCTAGAACAGGGTGACAGGAATACTGCTTTTTTCCACCAGTCTGTACTAGTCAGAAGGAGGAGAAACAAAATACAAAACCTCAGATCTGAAGTAGGGGAACCCATCCCTGATAATATGATTGTTAGCCATGCTGCAAATTATTTTTCTTCTTTGTTCACTTCTGAAATCGCCCCTGATGTAGATGAGTCCCTATCTTACTCTACTGATATTTGTGTCTCCTCCCCCCCTCCCTTTCTGAAATCCATCAAGCCATCTTCTCCATGGGCAGGTTCAAAGCTCCTGGCCCTGATGGTTTCCATCCCTTCTTCTTTCAGGACCACTGGCATTCTCTATGGCCTGACATCCAAAGTTTCATCAATAAAATTTTCTCTAACAAAGTGGTTCCCCAGGATATCAATCATACCTCTATTTTCCTTATTCCTAAAGTAGCCCTGCCATAGACTATTACGCAATTTAGGCCTATTAGTCTCTGTAACACATCCTACAAGATAGTCATCAAAATCCTGGTGCATAGATTAAGACCTCTCCTGAATGGAATTATATCCCCTGCTCAGGGGAGTTTCCTTCTAGGAAGAGGCTGCCAAAATAATTTCATAGCTGCATCTGAAATTTTGCACTCTATGAAACTTAAATCTGGCAACAAAGCTTGGTTTGCATTCAAAATTGACCTAGAGAAAGCTTATGACAGACTAGAGTGGAGCTTTATCAAAAAATGCCTGGCAAGAAATGGTTTTGATAAGAACAGTTGTGATCTAATCATGATCTGTGTATCCTCCCCTTCCTTCCATGTAATGATCAATGGTAGACCCTCTGATTCCTTCCATGCATCTAGAGGGATAAGGCAGGGGGACCCCCTGTCTCCCTACTTATTCATTATTTGCATGGAATACCTTTTTGCTCTAATCCAAGAGGCTTGTGATGAGGGCTCTTGGGTCCCTTTTCAATTTAAAAGAAACTCTGTTGCCATATCCCACCTGATGTTTGCAGACGACTTAATTCTCTTTGGAGAAGCCTCTCAACAAACTCTAGATTCTGTCAATGATATCCTGGACACCTTTTTCTCCATCTCTGGCCAGAAAATGAATAGCTTAAAGAGTCAACTATATTTTTCCAAAAATGCCTCCCAGACCACCATTGAACTTTTCTCCAACCACTTTAATGTCCCCCCAGCTCTGACCTAGGTACCTACTTAGGATTCCCTCTTACTGACAAAAGGCCCTCCCCAGACCAAGTTAACTACATTGCCAAAAATATGGCTTCAAAACTTTCAGCCTGGAAGTCTAAAACACTTTCCAAGGCTGGAAGGGCAATCCTTATTAAAACTTCTCTTACTAGCATTCCTCAATATGCCATGCAATCTATCCACCTTCACTCCTCTGTGTGCAAAAAGATTGATCAAATTTACAACAGATTCTTTTGGGGCACATCTGAAGAGGGAAAAAGATGTCATATGATTGGATGGGAGAATCTATGTACTCATAAAGATAGGGGGGTTAGGGTTTAGAGCTTCTGAACTTCTGAACATAATCCAACTAGCAAAGCTCTGTTGGAATATGTGTCACTCTGACTCTCTAGCTGCCAAAATCATTAAAACAAAATACTGTTCCAGAGCTACCCTAAACTCCTTCAAATATGGCTCTCACATCTGGAAAGGGATGGGGAAAGGGTGGGATATCTTCCAGGCTTTCACTCAATGGTCTATAGGCAGTGGGAATCACTGTCTTTTGTGGGATCACAACTGGACAGGACTGGGACCTCTTAGATCTCTAATCCAAGGTCCTTTGGGACAACATGAGGACTCACAAACCCTAGCCAGTATCATGGATGATAGGGGTTGGAATCTGCAAAACCTTAGCATACACCTACCCCCAAACATTCAACAAACTATCAAATCCACTCCCTTCACTGGTCAGGGAGATGATTTTCCTTTCTGTTCACTCTCCAAAGGCAAACATTTTGATGCAAATCAGGCCTACTCCTACCTCTGGGAGAAATCAAGGAAAAACCAAGCACCTGATATCCCCTGGGGAAAAATGTGGAACCAATGCCTCACCCCCCAATCAAAACTGTTCCTGTGACAATGTATATGGGACAGGCTCCCCACCTGCAGTAACCTGTTCACCAAGCATATAACACCCTCCCAATTTTGCTGCTTTTGCCCTGGCACCATTGAAAATGGCATTCATGTGTTGAGGGATTGCCCAAGGGCTAAAGAATGGGGCTTAGCCAACCCAACCATGAGTTTTGATCAGCCTGATATCCAGTCCTGGATCCTCCACAACCTAAACAACACCACCCACCTCATCCAAGATATCCCTTGGAATTTCTCCTTCCCCATTATCCTGAAGAAAATCTGGATGAGAAGGAATGCTTGGATTTTCCAGAATAAATCCAGCCCCTTAACAAATTTCTGGACTTCCACTATCCATACTATCAGAGACCGCCACTACTTCTCACATCTCAACCCTACCCCCTCTTCTAGCCCCAATACAAACTTCCTCCTCCAACCTACCTGGCCTAACCATTGATGAAAATCACAATGGATGCCTCTTTCTCCCCAATCTCCCTTTCTACTGGGATTTCCTGCATTTGTAGGAACCAGAATGGTGAATGGATACAGGGCCTGGAAGGCCATTGCTTAGCTCCCAACCCCTACATGGCAGAACTAATTGCTATCTTGACTGCTTTAATTTGGGCCAGAGAAAATAACTGGATGAACTTTCTTGTAATATCTGACTGTCATCGCGCTGTTAACAGTGTATGTGATACTAATTCCCCACCTGATGAAGGCCACCTTTTCTCACTCTGGTGCAGGGACCTAATGCCTCCTTCAGGGAACAGCAGCATTATGAAAGTCCGGAGGCAGCAAGTCAGGGAAGCAGAATTTTAGGTCAGGCAAGCCAGGTTGAGTCTAACTCCTATGCAGACTAGAAAGAGATAGGACCCAAGCTGGATGGCAGAATTTACCTTTTGTAACCCTCCTCCCGATCCTAATGCTAGACTTTCTGAAGCAAACAATAGCTCTTTTGGCCTTAAATGGCATAACTATTTGGGTGCTGCGTCACTAAACTAACTTGATGTGTATGTTTTAACTATGAACTTGTGTAAACTACCTCAGAGGGGTGGTGTTTTTTTTTAATTAATTAATTCTGATCCTTTTTCACCAAAAAAAAAAAAAATTTAGGGACGGAGCGAGTAGCATTTAAATATCCATTATTAATTTAGATTATTCAAACAAAATAGTGTGAAATTAACTCAACTAGAGTGTACCTGTGCAAAATGCACGGGATATATAGTTTATCTAAAGATATTACAAAGATCTAATAACAAAAATATATTTTAAATACGTGAAGTTGTTTGTGATATAGTAACTTGCTCTTTCACAAAAAAACATTATGTATATATTTTCGTTTCGATGATTATTGAATTAATAATAAGGTAGTTAGCTGATTTTAAAAAATATAAATAAACAATTAGAAGAATTTTTAAAAAGGAAAATAGTGGAACTTATGGTGGCAATATTATTTTAAAAAAAGTGCACATAATTTTGGAAAAAAAGTGCAATTATTGTAATATTGGTGTTTCTAAAAAAAAAAAAATTGGACTACGTAGGTAGTTTTTTGGGGTAGTGTGTGTTATTAGGAAAAATAATAGTGGAAGTTTTTTTTGGAGGGTTTTTATTTTTTTTTTTAAAAAAAGACAGGTGGAAGTTATTTATAGGGCAAAAAAAAAAGGAAAAAAATAATAATTAAAAAAAAAAGGGAGTGAATGAGAATTGAGAGATTGAGTTTTGGAGTAATGTGGTTAAAAGTTGGGAAAATGACTCTTAAATTATAATATAGATTAGAGCTTAATTTATTTTTATTTTATTTTTTTAATAAAAACTCAATTAGAGCTTAATTGAACATAAACAAATAAATTTGTAAAAAAAAAAAAAAAAAAAAAAAAAAACAACAAGAAAACATCTTTCAACGTGCAAATTAACACATAATTACAAATCATACATGTAGAGCCCAACAATTCAAGAGCAAAAGAGAAGGATTTTACCAGCAGAATATTACTTTCGTCGTTAAGAAGTGTAACAAAAATTCTAATTTGACTGAGGAAGAAAAGGGAGGGGAAATCTAGGGGGTTAAAGAAAGGAAGAATGTGAAAAGGTAATTAGGGTTTTTATAATTTTTTTTGGAGGAAAAAAGAATATTACTTTCGTCGTTAAGAAGTGTAACAAGAATTCTAATTTGACTAAGGAAGAAAAGGGAGGGGAAATCTAGGGGGTTAAAGAAAGGAAGAATGTGAAAAGGTAATTAGGGTTTTTATAATTTTTTTTGGAGGAAAAAAAAAACATAAATATGCAAATTGAGACATTTTTTAATACGTAAAATGATATATATATATATATATATATATATATATATATATATATATATATATCTGAATCCTTAAGACCCAAATTAGCCCTTAAAACTTTTAACGGAATATTTTTCAATACGTAAATTGATATACAAAAATATTATTAAATGATGAGTGAGCGTCAATAATAAAAAAAAAATTAATGACAAGGTTATTATATGTAACTTAAATGTATTTGCGGGTTACAGAGTGAAAATTGTCACTCCCTTCATCCCATAATATAGTTCATGTTTGTGTTTCTTTACAGTATTTAAGAAATAGAAAGAAAAAGTAGATGAAGTACATTAATACAACTGAAAAATACAATTGTAGACAAAAGTTAGAGAGATTGTGGAAAAAGTACAAGTCATGTGCAAAATTCAATAATAATTTAAAAAGTACCATAAATAAAGTTAAAGTAAGGGTATAATGGTCTTTACATACTATTCAAAAATTGAAATAGAAACAACATTTTGAATCTCCAAAATAGGATTACAATAAGAACCATATAGGACGGCAAGTCGGCGAGAGTATATATGAAAGGGCAAATGCAAAAAAGTGAAATTAGAAGGATTACGAAAAAACTAAGAATTTATAACCATAACATTTTATGCATTCTCATATTCTATAATTCCAAATCCAATAAGAAAAGCTTACTATCTTATTGGTTACAAAAAAAGGATAATGTTATACGTAGCCTTAAAGTTACATATAAGCATTAAATATATTCTAGAAAATTGTTTTAAGCTATGAGTTCATAACAAAAACATGTGTAAATCAGTGTAATTAGTGTGTTTTTGTCACGGTTTCTTATACTCTTATACAAAAAATTTAATGCTTAAGGGCCGGCTACATAACACATTATCCTACAACAAAATTAGCAACCACGTTACTACTTTGTTGATAGTTTCATTAAACAAACGCAAGAACACCCTAATAAATGAAACTCAAAACAAAACCTCAAAAAAATGCAGCTAGCAAGCAAGTAAAATTACGTACAAAAGATATAAAACTAATGAAAATCATTAACAACGTACCAATATACGAGTATTATTTTCAAAACCTGAAGAGCTATATCAGTAAGAACAAACTATGAAAGATAACAAATTTAGCGAGTAGTATTACTAAAAAAAAAAAAAAAATAGGAAATGTGACCTATTTCGGCGTCAACATTAATGGAAGAGCATAGATTATAGATTTATCCACCAAATTTTCTTCGTCCGGTGACTTTGAGCCGTCAAGTATGCGGCCATGATAAAAGAAAAGAGCTCCTTTAAGCATTTCACAACGTTGACAGTATGCGTCCATCAACTTTTTTAAACGAGTATTTCGTTTTATTCTGAAATATATTGTTTCGTGGTACTTAGAGGCCACTGATACTTCCAAATATAGTTTATCTGATTCTTGTGAATGTTTTGATGCTTCAATTATGCTCAGCGAACAACCTGAATCAAGAACAACAGGTAGTTAATTTAAGACTGTGTTTGGAATTAGCTTATTGTATTAACTGATTTGATTAACAAGCTAAAGTTGTAAAACTTACTGTACTTGTCAAAAATAAAGGCGTCAATAACATCACCATTAACAATATCTAGTTCCTTTGCAGTATGCTCTTGAGTCAACCTCGTGCCCTCGTGAACAAAGCACATAGAGCCGCCTTCAACAACAAGTCCGGCATTTGAGAGGCCAAGTGCGAGCTGAGGTAATAACGGTGTAGCACGTATCACCCTAATTAATGTATCTTTCTTTTTGTGCATTCGAATGCATATTGTTGCCTGGTATAGACCACTACTACTCCCATCATCATTGTCTTGAACTCGACTATTTGAGTGGACTAAGCCATTTGAACCTGAATATCATATCCAATAATTTCAATACTACCTATTGAGTGAGCAATTTCTAAACAATTAATTACAAAACCACAATAATACATGAAACAATCTAAGGTCAACATTATTATCAATTAAATTTATAACCATACTATAGCCCTTTGTCCAAATACGTAAAAAGTATACCAAAGCAATGTAATTTTTTTTTAATGCAATCACTTATAACACGCTGTCAATTTTGTTTTACACGTAATTTGTATTTACAAAGGATTTCATAAAGTGAGGGTGAGGGATAGCTTAATTTCTCGGTTCTAGAAGATCCTATGATCGATAAGGATTCATGTTAATGTGAAACAAACAAAACCATAAGTTTCTACTTACATGTAGTAATGCAAAATAAACATATAGAAACCCTAAACCTAGTTTTAAAATAAAAATAATACTCCGTAATAAAAAGAAAAAAAGAAAAACTTACATGGAGAAGAATAAGCGTAGATGACATCAAAGGAAAGCATATGAATATTTATGGGAGTATCAAATCCTCTCAAACGAGCACCATTAAACTCGAAACGAGTTGTGTCGAAATTCAAACCAAATTTGTCACAATAAAGAATTATTAGCCATCTTAGAGGAACATCACTCTCAATTCTAAAGTTAATATTCTCTTTATCATCAATATCATCATCATCTTTCATATCGTCGATGTTGCTGTTAATCCACTTTACTGTTACGAAAATCTTTTGGCCTTCGTTGTTTGCTTTTGCGCTTGAATACTCCGTCTTCTTCATTCTTTTTTTTATTTCTGTTCACAATTTAATGGTATACTTTTGTCAATAATCAAGATTTGCTAAGCATAAATTAATTGAAGGATTTGTGGAGATTAAGAATCGAAATTTACTTTGTCAAAGAAATTCAACTTTTCGTCAAATAAAAAAATAATCTACTAACCTTGGAAACGAAAAGAAAATAAATAAATAACCGACCTCAGGAATTCCAACTAACAAAGAAAGTATAAAGTTAGAAGGCTTTAGTGGACGATGTTTTAATTGAACAAGTTTATTTTTAATACAAGGCTAAAGCCCAATAATTTTATCAAAAAAATAGCTACTCAATTGAAAAAGTGTAAATTAGAAGGCTTTACTGGTACATGGTATTGACTTATGACCTGCTTTGACCCAATTGATTTTGACCCTTTACAAGCCAACCTACTTAGGACTGATCTTAGCCTAACCTATCCAATTATCTAGGCCTCTAAAAGTAGGATTAATGAGAATCGAATCAACACATAAGTATCCACATTCGATCCATTTAATAAAAGACAAACTAATTTTTTTATTTTTTTGGTGTTTAGAGAGCCACAAGAGCGGGGATGGAGAATTGATCCCATAGAAGAACTCTAAGTATCTAACCACTTGAGGTATCCCTCACTTTTTTTGAGGAGAACGTTAGCAGGATGAGGTATCTCTCACTCTCTCTGTTATTCCAATTCATGGGCTCAATGAGTGAATGAGCCCCATTAAATCTTACAATAAGTTGATGATATACACGCCAAATCTAGCTACCCTTTAAACAAGTTTATAAACTAACGGAAATAAAATCAGAGATATGACAGCATTATACTGCGACTGCTACAAATCTTACCATGAAAGGCAATGTACAAGTCAGAATCATAGTAACCTAACAAAAACATTCAGCATCCCCTCATACAAAGCATGCTACTAATAGTATCACCATCCACGAGATGTTCCTCCGCTACTGTTTTTGTAGGTGAGAGATAACGACCATTAAATATAAATCTAACATTTTTACGCCCAGTCTCTGCCTCCGGCGGCATTAATTTATCCATCATCTGACCCAAAAGAGTCCTCGGAGTGACTCTGAACACCGTTTCATTGCCCACATGACATATCACTTTAAGAGTAATGCGTTGCCCAACTATGCTCAAGGAAGAATCTGAACAGGAAAGGGAGATTCAAGTTAAAAAGAATACCAAAATTTCTAAACTTGAAAACCTGAAATTAGGACCTTTTTGCTCTTTAGCAGTTCATACTTCATATCTTAGTTGCACAATCAAATAAAATTTGTAAAACGCTAAAACTTTTTGCCTAGCATCAGAAAAGTTTTCTTTTCAAGCTTTGAATTGAAAGCTCTTAACAAGTACAAATCTAGGATGTAGAGGATTTTCTTCCAAAAGAAGTAAACAGGAACATATTATGGGGTATAATAAGGATCCTAATCTGAGCATATAATAAACAAGATTGAATGAAACCAGAGTTGAACTTACTCATCAAACTGAAAGTAAAGCCATCAATTATGTCACCATCTTCCATTTTTAGTTCTCTAGCTGTATGGTTCTGAGTCAACTTTAATCCACCATAAACAAGGCATAGAGAGCGAAGTTCTCGAGGATCACTGTTAGAAAAACATCGCATAAGCTGAGGCAGTACAGCGGTAGAGCATTTCACTCTATGAAACATGTCTCTCCCCTTATGCATGCGGATGCATATAGTTACATAATGCACAGCTCCATTCCCCAAACCACCTTATACACAGTGATAGAAAGAAGGCAAATGAGAGAAAACAAAGAGATAAGAATGAAAGAGCTATAGAGATGAAGAAACAAAATTGAAAAATTCAACAGGAGCTCCATGCCTTATCATCATTTGTTGACTGTAAATACTGATGTATATTACCGTCAGTTCTATATGCCATACAATTATTACCTACTTCTTACTTAGTGCACATAAACTTAAAACATGTTTATTTGTACATGACAATGGAAAAAAATAAGGTTCTAATGTTTCGAACAATGACACAAAAGATAAGTATACAATCCTTAAATTTGTGAATATAGTGCAAATTTCATAGTATCATGTTATCAGCACTAAAGAAAAACTAACCAAGTATAAACAAAAGTCTATTTGGTGATACGTTCTAAGTAGTGAGTACTGCTCTTCCCTGAATGACTGTCAAGGGCATCCAGGGATATAATTATTAATTAAAACAGGGAAAAAGAAGACAGACTAAGCCTATCTAACTACTAATGCTTAATAAAAGCATGTCAAGATCAAAAACTTCACCATTAATCATGACATAGTTAAAATTGATTGTGTATATAGAAAATATATAATCAGGCTAAATTTTGATTTCCCTCATGTTAGTACTTACTCTGCAGTCAAGACAGGAACAGCTGGAACACTTTGTGTGAGATAATATTTTAAGTTAAATGGACCTAACATTCCCAAAGATGGTAAAATATTTGACGTCTAAAATTTAAATCCACAGAATTCAGCTGGGGAAACAGCAGAATAGTTAAAAAAAAAAAAAAGCTTGACAAAATAATTTAGCTTTGTCTGTTAAGGAGCCTTTTTTTCCCTAAGTTTGGAATTCTTGGCCTCGAGAAAGAGCTTTCTAGAATCATGTCGCAGACAAATCTTGCTCTTTTGCTAGTGTTTTAACATAGAAGAAAAGAAGGCTGGAATGCTACAATAGCTACTAGCACTCTCAATAAGGCAAAGTAAATATGGGGCAATAGTGACAAGTAATGAATTGATCAGGAAACAGCAGCAGCAGGAAAACTTGAAGGGCGAGAGGGGCAAGAAAAAACACATATTTGTGCATACATTAAATCTTCAGAATGAGTTCAATAGAAATCGAAATTCACGATTACTAACATATCATTTCATCAGCAATCCATAAATGAGAAACCAAAATTCAACCTCTATATATGTCACTAGAAACTTGACCCTTTCCTTCTTGCGATATCACGATTAAGTAGAGGATAGGATAGCAGCACAATCAATAAGTGAAGTTGCATGTTTCTATTTTCCTTCTAAATAACTAGTGGAAGGATTTGGTTTCATCATTTCCCTCAATCCTCATTCAATATTCATATAAGGGAAGATAGGTACCTCGCTTTCTTTCTCATCTCAATCTCCAACGCATATGCAAATACATCAAGTCATCAAGATAGGTATCTCACCCCCACCACCCCCCCCCCCCCGCCGCCCCCTTTAATGATTCTAATGACCTGCCGTACCCAAAGTCTTCTATGAAGCAAACTACTATAGCCCTAAATCTTCCCATTTCAAACATTTACAAACACTCAAACCCGAGTAGTAAACCAAACAATCAAATCAAATTACTCTTGTATGTATGAAAAAATTAATAAAAGATTAAAACTTGCACAGTATAAAAAAATTAAAATCCAAAAACTAAATAACACCAATCAAAAAAATCAGTTTTCAAGAGAGGAGCAAACCATGATTTGGGAAGGCAAAAATGACATCATTTTGAACCATGCCAAGTTGTTGGGGAGTATCCAAATCCCTTAACTTAGCAGCATTGAACTCGAATCGGGTGGTTTGAAAATCCAAACCCAATCTCTGACAGTAACAAATCATCACCCATCGAAGTGGAATGTCAATTTCAATCTTCAAAGAAACCCCTTCTTCTTCTTCAATGTTCGAATCCGTCCTTTTCACCACCTTCACCTGTATTTTCTTGGTTTCATCATTCTTGAATACTGAACTTTCTACATTATCTTCTTCCACTTCCGAGCTAAGTTCAATCGGTACATTTGGATCGTAACGCCGTTTCCTTGTTGCCATATCGATTTCCTTTCAATTAATTGGCAATTCTTAAACATTATATTGATTTATGGAAATAATTCATAACTAATCAATCATAGATTACAAGAACTTGAACAAATATATGCAGATTCAACTCGTTACTAGATTAATTAAATATAAACATGAATGAAACAAAAATTAACATTAAACAAACATTCAGCATGTAAAAATGTATTGATTTTAATAATAATTCAAACAAAACGTGTGAATTTAACACTTTTTTTACAGAATAATAGAACTTAAACTAGTAAATTTGTCAACAAAACATGAAAAACATTCAAAATGCAAAGCTAAAATGTAGTAACAGATCATACATGTAGAAAGTCTAGAAGCACAATTTAACAGAGATGAAAACGGAAATTGCCGGAAGAATATTACTTTCACCGTTGAGAAATTCCCCCAATTACGATAATTTTTTGAAACAATGAAGAGGGAGAAATGTGAAGATTGAATAGGTAGTTAGGGTTTACTAAATATTTGAAGGAATATTTTTTTTTATATAATGGCACTTTAGTAAATACTCCGTACTTTTTAATACTTGTACTTTATCCCATCATTATTCAACGTGTGATTAATTAATTTTTTGTTTAACAATCCTCATTTAGGGTATGAAACAAACATTCATCATGTAAACATGTATTGATTTTAATAATAATTCAAACAAAACGTGTGAATTTAACACTTTTTTTTACAGAATAATAGAACTTAAACTAGTAAATTTGTCAACAAAACATGAAAAACATTCAAAATGCAAAGCTAAAATGTAATAACAGATCATTCATGTAGAAAGTCTAGAAACACAATTTAAGAGAGATGAAAACAGAAATTACCAGAAGAATATTACTTTCACCGTTGAGAAATTCCCCCAATTACGATAATTTTTTGAAACAGAGAAGAGGGAGAAATGTGAAGACTGAATAGGTAGTTAGGGTTTACGAAATATTTGGAGGAATATTTTTTTTATATATATATATATAATGGCAATTTAGTAAATACTCCGTACTTTTTAATACTTGTACTTTATCCCATCATTATTCAACTTGTGATTAATTAATTTTTTGTTTAACAATCCTCATTTAGGGTATGTTACAATTTACTGAAAACAACTAAACTGAATAGAGTTGAATTGAATTGTTTATGAGAGAAGGAAATTAGAAAGTGAAATGAATTAAAATTAAACTGAACAAAATAGACCTTTATTTATCTCTTAGCTTAGATAAAATTTCACTTTTTTATGTTTGGATTTAAAAACCTTAATTTCAGTTCAATTCAATTCAGTTTAGCTCCAATCAGTTTAGTTCAGCTCTTAATTTCCCTCTCTCATAAAATATTCATTTCAGCTCATCATTTCAGTTCAGTTCCAATCAGTTCAGTTCAGTTCAACTCAGTAAATGTGAACAGACTCTTAATTAAGTTCAAAGCATATGTGCTTCTATAAAATAAAAATTAAAAATTTAAAGCATATAAGATATAACAAAAGTTAAAAATATATTTCATATGAAGTACCGAGTATTTAATTTGCTAGAATGTATAATGTATGCACCTTGAAATGAAATGGTTCCGATTCACACTTTTCACAAACCTATTGAGCAGGTTTTAGTTCTTATATTTGAGGAACATGTTACAAATTTCTAAAACTTAGAATTTTAACCAAGTTTTACCCCTAGCTGCAATGCTGGAATTAAAGACCCTATATGAGTGTACAATAATATTTTTGAACTAGATTGGATGTAACCCAATTTAATTGAACTTAATCATAGTTTACAACTTGTGTCAATTTCATTAACTCAAGCCTACCACAAACATTTATGACAACATAATGATTATATATGGTTCCAAACGGCATTATATGACCACAAGATGTATCCCCTAAAATCTAAAAGCTTTTCGACACCGAGCCCCGAAACCTCTAAAATTTCTCAAAAAGCAAAGCCTTCAATTTTGGAATTTTTTTACTTTTTTTCACCCGAAAAAAAAAATTGCCGAAATGTAAACCATGGTCCCTAATACCCTCTGGGAGTCCAATTTAGTGGGTGGAACCATCCTATTTTCCTTTACACGACCAATTTACAGGTTTACAACTTGCGCCGATTTAAATAACTCAAGCCTACTACAAACATTTATGACAACATATAATGATCATATATGGTTCTAAACGGAATTATATGACCCCTAGATGTATCCCCTAAATCTCAATGCTTTTCGACACCGAGTCGCGAAACATTCGAAATTTCTCAAAAATCGTGGATATTAGCCTTCAATTTTGGAATTTTTCGACTTTTTTTTGCCTGAATGTAAAAATTGCCGAAATGTTAACCATGGTCCCTAATATCCTTCGGGAGTACAATTGGGAGGTTGGAACCATCCAATTTGCCTTTAAACCACCAATTTACCGGTGTACAACACCAATTTACCGGTGTACAACTTGTACCGATTTCATTAATTCAAGCCAACCTCGAACATTTATGACAACAAATATTGATCATATATGGTTCTAAACGATATTATATGACCCCGAGATGTATTCCCTAGAATTTCAAGACTTTTCGACACAGGGCCCCGAAAACTCCAAAAATTCTCAAAAAGCCTAATCGAAGTCCAAATAGTGGACCAAGAGAGCCGCCCGACCAAAGAGGCTGGCGCCCGAAGGCGCGCCCGGCCGGGCGAGGGAAGCAAGGCTGGCGCCCGAACTCGCGCCCGGCCGGGCGCGAGATTCAACCTTGAGAGGAAAAAGGCGCGCCCGATCGGGCGGTGCCTCGCCCGATCGGGCGCATGTTATTATTAGGGGTTAATTATTCGACGTTTAAGTTTGTTTTAGTTTAGAATTCTCGCTTAGTATAAATACTTTTTCGTTAAGCGAGTTTAGTAACTTCTTTTAATCTTTCTTAATTCTTTCTTAGATTTTCTCTATCTACTTAGCTTTTAGATTAGTTTTCTCTCTCTTATACTTTGTTCTTAACTTTATTCTTAATTCCAGATTTCTTTGGTAACGATTTCTCTTCTCTTAATCTTAGTTATTTATTTTATTTTATTCTTTTGATCATGTCTTGTTTTATTGCCTTGATTAGTTTAGTTTTTATTATGTGTGAGTAGTTTTATTTCTAGGGTTTGTGGGGATCCATAAATAATATGAAGGGGTAATTTATTGTTGTTGATTATCAATGCTAGATTAATTTCCTATTGATTGATTTAATGCTATGTGACTAGATTTGCGCAGATCTTTTATGCATGAGTTTAACAATATTGATTCGAGATTCGACAGATGAGAATTGATGTTTAGGTCTAGTTTCAATAGGCAGGTTAATTTCTAAATGGTTAAGTCGAGATTCGAGAGATGAGATTTAATACCGGTAAATTAATTGTGTGATTGTAATACGTAGCGAAAGACCTTTATGATCTGATTGATTATTGATTATTATGTTTTACCCTGGAATATTATTTATTGGTGAACCTATGCCCTAGGCCTTTTATTCATTGTTTTTCCTCCTACTTTTATTCTTTCCCACTTTTACTCTTCGTAGTTTAGTTTCCTTCGATCATTATATTTTGGTTACTTTATAATATAGATTATATTAATTAATTAGGAATAGAAATTAAAGACTCGTTTCTCTGTGGATTCGACCCTACTTCCCTATCTACATTAGTTAGAGGATTTAGGAATTACTTTTGATTTGGGGATACGACTTTACCCTGTCAATGTTTCACATGGTTTCTAATACCCTCCGGGAATCTAATTGGGTGGGTGGAACCATCCAATTTACCTTTAAACGACCAATTTACTGATTTACAACTTGCATCGATTTCATTAAATAAAACCTAACACGAACATTTATTACAACATATAAAGATCATAAATGATTCCAAACGTCATTATATGACTCCGAGAAGTAAACCCTAAAATTTCAAGGCTTTTCGACACTGGGCCTCGAGACCTATAAAATTTCTAAAAAGGCGTGGATCAATTTTGGAATTTTTTGACTTTTTTCGTCGTAAGTGAAAATTGCCGAAATGTTTACTGTGGTCCCTAATACCCTTCGGTAGTCCAATTGGGTGGGTGGAACCATCTAATTTTCCTTTAAACGTCCAATTTAGCGGTTTAATACTTGCACCGATTTTCATTAAATCAATCCTACCACGAACATTTATGACAACATATAATGATCATATATGGTTCCAAACGGAATTATATATATGATGATCACGAGATATATCCCTAGAATCTCAAATCTTTTCGACACCGGGACTTGAAACCTACAAAATTTCTCAAAAAGCGTGGTTATTAGCATTCAATTTTTGAATTTTTTGACTTTTTTTGCCCGGAAATAAAAAATGCCGAAATGTTTACATGGTCCCTATTACCCTCTAGGAGTCCAATTGGCTGGGTGGAACCATCCAATTTGCCTTTAAACGACCAATGTACCAGTTTATAACTTGCACCGATTTCATTAACTCAAACCTACCATGAACATTTATGACAAGATTTAATTATCATTTCTGGTTCCAAACGGTATAATATGACCCCGAGAAGTATCCTCTACAATCTAATTTTTTTTTTTCGAAAATCGGGCTCCGAAACCTTAAAAATTTCTCAAAAAGCGTGGATATTAGCCTTCAATTTTGGAATTATTTGACTTTTTTCGCCTGGAAATAAAAATTACTGAAATGTTTACCATGGTCCCTAATATCCCTCGGGAGTGCAATTAGGTGGGTGGAACCATTCAATTTGTCTTTAAACGACCAATTTACCGGTTTACAGCTTGCACCGATTTCATTAATTCAAGCCTATCACGAACATTTATGACAATAAATAATGATCATATATGGTTCCAAACGACATTATATGACCCCGATATGTATCTCCTAAAATCTCAAGGCTTTTAGACACCATGCCCCGAAGCCTTCACAATTTCTCAAAAAGCGTGTATATAAGCCTTCAATTTTGGAATTTTTTGACTTTTTTTCGCCCGAAAATAAAAATTGACGAAATGTATACCATAGTCCCTAATACCCTCCGGGAATCCAATTGGGTGGGTGGAACCATCCAATTTGCCTTTGAACAGCCAATTTACTGCTTACAACTTTCACTGATTTCATTAACTCAAGCCTACTTGAACATCTATGACATCATGTAATGATTATATATGGTTCCAAACGGCATTATATGACCCCCAGATGTATTCCCTAAAATATCAATACTTTGTGACACTAGGCCCCGAAACCTGCAAAATTTCTTAAAAAGCGTGGACATAGCCTTCAATTTTGGAAATTTTTTACTTTGTTTCGCCCAAATATAAAAATTGCCTAAATTTTTACCATGGTCCCTAATACCGTCCGGGAGTCTCATTGGGTGGGTGGAACCATCCAATTTGCCTATAAACGAATTATTTATCGGTTTACAATTTGCCCGATTTCATTAAATCAAGCCTACCACGAACATTTATGACAACAAATAATGATCATTTATATATGGTTCCAAACGGAATTTTATAACCATAAGATGTATTCCCTAGAATTTCAAGACTTTTCGACACCGGGCCCCGAAACCTCCAAAATTTCTCAAAAAGCGTGGATATTAGACTACAATTTTGGAATTTTTTGACTTTTTTTGCCCGGAAATAAAAATTGCCGAAATGTTAACTATGGTCCCTAATACCTTCTGCGAGTCCAATTGGTTTGGTGGAACCATCCAATTTGCCTTTAAACGACCAATTTATCGATTTACAACTTGCACGGATTTCATTAATTCAAGCCTACTACGAACATTTATGACAATATATAAAGAACATATATGGTTCCAAACGACATTATATGATCCCGAGATGTATCCCTTAGAATATCACAACTTTTTTTTACACCGGGCCTCGAAACCTCCAAAAATTTTCAAATAGCGTGGATATTAGCCTTCAATTTTGAATTTTTTTTAATTTTTTTTGCCCGGAAATACAAATTGTCAAAATTTTAACCATGATCCCAAATACCCTCCGAAAGTCCAATTGGGTTAGTGGAACCATCCAATTTGCTTTTAAACAACCAATTTACCGATTTACAACTTGCACCGATATCATTAATTCAAGCTTACCACGAACATTTATGACAACAAATAATGATCATATATGGTTCCAAACGGCATTACATGACCCCGAGATGTATCCCATATGATTTCAAGACGTTTGACATCGGGCCCATGAACCTCCAAAATTTCTATAAAAGCGTGGATATTAGACTACAATTTTGGAATTTTTTAACTTTTTTTCGTTTGGAAATAAAAATTGACGATATGTTTAACATGGTTCCTAATACCCTCTGGGAACTTAATTGGGTGTGTGGAACCATCCAATTTTCCTTTAAACGGCCAATTTACCGATTTACAACTTGCACCAATTTACCGGTTTACAACGACCATTTTAATTAACTTGCACTGAACCCGACTTGAACCGAAAATTGACCCAAACCAGTTTTAAGTCTTTTAACCTGTCAAAACCCGAATTTAACCCGACTTGTTACTAACCTGACCTGAATTTAACGCGACCCGTTCTTAACCCGACCTGAATTTACCCAACCTGTTACAAACCCGACCCGAAATCAACCCGACTTGTTATTGACCTGACCCAAATTCAACCCTACTTTTTATTGACCCGACCCGAATTTTTCCAAACCTATTACTTACCCGACCCAAAAGTTCAACCCGATCTGTTACTAACCCAACTCGAAGTTAACACGACGTGTTATTGACCCGACCTAAATTCAACCCAAATTGTTCCTGACCCGATTTCAAATTACCTTAAATGCAATTTAGACCACCTTATTATTTTTGATCAAAGCATTTTGTCTAGGGAGACCAAGTCAGTCTAGGCCAGCAAAAGAAAGGAGCATCATCCTCAAATTTAAGTGTTAAATATAGTATATATTTGTTGTATGGTCAAAGGAGATAATTATCTTCCTAAATTATAGAAAATAGTTCCCTAGTTTATTGCCATATATATTATAGTCAAAGCAAATATTATCTTGATAAAAATGATAATTATCAATTTATAGTTGGTTGAACTCGAATATGACCTGACTTGGAAATGATCCGACCTGATTTTAACCTGCAAATTATTGACTTGAACATAACCTGACTTGAACCCGAGAATGATCCGACTTGGAAACGACCTAACCTGATTATAAACTGCAAATTATTGACTTGAACCGAACCCGAGAATGACCCGACTTGAAAATGACCCAACCTGATTATAATTCGCAAATTATTGATTTGAACCGAACCCGACTCAAACCCGAGAATGATCCGACCTGATTCTAATTATTGACTTGAACCGAACCCGAGGATTACCCTAACTCGTTTTAACCCATGAAAACCCGACCTATTGTTCACCCGACCTGTTATTAACCCGACCTAAACCCGATAAGAAGTATGACCCGACGTGACCCGAATTAAGCATGACCCAACTTAAACCCGAACCGAATAGGTTATAGAATTAATCCGAATTGACCCGACCCGAGTTGACTCAACCCACTCTTATTACCCGACCCAAACACGACCTGTTTACCCGAATTGACAGCTCTAATTGAAAGTATCAAATAAATTGATTTATGCATGAGAAATCGAGACTCTAGTTTTTATGTGCAACAAGTTTTTTTTTTTTTTTTTGACAAAAGAACTTACAAACAAACATACAACAAACAAACTAAAAACGGAAACAAAGTAAATCACGCTGATGCGCCATCCCTGCCAAACAGTGAGCTTGAGCAACAGTAGACCTTGGAACCTTATGAATATGACACACAATCAAAGCACCAATAACTTCCTAAATCTCCTGCTGAATCTAACGGATAGAAATATCCTTGGAAAACTGAGACCAAAGCAGATCCACCACCGAAGAACAATTAGTAAAAATCTGTAAAGAGAAATACCCATGCTGCCTGGCATGGCGTACAGCAAACAGACAAGCCATTAGTTCAGATTGTAACGCAGAATTAGAGTTACAAGCCTGCGCCCCACCCCCTAGTTGATCATTAGAAGCCTGATCCCAGAATACCCATCCAGCACCTGCTTTATGACTGTCAGAATTCCAGGCCTCGTCAAAAGTAAGGCTGACTGAACAAGCATCCGACGCATTCCCTCGAAGAACTACAAACACTACAAGAGAAAGCCCATTTACCGATGGGAAATACCGATGCCTGGTAAAATCCATCGGTAAAATTATAAATTACCGATGGTTTTATCAATCCATCGGTATTTTTTTTCCGATGGCTTTTTTTCATCGGTAAAATCTTATTTTTTTATAAAATAATCAAAAAAATTTACCGATGGCAAAAAGCCATCGATTTTAAAAAATTACCGATGGCTTTTAGCCATCGGTAAATATTTACAAAAAAAAAAGTCAGAGTTAAAACCCTAGCAACTCCTTCCTTATTCTTTTCCTTATCTCCTCAATTCCGCCTCTAATAACACTGCTCTCCCTCTCTCCTCCTCTATCTGCATCTATCTCTCCTCTCTCCACCATGATACTCTCTTTCTCTCTCCTCCATGATACTCTTTTTCTCCTTTCTTTCTGTCGCCCTATTCTCTCTCCTCCCTCTTTGGTTTTTTTCTCAATTTAGTTGATAGTTCATGGGTAATTCGACAGTGTTCATGGGTATTTCGTGGGTAATTCGGCGTTGTTGCGGTCTTTATGGTCAAATTCGACCATAAAAATTCCAGATCTGGAGTTTTTATGGTCGAATATGACCATTCAAACTTAAGTAGGTGAAATTGAACCATGAAAATCAAAGGTATGTTTAGTTTTGGTTGATTTCGTGTTGATTTTTGCTTTACTTACTTGATTTTGGCTCATTTTAGTTGATTTTGTGGGTTGTAATGTTGAAATGGTTTTATGGGTTAATTTTTGTGTATAATTTATTGTGATTTTTGCTAATTTTTGGAGATTAGGTGAAATTTGACCAATTTTGCTTTAGATCTGTAGTACTCCGTAATTTTGAGTGTATTTTGTTTTTTTCCCTTTAATTTTCGTGGTTGTTTGGTTAAATCTTATTCTTGGGTATATGTTTGATTTTTGTTAATTTTCTGTTGTTTTTGTATTGATTTTTTTTTTTTTTGTTCTTTTTGTGTTGTTGATTTTTTTTTTTTTTTTTTTTGTGTGTGTAGGTTGCGGTGGTTGGTGGTATGTGTTGTGGGTAGCGGTAGTTGTTTCACTATGGTGGCAGTAAGTGATTTAGGGTGGAAGGTGGTTTATGGTGGTGGTGGTTTTAGGTGGAAGGTGGTTTTGGGTTGGGGAATAGGTCGGGGCAAGGGTAGAGGGTAGGGATTTTCATTTTTTTTTTATTTAAATTTACCGATGGAAAAATGCCATCGGTAATCGAAAAATACCGATGGCTTTTGACCATCGAAAAAAAATACCGATGGATTTTGACATCGGTATTTAAAAAGGTACTGGTAGTTTGTAGCCATCGGTAAAACCATCGGTATTTGATGGATTTTCCATCGGTAATTTCGATTTTTCCGATGTATTGTCATCCAATGGCCAAATACCGATGGCAGCCATCGGTAAACAAGTTACCGATGGTTTTTTTTTTATAGTTTTACCGATGGATTTTTCCCATCGGAAAATGGCTCATTTCTAGTAGTGAGAAGCCACAGTATAAGAAAACCCAGGAGGAAAAGCAGGCATAATATCATATATGAACGACCTTTGACAGGCTAAAGTCGTATCACCTAATCAAAAGTAATTCCTAAATCCTCTAACTAATGCAGATAGGGAAGTAGGGTCGAATCCACAGGGAAACTGGTATTTCTATTCCTAATTAATTAAAGCAATCTAAATTATTATTGGTTTTCAGTTTCCTGTTTTTGGTTTTCAATTTCCTGTTTTTTTTAAAACTAAAAACCAAAAACAGGAAACAAGAAAAAGGTGTTTCCACTTTTCTGTTGTCAGTTTTCAAAAATATTATAATTTTAATATGTTTAAATAATTTTTGATTCATTATGGGACATATATCCTATACTTTTAAAAAACAAAAAACCAAAAAACAGAAAACCACAGCAATGCCAAACGAACCCTGTAACCAATTTTGTTATTAAATAGTGGAGCTAAACTACTAGGAGTAAAAGTGGGAAGGAATAAAAGTAGGAAGAAAATCAAGGGATAAAAGATCTAGGGCATAGGTTCACCAATAAATAACATTCCAGGGTAAATCATAATAGTCAAACATCAATGTATCAATTAATCAGACCATAAAGGGCTTTCGCTACGTATTACAATCACATAATTAATCTACCGGTATTAAATTTCATCTCTCGAATCTCGACTTAACCATTTATAAATTAACCTGCCTATTGAAACTAGACCTAAACATCAATTCTCATCTCTCGAATCTCGAATCAATATTGTCAAACTCATGCATAAAAAAATCAGGCATAATATAGTCACAGAGCATTAAATCAATCAATAGTAAATTAATCTAGCATTGATAATCAATAACAATAAATTACCCCTTCATATTATTTATGGATCCCCACAAACCCTAGAAATAAAACTATTCACACATAATTAAATCTAAACTAATCAAAGCAATAAAATAAGACATGATGAAAGAATTAAAGTGAATAACTGAGATTAAAGTAGAAGAAATCGTTACCAAATAATCTGAATTAAGGAGTTGAGTTAAGAACAAAGTTGAGAGAATTAAAGAGAGAGAAAATAATCTAAATAGAGAGAGAAAGACTAAGAAATAAGGTAAACAGAAATTAAGCACTAAAATCGTACTTAAACCCCTCTAAAACAATCCTAATTCGAAACTAATAATTCGGCAGAACAGGTCCATCAGAAACACGCGCCCGATCGGGCGAAGGGCCGCCCGATTGGGCCCGCCTTTTTCTTCGTATCTCTCCTGGGCAGCTGCACCCGATCGAGCTAACGCTCACCCGATCGGGCGCGCCTTTCTCGATGCACCTGACTGCGCGCCCGCCCGATCGGGCGTAAGCTTGCCCGATCGGGCCCGATTTCTTCCTCGAGGCTTGGACTTTGATTAGGCTTGATTTTTCAGCCCAATCCGGATTTCCTCTTCGGGTCTTGAATACTTGGTCCAAATGCCCCAGTATCACACACCGAGCCTTTAATCACCGGTTCGATAGCTCTAACCGGCCTTGGGCTATGAAGGATGGTCGTGCATCTCAAATGCTCGTAGATACTCCAAAATATCTCGGGAAAATGCTCCAAAAGCGCAAATCCCTACAAAAGTCAACCAAATCTACGAAAACACTAAAAAACACCAATTAGTATTAAAAGTGGCTCTAAAGAGCCAAAAACACTACTAATTATGACCAAGGGACGGGGTAAAATACTATATAAAATGGACATATCAACCTTGCCTCGGAACACCTGTCCACCCAACTAGAAGCTAGATCCATAATAGATTTAGGAGAATAAACCGCAGAATGAAACCTCATAGAATTCCGAGTAAGCCAGAAGGCCCATAACAAACTGAAAAAACGATCTAGCATCAACCAGTCCTTATCTTATGTGCAACAAGTTGATTGTATATAGAGGTTTAAAGTTAGACTCAAGTTTGTTAGTTTATGTAGTCATATCTTACAACGTTACAAGTGTCTCACGGTCACAATTAGAAGAAGTTTGACTTCATATAACATGTTAATGCCCAAGACTAAGACTATCTTCTATTCTTCTATATGTGTCTAACGATCACAATTAGAAATTTGAGTTTCATGTTGTTGAGCCATGAGTAAACTCACATGCGAATGGTGTGTTGTCGCACATTAATTGAGTTTATAGGTGAGAGTTTGTATTGAATGTGTATCTCACATTGAAGAAAGAAGATAATTGTGTCCACTTTATAAGGCTAAGGGGCTACTCCCCTCATTGTCATTTGATTTTGAGTTGGAACCTCGTTGGTCGTATAAAGTGGACATTTTGTGATGGGTGCGGTCCAGACCCATTTATCACATATGACCAGTACCAACAATAGAATCTAGCAAATTATTACATCCACGACCAAAAGAAATAGATGCAAATGGAAATTAACTAGGGAATGAACAACGTAACACAGAATCATAGAACTACTTGTTAAACAGACCAACTTATTAACTTAACACCCTGTTTGACAAAAAAGACTAGCAATAGTATCACCATCCACGAGCTTATTCTCCTCCACTGTTTTTGAAGGTGAGAGTCTACGACCACCGCAAATAAATATCATAGGTTCACGTCCCAACTCTGGCTTCGACGGTACCAATCTATTCATAATCTCAACTACCCGAGTCTTTGGAGTCACCCTGAACATCGTAACATTGCCCGATACACACTCTACTCTAAGAGTAAGATGTGGGTGAATCATGCTCAAGGAAGAACCTGAACAAATAAAAAAACGAAGGGAGTATAATAATTAACCTAATTAATCTGATTGTACAATAATTGAACTTATCGCGAGTTAATTGAACTTACTCATCGTGTCGAAATTAAAGGCATCGATGATATCACCATCTTCCATACTTAGTTCTTTGGCTATATGATTGCCATCCAATATTAAACCATTATAAACAAAGCATAGGGAGCCCTGTTCTTGAGATCCACCACTTGAAAAATATCGCGTAAGCTGAGGCAGTATAGTAGCATTGCGTTTCACTCTAAGAAACGCGTCTCTCTCCTTGTGCACCCGGATGCATATATAAACACTACGATAACGTGATGAACCTCCTTAAACATACAAAAAGTCATTAATATAAGTGAAGAAAATTGAAAACAAAGCAAATGAGAGCAAATTACCAAGAATAATTAATATAAGTGAAGTTGCATTGCACAATCAATAATAATTAATGCAAATATGAAAATTAAGTGAAGAAAGAAGCAAACCTTGATCATAAATAGAAAATAAAGGCATAAATAACATCATCTTGAAGCATGCCAAGTTGGTGAGGAGTATCCGTTTCCCTCAACTTTGTACCGTTGAACTCGAATCGGGTGGTTTGATAATCCAAACCCAATTTCTGACAATAACAAATCATCAACCATCGAAGTGGTATGTCAATCTTGATCTTCAACGTATCCCCTTTTTCTTTCTGATCATCACTTTTCGAATTTGACCATTTCACCACCTTCACCCCTATTTTCTTGGTTTCTTCTTTGTGTTTTGCTGAACATTCCTTCTGTTCTTCTTCTGAGGTAAGATCTATCGGAACATCTGGCCTGTAACGCCGTTTCATTGTTGTCTGCCAAGTCTTAAACAAGCAATTCCATACATTATGCGTAAACTCTCTCCATTTCGTAACAATGTTACAATCATCTTATCACACTTGCTAATACAAAAATTAATACGAAGTATATGTTATTGTGTATATAAACATGATAGTACATTAGCATGCGAAAAATTGACCAAGGTCTTTATATGAACGGTGAACCACAATTAATGATTATCAAAATAAATTTGTAAATAGCCGTAAACATTCAACTGTAAACTTAACTACGGAACTTGCATTGGAAGGAGAAATTCATACTCCGCAACTGTTGATTATAATAAGAACTTAATTATGTATATGTAGATCCAACTCATAAATTTAATTAATAATTAGGAATTGAATTATTTAAACTAATATATACATGTACATTCAGTCATTTAATTATGTATATGTAGATCCAAATCATAAATTTAATTTATAATTAGGAATTGAATTATATAAACTAATACATGTACATTCATTCATTCACCATGTAGAGCTAATTGAACACTTAATTACAAATCATACGACATGCAGAATGCAGATATACAATAGAAGAGAGAGAAAGAGAGAAAACGGAAGTTACCTCAATAACACAAAATTAACTGAGGAAGAGAGAAAGGAAAACTGAAGGAAGGAGGAGAAAGTGGAGAACGAGAGTAGTTAGGGTTTTCAAAATATTTATCTCTATTAAACATTTTTTACTTTGAAATTTGGTAGAATTTGGTAAAGGAAATGTGGAATGAAGTTTAGAAAGCGTTTTTAAAGAGAAAAACAGGGAAAAAATCAGTCAAAAGGATCAAAATAAGTGTTAGATGAGGCCTACAAGCAGAAAGTCCACCGGATTTTTTAAATGGGTGGTAATATGAACATTTATTTAATTTAAGAGTGGTAATTTAAAATTAAACGGGTGGTTAGTTCGAAAATGGGTGGTAATTTAAAAATTAACCTTATTTTTATACCAATTTGCAATTATTATATACTTGTATTTTTGTATACCAAATTGTTTATGCCTTCTATTTTTGTAAAGCCAATTTGGGTAAAGTCGTCTGATTGCTATCCAACCTATACCTTTTAAAATCATCATACTACCTTTGTATGGAGTATCACAATATGAGTGCATTTTATCTTTTTTTCCTTTGTTAAAACACAAATTTGACCATTCATTTTGCAAATCCATCATTAAATTATAAATGTAAAAATTATACTTGTATTATAATTCTTATACAAAAGAAAATGTACTCAAAGTTATTAAATAAATAGTGTAAAAAAATCAAAACCAATATCAATGGTTGTAGATGTAAAGCTCACTCCATTGCAAATCAACCTATAATATAGGCATAGATTTCGTCACCATCATCCAGTCGTTCTTCCGCCACTGTCTTTGAGCCTGTAAGTCTGCGGCCCTCGTGGAAGAAAGCAACATTATCCAATTGCAGTCCTTCAAATTTACAGTATCTATCCATCAGCCGATTCAGACGAGCACTCCAATTCAGAGCGAACCGAACGTCCTTGTTAGTCTCATTATTTATCACCGTAAGAGTAAGCCGTGATGTAACTATGCTCAGTGAAGAACCTGATCAAGAAAATGCAAACTTTATTAAACTAATTATATCTCTATATGACCTAATCTTCCAGAAATGGTGAGAAGCAATCCATTAATTATGGATTTAATTCATCTTGGGGAAATTCCCTGTTTCTCATATTGAGAAACGAAATTTGTTTCTCGTCAGGGCATTTTCGCAAATAAATCAACAACTTTTTCATTATTGTGGGCTTAACAATTAAATAAAATTAGGTTTATTTACGAAAATGTCATGTGAGATTCAAATTTTGTTTCTCACTATGAGAAGTTGAGACATCCCCGTAAAATTGATATCACAGCATAACTTTGTACACAAAGATACACTCGTTACATGTTTAGCAATAGAGGATTTTAGTGTCGTATAAAATAATTTCAATTCCAAAAATTAGACAAGTACAAAGTATAATAAAGCAAGATACTTACTGCTGTAATCAAAATCAAAGGCATCAATGACATCACCATCCTCAATATCTAGTTCATCAGCAGTCACTTTCTGATTTAACCTCGACCCGTCAAAAACAAAGCTCAAAGACGACCCTTGTTTTTGAGGTCCAGCATCTAAGAAGCCGCGAATAAGTTGAGGCAGTAATGGTGAACCACGTCTCACTCTAACAAATTTATCTTGCTCTTTGTACATGCGGATGCATACCGTTGCATAATTGATAGAGCTACGACCACCATCTTAAACCCAGCAATAAAATAAAATAAAAACACACACAATATGAAAAAATCATTATACGACCCAATAAATATTAATCTATGATACGCACTCCAATTTGAGGAGTTTAAGCATATGAAAGAACATTGAACCTGTAATACAATCAGTGGCGGATCCAGGATTTGATTAATAGGTGGTCCCATCATCGTCCATCGACCGCATAAAGTATCAAAAAAAAGTCAAAGCTTGTATAATGAACAAAAAAAAAATTACATAAAAAAGTTCATTTCATAAAGTAATGCAAATTCGTATTACAACTAAAAAATTATTAATTTTATTACAATTGCTCTCGACGAGTTTTCATATTTTGATAACGATTTACAATATCATCCATGCTAACATTCAAAAACAAATCTCTTTCTAAATAAGTAATCAAACAATCATTCAACATTTGATCTCCCATGCTATTACGCAATTTATCTTTCACTTGCGTCATTCCGGAAAATACTCTTTCTACACTTGCCGTTGCAACAGGAAGAATCAACACTAACTTCAAAAGTAAGTAGACTCGATCATGAGTTTCAAACTTTCCCGTCTCAACAAGTTTCGTAGAAAGTTCACTTAGACTTTTCAAATTCCAAAATCTCTCATCATTTCGAACATCAACAATAAAATTTTCAAGTGAATGTTCAAAAAATAATAACTCAGAGCTTGAAAATTCATCGGGATAAAATTTGGCAAGTTGAACTAACTTTCTTTTGTCAAAAGAATGAAATCGATTTGCAGGATTAAAGCAAGACATACACACAAGTAATTCCTTACTTACCTCGGGAAATCGATTTTCAAGTTCTTGTAATTGAAGATCAATGACACTTAGAAAAACTTCAACTCTAAAATGATGAAGATTAGTCACTTGTGGACCTTTACCTCTATACATTCTTCTCCCAGGAACCACATATCGCCCCTCCATGTTTGGAACCTCAATGCCATATTTAGCCATAAAAGAAGTGACTTTTTCCATATGTGAATCCCATCCTTCATCTCTCAATTTTTGCAAATTAGTCTTGGTTACATCAACCATGACCATTGCATTTACAATATCTTGATCATGTTTTTGCAATGCCACATTCAACGCATTTGTAATTCCAAATATATCAACCATCAAGTGTGCCACAAACACAAAATCAAATGACATCAACAAGTGTGTAATAGATTGTGCTTTATTCGAATCAAGTGTATCAGATACTTCTGCAATGGAATCAAGTGACAAAACTATTGAAGGATATAAATCAAGCACATTCAAAATGGTTTTAAAGTGAGATCCCCAACGAGTATCACAAGGTCTACATAAGCCACGTTCTTGATTCAAACCAGTTCCCGATTCAATTTCACCCAAAGATAATGCTTCTACAACCCCTTGACGTTGTTTTTCTAGAAGAAATTCTTTCCTCTTAGGTGAACCTCCCACAAAGTTCAAGAGAGGTGCAAGTACATCAACAAAAAGCCAACCACAATCTGAGTTTTTCTTAGCAAGTGCAACTTGTGTCAATTGAAGTTGATGAGCAAAGCAATGAACAAAGTATGCTTGAGAACATTCATTCAAAATTAGAGTTTTAAGGCCATTGATTGAACCTTGCATATTACTTGCCCCATCATAACCTTGACCTCGAACTTGAGAGAAAGTTAAAGAGTGTTCCATGAGTAATGACTCAATAGCAGCTTTGAGAGTCAAAGAACTAGTATCAGGAACATGCACAATACCAAGAAAACGCTCACACACTTCCCCCTTTTTATTAACAAATCTCAAACAAAGTGCCATTTGTTCCTTATCGGAAACATCGGCAGATTCATCAGCAAGAATAGCAAAAAATCCACCATCAAGTTCTTCCAATATTGCTTTAGTTGTTTCTTTAGCACAAGCATTGATTATATCTTTTTGGACACTTGGAGAAGTAAGTTGACAATTACCAGGGGCCATTTTAAAAACAACTTTGGAATACTCAGGATCATGGTTTGAAAGAAGAGTTAATAACGAAAGAAAGTTACCTCTAGACAATGAACTTTCCTTTTCATCATGACCACGAAAAGGCAACCCTTGGAACAATAGCCATTTAATGGTTTCAATTGAAGCTTCTAATCTCTTACGATAGGCACTCATGGTTTCCGCTGTTTGTTTTGATAAAGCGGTGGCAATGCTACTCATTTGATTCATGAAAAAGTTCATAGCAATCACAGCATTATTGTGAGCACTCTTGTGTCCACCAACATGCTTTACAATTGTGTCTCTTCTATTCCAACGTCTGAAACCTCCATTAACAAAAGCATCCACTCCCGCTGTGTTACCATCCTTAAATAGATAGCAAATGAAACAAAAGGCAGCATCTTTCTCAACACTATACTCAAGCCATGTTGGCCAAGTATCAAACCAATTAACATTAAATCGACGTTTTTTCGGCCCAAAAAGTGTTTGAGGAAACACATGATCTTTAGGTTGACATGGCTTTCTTTGAATGTATGTTCTCCGCACTAAATCCCTATCATCGGGATGAAAATCACACATCCTTCTTCTTTTCCCGGGGTCTTGTGGAAGATTAATAATATCAAGTGCACTTAACCTTCCTTCACCAATTTGAGCACTAGGATCCGAACCACCTTGGGGAAAAGATTGCCCATCTTCATTTTGAGGGAAATTGTGAGATGGGGAAGAATGTTGTTCACTAGCATGATGTAAAGGAGAACTTGGTTCACTTTCTTGAAAGGGTAAATCATTTTGTGGAGGAGGAGTATCATTTTGTGGAGGAGGAGTATCATTTTGTGGAGGAGGAGGATTTAGAGTACGCACTTTTTTAGTAAAAAAACTTGAAATATCTCGAGTTGTTTTTCTTTTCATTCTGAAATTGAAGTTAAATGTTGAATTAGATAAATCATACAAGAAGGTAGGGTTCTCTCAAAGTTAATAAAACTAATAATATTATCAAAAGAACGCTCATTAACCTCAATTTCAATCCATCCTTCAACCCCAAATCTCCAAATTAGCAATCACCATTCTCAATAGCTAATAAGCAAGTTGGACAACTATTATCATTTATCAATTAAACAGAAATAATACTATAAAATAATAGGGCTCAAATGGTCAAATATCGGCCACAACTCACATTCACAAATCACAACATTCAACCTCTAATAAAATCATACAGATAATCAAGTGACGATAATCAAGTCATAAGATTCAAGCTCTAATAAAGTCATACAAATAATCAAGCTCTAATAAAATCAAGAAATTTCACCAAAAAAAAAAAAAAAAAAAACAACTCATACAGTAAATTCGTGAATCGTGATATACATATAATCTGATAATTTTGATAATTAAACATTTAAACTGATGATTTGATATAGAATCTAATCAATTTGCAATGTAATTATGTAAATTAAAAGTTTAAAACTAACCTCAAAACAAAATTGAATTCACGGAGTACGGAATGAAGACCTCACACTCACGCCTGAGCAGAGCCTTGCTGCGGTTGCGGGACGCCGGGACAGACGACTGAAGTTGCTGGCGAGGTCGGCGACGGGGTTGCTGGCCAGTGGTTTTGCTGCGGTTGCGGGCAGTGGACTGAACTAAGTCTCACGCTGCTCTGTTCTCAGTCTTCTCACGCTACGCCTCAACGCCGCTAATAGGACGCCGCGACGGTGAGAAGGAGCAAGAAAAACGGCCGGTGAGGCGGTGAACGGCGACGGGGTTGCTGGAGTTTGGGGATTTCGATTTAGGTGAGTTTGGGACTTAGGGTTTTAATTTGGGGGAATTGGGGTTCTGACTTATGTTTTCATCCTAAAGCAAAAAAAAAAAAAAATTGTGAGTAATGGGATTTGAACCCACGTCTCATGAGTGGTAGGATGGGAAAAAAACCACTAGGCTGCAAGCTAAATCCTTAATACATAGTGTTTTTTTTTTTTTTTATAAAATAATAGGTGGTCCGCGGACCCACTATGACTACACGTGGGTCCGCCACTGAATACAATACAAACCCTAAATTTAGGTATAAAAAAAATCAAATTTTGCTTTTGGTTTGATTCATTTACGAAACCCTAAACCCTTAACAAAATTAAGGGAAAAAAAAAAATCCCAATTCTAATCAAAGAACAAACGCCAAATATAAAATAAAATTTTTATTAAAAAACTTACATATAAAATGATAAGCTTGAATGAGATCACAAGGAAGAATGGAAAGTAGAAGAGGAGTATCAGTTTCTCTAAGCCGAGCGCCCTTAAATTCGAAACGAGTGGTGCAATACTTAACACCAATTTTATCACAATACTTAATCATAAGCCATCTTAAAGGCATATCATTGTTAATACTCAAGTATACTTCTTCCACTTTCAATTCCCTTTCCTTTTCCTTTTGATTTTCTCCATCTTCTTCGCCATCGCTATCGCTGCCATTAACCCACTTTACTCTTAAGGTTATTTTCTGAGTTTCCTCTTTTTCTTCTTCTACATTCCGTAAAATTGCTCCTGATTCCGCGCTCCCCATTTTCGATTAAAGATGCTGATTTTCTGTTTCTTTGACGTTCACCTCGTCATATTTTTATTGTTATAGATGTATAAGAACGAGCCCTGGCCCAATTTGCCCTATTGAATAAGTCATCGCATGAAAGGAAACAATAACCTATTTAACCTAGTCAATCTCAATTAATTATTAGGAAACAATCCTGACACCTTACTTACGGCTATCCATAACTTAACATGTACCCGAGTTATATTTCTACTTTTAGTAATATTTTTACACGCTTATTACCCTCAAAGTTACCTACTTTTAATATAACAAGAACAAGAATTTTCCTAATATCCATTATATATTTATATATTATTATTCATAAAATAGTCGGAGGAGTATTTTCCTAATATCATATTTTTAAAAGTATGGAAATATATTATAATAATGTATTTATGAGGTTGAGTGATAGCTTGAGTGCTTAGAACTTTCCTTCCTATTTCAAGAAACCTTGGATTTGCGGGGCTCGGTTTACAATCCGATGGCCTTTTTCAAAGGATCAGCCTAGAGGTGATCACAGGGTCGGTTCAGCCCAATTTTGCAGGCTATTTTATCCAAAAGGAAGACTATTGGGTTGGACTTGCTATATCCTATATGTAGACCAATTTTAATTGGGCTTTTTATTATCTGCTCTTGGTGAGCCCATGGCATGACACGCTCAATTAATCGTGTTGTGGTGCAATAGCCCATAATATCAACCTAAAACAAATGTTCCGTAAAAAGCTATAATAAGATATTACTCGTACAGCTATTTATCATATGCGATGATTGGCATTGGCTAAATTATATAATGCGACTAACATCCTCTATATTATATAAGTACTACGTAATGATAATGAAGTTTTCAATGTATACTTCCTTGTCAAAGATATGAAACAATTACCTTGTGGAGGTTATAAGTTAACTTTTTGATTGCCAAGAAAACTTGGGCTTGTGTTCAAAGGATAAACACTTGCACAAAGAGTCAAAGATACACTAGCACTAGCACTAGCACTAGCTTGATGGAGAGAAAAAATGAGGCCTTCCTACATAATATTGGGGTGTAAAAGTGGATTAGCGGGATCTCTATATGATTACGAGAACTGCTTATGGCCTTAGGCGAATGGACTTTGATTAATTGGATCAAATTTCTAATTATGAAATTAACAAGATATTAATGAGCTCTTATAACAATAGGCCCAAATATATCTTCCTTGAGAAGTTGATACACCCAATTGATTATTTAGGTCTGATGTTAGCTGACAAACCTATGTGAGTACTTGTAATTAAGGCAAGTATTGTTTATAAAAATAGTCTTACAACAACTCCAAGTAGGATCATGTTCTAGAATTAGTAGATGCCTTCCTGAAGTTCAGGTTTGTACCTTTTATATTTAAAAATATTTGACATGAAAGGGTTGTACTTTACATTACTTGAATTAAACAAAGAACAAAAGGCAGCTCCATCTTTTTGTGTCTTGGTCACAAATCTGCAGGGAATCCAATGTGAATCTCAGATGTGCACTTAATTACAAAATATTTCTTATCCATTTTCACTCTATTTCTATCATTAATATCTTCATATGTTACCCAAATTAGTACTACTATTAATTTCTTACTATGGAGTACAAATTACTTTGTACGGTATATCAACTAATCAACAAAATAAAGGTATGTTCAATTCAGCTTAATTTCAGTTCAATTCAACTCTTAATTTCATTTTCTCATAAAATATTCATTTCAGCTTAATTCAGTTCAATTCAGTTTAGCTCAGCTCAGTTCAGTAAATGTGAATAGGCGGCCCTAATTTATTTTTTGAAGTATAGACATTTCTATAGTTTGATTTGAAGTAATTGACGCCAAACATATAATGTAACCTTTAGATGAACTCATTCAAACTTTGTTATTGATGTAAAGGCGACTATAACTTCCAAACCTAACTAAAGATCAACAATAATTGTGGAAGAAGGTATTACATGCATTCTAGACACATAATAATCCTGAAAAATAATGGTGGTTGAAGATAACATTTATATATATAATCCATAGTCCATACTCCATAGCATTGTATTTTTTTTACGTGGTCCAAAAGTTCTCAATCAAGGGATTATTCTTACAAGATAAGGTCAACAATTATATAATCATGGTAGGTAGAGTATAATTGATTCAACTCTTGATTAGGATACTCTCTTACTTAACGTAATGTAATTGCATCTTTTTAATTGGCCCCACTAGAAAAATTTTATAAAGGACACTTGTAAACTTAATTAGCTTGGTTCTTAATTACGAGTATAAAATTAATCTGTGTTTATTAATGGAAGTTTCCATGATATTTTATACTTAGCTGACTTGGCTGACCATCATGTAATAGACTTGGAAAAGTATAAGAAGACAAATTATACACCAAATATATAATTGAATTTATGTAAATTTTTTTTCTAAGAGGAAATAGAGAGGATAATGAGAGGAATCTTCAAATATGAGTACTACTAATAATAATAATCCTAGTATTTATCGTGGGAAAGTTGAAATAAAATGGAATTCTACTGTCGAAGATTTTGACTCGTTCAAATGATGATCATATTATTTATTGGAGAGTAGTACTCTTTTTTGGCATTGAAGTCAATTTTTTGTTTCAGGCCTACTAACATCACTATCAAAATATGTGTTTCTTAGTCAAAGATGAACTTTGAGGAAATTTTAGTTCTTGATTTAGGTTCCTTTTTGGGAACATGGTTGTGTTGTTGTGGATTTATGGCTTTTAGTGTTTCTTATCAAAAATTAAGTATCCTTAATATATATATATATATATATATATATATATATATATATATATATATATATGTTTGTGTTAAAGGAACACTCTAGTGTAGTTGACATAAATAAAAATTCAAAAAAAAAAAAAAAAAAAAAAAGAGTTAATAAAAGTTGTTAAGTGTTTACAGCTTGTTAAACCTGCTCATATTTATGATTTATTTTCTCTCTCCAATACTCTTAATTTTAAGAAAAATGAATTCAATTTTGTAACTTTCACCTCATTTTATGATTTCATTTCTATTAAATGCATAAAAGAGTGGGTCAAACTCATTATATTAGAAGTACGAGTATAAGGGAAAAGATAAGAGAATCTTCACTTTTATTTAAAAAAAAAAAAAAAAAAAAAAAAAAAAACAAACAAACTTTTTTGGGATTCAATCCCACTTTAAATTGTCACGTATATCTATTGTCATTAGATTAAACCTTATTTGATGGTTATAGAAACATGTTGAAAGTAGCCCTTTTAGAGATAAGAATATATAGTATTAGATCATATCAAGATTTTAGTTTTAATGTTGTTATATCATCATCGTGTTATATGTTGCTCCCACCACACACAAACAAGCTGACACAACGAAAAAAAGGTAAAAGGTAAAAATTGTATTCGCCATACTAATTGTTAGGAAATAATGGTGTAATTGTGTTTGATCAATGCGGAACAAGTCAATGAAATTAAGAACGGAGAAAAAAACAATAAAGAAGATAAAACAAAGAACACAAGGATTTACGTGGTTCGGTCAAAATAGACCTACATCCACGGGTGGGGGATTCGAGAGCTTCTTCACTATAATGGAGAAAGAAACAAGAGAATAATACAAGGAGTCCTAAATCTAATGGCTCAATAAGGTATGATCTAATTGATCAACTAAAGGGTCCTTTTATAACACAAGGAAACCCTAATAAAACCCTAAGATTGTTCCCCAAGTATACTCAAATAGCCGTCATAGAAAAGATATAATTTTAGGATATATTCCATAAATTATCCTAGAATAACTTAACTACCGAGCTATAGTTCGGAAGCTAGCTCATACTTGCCGCAAGTTCTCATAGGGCCGAGCTATAGCTCACTCGCATAGAGTTATACCTCGCAGCCTCGTTGCAAATTTCCAGCTTCGTCGGGTTTTTGTAAAACGGTCATAACTTTCTCGTTTCTTATTGGAATTGGACATATGATCTATCGTTGGAAAGATCTTGAACCAAGCTATCACCTCCAACTTAAATCACCTCAAAATCAGTTGTAGTTTGAGAGATATAATCGTTCAAAATCAGCCCTACTAGATTTCGAGTCACAATTTAACACTAATTATAGAATTATGGACAAAAGAAGAAACGTACTCTACCAAATATATTCCAAGTCTATATATACCAACTTAACTCAACCATCATTAGAATTAGATTCATCATTCATTAGATATTTAGATTCATTAGTACATGACCACTCTTAATTGGTTACGTAAATGCAATGAATACTTTCACAAAACGTAATATATTATTGGTTAAATTTGGTACAATTTCCACATGTCAATTTATAGAACAATAGAAATACCTATCGAAAGGTACAAAGTATGATCTTCTACTTGTATATCAATAGTGAAAAGTGAGGGCACGTTGGATTATTTAATTGCGGCTTTCATTTTCGGCAAACATGGCAATATAATAGCGGCCTAACATTATTCACTTATAATTATTCAATTTTCAACTCAAATTCTTCGAATTATATTGAATAATGTGGATAGTTTGTGATGTGTGAACTAATAATATTTTTCTCACTTTTTTAGGTTCACACAGTATAAACTTTAGTTATGCCCCACAAAAAGGCTATTTATAAAGTGTTATTGCCTTTATTTTAGAATTAAGTCAGTATTTTTCTTCTCTTTTGGACAACAAAAGCAGGGATATGCTGACGTGGATGTGAAAAAAAGATGCACTAAAAATTGAGCTTAGGATATCAAAATCAGCAACTCTTTACTTTAGTTTATTTATTTATTATGCGAATGAGGTGACAAATGTTATGCTGTCTGAAAAATTAAAAATAAAAACTGACAAATGTTATGGCTTCCACGTATTGTTGGAAGCATATGGAAATCTCTAGATAAGTACGAGTACAAGATATAATTTATAGACCCCAATCACCCCATCATCTATAAGAATCAAGACTAAAGAGAGATCAGAGAATTTTGTACAATGGTTACTTTGTATGTCACTTGGCAATATACTCCTCTACTTATGAATATTTGCAACTATTTAAATGTCACGGGGTCAAACTATTAATGTACAAATTGGATCTTAAATATATGCAATTAGGTGTAGATAAAATTATGAAAATTCGATTATATTATGCAATTTGAAAGTAGAATTTTTTTTTTCCTTTTAAAGGTAAATAAGGATAGGATGTTGTATTAGAATTGAATCTCGCTCAGTCAATGGCGGATCTAGGTAAGGCTATTTGGCTATGTTTGCATAATTATTCATTAAATAACCCTTTAAACTTGACATTTTAGATATGCCAATGCGCTCAGTACCGATCAATTCAACTCAAATTAAAAATTATAGTCCCTAGAAATCTAATCGTTTAATTAAGTGGCTGGAACTTAAGAAAGATAATGGAGTTTATTTGGGTGTGCTTTTACACCTTCATAGTAGCTAGCATGTTTTGTACTGTAGCACTAATTTACCTCTTCTTCTTCTTTTTTTTTTTTTTTTTTTTTTTTTTTTTTTTTTTTTTTTTTTAGTTAAATACTCATTAATAAAAAGATATCCTGCTAAAATAAAAACTTGTACAATTAATACATTTTTGGTTGATAAACTAGGTTCTCTGATGATAGGGAAAAAGGTCAAGCTACCTTCAAAATAACCATATTAAAATTTGCTTCCATAATCTTTTTTTTTTCTTACCAATAAACTTATAAGTATTATATTAACAGTAATATGAATGCATGTAGGGGCTTTTCATATTTATTGAACTGAGCTGAATTAAACTGATTGAAGTTAACTGAACTGAACTGAACCGAATAGAGCTAAAATGAATATTTTATCAGAGAAAAAAATTTAAGAGCTGAACTGAACTGATTTAAGCTGAACTGAACTGAACTGATTTTAGCTGAACTGAACTGAAATTAAGCTAAAGTGAACAAGCCCTACCGCCAACACAATGGTAGAAAACAACAATTAGAAGACCAAATAATGAAAGTAGTCTTGATTAATAATGTTTAATAATGATTTATGATCATATTCTACACATATACATTATACAGTATGAGTGTATGGCTTGCGGCTGCATAGTTAGGAGCCACTAATTTTGCAGTACGACGTATTTGAATTTGCGATTCGTTAACAATATTTAACTAAGTCCGAAAACGATACTGATCACACAGTCCACGTGATTTTTTGTTTTGGTTTTCATAATATGAACGTAATTAATTCATAAAGGTCTGTTTTAGTCTTTTAGAATACGAGTAAAACATAGAAGAGATAGAGGAAGGGAAAAGCAAATTAAATACAATTAACACTTTGATTAAAAACCCAACATTTTGACTTCAATTTTGACATTTTTTGAGACATAGACCCCTGCATTGGCGGCGAATGAGGAATGACCCATTCTTTTTACTTCCATCCTTTTTCAAATGGGTTTGCTTTTATTTTATTTTTTTTTTAGTTATTCATCTACTTTGCTTTGAATTTGCAAAATATAGATGACAATAAATAGCATGTCCTACTATACCTACAAAACCGTCTAAACAAAACCCTGAAGGTAAGTGTTTTATTTATACTCAAACTATTACAATATGTTTGGGTCCAATTTATCTAATTGGGCCTAGTCATGTATTTGGGTCCAATTATCTTATTGGGCTTGGTCACTAAATGACTCCATATTCCAAGGTCAAGGCCCGAGCCTCCAATCAAGCCGAGTCAACCAAGAGTCCTTTGGTCCGAATTGCCATGGTCAGCCCATGACTATTTAAAGGCCCAATTACTCTCCTCTCATCATGTGCAAAGGTATAAAAGCCTTCAATTCATTCATTGGTAGATTAACACACAAAAGCCTCAAGCACTAAATCTCTTGCATAGCTTTCTCTCTCTAAACACTGTTTGACTTCGGCATCGGAGGGGTCTTCCTCGGATCCACCCCCGAGGCCAGTTTACGTGTTTTAGTTGTGCAGGAAACCTTCGGCCCAGCATCAATTGGACCGAACCAGTCTTCAGCCACTTCAGCGGGCCTTCGGCAAGGCCCCATTGTTTTCATCCGAAACAATTTGGCGCCGTCTGTGGGGAAGACTTTCAAAAATCTTTAAGCCAAATCTTTAATCAAAATCATCTTGCAATCATCTTAGTAGCAATGGCTAAGAACCGCAAGAGCAAAAGCCTCCGTCAAGGAGCAGGCGAAAAGCCTAAAACTCCTACACCATCACCCTCACCGAACCGGAACTCTCCCAAGGGTACCAGTTCGGGGGGAGGATCATACAGGGAGGATTCCCTTTCTCCTGTAATTCACAACTCTCATCATAGGCCGAGTTCCTCTCGGTCTAACGGAGGTCAGTCCGATCACAGGACCCATTCAGTGCCCCGAAGCCAACCATCGACCATCCGCTCTCATTCCCACACTCAGCCGAGGACCCCTTTGACGGGGCCCAGCTCGGAGGAGGTGGCGAGAGCGCTGGTAGTGCTCATGGAGGCAATGAGGGCACAAAATATGCCTCCACCTCGCGATCGAACTCCTCCGCATACCAGGCATCAGCGGAGGAAGCTGGACCATGAGGGGGAGAAACCTCCCTCATTCCGGGAACTGGAAAAGTGGGAAGAGGATACCTGGAGAACTGAAAGAGAGAGGAAAAAGAACCCTCAATTTTTCAGAGGATCCTCAACCTCTCGACCAGAAACGCATAAGAGCATCAGCTCAGCTTCTCGGCCAGAACCTGCTCGCCGAGAGCAACCTGAGACTGTTCGCCGAAGCGTACTCGACCGACTCGGCGGCAGGGAGCCGAGCGTGCACAGCCGCCTCTCGTTCCCTGTAGCCGAGGCCCAGACTTCCCAGCCAGGGACGAAAACCACTCCTACCTCTCTAAGAGGGCGGAGCGCGGTCCCTTCGGCCAGGAACAAAGGCAAGGCCGTTATGCTACCCACCAGTTCCCCATTCGAGCAATGGATACTGGAAGAGCACGTGCCCACGGTTAAAATACCGTCGCACATCACATATGATGGGACTTCGGATCCGAAGGACCACAATGCCTCGTACGAGGCTCATATGCATCTTTGCCCCAGGTCCGAAGCGACTTGGTGCAAATATTTTCCAACCACTCTCAAGGGGGTCGCGCAAGCGTGGATCTCCAAGGGAGTGAAACAAGGCTCTATAACAGGGTGGGATGACCTGTCCACCAAGTTTAAGAGCAAGTTCTCCACGGCAAATCGCCGAGAGAAGACCACTGCAGAACTCATGGGTCTACAGCAAGGAGAGGCTGAAAGCCTCCGAGACTATCTGACCCGTTTCAGCAACGAGTCGTCCAGCATTTCTCAGCTGGACCAAGGGCTAGCAGTTTTCGCCCTTCAGCACGGCCTCAGAGCAGGGCAGTTCTCCGACTTCATGGTCATGAATTCACCCAAGACCTTGGAGGAGGCGTTGAATGCTTCGGATAAGTTCATCCGAGCTGAAGAGTGGAACAAAACAAAAACCCAACCTCAGTCTGGGGGAGGGAAGCAAAAACAAACACCCTCGTCTGAAGGCCAAGGCCAGAAGACAAAGGGAAAGGCGAAAGCCTCGGAGCAATCTTCGGCCAACGAGCCGAAGAAGGAAAAATCTATCCCATTCACAGGCAGATATGAATCCTTTACTCCCCTGTCTCTTCCACGCGCCAAAATTTACAGCGTGACAAAGGAGGAGCAGAGTTACAGAAAGCCGAGACCACTCCCAGAGTGGTATCAGCGAAAAAATAAAAATCAGTGGTGCGAGTTCCATGAATCACCGGGACATAACACCGAGGAATGTATCCAGCTGAAGGACCAGATCGAGGACATGGTCCGGAAGGGATACTTGAAAAAATACATCGCGGATTACCGCGAGAAAAAAGAGGCCGAGAAGTCAGCAAAGGACTCTCGGCAGGACCTCGACTTCCCCCGGAAGAACAGCAAAAGTGCGGAGGGAAAATTCTCTCCAATCAATGTCATCTCGGGAGGATTATGTTCTCGGAGGGAACACAAGCGGCACCTTAGGGCTCTGACTCACAAGGTGAACAACGCTGACATTCAGCCTCCCCAGTCGCCGGTGCCGAACATGACGTTCACAGCCGCCGACTGCCGGGGGGTAATGTTCCCTCATGAGGATTCGTTGGTGATCATCGCCACGGTGGCCAACCACGACGTCAGCAAGGTCCTTGTTGATGGTGGCAGCGGAGCAAACATTCTGTTCCGAAAGGCCTACAATCAAATCAAGCTGAAGCCTAAGCACCTTATGCCGGTACCCTACCCGGTATCCGGATTCAACGGGGCTTCAACTTATCCAGATGGGAAGGTGACACTTCCTGTCACCATCGGCTGCGATGAGGCAGCCAGGAATGTCATGACTGAATTTTTGATCATTGACGCTCCTTCAGTGTACAACGTGATTTTGGAGAGACCTATAATTCACGAGATCCAAGGGGTTGTTTCAACTTATCATCATCTGATGTTTACGTCTCAGACGCCGGCTTCCCCGAAAGGATCCAGGGCAGCCAAAAGGACGCCCGAAGGTGCAACTACCTCAAGCCATCCACTAGTCGCCCAGATAACGACGACAAGGATGAGGAGGAGAAAGAAAAAGAAAGAGAGCCCAGCACAAAAAAGCCGAAAGGCCTAAGTGCTTCAGCCCAAGGATCTGTACCCAAAGAAAAAGGGCCAGAAAGGGAAAAGGCTAACTCTTCATCTGAGCCGAAAGACTCAGAAAGTCAACCGAAGAACAAAAAGTCTAGGACGCCTGCTGACATAGACAACAGGCCAGATTGTGAAGAGTCCGGTCCATCAGCAATGGACATGGACCAGCAGACTGAAACGGTCGAGTTGACCGAAGGAGACGCTGAGAAATGTGTAACAATTGGGATGGATCTTGATCCGAACACCCGTTGTGAACTTATTCAACTCCTTCGGGACAACAGAGATGTGTTTTCTTTCTCGGCAGCTGATATGCCCGGGATAAGTCCAAACCTCATCTCCCATAAGCTTAACGTTGACCCAGCGTGTCGACCAATTAAGCAAAAGAAGCGGAATTACTCCGCAAATAAGAACCGAGACATCGCAGCCGAGGTCAAAAAGTTGTTGGAGGCAGGCTTCATCGAGCCTTATCAATATCCAAAATGGCTGGCAAATGTGGTGATGGTTCAGAAGGCCAATGGTACCTGGAGAATGTGCGTTGACTTCACGGACCTAAATAAGGCTTGTCCGAAGGATTTCTATCCCTTGCCGAGGATCGATCAGCTATTCGACTCGACGAGTGGCCATGCCTTGCTTAGTTTCATGGACGCATTCTCGGGATATCATCAGATCTTCATGCACCCTGACGATCGAGCAAAGACGGCATTCGTCACGAACGCCGGGGTGTACAATTATAAAATGATGCCCTTCGGATTGAAAAATGCGGGGGCAACCTATCAAAGGCTGGTGGATCAAGTTTTCGCCGATCAAAAGGGCCGAAACATGGAAGTCTATGTTGACGATTCGATCGTCAAAAGCAAAAAATCTGAGGACCATGTTAAGGACCTGGCTGAAACCTTCGCCACCTTAAGAAAGCATCAAATGAAGCTGAATCCGAAGAAGTGTGTCTTCGGCGTGAAGTCAGGGAAATTCCTTGGGTTCATGGTCAGCAAGAGGGGGATTGATGCCAATCCCTCCAAAGTCAAACAAAGCGGGATGTTCAGCGGCTCACCGGAAGAATGGCAGCCCTCTCGAGGTTCATTTCCAGAGCGTTGGATAAGGGGTTACCTTTCTTCAAAGCCCTGAAACTCCCGAAAACAAAAGAGCTCGTTTGGGAGGAAGAGCAAAAAGGGGCCTTCAAGCAGCTTCGAGAGCATCTGGCTCAACTCCCAACGTTGGCTAGCCCAGAAGAGGGAGAAACTTTGTATCTGTACGTGGCTGTTAGCCCAGCCACCATCAGTGCAGTGCTGCTGAAGGAAGAAAACAAAATTCAGCAACCGATCTACTTCGTCAGCCACACTCTGACGGATGCCGAGACTCGCTACCCTCTACTCGAGAAAGTCGCCTTTGCAGTAGTGGTAGCTGCTCGGAAGCTGAGGCCCTATTTTGATTGCCATCAGATAGTGGTCTTAACTGATCAGCCGCTGGAAAAAGTTCTCGGCAAAGTTGAAAAATCTGGTAGGCTGGCCAAGTGGGCTTTTGAGCTCACCGAATTCAGCATCAGCTACCAGCCGAGGGCTGCCATCAAGGCTCAAGCTCTAGCGGATTTTTTGGCCGAATGCTCATACCAAGAGACGCTAGACAATGAAAGGAAAGTCTGGACCGTGTTTACGGATGGATCCTCCACCGTAAATGGTTCGGGGGCAGGGGTAGTGATAACCTCTCCCGAAGGCAAATCCTTTGAGTATGCACTAAAATTTTATTTTAAGGCTTCGAACAACGAAGCTGAATATGAGGCAGCAATTGCTGGCCTGGAATTATGCATCTCTCTGGAAGCCGAGCATGTCTGCTTGAAAACAGACTCTCAGCTAGTTGCATATCAGATCAGTGGCAGCTACGAGGCCAAAGAGCCCTCCATGATAGCCTATCTTGCCAAGATCAAATCAGTCATTGCAAAGCTGAGAACTTTTAAGGTTCAGCTGATCCCAAGGGGTCAGAATACTCAAGCCGATGCACTCTCCAAACTTGCCAGTTCAACTCTCACTGAGCTGAACAGATCTGTGTATGTGGAAGTGCGTCGAGAAAGAAGTGTCGACGAAGCACCTGAAGTGTGCTGCGCTGACCCAGAGCCCAGCTGGATGGATCCCATCCTAGCTTTCAAGCTTCGGGGAGAAATTCCCGAAGACAGAATTTTGGCCTCCAAGCTGAAGAGAACCAGCTCAAGGTTCGTTGTCTTCAGAGGGGAGCTTCTGAAAAAGTCCTTCTCAGCCCCATTGCTGAAATGCGTGGGACCAACAGATGCAGATTATATCCTTCGGGAGATTCACCTCGGCATCTGCGGGAACCACATCGGGGGAAGGACCTTAGCCCACAAGGCATTGAGGGCCTGATACTACTGGCCCACCACGATCTCAGATGCTAAGGAGCTGGTCTAGAAATGCGAAAAATGTCAAAAATTCGCACCAGTTATCCATCAGCCAGCTAGGGATCTTCAGTCGATCCTTAATCCACTCCCGTATGCCTAATGGGGACTGGATATACTAGGACCATTTCCAGATGCTGTGTACCAGAAAAAATGGCTGATAGTCGGTGTTGACTACTTCAGTAAATGGATCGAGGCCGAAGCAGCCTCGAACATTACAGAGCAAACTGTCAGAAAGTTTATCTGGCAGAATATCATCACTCGTTTCGGCATCCCGAAAGTATTTGTCTTCGATCATGGGAGGCAGTTCGATAACTTGCCGCTGAAGAGGTATACCGATCAGTTCGGTATCAAACTGGCATATTCAGCGGTATGCCACCCGCAAAGTAACGGACAAGCCGAAGCTGTAAATAAACAGATCCTGAACGCCCTCATAAAGAGGGTGGAAGATCAAAAGTCCAAGTGGCTGGAGGAGCTCCCAGGAACCCTCTGGTCCCTTCGGACGACTGAAAAAGAGGCAACGGGCTATTCACCCTTTGAGCTGGTGTATGGCACCGAAGCCGTTCTTCTAGTGGAAATCGGCTCTGAGTGTTTACGAGTGCACCACTTCTCGGCTGAGAATGAGCAACTGATGAAGGAATCTCTCGATTTCCTCGACGAAGTAAGAGACTCAGCCCGAGACAGAATGGCTGCTTATAAGCAGAGAATCAGCAAATTTTACAACCGGAGGGTCCATGCAAGGCCTCTCAAAATTGGAGACCTTGTCCTTCGGAATGCTGCTGCGGTTCAGAAAGGCCGAATCCATGGGAAACTCTCAGCTGCATGGGAGGGGCCCTACGAAATCTGTGATGAGCTTCAGCCAGGGACATACCGACTTCAGCAGTTGGATGGAACTGAGTTGAAAAATCACTGGAACGCTGATGTACTGAATAAATATCATGTGTAAACCCTTCGGGGCAGAACAATCTTTGTAAGTACATTTTGAATTAATGAAAGGCCTTGGAGCCACCATTTATATAAATATTTGCAACTTTTTATTCTTTCAAAGTTTTCTTTGTTTTATCTACTCTTTAAGGGTTTTTATTCAGCCTCGTCTGAAACCTTCGCCTCCGGGTAACTAGGTTTCAGATTGCTGACAAACTCGTCTTTTTAAAGAACACTGGTCTTTCAGCTGAAGTCAAACTTCAGTAAGACTTGTTCTCCAAAGACATGAGTCCATGGACAAGTCTGGGATATTTCCTTAACTGAGCCTTGTATCCCAGAATGCCATTATCCGAAACATTGCCTTCAGTTGGCCCTGTGTTTCGGATATCCATTTTTAAAAGATAGACAGAAAATTAAGGATAACAGCAACTGTTGGAAATTTTTTATTCAGCCTCGTCTGAAACCTTCGCCTCCGGGTAACTAGGTTTCAGATTGCTGACAAACTCGTCTTTTTAAAGAACTCTGGTCTTTCAGTTGAAGTCAAACTTCAGTAAGACTTGTTCTCCAAAGACACGAGTCCATGGACAAGTCTGGGATATTGCCTTAACTGAGCCTTGTATCCCAGAAAGCCATTATCCGAAGCATTGCCTTTAGTTGGCCCTGTGTTTCGGATATCCATTTTTAAAAGATAGAGAAACAAAACCCAGCTCAGTAATCCAAAGACTTGAATCTTCAGATTTCTGGGGGGGCAAGAGGCACTACCAGTGCAAGTTTATGTTCAGCAGAATTCTTCAAGCCGAAAGCTTTGTACTTAGCAAATTTTTGCGAGAATTTCTCAAGCTCAGAAACAGTAAAGCACTCAAAATAAGGCAAAGAAGTTGAAGAAAGGAACATCAGATTAATGATCAATGCTCAGAAAGTGAGCTACAAGTTCAAATAAATTAAAGACTATATCGGCAGCCGCCCACAAGCGGAAAATAACAGCTGCCGAAATACGTACAGAAACAAAAATAAACTGTTTGTACATCAAGGCAAGCTGAAGCAAAAAGATAAGGAAAAAAGAGATTCAGAAAGCGGCGAGTCTGAAGTTAAGCGCATGTTGATCCGCAAGATTCTGAAGACGACTGCCTGATTTCCTATGCTTCAGTTGGAGGGTCAAGCTGATCAACCGGGCCAAGCCCCGGGGTAGTCTCGGTTCCAGCAGCAGAGGAGGCAGGTTGGGCCCTTGCCTGAGCTTCGACGGCTCGCTGTTCAGCCTCCAACTCCTGCCGCTCAGCTTCCTCCTCGGCTTGTTCAGCCTGAAGGATCTCATGCTCAGCAGGAGTGGCATACAGCATGTGCGGATCTTCGGGGTCCTGAGCCCAAAGCGCACACTTGGACCAATCCAGCGAAGGCTCAGCATGGAGAGCCAACCTCCGAGCCACCTTAAACCCATTAATGTAGCCCATCTCATATTCTTCTTGGGTGTAAAGGCGGACTTGGAGTAGGGCTTCAGCATCAGCCAACTTCTTTTGACTCTCCTCCAAATCCTTTTTAGATTTTTCTAACTCTTCTGAGAGTTTGGAGGAAGAAGTCTTCTGCTCATTAAGCTACATCTGGACGTTGGAAGCTTCGGTTTTGGCCTGGGTCAGCTCATCTCCCTTGACTCTCAGCTGATCTTCCAACTCCTTCAGCTTCTGGTCCTGGCTCTCAGCAGCAGCTTGGGCAGCAGAAAGGTGAACATCCCTAGCCTGTAGAGCCTCTTCAGCAGCCATCCTGCTGGCTTCAAGAGCTTCCAGCTTCTGCTGCACTTCAGCTTGTGCAACAACTCCTTCTTGAATTCGGCTCTCGATGGCAGTTTTAAATTTGGAGATGTCCACTCCCATTTGCTCCTGAAGGAATTTCTCCCCTTCCATCACCGGGGGAAAAACTTCCTTCTCCATAGCCGAGCAGAAGGTTTGAATGGCTTCAGCAGCCCTTTTTTCATACTCTTCGCTCTGCTGCTGCTTCTCTTCAGCAGCCTGCTGCTTCAGCTCAGCAAGCTTCGCCTCCTCCCGGGCAATCTTTGCATCCTCCCAGGCATGCTCCAGCTTGTCTTGAAGGGTGTCAATCAACTCTACAGTAAGAGTCTGATTGTGCACAACCTGTTTGCAAGGGCACATCAGTTAAAATAGATAAAATAATAAAAAAGGAAAGCCAGAAAGGAGAAAAAGAGCTGAATGAAAGCAAAACTAAATGGTTAAGTACCTGCATCAGCAAACGCTGGTTGTCTCTTGCAGGGTCAGGGACCCTTCGGCTGGACTCTCCCATCCCAGCCGTGGCCTTCAGCGACCACACCCTCGCTCGGTCCACTTCGGACATGCTAGTTAAGTCGCCGAAGTAGCCTGCAGCCCCTTCACGGTTTTGGCCCCAAATTCGTTCCCAAACAGGTTCTGGGACTGTGATACGGGGGGCCGAGAAACCCAAATCTCCAGAGTTCAGCGTCTGGAATGAGGGGAAGGAAGAAGAGGGAACCTCCTGAATCTTCTCAGGCTCAGCATGACCTTCTCCTTCGGCGGAGCCCAGTTGGTCTCCATCAGGGTCAGCAGCAACGACCTTCTCTGCTTCATCCCCCAGATCAGGTTGACGAAGAAAAGCGTCAACCTCCCTATCAATATCATCTGAGAAGCCTTCAGCAATCGGCTTCTCAGATTCTTCAGCAGGGTGTCCCTGAACCCCCCCTTCGGATTAGGAGTTCTTTGGTCCACCTCCATCTCTTGAGTTTCGGGAGGCGGAGGGGGGGTTTGAGGACGCGGAGCTTCCGGCGGAGGGGGAGCCCTCGGCGAGCGTCTACCTTCATCAGGCTTCCGTATGAGGATGCCCCCGGTAGGCCTCATCCCCATCTGAAACTGCCGAGGCCCCAACACGGCTAACCTCCTCCTTCTCTTTGCTAAGGGCTGCTCGTCCATTTCTTCAGATTCTGACGAAGATGGATCTTCAGAACGAGCAGGCGCCTTTCCTTCTCTTCTTCCGCTCCCTTCCTCAGACTGCAGAAAGGGGGGGCAGCAAAGTGTGAGTAAAAAAAAAAAAAAAACCAAACAAGTCAGGAACTTACTGGAACACTCGGCTGAGCTCCAGGTGCAGGGATATCCCTCTCAGCAGCACCAGACGTCCCAGCACCTCCTTCCAAGGAGTTGATTACTCGGGACACGTCAGTTGCTGTCTGAGCAGCCTGTGCTTCCTCAGGTAATAAAGGCCGAAGGGGATCTCGCTTCTCCCACCAAGGCTTCTGCTTGGTGTATTCGGCAGCGGCTTCAATTTGAAGACCCGTTTTGTGCAGATGCACCGGACGGTTCTTCGGAGCTGTGATTGTCGGAGCCCGGTCTAGAATGACCCTTTCAGCGTTCACCCCGAGCCGGTTATAATCAATTCCCGAGGTAGCTTCGCTCAGCTCTGAAAAGAACAGACGAAGGTTAGACTAAGGGAATAAGCATCAAAGACAAATCAAAATTGATTAAGTTAAAGTCCTCGTCCCCAACCGAACATACTTACCACCCCTGTACTTTCGGCTTAGGCCGACAACTGCCAGCATCTTCTCTTGGAAGATGTAATGGTTATCCGGAAGCCATCTGGCCGGGAGAGTTCTCATTCGGCCAACTCCCCCGGGGTTATTCTGCTTCCCGAAGAAGCTCATTTGCTCATAACTCGGGTGGCTAGTGGCATCAGGGTCCTCAGGACCCAAGTCTTGCATGTTCGGATCGGGCCTGGAGAGGTATCGGGGAGCCCCGAAAAAATATGGATGCTCCGGATCAGCGGGAACTCTCACCCAGACCCATTGACCCCTCCAATCCTTATCCGAGGAGTCGTTCGGCCACATAGTCAGATATTGGGGACGGCTCTCTATTCGCCACCAGCCTGAAGACCCGTGCTGGTCGTACACACTCTGGAGGTTCTGCACTAGCTGATGCATCTTTCGGAAGCAGTGCAAATTCGGTTCAACATCAAAAAACCGACACACCCAGAGATAAGTCATCACCCGCCGAATGCTAACGGGTGTTAATTGGCACAGGGAGATCCTGTACTTTATATAAATGTCCCTGACGAAGGGATCCAAAGGAAACCGAAGCCCGTATTGCAATTGCCGAGTGTACACCCCTATATACCCAGGAGGGGGACGGTGAATCCTATCAGTCGGCGAGGGCATTCGGCACCAATGCCCATCCTCTTCAAAAATGCCATATTGCAACTCAATTTGCTCGGCAAACCGGTAGGTTTTGGCGTGCCGGACCCACCATGAGTATGGGGTATTTCTCACCATGGCGTCCTGGGCCTCGGCGTCCTGCCATTCAGCATGCCCAGGAAGCAGGTCCCAGAGCACAGGCGGCAAATCTTCAGCCTGCCCAGCCTGTTCTCTCTGCTCAGGTTGCTCCGCCTCGCCGGCCTCGGCGTCCTGCTGAGGCGGCGCGGCGTTTAAAGGAACTGCCGGAATCCCCCTTTCCGGGTCTTCACCGGCTCGTTCCCCGTTCCAAACGTCGGCGCGGTCACGGGGATCCCCAACCTGACCCCGTCGACCCGGCTGACGCCTCCTTTCTCGAGCCATAATCAAATTCAGAGAAGGAAGGAAGGGAGAAGAAGAATTTCCCTAAAAAAGGCAAGAAAATCGAAAAAGCTCGAGGAAAATTACCTTCAAATTGGCCGGAATACGCCGGTCAAACCAGTGGAAGCAATGGATTTGAGTATCGAACTCGGATTCGAGGAGGGTACGCTGGAAATTCGGAGCGAAGATGGGTTTGCGCGAGAATTTGAGTGTAAGTTGGTGAAGAAATGAGGTTGAAATGCGAATCAGGCCTTATAATTCCAGGAAGGAGAATCCCAAAGGTCGAAAAGTTCAAATTTCTCTTAAATGCCTCCTTAATTAACCGTTAAACACTCTCTCTCTCTCTTGATTAACCGCCCACTATCCACTCCACTTCCTGTTAATTATCCAAATTACAGTTATTTAATTAATAACTGTTTAAAAATTTAAATCTTTTGATTTAATTAAATCATTTACTTCCCTCCATTTCTTATTGGATTCAAACCCGACCCGTCATCCTTCCAAATCGGGTCTGGGGGGCAAGTTGTTTGGGTCCAATTTATCTAATTGGGCCTAGTCATGTATTTGGGTCCAATTATCTTATTGGGCCTGGTCACTAAATGACTCCATATTCCAAGGTCAAGGCCCGAGCCTCCAATCAAGCCGAGTCAACCAAGAGTCCTTTGGTCCGAATTGCCATGGTCAGCCCATGACTATTTAAAGGCCCAATTACTCTCCTCTCATCATGTGCAAAGGTATAAAAGCCTTCAATTCATTCATTGGTAGATTAACACACAAAAGCCTCAAGCACTAAATCTCTTGCATAGCTTTCTCTCTCTAAACACTGTTTGACTTCGGCATCGGAGGTGTTTTGGGTGTTTTTGTCCCTCGGGAGAGTTACAACACGAAGACTGATCCGGGGTGAGCTATACCTGCAAAACAAACGGAGACACCAGTTGGGTGGTGCTCCGCCTCCGACGCACAAGTTAGAAACTTAAAGGGAGAAAAAGGTGCGGAAATTTAGGTGGGGATCTGCTCGGATTTTTCCGAGCTCCGGATGTCTCTATCAAAGAGTAATTGTGTAATAAATGATAAAAACAAGTCCTTAAAATGAGGGACATCTCCCTATTTATAGGGTCTTTGGGAATAGTGCCCCTGATTAGGTTACTGAACCCTAATCATTGGTGGGCTGCGCCGTTTGGCGGCATTCTCGGGATTTGGGCCTGAAGGCCGCCTTTTCCCTTAATTTCGGGAATGACACGTGTCGAGCAGGGATTGTTCCATTTTAGACCAATCTGGGGCTGACACGTGTCACCTTCTGATTGGGCCACGTGGCAGGGTAAAATCACCCTAAACATTTGCCCCTCACAGATGTGACGTGGCACGCCACGTGGCATCTGTGACACATGTCACGCTCCGGCTGGCGGTAATTTTACCGTTATAGAGTAACCGTTCATCTTCCGGGAAAATTACGGAAATGCCCCCAAATTTACCCTCTATATATAGCCGTTTTACCCTCATAATTTTGTACGTTTACAAAAATTTTCTAGAGAGAAACTTCGAGAGAGCAGAAGACATCCGTTTTAGTCAGGCGCGAGCAAGAAACTTTGTTCTTCCGCAACCCAGCCGGACCCGCCTTCCTTCAGATATCAAATCCAAAGGTACCGTCTCTGTCTCTCTCACCTCTTTTCTTTTTTTCACCGTTTGTACATATTTCTTGCAATAAATGGATGCATCACCAACACACACGACACAGCCTAGGTTAGAGTCCAGCCGATCACCAGGGACGACTGAGTCTAGGACTGGGAGTGCCGGCTCGGGGTGTTGGGACCACCCTTTGCCATGGATTCCGACCAGTTATGTGTCTGTGCAGGACACCATGGCTCGGACAATGCAGACGGCCACTGATCCGAATTATAGAAGCGAAGGCTCAGACGGCCAAACGCCTGAGGGAGAATCGTCTGGTCAGGGAGACCAGACAGCTCTGGAGAGATCCCCTCCGCGCGCCCCTTCAACCCCTGCTGACTCTTTCTTGGAAGAGTGTGACCAAGGCGGCGACGAGGCCGCCTCTGCCCCCATGGACCAAAGCGAGGGGGAGACGGAGAGCGACAGCTCCGCCTCTACCTCCGAGAGCACCGATGACTTGCCCCCTCTTCCGGATAGCGAGGAGGAAGAAAGGAAAAAGTGGAATGAGAAGGACGATCCCTTCAGCATCCACGTCTCCTCCAAGGACCGAATCCAGATGGGGGAGAACTTAGAGAACTTTAAGAAAATGCACCCGCTTGGAGACGGGTATAAGATTCGGGTGCCGCCTGAGCTGGGCACCATCGCTTGGGGGGATGATCAAGAGAACGCCAACAGCTATTTTGGCTGTTATGAGGCGGCGTTCAAGGCCGGCCTTCGCTTCCCCCTTCACCAGGCGGTGAAGGCAATTTTGAGAGGCTACGGCCTTGGGGTCTGGCAACTTACCCCCAACTCCTGGACCAACATTCTGGGGTATGTTGCCGCCTGCGAGTTCCAAGGGCTTAACCCCGGCTGGGAGGCCTTTGCAAGCATGCATTATCTCAGCAGAAGCCCAGGCGGCTGGAGGGCGTGGTATACTCTAACCACACAGCCGCAATACATGATGACCTTGGACAAGGTCTCCAAGTTCGATGGCTGGAAGCACAGGTTCTACCTGATGTCAGCCCCAACCAGACGGGAAAATTATGAATTCCGTCTGTATAATAAGAATCCCGACTTGTTGGGCAGGAAGTGTGCTCTTCCCCGGATCCCAGAGGAAGACTTTGACAAAATAATCGAGGCAGACTTTTTCGGCCTCACAGACGCAACTCTGTCAACCGGGGAAACAATAAAAGTTCCTAAGAATTGGATTACCAAGAGCGCCTGGTTCAGGGATGAATGTTTCCTAGCTGCCTACGGGCTAGGGCACATGTTTAATAAACGTATGCGCCTGGGTTCACACCGTCTGTAGTATTTTTCTATCGGAATTGATTTATGATCAATTTCTTTCTTTTTTGCAGAAGAAGCGCTAAACATGTTGTAGTCGGAGAAAACTCCCAAGCGGTCTTCTGCGACCATCCGCAAAGATCTTGCGAAGAAAGCTGCGGCCGAGCTCAGGGCCAAGGTATTGATCGCCTGACCCTGTCTTAAGTTTATTTTATAAATTGTCTTGCCCGGATACTAACCTTTACTTGTGTATTTTCACAGGGGGGAGAAGTTGGGAAATCGTTTGAGAAGAATCTCAGACGGGCTAGAGAGGAGGCCCCAGCCGTTCTCAATAAAATAAAAAAGTCCACCTCTGCGTCAACTCCTGGCGCCTCAGCCGAGCTAAGACGATGCGGGTAGCGGGGCGGCTCGAGAAGGTAGGCGGAAGCGTGTGCCTTGATCTTGTCAACCCCTTATCAGCAGCCGCGGGGTTCACCACGCCTGCAAGCGTTTCCCGCTTGGCCGGCTCTGAAGGTAAGAACCCTTTTGAATCCCCGCTTGAGCTGGGGTGGCCTTTACGGGTGAAATCCCACTCCCAACAGACATCATCCTCAGACGGTCGGCAACAGATAGGTGCTGCCTTAGTTTCGCACTCATCACGTGTTGATTGTGGTGCAGATCAATCTCCCCGCTGGCCAGACGTCCAGAAGCACGCCAAGGCCATGCTGGATGCCGTCCGGAAGAGGGATAAGGACAATATCCCTGGGATAGAGACGTTGAATCTTGAACACATTTTATCCCTTCTGGCTGAGGTAAGAAACTTGTCAATTCAATGTTATTTTTTCCAAGTAGTTATCCTGCCTGTAATTCTTATACCGCCTGCTTTTGCAGGCCATGCTACGGGTGGACGGGCTCAAACGTCCTTATTCCCGCAAACGGGAAGAGGTAAAAAGGGACAAGAAGTCCGCCATAGACGCTGATAATATTGCTTTACACTCGACTATCGTAAATGAACTTGAAACTAAAGCAATAATTATAACACAGGCGTCTAAAATCCAGCAGCTGGAGCTAGATCTGAAGGCGGCCGACCAGCGGGCAACGGATGCTGAGACGGCCAAGAAGGGGGCGGAGGAGGCCCAGAAGAAGGCAGACGAGAGCGCCAAGCAGGCTGATGAGGCGCTCAAGAAGGCCCAGGCGGACCTTGGCAAACTGAAAGCCAAGGTTGAGAGGCTGGAGAAGGATGCTGCTCAAGCTCTGAAAAACTTTGCAACAACCCTGGAGGCGGAGCAAAACCGCCTTGTTGCTGATAGTGATGCTGACAACGACGCCCGTATGAAGATTGCTTAGGCTGCCTTGTACCCAGAAGCTGATTATAGCATCTGGGCAATGGCAAACAGCTATGCCGAGTACGTGGTGTACTTGAGAGAGCAAGGTGAGCCAGAGCCTGCCTCCTTTGAAGCCTGGCTCAGCAACAGTGAGCCAACCGCGCCTGAGCTTCCTGGTCCCGGTGAAGCGCACTAAATTCCCTCAGATGATGAGAAGGGGGAGAACCAGGAGGCTCCCTCCGTAAGCCAGAAGTGACCCCTCAGCGGCAGTATGCCAGTTTGCTTTTTTAATTTTTATTCAGCGGCTGTATGCCAAAACTTGCTTTTTCCGGCCTTCGTGCCGAGTATTTGTGTTTTTACCGGCTATGGAGCCGGGTTAATTAACAATTTCTTTCTCCCGGACGGGGTCCGGTTAACATTTGATCCATTACAACCATTTTGTTGGATGGACTTTTATGAATTGCACTGACTAGGTCGGTTTTGATCATTTAGCATTTGAATTTTTGTTTTTTGCAAATTTTAATTTTTGCCTAACTTATCGAAAGCATGCGGCGATTTCTTCCCTAACTTATCAAAAGCATGCGGCGATTTCTTGCCTAACTAATCAGTAGTCCGGCTGTCCTTGCCCCTAGACGGCTGTGTGATTGGTTTCAATTGGAGCTGGTTGATTGACTTGGAAACGTCTGATGCTGCAAAGAGCATGATATGTTTGTAAGTCAATCAATCATAGTAGTGATTGCCCCAAATGAGGGGTGTCGCCGGACGCCTTTGTCCATGTTGGGACAGGCGATTTTATAAAAATAGCAACCATCCGGCCATTTTAGCCTCTGGTCCTTTTTGAGACCGGTTGTGTAGCCACTAAACGTTTTTGTGCTTAGTTTCTTAATCAGTGTTGAATTTACACTAAGTATCGAACTTAGTTTTTTTTTTTTTTAAGCATACGAGTCTGTCTGGGTAATATCTAGACGGACAGACAAATATTTGATCATACTAAGTATCAAACTTAGTTAGATAAATGGAGAATCCGTCTGAGTATTACCCAGGTGGATAGTATCATTCTAAGTATCAAACTTAGTTAGATAAATGGAGAATTCGTCTGAGTATTACCCAGGCGGATAATCAAGCAGTTGAATAAACAAAATCAAACTTAAATAAACAAGAGATCCGAGTATTACCCAGGCGGACTAACAAATGAAACCTTCACTAAGTATCGAACTTAGTTAGGTAAATGAGGAATCCGCCTGGATATTACCCGGATGGATAATCAAACGATAATTTTGCAAACAAAGTCTGAATCTTCATTAACTGACAATGTTTACAAAAAGTTTACATTCTCAGAAGTAGTACTTTTTTAGATTATCTACATTCCAAGTTCTAGGCAGGCGCCTTCCGTCTGGAGTTTCCAGGCGGTAGGTGCCGTCCCTTACTTCTTCATAGATCCGGTAGGGGCCTTCCCAATTTGAGGTTAGCTTTCCCCACTCATTGGCCCTACCGGTTGCCTCCATTTTTCGTAACACTAAGTCGTCAACTTTCAAGGGACGCTTGTGTACTTTTTTGTTGTAGGCTCTCGTCATTCTCAGACGGTAAATCTCATGACGCAAGGCGGCATTGCCCCTGCGTTCTGGGAGTGAATCCAATGCCAGGCGCATTGCTTCCCAGTTTGCCTCTTCATCATACAGCATGACTCTGAGAGTCGGCTCGTAATGTTCGATGGGAAAGACGGCTTCAGCACCGTAAACCATGAGAAATGGGGTTTCACCGGTTGCCCCTTTCGCTGTTGTCCGGATGGCCCACAGGACATGGATTAATTCTTCTGCCCATAAGCCACCAGCTCTTTCTATTTTCTTTTTAATGCCGTCTGAGATGAGTTTGTTAAAAGCTTCAACTTGGTCGTTTGCTTGGGGCCGGCCAACAGATGCGAAATAGCTTGAGATCCCCTGACCTCCCAACCAAGTTTTTAGCTGAGGCGTCTCAAACTGAGGACCATTATCAAAAACCATAGACATGGGTACCCCGTACCGGGTGATAATGTTCTTCCAAATGAAGGAAATTACGTCTGAGGTCTTGATGTTTTTAACCACCTCAGCCTCAACCCACTTGATGAAGTAATCCACAGCCACTAAGATATAGCGCTTTCCGCCTGGAGCAGGCGTGTAAGGACCTAGAATGTCCGTGCCCCATTTTGCAAACGGGATTGGGCTGTGGATGGCCGTCAGATCAGTAGCCGGACGGTGAATGAGTTTGCCAAATTTTTGGCACTTGTCACATTTCTTCACCAACTCCTTGGCGTCCGCCTCAAGAGTGGGCCAAAAGTAATGTCGTCTGGCTCTGACGGCTAGGGACCTGCCGCCTATGTGAGAGGCGCAGAATCCCGAGTGCAAGTCTTCGAGAATTTCTTTCCCCTTTTCTGGGGTGACACACTTCAACAAAGGCTTTAGAAACCCCGCCTTGAAGAGTTATCCATTTTTCAACTCGAATCTTGCAGCTCGCTTTTTCAGGATGGCTGCTTCTTGTGGCGAATCAGGAAGTCTGTCGTCTGAGAGATAGGCCCGGATGCCATCCATCCAGGTAGAGCTTCGGTCCAGAATTCCAACGGGATCCTCATAGATGCTTCTCTTTTCAAGAACTTCCCAGAAGACTAACCAAGGCGTATCATGGCAGGCGGAAGATGCCAGCTTTAACAATGCATCCGCCTGGTTGTTTTCCGACCTAGGCACCTGATTCAGCCGGAATTCCTCAAGTGCCTTGATCTCTTCTTTGACTGCCTGAAGATATTTAATCATAGCCGGATGAGTAGCCTCATAACTTCCCTCATACTGGCTAACAACCAATTGAGAATCAGAGTAGGCGTCAATTTTCATGGCCCCTGCCACCTTACACATGCGTATGCCGGCTAGCAGGGCTTCATATTCCGCCTCATTATTAGAGGCCTGAAACTTGAAGCGTAGTGCATATTCAAATCTGTCTCCTTCAGGAGACTCATAAATTACACCTGCACCACAGCCGTTCTTTGTAGAGCTCCCGTCTACGTACACTTTCCAAACCTGATCAAGATTATCCGGAGCCACCGGACGAGTCATTTCCACAATGAAGTCGGCAAACGCCTGACCTTTCACTGCCTTTCTTGGTTCGTAAGTGATTTCAAGGCTCCGCATTTCAATAGCCCATTTCAACATTCTCCCGGATGAGTTCAAGGTAGACATTGGCCGCTTGAGTGGCTGGTCCGTGTAAATCACCACCGGATGTGCCAAAAAGTAAGGCTTCAATTTTTTGAATGCCATATACAAAGCGAGGCCAAATTTTTCAACCATGGGGTACCGGAGTTCAGCATTTTTAAGAACATGGCTAATGAAGTAAACCGGGAGCTGCACGCCGTCTCGCTCAGCAAGGAGAACGGCACTGAGGGCATGGTCTGAGACGGCTAAATACATGTACAGCGTCTCCCTAAGCAAAGGACTGACCAACCTAGGCAGAGAATGTAAATGCTCTTTCAACCTCTGGAACGCCGCCTCAGCATCATCCCCCCATTCAAATCTGGTCTTCTTCCTGATTGCTTGGAAGAAGTATAGGCATTTGTCACCTGACCGGCTGAGGAACCTCCCCAGGGCGGCCAGACAACCGGTGAGTCTCTGAACTTCCTTAATAGAGCGGGGTGACTTCATGTCAATCACCGCCTGTATCTTTTCGGGGTTAGCCTCTATCCCCCTTTGATCAATCAGGAATCCGAGAAACTTCCCAGACTCAACACCGAAGACGCATTTCTTAGGATTTAACATAACCTTATGCCGCCTGAGGGTGGTGAATGTTTCTCGGAGATCAGCAAGGTGATCCGTCTGTAGCTTGGATTTGACTATCATGTCATCAATGTACGCCTCCACATTCCTCCCAATCTGATTAATGAAGACCGTATTAATCATCCGTTGGAAAGTGGCAGGCGCATTTTTCAAGCCAAACGGCATCACAGTATAACAAAATAGCCCCTGATCAGTGACGAAGGCCGTCTTCTCTTGATCTTTCTTCCACAGGGGTATCTGATGGAAGCCGGAGTAGGCATCCATAAAGCTCATCAAGGCGTGACCGGCTGTAGAATCGACCAGACTGTCAATCTTTGGAAGCGGATAACTATCCTTTGGACACGCCTTGTTGAGATCTGTATAATCAACACACATGCGCCAGGTCCCATTCGGTTTCTTAACGAGGACCACATTGGCCACCCAGTCGGGAAAATTACAAGGCCGAATGAACCTGGCGTCTAGCAGCTTTTTGACTTCGGCAGCTGCCGTCTGACTTCTTTCCTTGCCGTGGTTTCTTTTCTTTTGCCGGATGGGCTTCTTTTTGGGGTCCACGGCGAGTTTGTGGACAGCGAGATCCGGGCTGACGCCTGGCATCTCTTCCACTTCAAAGGCAAAGATGTCTTTGAATTCCTTCAGCAGAAGGTGCAAGTTTGCACCCAAAGTAGCATGAGCAACCGTCCCAACCTTAACGGTACGTTCTGGACAGCTGTTATCCAGAACGAGATCAATGCTTTCTCCAGTCGGTTGGGGACGGAGCTCATCTGACCGCTCACCGGTCAGTGATTGCTATTTTTTCTCCTTCTTCACCTCCACCAGCAGAGGATCCTTTCTTTTCTTTCCGGCTGCTGATGGGGCAGGAGCTGGGTCGGCATCCTTGACGTTGTCAAGGTCTATTGGTTCCTGACCGCCTGGGGCCATGGTATCTCGGACGGCTGAGAGATAACATTCTCGGGCCGTCTTCTGATACCCATTCAAGGAACCAACAGAGCCGTCATCCCTCTCATACTTGATGAGCATGAGGGAAGGGATAATTACTGCCTTGGCTACGTTGAGGGTTGGCCTGCCAAGAATGATGTTATAGGCGGTCAACTCCTTAACGACCAAGAATCTGACGACAATATGTCGTCCCTGGCCTTTCTCTCCCAGCCGGATGGGTAAATCAATTCTCCCGGCTGGGTAGACCATCCCACCCCCAAAACCAACCAAGGGGTGGGTGACCGGATGCATGCTGCTGACGTTGTATTTCAGCTTTTGCAAGCACCGGAGACTGATGATGTCTGATGAGCTGCCGGTGTCTATAAGGATTTGTCCAACCAGCTGATTGGCAACCTTACATTCAATGACCACCGGGTCATCATGCGGGCGGCGAACGCTGCCCCTATCCTTCTCAGTGATCAAGACGTCTGGGAAGAAGGAGCTGGCTTCCGCCTGCTCATCATCATCTTTGTCCATCTTTCGAAGATGGCTCTTGGTGCCCCGGATGGTAGGGCCACCACATGAGAACCCGCCTGCTATAGTGTAGACCGGCTCCTTATCGGTATCCGAGCTACTAGCAGGCTGGGGGTAGCCTTGGAGGACTGACCCTTATTTTTCTTTTTTGCCCCGGCTGGGGACTTAGAAATGTAGGACTTCAACAGCCCTTTGTCAGCCAGACGGTCCAACGCACGCTGAAGACTGAAGCAGTCATTGGTGTCATGGCCGACCTCCTCATGGAACTGACAGAATTTATTCTTGTTCCGTGACTGGACATAACTCTTCATAGGATTCGACTTCTCAATGGACAGCCGGTCCTTTACCTCCATGAAGATGGAGTTGCAATCTTTATTAAACTCGTACTTGGGGACGTACGGTTTAAATTCTTTCTTTTTAATCTGGGACAGCTGGTCAGAGTCAGTAACCGCCCAGACTTCTTTTCTTTTCTTGCTCTCTTCTTTGTTTTTAGTCGGCTGAGCTGACCGGCTGTCTTTCAGTTTGTCAGACTTCTTGGAGTCCGACTGGCTACCAGGCGAGCAGAGGTCGGTAGCTTGAATGTAGCTTTCCGCCTATCTCAGGGCCGCCTGTAGGGTGAAAGCCCCTTTTCTGACTAGGTCGAACTTAAAGGTCGACCCGTCTCTCAGGCCTTTAAAAAAGTCTGTAAAAGCTACCTCATCAGACAGTCCCTGAATCTGAATTCTGATCAGGTTGAACCGCCTGACATATGAGCGCAGCCCTTCTCTCTCTCCCTGCTTAACAGTGCTCAAATCAAGGCTTGTTTTCTTAGCAGGGATGTTCATTGAGAAGTTGGAAGCAAACAGGAAGGCAAGCTTCCTGAAGCTGTCTATGGACCCGGCTGGCAGGTTGCCAAACCATTGTTGGGCAATGCCCTTCAATGTAGCCGGAAAGCATCGACACCAAGTGGCATCATCCAACCCCTGCAGATACATGAGGTTGGTGTAAGCCATGAGGTGGTCTTCCGGATTGGTGGTACCATCATAGGTACCAACCAACACATTCTTAACCTTGGCCGGCTGAGCCGCCTCGGTTATCTCCCGAGTGAACGTAGAAGGTTGTTCACCCAGGCGCAGCAGGCGAAGCTGCCAGTCCAATGGCTGGACATTTGGATTCGCCGCCTGACCCCCAAAGAAGGCCGACTGCATGAAGTGAGGAGGATACTGCCCGTAATCCTAAGTAGGCACATACGGGACGGCTCCAATCATATGAGGGCCAGAATGGACGGTATTACCGCCTGTCTGGTTCTCATGCAAGGAGGGTGCACTCCCTGCAGAGATGTTGTTGAAGCTGTCTGGAAAGTTTGACGTTGAAGCCGACTCAGACAGCGATTGGTTTCTCTTCCGGTTAATAATCTCCCGGGCATCAAGAGTTGATTTTTTACTTCTCACCGGCTGCTGAGGCCGGCGAGTGTTACTGGTGTTCCTTCCAGGAAGGAGAATTTTTTACCAATCAATGGTCCCGACTGCCTTCTCCTTTGGATGGGGAGTGGGCTGCCGGTTTCTGACTGACTTCCCCTTCTCTGGAGGAGTCTTCTTCGCCGACTGACCTTTACTTGGGCCAGCCCTGCTTTTGGTGATCAGCTCTGTAATTTCACCCTTGAAACTCGTCATGAACCTCATGAGTTCGTCTCGGGTGACAGGGGCTGATCCAGCTGCCGTTTGGGTTGCCCCTTCCGGCTGCCCAGGGGGTCTGCTTGGACCCGCCTGGGAAGCACCCCGCTCCAGAGTGTCTCTGGGCCGGATGCGTTTAGTTTTGAGAGAGCCGTCTCCGGCTGTAAAAGTTTCGACCTGAGGATCTTCATCCTCATGGTCTGTAAAAACTTCTGGGTCTTCACCCAGACGGTTAGGGGGTGGTACAGACTCTTGAACCATCTTCGAGGTACTCTCCCCACAGACGGCGCCAAATGTTTTGGGTGTTTTTGTCCCTCGGGAGAGTTACAACACGAAGACTGATCCGGGGTGAGCTGTACCTGCAAAACAAACGGAGACACCAGTTGGGTGGTGCTCCGCCTCCGACGCACAAGTTAGAAACTTGAAGGGAGAAAAAGGTGCGGAAATTTAGGTGGGGATCTGCTTGGATTCCGAGCTCCGAATGTCTCTATCAAAGAGTAATTGTGTAATAAATGATAAAAACGCGTCCTCAAAATGAGGGACATCTCCCTATTTATAGGGTCTTTGGGAATTGTGCCCCTGATTAGGTTACTGAACCCTAATCATTGGTGGGCTGCGCCGTTTGGCGGCATTCTCGGGATTTGGGCCTGAAGGCCGCCTTTTCCCTTAATTTCGGGAATGACACGTGTCGAGCAGGGATTGGTCCATTTTAGACCAATCTGGGGCTGACACGTGTCACCTTCTGATTGGGCCACGTGGTAGGGTAAAATTACCCTAAACAGGAGGGGTCTTCCTCGGATCCACCCCCGAGGCTAGTTTACGTGTTTTAGTTGTGCAGGAAACCTTCGGCCCAGCATCAATTGGACCGAACCAGTCTTCAGCCACTTCAGCGGGCCTTCGGCAAGGCCCCATAGTTTTCATCCGAAACACAATATAATCAAATTTCCCAGGAGGTACGAATTTTAAATTAAGACGTTATATCAAGATCAAAGGATCAATTTCGCTATCTGTGACACATTAATCTAGTAAAAAAAAAAATGAAAAATGCATATAATAAGCGTGAAGGTAAATTAATAATTTAGGGTTTGTTTGGCATTGTTGTGGTTTTCTGTTTTTTGGTTTTTTGTTCTCTAAAAGTATATGATATGAGTCCCATAATGAATCAAAAATTATATAAACTTATTAAAATTATGATAATTATGAAAACTGACAATAGAAAAGTGGAAACTCCTTTTTCTTGTTTCCTGTTTTTGGTTTTTGGTTTTCAAAAAAAAGGAAACTGAAAACCAAAACTGATGTCAAACAAGCCCTTATTTATTTGTTATTGATAATACTATACAAGGTACGGAGTAAAAAAAAATGAGTCTAATTAATGAGGTAAATAGAATAAACGGAATGAATTTTTTTTTTTAATAAAAATGTACTCCCTCCGTTTTTAATTACTTGCTCCATTTCTCTTTGGCACGTATGTCGATGTTACTCTTTGATCAGTAATATCTTTAATTATCAGTAACTATAAATTCTACGGAGTAACAATTAAAAATTAATAATCTATTCATTGAGACGATTCCAACGAGTACTCACAAGACTATATATTTTCATATGTATAAGTCACAAACATTAGACAAAGTAGGACAAATAAATAGTGCAAAAAATAGATATGCAACAAGTATTTAAAAACGGATGGAATACTTGTATATGGGTACAACCGTACAAGTAATCCTCCTATTTCAAGTAATTGAAGATTATATTGTGAAACGAATTTAAAAGAAAATGTTACGATTATTACGAAACACATAGAATATGATGAAAGGAGTACGTTGTATCACTGTATGGAGTGTATAGAAGGGTGTTAAATGAGATGTAGGATGTACAGCGCATGACACCCTAATCCCGTGGCTAGACTGAGGGATACGTATGCGGCGATGCTTCCTGAATCATGAATCCTATTCTTTGTTTGCGGAAATTGGGAATGAATGAATAAGTGGCGTACATACTCAAAGATGAAAGACCTATTCTACGCTATCAAACCCCCCACATTTACGACCACGTCTATGGTCAGAAACACACGTATCAAAAGTTGTTAGCTTTTATGTTTATGTTTTTCTCATTAATGCTTTCTTTGCTGTTTTACCAATCTCAATCTGCATGGGTATGCATCATTTACCAACTTCTCTCATCTTCATGCTTCCAAACTTCCAATTCTTCACTTTCATTCACAATGTTCTAGAACCAAAGTAATTTACACTTCGTTGGGTTGCTCACTTGTTCTGTTACTAATTAATTTATCGCAACGTTTAGTTTGACATGTAAATTATTTAGAAAAATTATTGTTTGAGCTATCAAAGTAATTTTACAGTAATAAGGTTATTTTTATGTACCGTCAAATTAAAGAACATAAGAGGAGAAAATATAAGAAGATCAAATAATAGGGAAACTTTTCCATATTAGAACTAAAAAACGTTACCGTTATCTATAATTAGTTGGATAAATTAGGGGTACAGATGTGCAATAGTGTAAGCACAAAGTCAAATTAAAGCTAAGGGTATGTTCTATTTAGCTTAATTTCAGTTTAGTTCAGCTCCAATCAGTTCACTTCAATTAATTCCTAATTTAATTTCCCTCTCTTATAAACAATTCATTTCAGCTCCAATAAGGGTCTGTTCTGTTCAGCTTAAATTCAGTTCAATTTAGCTCCAATCGATTTTGTTCAGTTCAGTTCCTAATTTCCTTTAATTGTCTCATAAACTATTCATTTCAGCTCTATTCACTTAAATTGTTTTCATTAAATTGGAACAGACCCGGAACATGCCCTAATTACAAAAAAATCAAATATTAACAAATTCAGTAACATAACCCAATTAATGTTAGTATATCTATTTTGAATTCAGTCAATTCCCTATTAAATCCCATTAATATAGATGGAATCTTTAAAGTACATTTGTATCCAACATTGGTAGACAATGCAAATCTCCGCTGGTCAAATAGAAGATGAAAATAAAAAGTACACTCACTCAATCACATCAATTAAATTACTTTTTTTTCCCCTAACTTTTCCGCCTTTTACTGATTTTAACATTAACATTAGTTTTCCCATCAAAATCTTGATACGTGCATTGTTTGTTTGGTAATTCTACCTTGAATATTGAGAAATCCAAAATAGCGGTAGCAAGTAATGTTGATGCTGACATGAGTTTAAACTGTGATACTTTGTATTATAGAAATCAACTTATAACTTATTTGACCAAGTAAATATAATATTCTCCCCCTAAAAAAAAAAAGCAAATATAATATTCTATGGATTGTATATAATAATGAAGATAAGTATGATTAGACTAAATATGATTATTGTCTACCTATCTTATTTTAAAATAATTTTACTACTAAAACTAATGACGGAAAGAATTAATAGTCAATGAAGAAGATAGAAGAAAAGTGGAAGAATTGAAATGGTCAATCAAACATGTGATCAATAAATGTTTCACTGTGTGCCTCACATTTCAAGCATTACTCCATTATTGAAATAATTTGATTAGTTGTGATAATCATTGTTTGAGGACATAATTATCACCTATGTTGGTATTATTATAAGTTAATTTGATTTTAAAATAAATACTTGGTATATTATTAAATTATAATTCCACCTCTCTTATTTACCTGATCCATACTATTTGCATAGGAACAAAGAAGAGAGGTCCAAAAACAGGAATGACTACTATTGGTCTAACCCAAAAGAATACCAAAAAAATAAAAATAAAATAAAATAAATAAAATTAAAATGATACACATGCAACCAAATAAGGACACCTCAAAGTGAGATTTAGGACAAAGTAAAATGAGACAATCAAAATTGGTATGATAATGATAAATGTTGAACATTTTATGCTGATGTGAAAAGAATAAATTAAATACTTGTAATTGAATTGCAATGTATTAGCATGGTTTTGCATGATAGTAGCTTGCCAACCTTTCACAATGCTTTGTAATAAATAAAAAAAGTTTTCATACAACTGCATATACAATTGTGGGCCAAAGTTTTGCCATTGTTAGTTGAAGATTTGGTTGGAAAAACAGTTGCATGAAAGGTAAATTGGTAACCTAGTTAGTTTTAAGAAAAACAAATCAATGTATTCATGCATAGTAGGTTAACATGTGAACATCATAACGTATTAGGAGATAAAAACAATTTATAGTGTTCTTAATCAAAGTGGTTAATCAATGTTTTGCATGTATAATGGTTGTTGGCGTAATTCAAATTAAGGGAAATAGTGTGTGCATGAAGCAAGAGTTTATCGTCCGGATTCATTGTTATAATTAAGGAGTACAAAGTATGCGTTTATAAACGTGTCTAAATAAAATGTGTAATCTAATATGAAACAGAGGCGGTATATATTGCACAATAATAGCAAGTGACATCTCAATACAAATTTAATATAGTTAAAATTATCAATAAGGATTTTGAAAAACCGTTGATATTTTACGAAAGGAAACATAAATCAAATTATAACTAGAATAAGTTTTGATAGATATTAATAAATTAGATAAGTTTAGATAAATGAAAATCAGGTGATTGAATTAAACACATCTTTATATGAACATAAGAAAATTAATAAAATGTAAAAAGATCGAGAACACGTAACATACAAAGTTTTGATTAATGTTACCTAATACATAGTATTACTATAGCTATAGCCTATAGTCATGTACGAAATTGACTTAATGAGATAAATAGAGTACATAATACGAGATGCGAAAGTACAGAGCATGAGTATAATACTAATACGTAGTAAAAGAGGGTTACATATATCATTATTTGTAATTATCCTTGCATGACTCTCTCATACGCAATGGAAAAGTAAAAAACCGTCTAAACTACCGAAAACATACAAATACTCAAAGGGCAATATAGTCATTTAAAGGAGTAGTAGTTTACAAAACAAGGGGAAGAGAAGAGAGATGAAACGCGTTTCAAGGGGTCGGCAAATGGGTTCGGTTTAACCACCTAACAACCACCCACTTTCCCTTTCATTTTAATTTTCCATTTTCCTTTTTCTTATTTTTGCATTTCCATAATTAAATCGTGATTAACCCCTTTAATTCGTAAAAAAGGAAACTAATCCCGTATTATACCTCCATTAAAGGCAAACGAATATAAAACTATAAATTTTCTTCTCTCTCCTCTTTTCCGGTTTCCTAAGCTTTTTCCCTTCTTCCCTCCTATTCATTCATTCATTCCCACTCTTTTTTTTCTCTCCTCTTTTCCTATCTTCTCTCCCTTTTTCTCTCTCCTCCACCGGTTAACTCCCGTTTCCCGGTTTCCGGCCATTTTTTCTCACCGGAATTTTTTTCCGGTGATCATTCTCTCTTCTCTTCGTAATCTTCTCCACTTTTTTTTTCTTCTCTATTCTTAATTTTTTTTACAAAAAAGGAAATTATAAAGTTTCGGATCTTCGTGAAATTTGCATGAATTTCTTGAGTTTTATGGTGGTTGAGTAGAATGTGGGTGACGATGAAGGCTCTGTTTTAGAGGAATGTGGAGATCGTGATCTAGGGTTTGGTGTAATTTCGCTTTTCTTCTTTATTTTTTATTTTCCTTTAAAATTCAATTTGTTTTCCGGTGGAGAAGAAGACGGAGATTAACGGCGGAAAACCGCGGAATGAGATGGTACTGTTTCTTTGAATTTTTTCTTTTAATGTAATTTTTGATTTTATTATTTTTTTTTTAAATTTTTTTTTGGGGTGCATTATCATAGAAGGTAATTTAGATCTTAATTTAATGTTTTATGAGATGATATAATCATTGATATGCTATTTAAGAAGAAATTTAGTGCAAAATTTGTTTCTATTGATGGATGTACTTTGATTATGTCATATTTTTTTGAATCGGAAAAAGGCGTAGATTGACTTTGAAGACTTAGGTTGAATTTTACTGGTATAAAAATGGTTTCTATTTTTAGTGGCTGCCCAAATTTGTTTTGCATGAAGTTTGGTCAAACCTTTTAATTCAACATAAAAAGGACCTTTTATTTTTGTTATGAAATTGACTTGTGTGGTTTTGAATTGGTGGGTTCCAATTTTGTGGAAATTCATAGATTTGTTCAATTATTAGGAAGTTTGGTTGACTCTGTTTGAATCGGTAATTGTTCCTCAACTTTTACTGTCACTTTTATGAGTTTTAGTGCTGGCATGTCACATGAAAACGGAGTGAGTTTATTACGGATGTTTAATGCTATATTCAATGCTTCGTGTGGTGGTGTTGGTGGTGGTTTTGGTTTGTACGATTTACTCGTTTTCGGGTTTGAAGGATAAGGGGGTGGGATAGAGGGATTTTACTTATTTTTTCTTGGAGGGTGGTGTGGTGGTGGTGCTTTGTGCTATTTACTCGTTGCGATTTTGAAGGAGGGTAGGCAATCAAGGCACAGGGTTGAGGGGTTCTACTTATTGGTTCTTGGAGGGTGGTGGTGGTAATGCTTTGTACAATTTGCTCGTTTGCGGTTTTGAAGGATGAAGGGGGGGGGGGGGTTGAGCTGTTGAGGGATACTACTAATTGCTTTTGGAGTTGGAATATCGTATTGATTGGAGTCTAATCATGGAATCTTGTGAGGTGGTTATTGGCACTCAGGGAATAGTTTCTCCAGTTCAATTTAAAGATTCTGTGGCTTACAGTTGTAACAATAAGTTTCTTAATAAGGATTAAGTGAGTATATCTTTAGGCTGGATTTTCATGTGTTACTTGTAGCTTTTGCTCCAATTGTGCTCGACTTTCTGTTTTTTTAGTTATTATGATCAACGGTTTGCCCCATGCTAGTGTTCTTTGATTTTCCTCAAATGCAGAAGCCTATCTCTGTGCCAGTAAAAATTTTTGGTATACATTGTAGTAATCTAGTGCATGGCCTGATAGAAGGCATGGGGCATGTTAGCGTGCTTCTGTTGCTGCCGGTGAGATTCATGATATACATCTTATTCTGGTTTTGCCCACTGTTATTTATTATAACTCTACAATCAAAGAATAGTTTTTGAACTTAGGTGTGCCACCATTTGATCCTTTTAGACTCAAGCCAACTAGTTGCTGTATGGGTAATTTCGTATTAATCTCCCACATGATAATCTGCCTTGCTGCTATTTTTTTCCAAAAAGGTCCAATCATTTATTTATTGTATGACCTAAAAGTTCGACCTCTTAGCTTTTTAAAGATAGCTCTGGATCAGTAATTGTGGACTTAATGTTTTGCATACTGTCGATGTGTCTCATCTATATGTCCACTCATGTTATCTTTACTGGTTTCCAGGTGGAAGGGCGGGTCTGTTTGTCGAAAGAGACTAAAAGTAGCTGTTTAGAGATGCTGAAGCAGAAAAGGCTTCAGCGAATCAAGTCAGAAACAGGAAACGGGGGTACCAAGGTTGCTAATATGATTGCTAGAAGTGGAGGTGATGCATTGAGATCTTCAGCATCATGTGGCACTAGAATACATGGTGGTGCAGATTTGTTTAATTGCTCCGGTGCTGCTTCAAATGGAAAGAAGTTTTTTCCAAAGCGCAAGGTGGAGAAGTTTAACATGTCCGATTTAGATTGGATTGATAAAATCCCAGAGTGTCCTGTGTATCGTCCAACAAAGGAAGAATTTGAGGATCCTTTGGTTTATCTAGAAAGAATAGCACCAGAAGCATCTAAATATGGTAACTAGCTATTTCAAATTTGTATGTTATTGGACATGTTTCTTTTCATGGGTATATCATCTCTATCACCTGATACAATTACAACTATTTGTGATACAAGCATTTCCTATGCATTCTATGATACTTATTGGCTGTAGGTGAATATTTTCAGGTATTTGCAAGATAGTTTCTCCAATAAATGCTTCTGTGCCTGCTGGGGTTGTATTGACAAAGGAGAAAGCGGGTTTTAAGTTTACTACAAGGGTACAACCACTTCGTCTTGCTGAATGGGACACTGATGACAAGGTTACCTTTTTCATGAGTGGAAGGTGATTTTCTATTTCATGACATGATATTAATCAATAAAGTGGAGGAATTTTCATGTCTGAATACAGATCAACAATTTTTTTTTTTTTTTTTTTTCCAGAAATTATGCATTTCGTGATTTTGAGAAAATGGCGAACAAGGAATATTTACGGCGATATGGTAGCACTGGATGTCTTCCCGCTTCGTACTTGGAAAAAGAATTTTGGCATGAAATAGCTTGTGGGAAGATGGAAACGGTTGAGTATGCATGTGATGTTGATGGAAGTGCCTTTTCATCCTCCCCCAGTGATGAACTTGGAAAAAGCAAATGGAATTTGAAGGTACTCCAAATTAATGTGTCTTGTGATCGTTTGTGTACTGTATTTTTCCAGTTCTCAGATGGTTAAAATGATAATTGCAATAAAATGTATGGAATAACAATTATAGCTTTTGATAACTGTGCACTCTCTTTAATGACACCAGTGTTAATAATCTGTTGAGGGAAGCAAAGAAGAAGAGAATTATTATTGCTTTAATCTGAACTTTTTTTGGTTTCATGTGTTTGGAACTTGGTTACCCTTTGAAATGCAGTCCATTCCTTAACTAGACTCTCTATATGAAGTAGGAAAGAAGTTTGTATTGCATTGATCAGCCTCCCTACTGGATCAAGAATGAATCCGTGCCATTATGATAAATCATTGCGGGTTAAAATAGTCTAGAAGTAAACATGCTTGGTAGCTTATGTTTTGCTTTAGTCGATTGTAGTGGGGCATTGATTTCTATTAAGGAAGCAATATAAGAGCAATAAAGATGTCAGATCTCTCTTTTTTTTCGCCTTTTTCTCTCTAAATTAAGCTTTTAACAGGAATAGGGTGGTCTGGTTGTTAATTGGTTTGGAAGCGACTTGTTGGCTATTGTGCAGGAGTATAAATCGTCAATTATGTTACTCTTTCCTATGAGATTTACTTGGTTTATTGTTGTCTGCTAATGTTTCTAAATTGTATCTGTTAAAGTGAAATTGCCTGTTCATTTATTTCAGAAACTCTCTCGGCTTTCCAAATCAGTTTTGCGGCTTCTAGAAGCAGCTATTCCGGTATGCAGAACTACCTATTGTAAATTATGATACCGTGTTTATGTTTTAGTTTTTGGGCCATTTTAATTAGTTGGTTGCCTTATACCATTTTACAGGGAGTGACTGATCCTATGCTTTACATAGGCATGCTTTTTAGTATGTTTGCCTGGCATGTTGAAGATCATTATCTGTACAGGTACATACACTAAATCATTCTGGAACTCTGAAAAATGTATTTTGTAAAATCAAGCTTTATAGTGGAAATTCTTATTTCATTTGCTCCTTGTTTTCTGATGGCAGTATTAACTATCAACATTGTGGGGCTCCTAAAACTTGGTATGGGATACCTGGCAGTGCGGCTTTGCAGTTTGAGAAGGTTGTGCGAGAACATGTATACAATGAAGATATTTTGTCAACTGATGGAGAAGATGGAGCATTTGATGTACTGTTGGGAAAAACAACTCTATTTCCTCCGAGCGTTCTGTTAGAGCATGATGTCCCTGTTTATAGGGCTGTGCAAAAGCCTGGGGAATTTGTAATCACATTTCCTAGGGCATATCATGCTGGGTTTAGCCATGGTACGGTTAATATCTTATTGGGTTGATGTTGCCTGCCTTTATTTTCAGTATTCCCTGGTACATGAAGTGATATACGTGTCTGTATGCAATCATGCATCTCTCATTCCCTATATTAATTTCTGAGTATATAATCATTATTTGTTTTGGTCTTTATCTCCAAATAAGCTTTAGGAATTTGAAATTTGTTTCACCTTGCATGTCTTAATCCTCTTGTTATGCCACGAAAGGTAGGATTTAGGTCTTCAAATTAGTTCATAAATAACATATTGACCACAAGAAATTTCGGAAGAAGGTTTTGCTTATTCACATAGTTGATGAATATAAGCATGAGTTATTTATGAACTTAAGCATGAGTTATTTATGAACTTAAGCATGAGTTATTTATGAACTGATTTGATAGACTTAATGAAGAAAATCCTATGTAATGCTACAAATACAGTGATATAAAGTTTTGTGGTTGAGTGTGCTTCCCATTAATTTGTTAGTTTTGATGGTCAATCAAAGATGCTTCTGGTGAAGGACACATTGTTTAATTTTGAGAAGTTTGCTTTTTTGGCAGCTATAATTTGTGTCAAGTACATTGATCTTGATGTTTCTGCCGACTAGCAAATATCCTCAGTGAATCGCATATATCCCATTTTGTCTGTTTATTTGTACATACATGTGGAACATCTTGATCATCATAATCAATGTTAAGATGTGTATCTGCAGGTTTTAATTGTGGTGAAGCCGTAAACTTTGCAATTGGAGACTGGTTTCCTTTAGGAGCGGTGGCAAGTCGACGTTATGCGTTTCTCAATAGGGTTCCTCTATTACCCTATGAAGAGCTTCTCTGCAAGGAAGCAATGATTTTGTATACTAGTCCTAATCCTGAAGATCTCAATTGTGCAGCTTACCATTTGAGCTCTCAAATTTCCATCAAGGCTTCATTTGTACAACTTATGAGATTCCAGCATCGTGCTCGATGGTGTCTAATAAGATCAAAACTTTGCTCAGCTGTTTCTATGGATGCTTATGCCACAGTTTTATGCTGTCAGTGCAAACGTGACTGTTATGCCGCTTTTGTTGGTTGCAGCTGTTTGTCACATTTTGCGTGTCTTCGCCATGGTATGTATAGGGCTTTAAGTTATTTAATGGCCATTAGTTTTGTCACCTTTATAATTGGATGTTATCATAATTTAATGTAGATATGAGTTCGTTCGTTTTCCCTTGCGGTGGTGGTTGTACACTACTTATAAGGAAAGATCTTCCTGAACTGGAAAATGCAGCCAAGAAGTTTGAGCAGGATGAGGGTTTACTGGAAGAGCTTCAACAGGCTTCGGGAAATGATGATTTGCTTTTGCTGTCAACCATGTTTCCTGCTGAAAAGGATGGATATTTCCCATTCTGTGATATTACTAATGAGGTGCATCCAAATGATGATTCCGTAAATGATTCATCACAAATAGATTTTAACTTTGAAGGCGGTCCAATTTCAAATAGTAAAGAAGTTGTTGCCAACTCGTCAGAAACTCCGCTTTCTTGTGCTGCGTCTACCCTCTGCTCTTTCCGGGATAATGATTTTACTCACTCTAACAATGTAAGATTATCTACTTGTCGAGATAGCTGCCCTTTTTTCTGTAAAATATGTAATACTTTCTTTTGACACTGTAGTATAATAATTTTGTGCACTTTGCTTGCAGGTACAGGACTGTATAGATTCAAATTTAATTGATTGCATTGACGATACATCTCACCATTCATGTCAGACTTCTTTATCGAATTTGTCAAACAATGCTGATCACTGCAGTGATGATTCTGATTCAGAGATATTCAGGGTTAAACGGAGATCTACTTTGAAGGCCGGGAGGAAGAGTGTTATTGGCGAGGGCAATTCGGATTATGCAAAACATCAGGTATTACTGATGTTTCCAGTTTGTCTTTGTATTCGAGTATAATTGCTTAATTAGTATTCCTCTGACATCCTATCACAACATTTATATACGCTATATGGGAAGTTCTTAGATCTGGGTAGACTTTATGGCCATGTGGTTTCATTAACTACCCTGCCAATGTTTGTGAACTTAATTTACAGACTTGATTGAGGTGGTTGTAGACTGATGTAACTCATTGATAGTTTGCCATGGTCCACCCTTTTTTGTACATCACTTGGGCTTATGGAACTCTAATTTAACCACGCACAAGCTACTTTTCTTTTTTACTCTGTTTAAATATTGGATCTTGCAAATAGGTGATTGGGATCAATAAAGGGGTTAGGCGATTTCGTTTTGGGATATGTATTTCCGTTGCATATATATTTTTGGATAATTTATTGGGAAAATCTGTTTGTTTTTGACATAGTTGTATGCTTATACGCGATGGATTAGTTTGTATGCTTGTTATCTGGCTTTTACATGTTGAACTATGTTATCGACTGTTCTGGGAAAGCAAATATGACATTGTTGTATCATGTATACTTTCAGGGGCTTAAAAGGTTGAAGAAGTTTCAGCCGGAAGGAAGAGTTGAGGAGATAGATCCCGGTAATTACTGTGAGTTTAATAGGAAAAGTGATATTCACTCAAAGGATGGCAAGGTCATTGTTATGAGGGATGGTCCTCATAAAGGATCTATAGTTCCCATTTCTATCAAAGTAAAAAGGACGCCTGGTGATGGACCAAGTATCAGACACAGAGATCATCCCTCGAGTGGCAGATTCCAACAGAACATTGGAAAGATAACAAGAGAACCGCATCCCTTAGATATAGGTCCAAAGCGTCTTAAAGTGAAAGGCCCTTCATTTCTTGGGTCAGAGAGCAGGTTAGATTGAGTAATTATTAAACATAAAAAAAGACAACAATTTAGCTGGTCCACTCTCCGGGCAACCACCAGGAGGGGTCTGACTTTGCTAACTCTGATTTTTCTTTTAACGCGGGGGTCCTAACTACATTGAAAAGTACTACAGAAAATTGATTTTTGGAAGCAGCAGAGGAATTTAACCATGGCTAGAAGATTTGAAATTCTTTTGTGCAGGCCTTAAATTGGGGCGTGTCGCACCAGTTATTCTTGGGGGTTCTTAAGCTGGAGTGTTTTTCTGTCTTTGGCGGGAGAACCTTTCTTCATCTGGGGGAACATAGAAAGTGGTGTACTGTACATCTTTTTTATTTTTTCCAACCTTTTTTAACCAATTCTTGTGAAGACAATGGGCTATTTCCAGAATCTTCATGTTTTTAGGGTTTTTCTTTTTTTTCTTCGTTAACATTAGTCTGCTGCTTCCCTTAAGGTAGGGTTCTTTAAATTCTTTTTGTAGTTACAGCTGATTAAACGTTGTAATCTTCTGACTACATTAATAAAATTCTATAGAAAAGCTCTCCTTTTCCTGTTATTTTTTTGCAGTTTCTTTTCCTCTTTGATACTCGTATATAGAGAAATGGATGTGTTCTATGCAGTTTTTGGATATACTTCGGATGATATTACTCAATGGCATTGTACTGCTTTTGCAATAGGAATTTTTTAACACAGGTCTCTATGTTGAAATATTTTATACACACCTGGATGTACCGTGCACCCCCAACTACTATAAAGTTTGTTTTTGCTCTTCATTTGATAATTAAATGAAAAACAACCATCAGAAGCTCATGGGTGTACAGTACATCTAGGTGTATATAACAGTCTCTCTCTTTATGCTTATACTCATTCTTATTTATTATAACTAATGCATGAAAATTGGTAACCAAACTTTGACATGAAATCAGAAACTTGTTGATTGAATTTTTGTATGGTATTGAAATAATTTGGACCAAACTGAACCTGAAGTTAGATGAATTGAATGAGTATGTGACCATTCAGGAATCTAATTTAAGTGATTCATTTGCTTGACAGGAAATGGGCTTGGGCACTTGTAATACAATAATTTGGGCTGTATTGTGATTCATTCAAGTGATTCAGGAATCTAATTTAAGTGATTCATTTGCTTGATTCTTGGGTCTATGTACTTATTTTTTCTGGCTCAATTTCTATGTTTACTTGTTTGCTGTATTGTGCTTTTTCAAAGGAGTATTACGCTATCATTTTGAACGATACTTTTAAGTAGGATAATCTGAAAGTTAAGCAGTGATTGCTTCAATTTTTTGTGACTCGCAAGCATATTAGAGGTCTGCCAAAGTAATTAGATCATATGGTCGATAATTGAAAAAAGAATTAAAAAATTAAATAGTAACATCATATCAACTAATTTTACCAAGTTTTTTTTTTTTTTTTTTTTTTATTTATTTATTTATATTTTTTTTTTTATGCAAAACAAAAAAACAATATGTTACTCCGTACAACTAATTGCATGTAGAGGCTTTCCTAAAAAAAAAAAAAAAAAAAATTGCATGTAGAGGCTGTACCTTTTCTTATTCTAAAATTCGATGGAGGTGGTTTATAGCCAAACCAAATATCAAACTTTATGATAAGCTGTTCATTTTTAGGGCTATAATTTGATAGACTATCTACGATTCTACGAACATGTTAATAGTGTATAAGGCAATTGACTGGTCCATAATAGCCAATGAAAGGAGAACAAATTTAGAAAGAATAAATATAAACTTTATAATAAGTTGTTCATTCTTGTAGGTTTTATGCTTAAGATCAATAACATGTTGAAATGGTGGGTCTCAAAATCTTTGACGAATGAGAATGAGATATAATTTTATGGTATTGAAGTGATATATTATATGCTTTCCAACCATATGATACCCTTTGCAAACCTTGACACAAGCACCACATTCTAATTTCATTCGATTATCTTATGTCTACCCATTAATTTTATCGTATCATATTATTTTCATGCTTATTTTTTTTGTTTGTTTAACTGTGGAGTACTTAATTATATGTCGTTGTGGGTCCAAAGTGCGCTCCAAATGTCCTTTTAACCTTTCTTTGGAATAAAACAGGAGAAATTGAATGAAAATAGAGGAGCAAAGTAAGGAATTATTTAAAGTGAACAAAAAAGTTCCACAAAAATAAAGATAAACTTGTTGATGGTTTCCAATCAATAATATGTTTATTACACAGAAAATCTGTTCCTTCTTTAAGTCTTTTTCTTGCTTTTAGATAGTTGATGAAGCTACTTTTGACGTTTTTTCTTGCCATTCAGTCATTTGCTAAGATTCATTATGTCTCTTCTTTTATGTTTTTCTGGCATATATTTAGTGAGCATATTAGATAAATCTATACTTGTTACTAGGACTATAATTGGAAAAAAGAGATCACTTTAATGAGATATTTTAAGTAGTTTGGCCTAAGAACTTGCCTAAGGTAGGTTTAGGTGGATAAATAACATCACTTGGATTTGAATGTCGAGTTAACAATAATTCATTTTGACTTTGTTGGCACATACATATACGTAGTATAAACACAATGGTTCATGCAGCCGACCCATTAATTTTATCGTATCATATTATTTTCATGCTTATTTTTTTTGTTTGTTTAACTGTGGAGTACTTAATTATATGCCGTTGTGGGTCCAAAGTGCGCTCCAAATGTCCTTTTAACCTTTCTTTGGAATAAAACAGGAGAAATTGAATGAAAATAGAGGAGCAAAGTAAGGAATTATTTAAAGTGAACAAAAAAGTTCCACAAAAATAAAGATAAACTTGTTGATGGTTTCCAATCAATAATATGTTTATTACACAGAAAATCTGTTCCTTCTTTAAGTCTTTTTCTTGCTTTTAGATAGTTGATGAAGCTACTTTTGACGTTTTTTCTTGCCATTCAGTCATTTGCTAAGATTCATTATGTCTCTTCTTTTATGTTTTTCTGGCATATATTTAGTGAGCATATTAGATAAATCTATACTTGTTACTAGGACTATAATTGGAAAAAAGAGATCACTTTAATGAGATATCTTAAGTAGTTTGGCCTAAGAACTTGCCTAAGGTAGGTTTAGGTGGATAAATAACATCACTTGGATTTGAATGTCGAGTTAACAATAATTCATTTTGACTTTGTTGGCACATACATATACGTAGTATAAACACAATGGTTCATGCAGCCGACTCCATCTATTTGGCAATAGGCTATGGCAAAGACAGAGAAGAACAAGAGTTTGTAGTAAAAAATGTTTGAACTTTTGACATATGTGTTTTGTCTTTAAACATTGGTAAAAAAAATAAAAAATGTAATTGAAAGTGTATAAATACATAAATTACACTAATTTGTCAATGTGTGAAGTTAAGTAGATGGTCAAACAAACTTTGACACATTAATTCCAAAATTAATATGTGACTATTATTTCCGAACATAGCTCCAGATTACACAATCAAAATCTTTTAAATTTTAAGTACTAGCTATAGATGCTATAGAAGATTTCTTAGAGCATGTTCTTTATACATTATTCTAGAAAACTAAATTGAATCCAAATGTCCAAAACTGATAGAACTATTATTAAGGTTAGGCAGCCACATGATTAATTAAAGAATTAACAAAGTGGATCAACAAGTAATGGAATACCCTTTTTCTTAGATACAGATCTAATTTTCCTGTCGTGTTCAAAGATTTGGACCTTATTCCTATATAGAACAGGCCAGCCACAATCTGTACAACAGTAGTTTACTTAAGTTCTAATAATTGTATTAGCAATTTATAATACTATATTTTCTATATTAATACTTGTACTCTATGAGCATTATGTAGCTTGAATTACAAAATCAGAATGGTTTTTTTATTTTACGGCGAATTTATTGATTTTTTGAAAGAGTTAAGTCTGTACCATTCAAGACAAGCTAAGCTAAATCAAACATATTGTATAACGCGACTATAAAATAAAATGTTATCAGTCTGGACTCTTGAGTCACTCTCTAGGCATACAGGATGTTTTGATCATAAAGGTTGATAAGCATATGTATTTTTTTTTTTTTTTTTCCAAAAATACTAAAAATTAAATTCTAATTCAAAACTTGGAGCTGAATTCATGTTTTACTTTTAATTTTTCGGAAAAAGTGATTTTACACCCTAGGGCAGATATTCTGTATTCCTCTTCTTTATTTTTTTTTTATTAGCCCTCGTATTCTTTTGTGTATTTCCTTAATGGGGGTTGGTTCTGACAAATGAAATTCCAAAGGTTAGATTTAGTTAGGTATGCAATACTTAGAAACCATGTCTTTTTGAGGATGCTTAGACAAGACTTGTAATGACTTATAGTCTTCCACTTGCTAGGCCAGATGGCTGATGCTTATTTAAGGTAGCATCTTCGATTTTTGATGTTGAATTTGCATTGTGATCATGTATATGAACCCGTGGTCTGTGGATATATCTCTTATCGATAACTTATTTATTCATGGTAATGCAATTTCATCCCCTCCGTTACATTACATACTCATTAACGTTGATCTCTAGATACATACATAGATTAAAGATGATAACTCGATATGAAATTGAATCACTTATGAAGTGACACGTGGCCGTGCATGTTGAACAAAATATAGAGGCCCAAGATAAGAGCCCAAATAATTTAATGGACTTATGCTAATGTTGGATGGATCATGAGAATCATGCATGCTGACCCATAAACATCATGAATCATGGGCATACTTTAAAGATTGTGACATAACAAATGGTTTTATAATTGTATTATCTTTATTATTATCTTTTATGATATAAAAAAAGATGTACTACTCGAATTACGTTACTAGTAGTTGTGTTTAATAATTTAATTAAAAAAAATACAAAAATAGTATATGTGGCACGTTACTTTATCCTTTGGTTAGAGGGATGATTGGTCACTATGCTAAGGTAATCAATCAATTTCATTTTCATTGCATTCCACGCAAAATAATCAACAAAGTCACGTGACAAAACGCTTGCTTCAATTCTCCTTTTCTCTCTCTTCTAACAATAGGAGTACATAACATAACAATATAACATACTCTCATACAAAATGTTCAAAAAGTCAATATTCTCTCAAAAACAATATTCCAGGAGCCCCATTATATCATTGGAGCAATTTTTGGAACAAATTTTTAAGGTGCCCCAATGTCGGGGAAAAGTGTTTGCTTAGAATTTACACTGCTTCTTTTAATTTTAAGACCCATTTAGCCTATTTTTTATAATTGTTTTAAATATTTTTTTTTTATATAATTTAGGAAGAAATTTTTTTATATATACTACTTAGTACTTACCGTCTGTTTAATAGCTGGTTATTCATAGATTTTAATGTGAAAAAGTTACATGTAATTTGACAACAACAAGAAGAAAAAAAAAAAAAAAAAGTCATAATATCCATGGAACTAACTACAGTCTCATCTTTAAACTTGTGATTTTCCTTCACATGTGTATAATCTCACTAGTAATGGATTATAATAAAAATTTATGAAAAAAAAGAGATAAATTATATGGTAAATGAATTGACATTACCATAAGGCTAAACATTATGCGCGAATTTATATATATATATATGGAAATCCAGTCTCATTACCAACATTAGTTATTCCTTTCCAAGCAGGTTGTTAACTTTCTTTTATACCCGAAATTCTTATATTGTGTTCGCATCTGGCATTTTCCTTATCTCAATTAATTTGGGCCTCTTCCTCATAACTCCTCTTATTAGGTCAAGTTGCAATCGTTGTTTAAAATGAACAAGATGCCCAATGTCTTGTCTAAATCATTTATTTATTAACAAGGATTAGGGATAATTTTTGGTTAAAAGCGACCTCACAATTTTTTTTTTTGTACTTAGACACCTCACAAGTTTGAAAAATGCATTAAATTTCAAAGAATTAAAAAGAGTAGGACCAATTACCATCCTTATCAATAATCATTAATTCATTATTAGTTATAGTTTTACAAGAATTATGTAATTTTTGGTATTACTCGTTCATTACTTAGTACAACTACTAATTTACAAAGTTGTTCAACATATATAGAGTGGATTTGATTGATTACCAAAAATGTACAATAACAATTTATGAGAAAATTTATCCTAAAATTATTAGGACATATGTTAGAAGAAGTAAACCATTATTTGATTTTATTTATTTATTTATTTATTTATTTATTTATTTTGGTGTAAGGTAGACATGCATTATTCTTTCTTACACAACAGTAGTATTCTGTACTTGAAAAAAAGTTGCACTTTGATTTACGTGTTCATCAAAGCTATATATATATAACCTTAACTATGCATTAACTTTGGTACAATATAATTATCAAAACATACGTAATCACACAATATTAAGTTGTTAGATTTTTATTGGCACAATTTTATCTCAACTTGCATTTTTAAGATACGAGCCAGATTTTTATTCACACAATTTTATTATATTATATCTACGATCAAGTGTGTGCTATGCAATAAAAGTCAATATGTAACAATTTTTAAGATGAGGAGACTACATTCTTACCAAAGAAAAAAAATAATTATTCAATATAATTACTTGCTATGTTGTAACATATATATATAATCCACTTGGCATGCATTGCATGGTACAAAGTGACAAACTAAGAGATCCACATAATACTCTTTTCCATTATAGGTAAGTGGGACATCCCAAAATAATACTCCTTATTAAGGAAGATAACTTTGAAATGTATGGAGTAGCATATTTTCCACATTGTGCTAGAATTTATATGTTCCTTATGATAATGTGTTTAGGTTATCTTCTTATAAATTATGGCATTGAGATAAGGGCAAGCTTAGATCTAACTTTTTAGTAATGCAAAATTTTGACAAAAATATACAAAGATAAATAAATTTTAAAATGATAGTAAAAATAAGCACCAGAATTGTAGGTGGTTTGATCAAAATGACCTACTTCATGAGGATGATGATATACGTAGTATAATGTATCAAAAATGCTAGCTTTTATGGAGGGTTATTATAAGTGCATGACTAACAATAACAGTACAATGAAGTTCTCCTAGCTAACTTGTGTATGTATAATTGTATATGAAATCCTCCAAAAGGGATTATTTTAGAGGTAGAGTATAAGACATTCTTAGAGAATTATTTAGGGTTTGTTGTGGTATGTAACCCATCTTGGGGGTATCCAAATTTGACCATTGTTTGTCTCATTGCCTGAGCTCTTGAAATGTGCGCACACAAGGAAGTTGGACACCTCATTTTTTTTAATTTGTTTATCAAACAAAATATATACTACGTATATGGTATTTTAAATAAATTGGGATGACTTCAATTACTTTTTTTCTTATATATAAAAAGGGTAAAAATCATAAGTTAAACCAAATACATGATTTTCCAATTCATTGTACTCCCATATGGAAACAAAAACAATTTGAAATGACAAGATAAAGGTATCTTCGTTCACCTTTGACAAAACTATTACATAAAGGTGGGAAAACTGATCCATCACAGAAAGTTGGCTCAAAAACCGTTTATAAATTTAATTGGTTTTTTTTTTTTTAATACAACTCTATATAGAACATAATATCTATATAGAGTTGTGATTAAAAATTTGATCTGGCAAAATGGACCTGGCTTGAATTTGAAATTAACTATCCTAAAATTCGATTGACCGATCAAGGTTTATACATAGACTCGAATGTATGTAATTCATGAGTATATAGAGCATTGGTCGTGCAACCACACCAATTCTAGATGATGTAAGAGCATCATTTAGCAATTAAGACGCAGAATTCAAGATTGAAAGAAAAGATATATGGGAGGGGACAACCCAAAAAAAAGAAGAAGAATAAAGAAAGATTAGTACAAATGAAGACAAATAAGGTTGGATTAACATTGTTGAAAGTTCCAAGCCTAATGAATTTCAGGTCCACCACCTCTATGATAAGAATTAGAAGCTAATAATATATAATTAACCCAATATTAAGGTATATACTAATTAATAAGATTCCTTTTTACAAAGCTCGAAATATTATTTGCTTAGGTTTTACTAATAATGTATATATTATGCTTGTTCCAAGGGGAAAAAAAAAAAACTGACATTCAAGTATATAAGTATATTGTACTAGTAATGTAGTTGCATGGGTATGATCTTCTTCTTTGTACCGACAAAATTTGGATACTTCCAACCTAGAGATCACCTTAATTATATCATTATAAACTTAATTAATTAATTATGTTATAAAATAATTAATATTATTCCTCAAAACATGTAAACATTTGAAGCAAAATTCTCATTACCGAGGAATGGTTGACATTCATATTGTGACACTCTTCATAATTATATACTTTATACTATAATTAAAATTATACTATAAGTACAAAAGTATAATATAGTATATAATGCCTAGCAATTCATAATGATGTGATCGAGTTTTATGCTGCCAGAGAACAGAAATTGTCAGTATCTTCTATTTCTGCTCCGTGTTGATCGCTGCAAACAATCCCTTGTTTTCTTGTGCTTTAATTTATATCGACCTAGTAGTGCTCTACTTAACTAGTGTTGAGTATACAACAAACTTTTTAGCAACTAATTATTTTATTAATTACTTATTTAATTCAAACATGCACGTAAACACAAGCTAAATGCTCGTCTTTCTGTCGGTATCCTATATATTATGATAAAGGATTAATCTAATTTAAGTTATAAATATGCATTGTTGTGTTGATATTGATTTTCTTATACTAGTAGTTTTTTTTTTTATGCATGTAATCTAGAAGAATAAAGGTGAGGTGTAGTACAATTGGTATCACTTTCATGTTATAGTCATTTGATCAAGATATCGACTTGTGAGTCATCATTTCATTCCTTACTCTCTTTTCTGCCTAAATTATTCTTCGAAGGCAGAAAAGGTTTATAAGATTTTCACATTATTCAAAGCGGAGCATTATACAATAGCCTGACCATGAGGAGTAAATGTTACACTCAGCCAAATCAAAATGTGTTACGATCCCTCAGTTCTCTTCGTATATGTTATCACGAGAGAGGGACCTATTATTAGATCCCATTCATACTTGCATATAATTATTTGTATCAATTCTCCTTTATTTTACTTTCAAACATGCTTTTATAAAAGTTTCCTCCACTAAAGGTCTTACTACATCCAACTTACATATTGATGATAATAGAGTACTTATTTGTTATTAGTTGGTAAAGTCTCTACATAATTTATGTCCATTTAGTTTATAAATCATGACAATTGACCAATTGTACCTTTTATTCTCTAAAAAAGGTTGTTCAGCAAGAAATTAAACTTCCGTCAAATTCTTCAATCTCAAGCGCTTAGATTATTAAAGAACAAAAGATTTATAGAGATTTGGGTCATTCTTTGTTGACTTTACAAGTCAACATAAAGGACATGTTGCTTATAAAAACACATTTATTATATTAATTTGGGGGTTTAAATGGGCGGCATAGTTGGATTGCCATGCATTATGCATGTGAGTTGATGTGGAAATAATGTGGAATAGACTTGTTAGTATTGCTTACATGACAAGGTCTCACAATTTTTTTTTAAATACTCCCTTCTTTTCACAATATTTTGAATGTGACACTATTTAGTATTAATACGTGTACTATATTTGATTACATTTTATTAAAAAAAAAAAAGAAAAAAAATCAAATATGAATAATTAGACTTAATGCACTTTTTTAAATACATTATCTTTCATAATATACTCCGTAATTATTATTATTATTATTATTATTATTATTATTATTATTATTATTATTATTATTATTATGTAGCATATATTTAAGATTAAATTTGAATATTGACATATGTATCAATCAAATCACTACGAGAATTTAAGAACGTAAGAAGTGATGATGTAATTTTTTATTTTTTATTTTATTTTTTAATTGTTTGTTTTACAGAAATTAAACACACACAACTTTCTGTCATAAAGTCTCTTTGAAGCAAAAACTTTATTGTCATCTGACTTTGAACTTCGAAATTCCGTGGTATGTCACCTTTTGTCATGCATCCTAATAAATAAGCCATTACCTATTTATACTATACACTATATGATGGAGTAATAGCTACTCTAAGTGAAAGAACTTTTCCCCCCCTTCAAAAAAAAAAAAAAAGTGAAAGAACTTTCTTTCTTAAATTCTTAAATATAATGTTTCATGAGATGTATGTTTAGTACATAGCAATCCTAGCTTTTCCTAAATAAAATGTTAAGATTTAGATTCTTAGGATTTTGGTATAAGGCCATTAATGAATTAGTGAGCACATAAGTTTTATTTACATTCTTGAACTAGCTTATTGATATTTCGAGCTCCTTTTTGTATGAGGGGTATGGTGGTAAGTATAGATTTCATGGTGAAAGTCAAAAGTTTGCTTCATTTTGATATAGCATGGGACATATAAAAGTTTAAAAGTTATTAGGTGATTCGCAATTTCAAAATCGCCCTTAAATAAAGATATATAATAGTAATTACTAAGAGTAAGGGTCTGTTTTCTTCAATTTACTTTCAGTTCAGTTCATTTCCTAATTTCCTTTTCTCATAAAATATTCAGTTTAGTTCAGCTCTGTTCAGTAAATCAGAACAGGCCCTAAAGTCCATTATAATCTCTTCGTTCCTTAACAATGATCACCCCATCTATTATTTAATGATATCCTTTTGAATTCGCCCAATACCTTTGTTAGTATGTACTGTTTTCCTCATAAAGATTATACCCTTGGTCCCTTAACTGTTTTCCTCATCTGGACTTTAACCAAGCCCTAATAAAATTAAATTAAGCGGATATGATGATATAACTCGTTTGGAACGGAGGGGTAAATGTACTATTTATATATATCCTTTGAATTAGGGTAGATTGCAATAACAAGACCCAACACAAATTACATCCCTAGCTAAAAAGGTACATACGATCAACCTTAGCTGGAATGAGCTGATGATGAGTTAGGCTAATTGTCTAGCCTAAAAGCAAGTAGGTTTTTCTTTAAAGGTACAAACTTCTGTGGGTTCTTTCTGTTTATGTTTAGACTTAAGGTTGTAATGTCATATCAAATAAGTATATATACGAATACGACCCACTTAATAACTTTGTGTAATGTTGAGTTTGTCAAGCATGACATGTACTGTATACACCACATGACATGTACTGTCCAAGAACAAGTAAAGGAACATAATTCACACTCAATTTATTATCATTCTCCAACTTGTTCAGCCCGTGAATTTGTTACATGTTTGTATTGGGCAAAGTTTTCACCAATTTGAGTATACAACAAATGTTTGGTAGAAATTCCGTTATGAATAAGGTTGGAGGGTCTGAACGTAGATTATTTACGATGTGCGTTAAATGTTAGAAACAAGCAAGTTCACGATACAGGCACAATCATGCGGCCTACAGACTAATTATGTGTTAACAACGAGGATATTGATTATTGAATTGGGTTATATGGGTATTACATATTACAACGATATTGTATATAGAGTATTTTTTTTTGGTATGGTTCACATACACTATTCTAAAAAGCCTACTCCGTACTAAATAGTGTTATTATACCTAAATAGTTGTGGGTTGTAATTTATTACTGTAGATACTTTTACTAAGCTATGACCTAAAATTTTTGGCTTGAATTGGCATTATAGAAGAAAATTAAAGGAACCAATAAATGCTAGATAGGATTTTATTTTCACAATTAATCAAGTGACAAAAAACACACCCTTCACATACAAGTGATACAAGTATACAACTAGCACATTAAAGGAGTATTAATCAATAGAAAGGTAGTATATGATGAATGGTCTATTATTAATTATTATCTTTATACAATTTTTGAAAATATATAATGCAAGGACTACTTAGAGTACTTACTACATAGTATAAAAGTGTATCCTATAGGTTTGAATCCTACTGATTTTTACAAGTTTTTTACGCCTTTATTTTTTCTATCTTTTCGACTTAAATAATTTGACTTACAAAGATTATTGGAAGTAAATATTCATAAATTGTAAGGTCTTATATGGACATTCACCTTAATTACCTTAAAAAAAATAGGTAAAGATGTGACAAATTAAAATCACCCAAAAAAAGGGAATGCATGCAAGTGCAACTATATTAATGATAATTGACAAATTATTTATGAGAGAATAACTTGAATTGTATTGATGATCTTGGCTATTATTTATAGCCTACAAAAGATAACTTACACAATATAAACTCTATCATATAAGCTTCCATAAATCTATCTTAGAATATCACTAAGATATATTATTATCCTAAATATAATATTATGAAATCTATATGGAAAATATATCAGAATAATATATTTTCCTATATTCCTAACACCCTCCCGCAATCGTAACGGCAGTAACACGAACGTTACGATTGGAAAGTCGCACTTTGTTGAAGTCGATTGAGTTGCACTACTATGTTGATGTCGCCTTCAATTTTTTTTATTTAAAAAAAAAAACGAACTTTTGCTACCACGGCCCTTTGCTGGTGTCCATGGTCTTCTTTCACGGCCCATTGCTGGTGTCCGTGGTCTTTTGTCACGGCCCTTTGCTGGTGTCCGTGGTCTTATTTGCCACGGCCCTTTGCTGGTGTCCGTAATCTTCTTTGCCACGGCCCTTTGCTGGTGTCCGTGATCTTCTTTGCCAGGCCCTTCGCTGGTGTCCGTGGTCTTTTGCATTTTTTTTTAAATAATAAATAATACGCCAAACGTGGCTTTTCTTCATCTCCATGGAGATGCAATAATGGAGGAAGCACACTCAAACGCTACAACCTAACCAAATCACATATGATCATTCATATTGATCACATACACCAATAATAACCCACGTATCACATGGTTATTCCAAAAAAAAAAGGATTAAATAAAAAAATAGAAATTTCAAAGAGCAATACTATTGCATAGAGGAAGCAAATTTATGAATCCCACCGGTGGGTTTAATATTCTAACCCACCGGCAGGGGGAGTATTTGTGTGAACGGTCCCAAGATTTAACCTGCTCTTGATACCATGACAAATTATTTATGAGAGAATAGCTTGAATTGTATTGATGATCTTGGCTATTATTTATAGCCTACAAAAGATAACCTACACAATATAAACTCTATCATATAAGCTTCCATAAATCTATCTTAGAATATCACTAAGATATATTATTATCCTAAATATAATATTATGAAATCTATATGGAAAATATACCAGAATAATATATTTTCCTATATTCCTAACAATAATGGTTGATTGTCGTTATAACTTTTCCACCTATTTCCGGAATCCAGATTACCTGATTAAAACTGATCAAGTTGTATTTGACCCAAATACCCGAATAGTAAACATGGGTTTTAGAAAAGAAAGGAAAAAAAGAAAATTATAAAAGTGGGTTAGTTGGGTATTTGACTGTCTGTTAATTGAAAGTAGGGAAATGAGGGCCCCTTGTAGATTTTATCCAAAAAGGTGCATCATTGTTTCAGGGATTGAAAACTTATGATGTAAATAAATAATTATAATAATTTAAAATATTTTTAACTTTTACACTATTTACATATTTTGACTAGTTTTTATACTACGTAATTAAGTACTCCATACAAAGTACGGAGTACTATACAATAGGATAAACTGTAATATATCATGCAGGATACTGTTTAAATCATGTTAAAGTAAATTTATTAATTAATATTCATTTTTTTTAATAATTATAATGTTGCTAATTAGATATAATAATCGTTAAATTATATTTACAAATGTTAGGAAAGAAAGATGTCAAATACAAGTAATAAAACAAAGGTTATAATTAAGAAAAAGAAAAGGAAAGGAAAATGATTAAACTTGGGTACCAAATTGAAAAGAAAAGTAAACGAAAAATGGACCAAAGGTTACGACAATCGATGCCTAGCTATCAACATGGTTAAAGGCATTAAAAGCTTCCTTATCATCTTTCAACTATATATTACCCTCCTATAGTATGTGCCTAAAGTTAATTACTTTTGATTTTTAATTTTCATCTTTTATAATAGTCCTTTTTATTCTTATTTCCTTTTTGTTTTTCCAAGATGGTTAAATTGTCAAGGGGAAAAAAATACATAGAATTGCACGAGCATTTAGGCCTTTTTTCTTCTCTTTTCTTTTGTTTTTAACCCACAATAAGCATAAATTTACCTTTATTTTAAGCTTTTTTACTAGTTAAAATTATGCCTTTCTTTAACTACAAATCTTTGTGGCTTTCATGTATCTTTTAAGAGTAGTATCAAACGTGCATGAGGCAGACCATTTTTCTTCTTTATCTGTGATTTTGGAAGTAATACCTTTTACTTTTGGCCTCTTAGCTTACGTTGTAAGGTGTTTAAAACCCTCCCTCTCCTTCAACAAGTATAATAAATTCTCTTGAAATTAAAGATAAGATAAATTTATATACTAGTAGTAAGAAGTGGAGCCTTGGAAAATTTGCCAAGGCTTTGAATTCAGGTTTTATGTTTCATTTAGGTCATCTTTATAAATTATACTCCGTATCTTTTGCTTCTATAATACTTTTCATCGGATTATCTTGCTAGAGAATAGGTTAATTAAATATAGTTAAAGTATTTTAATTTGACTATCAAAATTAAATATGACCTATATGTATATAATCAAAGGAGTACTTGTACTATCAAGCAATATGACAATATAACAATGCACCATATAATACATGTAAAGGCACTATCTCATCAACCATTAAAAATAGAGATATTTAAGTGTATTATATTCATACAAAAAATAATAATTAAAAATGTAATAAAAACAAAGTCGTTATTATAACATATAAACTTGAAGAATTTATGATTCTTCTATAGGATATTTTGGATACCTAAATAAGCTCGAAATTTAAGAATTATGGCTATTTTAATCCATATTAAACATATTGCCGCTAACTTCAAAGCCATGAACCACCCACTCCTTTTGCTAGACAAAAGTATTAATGTATTTGAAATAAACACAATAGGTCCTAATGTGACCCATACATTATTAAGAAGAGAATTTTATTTGGTATTACTTATTTACTTGTAAAGACTCATCAACAACCTAACACTGGTACTTCAATTAATGATCTAATAACAATTATTTTAAAACGCTTTTTTGTTATTTTTATATATAATTATGTCATACATAAAATAAAAATTAAGATAATAAGTCAATTCTAGTACATGTACATCTTTCAAAGACAAAGACTTAGACTCACTTACAACTTCAAAAGATACAACATAGGTTTAAATCCGCCTCTAAAATAAGCAAGACGTCCTAAAAAAGTCGGACTTTTGACATACCCTAACTTTTACTTTGTATATTTGTATGTTTTGGTTGAAGGAGGAATTTATAAACCTTAATGAATTTGTTACCGCCTTTTAATCTTAGTTCAAAATACATGTTCATAAAATTTAAACAAAAAAGCATTACATAGAAATATGTATACATTTCATTGTAGCTTACAAGTAAACATTGCGGACCATTGGATGACGCGACATTCATTTAATCATGTCTCATATATTATTCTACGTACATTTATACCATAAAATTGACAATTCATAGTAAATTCGATAAAATCTTCAAATAAAATTCTTTTATGTGTACATATTCTAACGTACGTGGTGCAATTATCAATAATGCCCTAGAATATTTTCGTATATAATATGATCAACTGAAGGACAATTGTCAAAGTCCAAAAGATTCAAAATTATAGGGAATATAAACAGAAATTTCTTAAACATATGTAGCATTTAATTAACTACCGTTATTCATTGAGGAATAATATTAATAAATTATTTTCTGTTTTGTTTGTTTCTTGAGATCTTCAAGTTTTCAACACTTGCCACTTACTCGTATTAGTGTATCTAGCTAGCTTTGCATACCCAACATTTTTTTTTTTAAAAATTTTATCTAAGATTGACCTAGGTATTTACATTACCTGGAATTTTCCATTTAATTAGCTGACGTTATTATTATATTATATGGTTTATTTATTTCAATGTAAATTTAAAATTACTAGTAGTATGAGTTGAAAATCATTTCTTAGCTGTTCCAATCTTCTTTGTCCCACAAAATAAGGGAAATGAAAATTATAAAGACAATTATTATTTTACATTCCACAGCATGTCGGTCCATGGATAACTCCTTAAAAGAGAAAAATTCTTGGAGTGCTTTAAAATTTTGCAATTTACCTAATACTAAAAGGAGAATTTTTGACTTATTAGTGATTTGTCTGCTTCCTAGTGCTGATTTTTACCATAGTAAATCTTTGAATCTAATTAAACATTAATGAATTTCAATTAAAAACTCATCCCGATATATATATATATATATATATATATATATATATATATATATATATATATATATATATATATATATATATATATATATATATATATATATATATATATATATATATATATATATATATATATAAAAGGGTCTCAACAATCCAAGAAGGAAAAAGATATATGCAGCCCTAAGGAATTAAAAGTGGAAAGAATAGACATAAAATTAACATTTATTACACTGATTTACTCGTGAATTGTTGATAAATTCCCAACCTAATACTAAAAAAAGGAAATATATTAAATGCTTAGAAAAAAGAGTAGATAAGTACTCCGTAATTTTATGTAGAATCATGGTAATTAATTGAAGTCGTTAAAAATTAAACAATATCATATCAATCTATGGTTTTCAGTGTTACTTAATTAGCGAGATGTAGTCGAACACTTAAGAATAGAGAATCAACCTATATTGATCCATGATAATCATGTGTCAATTTAGTTACTAAAATTACACTCCATAATAAATGAATCATGAAATACAATGGTAGGTTATCATTCATTTTGAATATGTGTGTAAGCTTATCTAGAGATGTTTGGTATGCGTACTTATGTGGATTTAATGTATGAAGATATAGACGAGTGAAACTCAGTTTGTATAAAAGTGTATTAATAAAGCTTAGTTAATAAAACGACGACGTAGAGAAACTAGTGTGTGTAGAATAAAAGAGGGGTCCAAATCATTTATGGATGAAAAGATTTGGCCCGACCAAGTTTCCCGTCTAATTCTATAGTAGCCGGTTGTTGTATACCCGCAAGAATATCTCATTTTCAACTATGATATGTGCCTTTCATGTATTTAACATACTTTAGTACTATCACACCTATGACATATTCGTTTGATGGTAAATATTTGAGTTATATTAGGTCTTACAAATTTATTATTTTATCGTTTTTTTTTTTTTTTAAATTTGCCTTTTCAATTGGCATGGTAATACGACTCTTTTTTAAATATGTCAAATGAAAGCCTTTTTTTAAATCGCATGAATGATGGTGTACGGAGTAAATGGCAAAAAAAAAAAAAAAAAAAAAAATTGAATATTTATACTTTTGAAACTTAATTAATGTCGAAACTTGATGAAAAAACGTTGTATTACTTTACAAAATCTCGAAACTTGGTTCAAGCTCAAATTAAACTGGCCGCTATGAACCATGCATGTATTTTATTTATTTATATTAGACCACTGATGATTCATGTGTCTATCTTTGAATTGAAGGCAATGCGGAAAGATTTCTCAATGTTTGGTTTAAATCATGTAAAATTATATGACGAAACAATGAATATGCTTTTAACAATAGTCAAGTTTGTTAACAAGATCCAATACATCAATTGGTGAAATGGTGATATCATTACTTTCATTGTTATTTTGGCATGTAGAATGACACAAATATTGTTGTATAAAAGTGATTCGATTCAATGCCTCTGATACCACACTATGCACCCACCAGAATTTATCAACTAAGGATGCACATTTTCTGTACCAAATTTTCCTTATATTAACCTTTTCAAACCTATCTAAGCCTATCTATAATTACATATTGTAATGTGCAACAATGTATCTGAAAAGAACTTGGATAATTCTTATTGGCACGCAGTGAACTTAAACGACACTTGTTAGAACCAATTTTCTTCAAATTAGTGATTTGAAGATAAGGTGATGAAAACTGATTAAGCGTAACCATTCATTGTTAATCACGACTATATTCCACATCTAGAAAGCCTATAAAATGACACTTTCAACATCAAATATCACATAGATCCCTAATTACAAAACGATTTGCTTTCTTCAATCATCACTAAGCTAATACATACACACATAACATCTCGACCGACTAATCATCCTATGGCCCAATTTTAGAAAAACCACTCTCTAAATACACATATATACCTCAACAATATGAGCTAGCTTAGACACTACCAAATAAAGGAGACACCTTACAACATGGCCCCACTTGTTGTGTAAATAAATGAGGCCATGGCACTGTCTAGTGGTGCAAAATAAAACTCCCCAAATTTTCTACAGCAATATTTATTTTCTTTCATAAAATTAAAAAAAGATAGATACAAATAATAATTAATAAAGTTAGGATATAAGTGTAGTAGTGTAGTACGTACACAAAATACCATATGTAAGACTATTGAATTGATAATAACATGGCACAGGAAAAAGACTACTTTTGCTCTTGCCATATTATCAACTTTATATAATTCTTTGTATGTCATTCATATAATAAAAATAAAATTTGCTTTTGATTTGAACCATCTTTTTTTATTTTATTAAAAAAAAAAATTAGCTTTTTTGTTCTTGTTTATTTTGACTAAAATAGAGTGTGAAGTATGTGTGTGTGATTTGTTAAGATGATCAAATAATTGTTAAGGCTTCAATCAGTTTGTTGACAAATCTGGGAGAAAGCAGCATAGGATAATGTAATTTGCCCCCCTATAATTATGGGTCCCATTTTTGTCAACAACAACAATGTTTTTTGCAGTTAATTATTGCACATAAATTAAATAAATAAATAAGCATAATTTATATATATTGTAAATAGGAGTTGTATGTGAGCCTTTGATTTGGGATATCTAATAGAATGGACTTGTCGTCGTCTATTAAGAATCTTATTTTTTTTCAACCTTATGTTATAATTCACACTTTTAATTGTCTGTTTATCTATAGAATGTGATTTTGTACATATTACATCTCATATTATTAAGAGTACTTATGTATAGTACGACTACCACTAAGCAAATCTAAGAGCTAGAGATTGTGTTAATTATACTTTAAAGTTGTTTTGAATGATTTCATTTAATAATGGATTTTGCTAATCATAATATAAGGGTACCGTACAGTTGTATATATAGCTTGATAATTATTAAAAGTAGATACAATTAACATTTGAATAATTTATGTAGATTTTAAGTAGAAGTAGAAATATAGCTAGGGTTGACAATCGGGTCGAATCGGTGTGCAGTATCAGCTAAAAAATTTGTTTAATTAGTTATACATCCTTGAGTCCTTGAAAGAAGAGTAAACTAAATTCTTCTATCTGTTACTTTAAATTACTATGGAAATCTTGAAAAATAAAACAAAAATCAACAATTTTAAACTTAAAATTTCTCAAACACGTCAAATTAGCATATACGGAGAATATATAATTTCTGGATAAGGAGATCGAGTGACATTCAAACACATTTGCTTTTTCCTTATTATGCTTTATATTTTCAAGAGCTACATCAACTCGCAAATCCGACCTAATAGATATGATGGCGGATGGCCAGCATATAATTTAAGTTGTTAGGAACAAGTTATTGTAATTTTGTTCGTATAAAGTAATGAAATGGACATTTGATTAGTAAAAATTACTCAATTAAGAATTAAGATGTACACAAACTAATGTTTCTTATTAAGAATGATACGACTACTATTAATCTATTATGTCGTATCACATCAAATTAAGTTCAAGTAGTATTGCTCCATATCTACTATTAGGGCATATTTCCATATTTGCTAGCTAGTAATAATTTAGTTGAAGTGTTGCTCTAACGAGGTAATAGGTACTTGTTCTTATTCTAGTTAATAACTACAAATTGATTATACTTCTGATACTAGCAATTGATTTCTTTAAAAGTTAAAACTCAATTGTTTTTTTATTTCCCCCCCAAGAATTAAAATGAAGCCCTATTTTTTTTTATATTTTTTTTTGCTGAAAATAGAAGCATTTTACTACACAAATGTTAGTCCAAACCAAGACATCCAACTATCTAAGCAAATCTAATGGAAACAGCACATTAGGGTTTTAAACAATTCATTATAAATATATCTTCATTGGGTCTTTTTATTTTTTAACACACGTATGTGGGTGGAGGAAAATATGGTTACTCACAAATCGAGAAAAGTTCCATCAATTCGAAAAATATTACGGGCCCTCCCTCTTTTCACACCTAATAACACATAAAACTTTCATTTACTCTGATACCATGGTAAATCTTTAATTCAAGAGCATTATAAAACCAATATAACTTGGCTTTCTCGGTCTAATCTTGACTTATTTTCTCTTGCACTCTCCCATAAGAATTGTTACCTTTTGTAAGTTCTAAAGGTCTGTTCTGATTTACTGAACTGAGTTAAACTGAACTGAACTAAATTGATTGGAGCTAACCTGAAATGAACTAAATAGAGCTGAAATGAATTATTTATGAGATAAGGAAATTAAGATCTGAACTAAACTGTACTAAAGATGAAGAGGGCAAGCCCTAAGGGTTGTCACCCTTTGTGTCAGCCCTCCCATAGTCAATCAAAAATTTTCCTTATTTTTCGAAAACAAACCAAAACTCTCTAGAAAAGGGTTAGTAAGACTAATATTATGTGTGTGTTATTGAGTGAGTTAGCAAAGGGTTAGTAAGACCAAGAATGTCAAGGAACAAAGGCACACGTCTTCTACAATCTACATACATACCCTCCCAACACAACCCACATCCAACATCATACAACAACAAAGAATAATAACTTAACCCAAAAAAAAAAAAAAAAAAAAAAAAAAAAAAAAAAAAAAACTAATAATAATAATAATAAAATTAGACAAAATAATAAAAAAAAAAAAAGCCAAAAAAAAAACTTTTCCTTTATTATCCTTGAACCCCTTTAATTTGCTCTCCTATCTTAGCTTCCTCCATCGAGTCTGGCTAAGTCCTTACCCCCACGTCCAAAAAAGCCACTTTCTCTCTCCTCTCTTTCTCCCTCTTTATCTCTGGTTTATTTTCTCTTCCTTCTTTCTTTCTCAACTGTCATTTTCTCACATATACTTCACACAAAAGAAACTACGAACTTCACTTTCTCTCTCCTCCCATTCTTTCTGCAACTACCCCCCCCCCCCCTGCTTCCTCTTTCTCTCTCTTCAATTCGATCATCTTCTTCATTCATTAACATCATCCAAACCCTTAAACAAACAAACAACCAATCAATTTTTAACTTCCAAACTCAACTTCATACTCCCTCTTTCAATTCGCTTGTGTGTTTAATTATTGTTATTATTATAACCTTAATTATATGGAGTTATTCCCAGCTCAACCAGATTTATCCCTCCAAATCAGTCCCCCAAACGTACCCAAACCCACTTCCGGAGTCTCCGCTACATCGGACATGGATTTAGCCTTCTGGAAGCGCGCTTCCGATAACTCTAGAAACTCCATCTCCGACAAAACAAACTCCACCTTCGACCTCTCTCTATCACACCCGGTAGCGGCCTCCTCAGCCGCCACCGGGTCTAATTTCCTCCATCATTACCATCACCACCACCAACAACAGCAACAGCAGCAGCTGTACCAGCAGCTGCTACAACAACACCATCAAACAAATTCCAATAATAGTACGATTAGTAGTCATAATAGTAATAGTATTAGTAATAACAGTAATAGCAATAATGGATTGGGCTCGGAGTTGGGCTTTTTAAGGCCCATTAGAGGGATCCCAGTTTATCAAAACCCTCCACCGTCTTTTCCGTTTGCTCCACCACAGCCAATGGATTCTACCAGTATCACCGCGGCCGGTCTAGCTAATCCTAACTTAGTTTCACCCGCATCCAATCATCACCTTCATCATATACCTTATCACTCGCCTTCTTCTCACCACCATCATCATCAAGGGCTAATGAGATCAAGGATTTTTTCGCGCTTTCCGGCTAAACGTAGCATGAGAGCACCTCGGATGCGCTGGACTTCAACTCTTCATGCTCGTTTCGTTCACGCCGTTGAACTCTTGGGTGGCCATGAAAGTAATCATCATATCCATGATCTTTTTTTTTTTTTTTTTTTACAAAATCAAAATTAAAAATGTGAGTATTGATTTTTTTTTTTTTTTTTTTTTTTTTTTTTGGAAACAAATAGGGGCAACACCAAAGTCAGTACTTGAGCTCATGGATGTCAAGGATCTTACCTTAGCTCATGTCAAGTCCCATTTACAGGTTATTTTTTTAATTATTTATGTTATTATTAGTCATAATAAACCTAATTTAAATCAATTATTAAATAAGTTGGAAAATAACAAAGATTATATCCAACCAACTCTCTTTATAATACGCACTAAGCAGTCAGTCTATAGATCATTTCCAATTTTAGTTTTGATCACAAATATCACCAATTTTTAAAATTAGGGATTGTATTTCTTCCAATCGAAAAAAACCCACTGTTTAGCCCTTAAACGACTATCTATTCAGATCTATTTTATCTGAATAGATAAGTCGCGACTACATAAAACAAAGTACAATGAAAGATGAAAATTATGTGGAGAAGTGAAATGAAGTCAAGGCAAAGGGAGAGTTTAAAAATAAAACAAGACAAATTAAATCTTCTTCTTAATTTTTAATTTTGATTTAAATTAAATTTAGGAAGGAAGGGATTGAATTCAATTATCTCGGGAAAATGCTAGTGTAGTGTGTAGTTAGTCTCTCTCCTCCTAGAGATGGGCGAAGAAAATTTATGGAATAATAGAGAGCAAGTACAGGAACACCATCATTTCTCAATGATATCATGTTTTCTTTCTTTACTCACTCATTCATTTTTATTTTCAATTTTTTTTTTTTAAATTTAACCATTACTTGGTTTTCCCCCTTTTTTATTTTATTTTTTTTAACCATAGTTAATTTTATCTCCTACACGCTTATCCATACATCTAATCCCTGCACCCTTCTTTTCTTCCTGTACTACTTACCTACGTATTCATTCTTTTCTATGTTTTTTTTTTTTTTTTTGTTTTTTAATTTCTTCGGAAATTATACTATTTACGATGTACAAACTTAAACAGTTCCAAAGTAACTCGTATTTATTTATTTTTTCTTTTTTGTCTTCAGATGTATAGAACGGTAAAGACAACTGATAGAGCAGCTGCTTCTTCAGGTATGAATTTTCGTACATATGTATTATCGTCGTTAAATAAAATGTTATCGAGGTAATATTATGTTTAATACGAAGTAAGTATGATTAAATTTGGAAATAATTTGATTTAATTTGTTGCAGGGCAAGGGGATGCATACGAAAATGGTTCGTCGGGCGATACATCAGACGACATGTTTGGGAATATGCAAAGCAGTAGAAGTTCCGAGCGACCGACTCTTCCGCATGGAAGATCGTCGCCAAATATGCACCAAGAAAAGGACTATAATTCTCATGGACTTTGGAGCAATTCTTCAAGGTTATTTGATTTTACTACTCGTATTCTTTAATCAATTATATCATTAGTTCTTCATGCATGTTTAATACACATAATAATACGCTTTAGAAATGGGTGGTTTTCTTAATTAAGCCCTTTAAAAATGGAGGTTTAATTAGACTTACCAATGAAGGTAAAAATTTAACTAATAAGATGATTGTAAAACACTAGATAGTTGATCAATACTCCGTATTTAATTTGTTAGCTAGTGATAAATGCATTTGTAAAGAAGCTTGCAATAAGATATAGTTTGTGGTAAGTGGAGTTCATATAGCTTATCAGTGATGAGGTTTATTATTCTCAATTAAGTCGGTGTATGGGTGGTTCAGATGTATGCAATCTTTACCTAGAATTTATAAAGGAAAAGCACTTCTTAATGAAAGATGAGTTTATTTTAGATAGTTGCAAATTCTTTTAAAAGGTGAAATAAAAAGATTTTGATTGATGATTTCATTCTTTCATTCATTTATGTATCTTTTAAACTTTTCTCCTCTAACCTTTATTTCCCTAGATTAATTTCTTAGTGTTCATGCAATTTTGCACGAGGTTAAATTCACATGAAAGAAGAGCTCTAAAAAAGAATGTAAAATTAAAGGGGGTTTAAAATTCAATATAAAGTATTTTAATAGCATCATCAAGAACGCACATTTATATAATAGACACTTAATTAGACTTTGAATTCACATTTTTTTTTCAATTAGCAAAGTTGAATATATAGTATTAGAAAACTAAACTTAGGTATATAATCATCACTAAGATTGATTACCATGCATTGCAATTAATATATAATTAAAGAATCTAACATGAAAAATATTCCTCAACCTTCTATACAACAAGAATATTGGAAGATATCTCTTTCTTTGTGATTTTGTGGGCTTTAAAAATAGGGCATTTTTTTCGTTAATTTTTTTTATTTACTCTACATGGAGCCCGCGTTGCAAAAATAAAATGTCCTAATGTATGCAGGAACAAAAAGAAACTGAAAATATTCCATTCATGGACCCATTTATATATATCATTCTGATCATCAATTACTTTGATCATAATAATTATGGACTATACCTTGAATAACTAAGTGTTTTGTACAAAAACTAAATTGTGAAAAAAAATTGTGTTTTTTTGGTTTTATTTGATCTCACAATTACCTCTACTGATGGAATATATTTCCTTTTTTTCTCTTTCTTGGTTTGGATTTTGGAACTTTTATAGCAGGGAAGCTTGGTTGCATAGCAAGCCTAAGGATTCCTCAGGAAACAACATGCAATGCCAATCTTCTCTCGAGGTACATATATACTTACATCACCCGTTTTATAATAATTTATACATACTCTGTATTCTATTAATTGTATTTACTGTCTTCATCTATAAAAATTCTTCACGTTTTAGAACTTTTTTTTCAAACAATCACCATTAAAACATAAAAGAATATGTGAGACGGATAGAATAAAAAAAATATACACCGACTGTGTTTTTTAGGTTATTGTTTTGTTTTTAACTTTAAATTAATGTACACAAAACAGTGAGTTTGAAAGTTAGTATGCACTATGAAACATAACATACTATATTAAACATATTATTCCTGTGGGGAATATTGAGGGAATGTGCATGAAAAGAAAAGGAAGTTAACCATAAAAAGAAAGCAAAAGTTAAAGAGAAAAAAAAGGAGGATTATTTATACTTATATATTTATTTTTTCTAATTTTCTCTCTCTATCTTTCTCTACTACGTACAAGTATATATCTTCCTTTTTTTTCTAATTTTTCTCATAAAAGTCGCTGCTACAAAGTTGAAAAATAAAAGAGAGAATTTTAGAAAAAGGACAAAAGCCTTTCAAAAGCTGTACAAGTGAGTGTCCTGTGTAAATTGCTCTTCATAGGGGACATTTTTGTCATTTTACTTCCCAAGGAAATATGGCTTCTCGTGACCAAGAAAAAGCTCTGTGCAAAAGCCCAAAATTAAAAGAGCATCAATGCTAAAGAAGATGAAAAAAAAAAAGGAAATTTCACATACAATTTTTTATTTATTTGGTCAAAGGGGTTATTTATATAACAACTTTATTCACTTTTTGTTACATATAAATTTTTCTTCTTCTTAAATGCAGGGATTGAGTATGGGTAAGTCAAATATTCATAAGATGTCGAAAAAGTGTCTAACCACATACATTATATGAATGTTAGTACGAGTATGAACATTTTTTTTTTATGTAGATTTATCCATAATATTACTCACCTTAGCTTGCATCTATGGTGGGGTGATGGCAAAACATTAAAGAATAATGCGGGAAAATTGTAAGGCATAATATAAAGTTGTCTACCTTATAACGAGGAAGATTTTGGTAGAAGAATATTATTATTTTTTGCAAATTTTACAACTTTGAAGTAAAGCTTTTTAGCTAAGGTGCACATGAGACACTAAAACTGTAACAGCCTTTTTACTTATTTATATTTGTAAAACCATAAACATTATCATCCCTCTTTTATTTATTTATTTTTTTTATTTTATTTATAACTTTTTTCAAAAATTTTAATTTTATTCTTTTATTCTCTGAGTCCAATGTCCTTGGATTCTCATCCCTAAGCTGCTAAGTCTCCAACCACATTTTATATGGTACTGAACTTGTGAGTGAACTCATCATCATCGACTTCCTAAATCTTCTTTCTGTAAATTCCTTCTTTTTCTTCTTTTTAGGTCAATTTTTCACTTTTTCCTTCTATTTTAGGTTTACAATATGGTCCAAACATTAATTTAATACATCTTAATCTACTTTCATAATTGTAGAATCATTAGGACAGCTTATTCAACAAGATATATATACATGTAATAAGATCTTGAGTCCAAAGAGTGAAAATAATATAGATTATTGTTTTTTGTACTTTGAGAATTTTGGTGCAATGGTTGTGAAAGCTAGGTTGATATATACAATGTCATATGCATTAGGGATGAGTAAAAATATCTTCTTTTGTCTTTAGAAAAATATGTGATAACGAGACTCCTAAATGCATGTACTTCTAAAAAACTTTTAAAGATATGTCATTTTTATACATACTTCGTGTATTACATTTTGTTGGTTTATAATCTTTCAATTACATAAAATTTCACTTTCACTTTACGCAAAATTATACTACCATTTTCTAGATTTAGATGTCACGTCGTTCAACTTGCTCATGAAACGATTTTTAATTTTTTTGCGTGTTTATTACAATTTACTGTACACGTGTCAGTTTCTTATTCGGAGTTCTTATGCTATTTAAACTGTTATCGTGTGCAGAAGGAGCCAGAACCGAAATGTTTAAGCTACGAGAGATTATCAGAAGTAAGCTCATCAAACATATCATCAGGAGATCATCAAACAAGTCCAACAAAGCCAAATCTGGAGTTCACCTTGGGGAGGCCACTTTAACTTAAATTAATTTTTTAGGTTTCTTCAAATATTTTTTTGGGGAGAAGAGAACAAATATAATGATGATAAAATGAGTATGAAGAAATATAATAGGGAATACAAAAACTACTCATTTTGAAATGATTATAGTCTTCTTAACTGAGCTGAGCCAGGTTGATTGAGAATCAGGTACTCTCTGGTTGAAATTTCAGAGCCAGAAAAAGAAAGGTGGAAAAAAGGAGAAAAAAAAAGGTGAAAATAAAAAAGGAGGAGACAAAAAAGACAGAAAGCAACAAAAGGAGAAGAGGATTGGAATTCAAGGAAAAGGGTGTAATAGTCATTTTCAATGTATAATTTGGTACTAGCTCAAAAAAAAAAAAAAAAAAAAAAAAAAAAAAAAAGGAATAGTATGGTAAGGTCCAAAATTAAAATTATATTGTATTCCCTACGTAAATATGATGATATTCTAATTGATTTTGTATGTTTTTGAAGTGAGATTTAATTAGAGAGAGAAAGTGAGATTAATTAGTGTAGTACTTCTACTTAATTATCTTTAAGGTATGAAGTGATCCTTGGTAATTGTAATGGGTCCCTTATACATTTTGAAGGAGGAAAAAAATGAAGAAAGAAATATTTATTTTGACAAAGCAAAGTTCTTGCTTGATATATTTAAATGTTAATTAATGTTCTAATAATTTTCTTAGATTTTTATATATTGTGAGGGCTTTATGTTCATTCCTTAGCTATGTCACATGCTCTACACTTTCCCAGCAAAGGGAAAGTATAAAAAGTGAACATGACAAAGGTACTAAACATAAAGAACATAATTTTTATTTTAGTACATCTAAAGAAAAAGTTTGGAAATTTTATTCTTCTTTTACTCAATCAACTTGGTGATGAATACTTTCTACAATGGTAAAAAAAAAAAAAAAAAAAAAAAAAAAAAAAAAAAAAAAGACTTTTATTTTTGTTTAATAATTATCATTAAAGTTGTGGGAATAGAAATCTACTCCACTATACCCTTGGCCAATTGGAAAATCATAACTTAATTAGGTGGTTCAAATTTAAATTTTAAACATTTTTTTTCTTACTTAAAGGATTTCCATATATTTTTAGAGTGAAATGGTGAATCACTTGAAATATGCTTAACTATACTAAGCGCGACATTTTTTTTTTCCGATCCAAAAGGATTAGTTTTTTTTTTTTTTTTTTTTTTTTTTTTGGTGTTTAAAGAGTCACAAGGACAGGGGTGAAAATCGATCCCATGATCTTTTGAAATTGGGAGGGAAGATCTAAACACTTGAGCTATCTCTTACTCTCAAAAGAATTAGAATGTATAAGGGCTTGTTCACATTTACTTAATTTCAGTTCAGTTCAGTTTCCAATTTTCCTCTCTCATAAAATATTCATTTCAGCTCAGTTCATTTCAGTTTAGCTCCAATCAATTCAGTTCAGTTCGGTTTAGTTCAGCTCAGTTTAGTAAATGTGAACAGACCGTAAGTGTTGAAACAAGATTACGATAAGAAATCAGTTTCAAATTTGAAGGAAAAAAAAATGACAATCAAGGAAATGAGTAGGTTAATATAACCATCTTAAAAATCATCTCTTATACCTATTACAAATTCTTGTACAATTCTTATAAGAAGACATTACATAAGAACACCCTATTCTATTCATTTTGTTTCTATTATATTTAGGATATACATAATTCTTACAAGCTTATATAAAGATTAAAGCTGATACATTTCAACTTTTCTGAACTTATTTTATCCAAACTTATTTAATTTTAATGAACTAATTTTATTATGTCTGAATTTATTAGAACACTTTTCCTCAAAAAAAAAAAAGGCTTATTAGAATCTTTTTTTTTTATTTTTATATGAATTTATTTGAACTTATGATTTTAAAATTTATTTTCTTTGAATTTTCTAAACTTAATTTGTTTGAAATTATGTTGTATGAACTTATTCTATTAGAATTTACTTTATCTGAACTTATTTGAGATGAAACAAACAACTAGACTATGTGATAAGAAAACACGAGGAAAACTAAGCTCCTATAAAGTTAATAAGGCTTATCCAAATTCAATCTATACAACTAAAATAGGTTATAATAACAAGTTCAAATACAGTCAATTAAACTTGATCTATCACATAAAATCAATTAAGTTTAAATAAGTAAATATCGGGTAAATTGAACATCTTAAGTAAGGCTATATATGTGGAGCACGGTGTGAGGCTATCAGCTATCTAATTAAGGGGACTGCAATGGTTTTGACTTTTTCGACCATAATTGGGTTCTGCAGCACTGTCTGTATGTTATGTATTGTATGTTTACTAACTTCAAGAACCTCCACTCCTTCAAATTTCATGAGTGTATAGGTAGCTTTTGACTTAATCAATTTTTCTTAATGACTTCTTACTAGGATAAAGTTTTTTTTTTTTTAATCTTCAAATTTTACATAGTATTGGGTATTCTCGAATTATTATTAAATGTAAGAGTACTTACATCTTACATACATTAACCTCCAAAATATTAAACCACTTTCACCAACTCAGTATATATTTACGGACTATATCAAACTTACAAAAATAAATGTATAAGCTGACTTTTCATCAATTCATTGTACTCCATAGTTATATTGCATTTGTCAACATGTGTATTACACTATTACTCCGTATTATATTTATTAGAACCATTTAAATATATATACAGAGTAGTGTATTATAAAATTCTTTATTTTATATTGTATACTATAGGTAACTAAGTAAAATATTACGGAGTATTAAAATAAAAAATAATCTAGAAAACCAATCAAGTTCATACTCCCTATTACAGTTTAAATAAAATCAGCTAATTAGTTCATAACTTATGATGAGTGAAAATTAGATGAATAAAACTCACTGTCGGCGGCCTCTTAACTCTTCAAACTATATTATGATTAACAAAGTATTTTGTAGTTAGAGCTCATTTTGTTCGTTTTATTTATATTTAGATGCATGTACTATATACAAAATACGAGTTATCATGATTATGTAAAATGGAAAGAAAAAGTGACAACACGTTGATAATTAAAACCGCATATTTTACTGTAGATAAAGTCCGAAAAAGTAGAATTAATTAGTTGACATGACAGATAATACGGAGTAGAAAGAGTTTGAAGCACAAAACAAAGACATAAGAAGTATTTATTAGACATAGCAAGGTTGTTAAAGCTTAAAGAGACAAAGTAATTACTGATAGTCAATCTGCCAAGAAATACATAAATTCCTTTCAAAAAGAATAACATAAATAAGGTAAACTTTATCAACGAACTAAAGGTTCTTTTCTGCAAGAACTACAAAGGTAATTAAAGAGTTACACCCCCACTCTCAACTAACACAAGAAAATAAAATAAATATACAAGTTAAAAAAAACTTAAAGTCATAACTTAGGATACTGAATTTGGTCCACAAAGAAGGGTATGTTTTTATTTGTAATTAAAGTTTTTTTTTTTTTTTTTTTTTTTTTTTTTTTTAAAAAAAGTACAAAAGATAAAAATTGCAGGTGTACAAACATGTATGCCTTTGTATAATACTATCTCAAAGTGTCAATTTAGAACGAGACAGAGAGCTACTTCTTTAGTTTGCTTTCCCCAAAATCAGCTCTAACAGACCATTGTTGCACCACATTAAGAAATTATGTTACTGTTTTTTTCATTAATTCACATCTGATTTTTTTAGCCTGTAAAATTAAAAGCCTTGTACCTCATTTTTTTTTTCTACATCTAGTTGATGAAAAGAATTTTAGGTTGAATTGGAATTTATGATAAAAACACTCGTCATTTGAAGTTATTAAACTTTAATATTCTAAATCTTTTCTTTGTAATCTTCTAATATATATGCAATCTTTAGGTTATTTTAAGGCTATATTATGTTCACCTTATTTCCACTTATTTCATGGTTAATAAGTTCAGATAAGTTCATATAAGGGTTAATAAGTTCAGATAAGTTCATATAAGGGTTAATAAGTTCAGATAAGTTCATATAAGGGTTAATAAGTTCAGATAAGTTCATATAAGGGTTAATAAGTTCAGATAAGTTCATATAAGGGTTAATAAGTTCAGATAAGTTCAATTCAGGAAAAATAAGTTCAGATAAGTTTTGATAAGGGTTAATCAGGGTTACCAAGTTTAATTTATAACTAAAATAAGTTCCAATAAAGGCTAATAAGTTCAGATAAGTAAAAATAAGGTGAATAGAACACACCACATGGGTAGCTGGTCAAGGCATGCAAAAGCCAAAGAACAAGAAGGAATAAAAACATCTTACCTATAGTGTTTAATGTAACACCAATATGTGGTCAACTGGCCATTGAGGATAGCGTATTGTCTCGCCTTAGGGAAGTTTTCAAAGAAGCGAGGCATGAACGCGAGCCAAGGCAAAGCAATACATGCATGATCAAGTCAAGACACTTAAGATGTGATAAGATGATACCCACATACTAAAATTAGACCAATTTTGAATATTTTGAGACCTAATGACAAAATCCTTAATAATGGTGGAAGTGCGTATGCAACCAAATGTCATAAAACATTGTTTGAAACCATATACATCCACTAGTTAGTCACATAAAAGCATGACGGGAAGCATATATAACCAACTACATTGATATATGAGTATGTTGTTAAAAGAGCCTCAAATTGATAACTTAAGTTAGTTATGGAAAACATTTGGTCATATAATTCACACCTTATAAGACATTTGGAAAACATAAATACAAAAGTTAAGCTACAATAATCATATATCTTTTTTTGGGCTACATACAAAAATTAGCTTAACTTAGTTTAATAAAAGTGTTATATATCCGACTTAGGAAAAAAAAACGAAGCGATAAGCTAGTTTTCCTCTGGATTACGTCTTGATATTTTGGATAAGAGAAATATGCAATCAGGAACACTTTATATGCTCTATGATAAAATTATAGCACTTTCAATAGTAAGCTAAAGCCATTTAATTTGCGATTGTAATTTGTACCCTAGGTAAAGTTTAACCTAAATTAATGGCGAATATTAGAATTTGGAATTATTAGAAGGATAGGAAACGAATATTTAACATATATTGTGACAAAAGTTGAGTAGCTAAGGTGAGATATATCTGCCCAAAATTCTCTAGTTTTCTGGTCAAACGTAACTTTCTGAAGAGTACAAAAATAGTGTAAATTGTCTTTGGGCCAAAAGGAGATCAATGACAGAAAAATAAATAAAAAGGGCCAAAGGTATGAAATAATATTATGCAGAATTTTCATGTACTGTTCCAAGGTAGCAACTGTATCTGTATATTGTGGTCCGACTTCATTTATTACGAGTACTCTTCTTCCATTTCATTTCTCTGTTTTCAATGTCACTATCTCTCTTCAATCATACATGTTTCAACCACACATTTATATCTTCCACTAATTATTCCTTTTATAAATTACGTTACGGAAATGCTCAATATTAAATACATCTACATTAGAGATTTTATGATATGCTTGTTTATTGATTGATTCTCTAATCTCTATATCTCTCAAGACATGATAAATAACATTTCTATCAGTTGATAACTCTCAGGATCAACAAAACATTTTTCCACGAAATATTACAGTACAAAATAACATTTAATTGTTATAAGCAAAGGAGTGTTGGATTTGTTTCAATGTACTCCCTACATCCCTTATTGATTTGTAGGGACCACATACAACGATTGTATGTGTAGCCTTTACTCTTATTAATAGTCTCTTATTGGAATGTTTTGTAATCTTTATAGCCCCATCAATAACAGTATCAATATATATTACTGAGTATATTATATGATTATAAAATCGATAAAATATTAGATGTTACTTTAGAATATTTGGTCATTGAAACTTAAAGTAAATTAATCAACATCTTCGTACGGACTAGTAGGTAAGAGGACCTTTTCTAATTTACACTTTGCACACAAAGAACCAAATTAAACCTGTTTTTAAGACAACTACTATATTGTAAATTGCATGCAAAATTCCTGATGAAACGACATCATATAGGCCCCAAAGAACTAAATTCGAAGACTAATTTGTTGATGATGAAAAGACATTAGCTAATCCCGAAAACAATGATGTGTCGCGGTCGTATTGGCCGCACAAGATTATTTATACCTATGGTTGTTATTTGCACAAGCTAAGTAGCTTAATAAGCTTGAAAAAATGTGAGAATTATATAGTATGACAAACTAAAGATGTAACGTATACATGACATTTCACAATTTGGTTTGATACTGTTGACGTCTTGCATCGATCATTCCATACTAGAAAATGAGAGGACCAAGGCATAATTTTGTACGACAATGACACGTTTTTTGTCTCTTAAATTTTGGATTTGTTTTTTGGAGCACCCGTGAAAATTGGCTCTTCCTCCCTTTACTACACGGCACCAACTGACGTTTCTCAGCACCATTTTTGGCTATGCTAACGCAACTCTTGTTACACCCAACAATGACAAGTCTACATTATCTCTATATCTATGGACTATGACAAAGTTTTTCGTTTACCTTTCTATCTACGTCGTCTGCTAACATCCTCTGACTAAAACAACTATTATCTAAAATTACAAGACCGTTATAAAATCATCTCAAATAATGATCTCAGATTCACATATTTTACTCCGTATGTACTGGAGAATGGGGAAAACATACTATGTTTACAAGCCAGCGAGAAATTTGACACTAATAGTTTAAGTGATAATTAATAAGATTCCATAAATTAAATAAGATAAATTTAGATAAAAAGAACACATTTTTACCAGCAGTGAATGTCGTCAGGGACATGTACACATAATAATTCGAAAGTAGAGATTATAAAAAATAAAATGTTTACGACATATGCATGCACAAATAAAGATCCATAATTTTCTTTTTTTATTATCAAATTATCTTGTGTAGTGGAAACATGGTATTCCACGTTACGTGCATCACTTATATAAAATTAAAGAAGCAATAGATGGTGGGAAGAAAGATAAAACAAAGTAGTAGCTACTAATCATGACTGCAATAATTGCAAAGAATTGTAAGAAAGCTACCATGCAGACGATAATCATCGTGACACGTGGCACTAAAGCACAAATCTATAGTATTTCACATTTACTTGTAAAAATTAAATTATAAAAAACAAAAAAAAAAATAAAAAATGAAAAGAAAAAACATGCTACTATAGTAATTCCTTCCTTCCCATTTCATTTCATTGTCCATTAATTCCATTCCATTCTCACCCTGTCTGTTTCATTTCATACTTTCCCACGCCCCACCTGTCCACTTCCTGTTCCTTACAAGCCGCACGCGCTTCTCTTTGTCAAGGTCATAAACCCCGTTACATTATTGGCTTTTCAGAAGTCACAAACGAGAATGATGTTAATTTAATCAGATTGATTTTAACCAAATAAGCTAGATCACTAGAGGTTATTTCTGAATATATTGAGGATTATCTTATCTTACTTTCTCAGTAAATTTTAATTAGTCAACCTGTAAGAAGTGTCGGTTTATTAGGATTGTTCAACACTTGAATAAGAAAGTGGTCTGGTTGTGTATGTATCAACACGCTTCTAGATGGGGCTTGAGCCACCAGCTAGCCAGCTAAGTGGGGAATGGGGGTTCAATTATCAGTTTGCACCCTACCTATATTGATTGCTATAAATTGACTGTGCAATTTAATTAGCAGAATGAATTTCTGCTTCTTTATTTGTTTCTTTATTATTTTGGCCTGACTGACAAAAACTTTAATTGGAGAAAAAATATTATAAGGGGGTAGGGTCACCAATTTAAGTTGATAATGACTTTGTAAAATTAAAGCTAGGGCTTATCTCACTACTACCACCATGTTTTAGAGTGCTTTTCATGAATCATATGATGTTAATAAAGCCCATAATTATGCTAAGTTTTCTTCAAAACTCTTTTTCTTTTGCATCTTTCTAGTTTAAGAAGTACGTGTGACCACACGTTGGTAGCTCAAATTGTACTAAACAGCTTTTATCTATATGGTCCTTAAGCAAAGGTAGAAATCAAGGGTTTGTTTTCTTTACAAACAAAAAAACATTCTCATGTGCAAACTTTGTGCTTGTAGAAGATTTTGGGTGAGCCGTTACATAATAATTTATTGTAAAATACTAAAAAGTCATTTATAAAAAAAGGACACGGGAATAATGTTGACAACACTTTCATTTATATATTTATTATTGATGAATACACTTATATATGCTGGCCACGGTAATTAGAAAACAACTCGATATCATAATTAGTTTGCCTGATATTTGTCGAGATTTTATTACTATTTATTGGCTTTTTAGTTACTCGTGTATTTTATGGTAAATTTTTAAAGATATAAACGTTGAGATAGCTAAGATTACATATACAAATTAATTGAGTAATTCTAAATTTATGTGCGCGTGTTCACATGCACATCACGGTAACATACATTTTACCTATAGGTACTCTTATTTATACAAAACTAAGTATCGGGCTCTTAACACATGGCTCATCGACTAAGTATACAAAACAATATATATAAGCAGACACTAAATACATGGATTAGCATGAAAATATGTCATTAGTCTAATATAAGTATTACATCTCTGTATCATTTATTAGATATTAAAATTTAAAATAACTAACTACTATCTACTCCATATCACTTACAGAAAGGAATGATAAACTTTATTGAGTGTTTAAAAGGCGAAGGAAAACAAGAACAAAAGCATTGTGCATTTTCTTCTAGCCCAGTCCCATAACCCCAATGTTTTGAAATTTATACTACTACTACGTATTTGTCATGAATTATTGAATAATCTAGCAAAAAAAAAAAAAAAAACTCAAATTCACAAACCAAAAATGAAAAACATAAAAGTGAACCCAAAAAAGATAAAGTGGAGTTCTAAAAAGCTGTGACTAAACAAAGGTCAAGCTACTTTAGTGTTTGATTGTACAAATTCACCTTTTATAATAGTCAAGCTAAGCCCTTTGACAAGTGCATATATGTGTCTTTGGATTGATCTTTGGGGTCCTTCCCATTACAACATCACTTGTTGATAATTAACTTTAAAAGAATAGTATGTACTCAAATTTTGTTGATAATTAACATGAAAAAAGGAAATAGGTATTGGTAATAATGTGTTTTTCAATTTTGATCTATTCGCGTTATGAATCTTTTACTGAATGCAACATGTTATTATATGTGTACCAATTTATGAAATTAAAGGATGTATATACGCAATCGATGACTAAAGCAACAGCAAGTACATGTTAGCATTTCTTTAAAAAAAAAAAAGAAAAAAGAAAAAGTACATATTAGCATTTTAATTAAAAAATAAATAAATTTGAAAAGTAAATTAAAAAATTTCAAAATTTAGCTTTAATAAGAAAAGAATTGTTTTAACTTAAAAAAGTTTAGTTTTACCCATTCGTAATAATCAGCTTCTTAACACAATTATTCATTGATAAGAACAAAGCCTAGGGCCTGTTCTCATTGACTGAAATGAACTGAACTAAACTGAACTAAACTGAAATGAAATGAATATTTTATAAGAGAAGGAAATTAGAAGCTGAAGTGAACTGAACTGAAATGAATATTTTATAAGAGAAGGAAATTAGGAGTTGAACTGAGCTGAACTGGGCTGAACTGATCGAACTGAATTGAACTGAATTTCAACGTAAGAGAACAGGCCCTTAGTTGAGTTTGTTATGCCAAGATAATTGTCAACTTTAATAATAGGCAAAGGCTAACGAACGCTCAGGGGGCGTTGGATAAGCTAGCTAAAAGTAGAATGATTAAATTAAAATTAACATTAATTACACCGATCGATGCGTGATTTTGTCATGTTTATCCAACGCCCCGGGGGCGTTCGTTCACAAGATCTTTAATAATGCTTCGTAATATTTAACAGAAATAATAAAAACAATTAAATAATCAAAACAATAACATTAATAATAAAAAAAATTAAATAATTACTTAACAGAAATAAATACTTAACAGAATATTATGTAAATTTACCAAAAATTAGAAACAAAAAGTAGAGAGGCAATGTTAATTAAATGCTAGGATTGCTAAATGAAGGAAAGGGTATTAAAAATGAAAAAGCAAATAAGATGAATTCATGAAAAAGACCTTAGCTTTAGATAAAGACTGTAGCTTCATTCTTAGGTATGTAGCTAGGGACAATTTAAAAGGATGAGAGCTACAAATCAGAGAATCACCACTCTGTTGCACCATTCATTCAATTACCATCCATTTTCACTAAATACTGTATATTTTTTTATTATTATTTATTTTTCAATAAATTTATTTTTTTTTTAAAAAAAAAAAAAAAACTATTGGAAGAAAGAGGTATGACTAAAGGCTATAGTATGATATCAGATGATCAGAATGTCAAATTATTTAATAATCATTACACTATCATTCATTCTTTGGTCCAACTATACTTTACACGTGTTCGAATCTTGTCGTATTGGTTTGGACGACCTACATCATCTTTCAGCCGTCAGATCGTCAATGCGCGGGGAAAATGACCTACATTGATTGTGACTTTTTTTTTTAATTTTTTATTTTTACTACGTAATGTCGTAGAATTGGGGTAAAATAAATAAATTACAGCCTTGTTTTCACACAAAGGTAGATAAAAATAGTCGAGAATTGAGTAGCTCGAGGACGTTGCATGAAAAAGTTGTAAAGCAGCTGGACCAAAACTGGAGTTGACCCCACCTTTTATAAAGTCGGACGTAACTTGACTCTTCTTTACAGTATTTTTTTCCCTATATATTGATATTATATCCGTATGTCACATGTATTCGACACACAATACATATGTATCTGTATGTATATATACTACCTTCGTTACACACGTACAAATTCATTGTAATTTTGGAATATTTTATATACCGTATCTCATAAGTAATACCTACCAATATGTAACGGACGTAGTACACATGTAACTACTTTGTATCATTCGTAGCTTTTATTTTATGTTAGATTTGCTTCATACAGGTTCAAGTTGGATAAAGTACTCCATCCATTTTAAAATACTCGATCTATTTCTCCATATGCGGAGTTTTAGGAGAAATTGGAGAAAAATAATAAAATATGGAGTCCTTTACAATTTATCATCCTACATGAAAGTAGATTTTTATCATGAACAACTCTTCGAAGCCAAACTCGGTAAATTATATCTGAACTTATATAGCTAGATTATATTCATGTTTATAATTAACCGTCCTTCACAATTTACACCATTACATCGTGAGAGAAATTTGCTATCAAAGTTCAACCTCAAAAAGCTACGGTGACACTAATTTAAAGACAAATAGACAATGGGAATAAAAATATAAATGTATACAACTTTTTTTTTTTAAGGAAATATAAATGTATACAACCTAGCTAGAGTGTTAATTAGATTTACTACTCCTTAATTAATATGTACTACATTCAAAAGGACCACAATATAATCCCTAGATTTGAAAATATGTAAAGCCAAGAGTTAGAAAAATAGATAAGAAATTAAATAAAAAAGAGTTGGTTTGACTGAGTTAGACGCATAATAAGGCGAGATTCTCGCGGGATAGCCAAAACGGTAATATTCTTGTTCACTTCTTCCTTAAGGTAAGGAAGATTGTAAGAGAATATTATTATTTCTTCTTCCTTCAAATCCAACCCCCCAACAAAAAGCATATTAATATTATCATAAACTTCAGTACTTTATTTTTTTTAAATATTCTTACAAATATAAACTTTTTTTTTTTATATAACATATGGTTTTAATAATATTATTCACACGTGTCAATGGACGTGACATATCATGGCGATTTGTACGTACTATTACTACAACGCTAGTAGTATGACAGTCAAAAATAAAACTTATAAAAATAAGAGTGGTCAGTTTTCATTAAATATTTTTCTTGATTTATTTATTTTAAAGGGGGGGGGGGGGGGGCAATGTGTCAGTATAAACCCAATACGAATTTAGAGGAGAGAGAAAATAGGAGTAGTAGGGCACAAGAATCGAGCAAATGATTTTGTAATCCATTGCTTTATGATTGACGATTCATCACTTTTTTTATTTTCTCTCTCCTCATACTATATCTTAGCTTCTTCTCGTTAGACTTCTCTATGTATGAAACTATGAATGGAGCGTTTACTAAACTGTTTATGGAGTCCTCTTTACTTCTCTAGTCCTCTAGTATATATGTTTACCTAGCTAGGTACATAGCACATACATACATACACTTGTGTTTCTTGTTCGATTGATTATATTTATGTACGTATCTAGAACATGTTAAAACATGCTCGTTTAATTTGGAAGAAAATGTAATTTTTCACCACAACATACTGTTGAAAGAACAATCTTCATTTCTCTTTTACTTAAAACCCTTTCATAAATTTCTATTTTAAAGAGTACACTAAAGAGTGAATTGGTAACTACTAACAATCATATTATAAAACACATTAATAATTTTAGTTATTGAATTAAATAGCGTTAAGACAGCTGTACGGACTTAATTAGGATTAATTCTTATGTTAGAGATATGAGATTATCTTATGTTCATTGTCACATTTATGGGGGTAGGAGGGGCAAAATCGTCAAGTAAGGTAGGGTTATCTTATTAAATTATTTCAAAAAAGGAAGAGTTAATAATACTCAAGAAGAGTGGTATATAGATGAATATATGCATGTAAGTGTAATTAATTAGGAAGGGCATTAAAAAAATGATGAATGTATGGGGATAAGGAGCCAAATTGATTACGACCATACTGTCCCTTATGAAGGGCAGTCCTGTCATTGTCAGCTCCCTTCCCGGCATTTAAGGTCACCTCCCGAGAATTTCTCTCTTCTTCTTCTTACTCATCTTTTGTTATAACTCTTCTACTTGTATTTTTATGAATATATCACTTCTTTTTTCTTTTTCTTTTTATTTTGTTATGAGTATTATATATATGATCGAATGAACATTTATATTTAGCTTAGCTTGCTTCAATTCTTGTACTAGAGTGCCAACAACTTTATTTGCCCAACTCTTTTGGGTTTATCTTTCCAACTTTATTTCCTTTACCTAATTTACCACAACTAATCCAACTGATTTCTAGCTAGGTTTGGATAATTAAAATAATAATCACTTTTAATTTTATAATTTTATTTTGAAAAACATTTTATCATACCTTAACTTATGTGATATGGCGTTGATTGTCACTCTCTTTCATTCCAAGTAATCAATCACAATGAGGTGTTGCATCCATAATTTAAGCACACACGATGTATAAGGGTTCTTATGCGAGGGGTGTATGTGTTAATAAGTGTATTATTAGTGTCTTAGTGATTCGCTGAGATAAATAACAAATTGAGATTAAAATGACTACCCCATATATAATATTAAACCGTGACATTAAAGAACTCTAGACTAGTTTTGTTTGGTAACATGAGTCAATTACCTGAATGCAAACTAATGTTTGTAGGATATATTGTGAACCCAAAGGATTATATTGCCAAAAAGTATACATTCATCAGTTAATTTACCTTCAACCCAATATAAAGTCCCTATTAATTTCTTTTGCATGTCTAAGATAGTGAAATTAACGAAACATCATTAAGGTCATGGATTAGAATAGTTATGTTTTTTTTTTTTTTTGGTGAAATTAGAATAGTTATGTTAATTATATGGTATAACTGTATAACTCACAGTGAACATAAACTGAACATATAAATAAGGACAATAATATACTTATTCGTACTGTATGTATTTAATCTCATATCTTTTTTTTCAAGAATCTAATGATATGCTTTAAGAAAAGATGATTTAGGGAAAGAACAAAAAAGAGTGTATTTTGTAGTACAAAACAATCATACTTAATTATTGCTTTTTTAATAATCTGATTTTGATTTACTAATGTTAAGACATAATCACATTTTTTTTTAATATTATTAATTAATTGTATCTTATTCTTTAACATACATACGGATAATAATATGCTTTTGTTTTTTCTTTATTGATGAAATTTCAGTATTATTATACATAAAAAGCATTTATTAGAAAGCTTAATCTGTCTATCTTACATTAGCTGTTAAGGAAGATTAGGTTACCTGTTTCGTGTAAAGAAATATGTAAAGCTGTTTCCACTTGCAAATGAATTCATGAACCTCGAAAATAAAAAAGATCCCCAATATAAATAAATAATTTGAATCTTAGATATACTTGTGAATTATGGATTAAATAAACCGAGCTCAAGCTGTATTAACAATTCTTGATCACTTGAAGAGAATATATAGAGGATAGATTGAGGGCTTAATTAGGCATAACCGGTATGTATAGAGCTAAGGTTATTAGTTTGAGATCAAAATGACATAACTGTTTCGGTCACTTGAAATAATGTAAATGACTTACTGACTAATCTACGTAGTACATAGTATTATGTTTGTTTGATCACACTAACATATGCGAATAGTATTCAAGTAGAAGTAATAATATCAGATTACAAGAGAGTGAAAAAAAAAAAGTACATCCAATCAAATATAGGCAATGAATAATGTACATTAACATTTGCACAATTATAAGTATGTTTCATTTTTAGACATTTAAAAATTACTCGAATATTATATTCCTTATCATACCATTTTATCCTCAATAAATTCAACAATTGCGTTAAGTAAAAAAAAAGAAAGAAAAGTATTACAATTAATTAGTCAATTAATATGCAATGAGCACGGGCTTCGCGCGCTAAATCATGACCTCTAAAATCCCCAATAATTTTGCATTAAGAAATCACCACTTCAAATGATTAGATGAGTGTCAATATGTCAAAACTTCATAATGCACTACATTTCTTCACTTTTGACTTTATTATCAACTTTGTAAAGTACTTCAGACGAGCTCCTTGACTATACTAATTTTTAGACTTTAAATCTATTTTTTGAAAATATGTATTTAATTTCTTAATCTATCAAATCATTAATTAATTTTCAAGTTGAATAAGATAAAGTAGAAGAAAAAACAAATCTCAAAGAATATGAATTATGTTAGAGCAAGTGAAATAGACTTGAGTATTGAATAATAGTTGACATCCTTGACCAATTGGAAAAATAAAAATCCTTTTTTTTTTCTTAAATGATATTTACTAAAAGAAGAAAAAAAAGAATAAGTCTTTTTCTAGTTTGTTAGAATAAGTCCTATTCTCAAAGGGTACTCTAACCATTGTGTATGTATACTTGGTGAAAGTTTTTTAGCCAAAAAGGTTGCTTTGATAATGATACTCCTTAGCTAGCAAGCTTAGACCATCCACCAAATCAATTCGCTTCATAAATATATGTAGACCAGACGAATAAATGAATCAATAATTAATTTATTTTTCATACAATATTATAATAATAAAAAAAAACATTGACGACTCAGTAATCAATTTATATTATATGGAGTACAATATAATTGTATAATAGCCTTGATCGGATTTAATAACAAGAAGCCATCAACTTCCTTTAGACAACCTTAATAAAGAAAGAAGATCAAACATCAAAGTGATAAAAGTCTCATTGCAAAATATTTCTGAAACATGCACAAGTGTAATTTTGCCAAAGATGTAACACTACAACTCAAGGTTAATTTCTCAAACCATTGGATTGTTCTTTAATTATAGGAAGGAAAAAAAATAGAGGTATAAATAATTTTATTGTAAAAAAAAAAAAAAAAAAAAAAAGAGAAGAAGAGTCCAACATGAATACAGAAAACTGCTGTAAACTTTTCTGACACAAATTTTTTTCAACCATATGTCTCTTTTTAAGCTCTTATTATTTTAATTTATCATTTAAAATATTAAAATTTGTTGGGTATAGTATAACTTTTATCAAAGAAAAGTTGAAGATGGTCTGAAATTTGAATCATTCATTCATTATTACCTGCTTTTAATAGCTTTGGTGGAAGGCAGTGATGTGACAAATCTGTATAGCATTTTCTCTGTAGTGGTATGTTAGGACTACAATGAAATTTTGCCCTACTCATTTTACCCTCCTCTTCTATGAAAGTTGAAAATCAAGTAACCTTTTTTTTAAAAAATAAAATATAATAACAAGTATTTATTAAAATAAATACTTGTATATGTATACAATTATACATATATATTTGCTCGAATGAGCTACAAGGGTACTCTATACAAATTACAAAAAACAAGAATTTAAATATGTGACCTATCCTAATACACATGTATGTTTTCCGATCTTAGCCATTAGGTCAAGACCTCATTGATGATATAGTATATATCGTGGTAGGACCTAACTTACTCCTACAAAGTGACTTGTTCTTGGCCATCCATCAGAGTATGTGAGCTTGCAAGATGGACCCTATAGTTTATGATTAATTGAAAAAGGGCCCCACATTTATACATATATGTACCATAAGTTATATGCAGTGTTTTCAGAGCTTCCAAGAATAGTGTTATTTACCCCTCTTATTAATACCAACTTATAATGAGCAGTTAGCTAAGAGTTTTTTTATATCATATGCAAGATAATAGTAAAGAGATAAGAGGAAACAAATCAAAATCCAATGTGATTGAGACTTGAGAGTTTACTGAATATGTAAATAGAGCCAAAGTTTTTAGAGATTGAAATTGATGTGTCTATATTCTTATTGAGTGACTTATATATAATTGATTAATTGGCGTATGTGAAAAGTCACTATAAAAGTTTCCCATTTTAGGCTAAAGAAATTTGATATGGCTAGTTGGTTGTAATGTTAATCAACGTTCTTAAACAAAAGTTTCTCGAAATGATAATACTAATTAAGGCTTGATTAATTAGTTGTTGATGATAAGATAAGCCCGACTAAAATTCAAAGAAAAAGAAGGAATATTAATTAGTTGATATATTATGGCTATGAAAGTGAGTGATAATTAGTTCTACCTTTGGAAAGATATAACAGAGTTTTGATGATTGAGGAAACCTCTGTGGAAGTATATATACAAGTTGTTTTCAATCATTAGTTGTTTTCTGACAATGAAATCATGAGTTGATGATGTTGAGTGAGTCTAATTTCATGAGTTTTCTTGTTAAATAAAAGAAGAATTTGACAGCAATTACTTTATTCTTCAATCTATTAATTTAACTTGATTAATAACACAAGTTTATTTTTAGTTTAGCATAGACCCTTTTGGGTTTTTTTTTAATGATAACTAGCAAAAATAACAATAATACTTGAATATTGGAAATAATGAGTAAGATGAAATACTAATTATTAATTTTTTTTAAGAAAATGATTATTAAATAATCCTTATAGTATGATTTGTTGATGGGACTATGTGAGGTAAGAATGAAAGGTTTAACGATTCGTTGTATATGTGCTAACACGTAAGACCTATTGACTAATAAGTACGCACCACCTAAAAAGTTGTCGTATGTATTGAAAATCCTGTATCTACATTAAAATTGATTACAATTAAAATTTTGCTTAAATGAAATGTGCTTGAAAGAGAATTTTCAATGTAAATGATTAATGATAAGACATCTGAATTTAAAGAATATTGCTTTTATTATCACAGATCTTATAGAATGAATGTCATTAACTCTGAGAAAAAAAACACAACTACCTCCTGCATGCAAGACTATACTGCAACTGATTGAATAAATCAATTATTTCTTCCAGGTAGCTTAATTATTTAATTAATTATGAAAATTGAATTGATTGATAATGGCCGTAAATTTGGACATTAATGATTTAATTACTTTTAAGCTTTTAATTGGCCAGCCAATACCTTTAGATTTTTTTGTTTATGTTTTTGACTCTTAAAGTTAAAGATCGTATGAAAGTAGTTGGGCTGGACTTGAGATCTGCAACGTGCTCCTATATGAATTCTTTAATTTTGACTAAACAGCAAAATTAATGTTTAAGAGTACTTTTATAGAATTTCATGATAGAGGATTTATCAATTATCAAATAATTTCATTTCAATTTCAATTTCAATTTACGAGATTGATCGCCATAGGTATGAATTATGTAGTATACTTTTATTATAAATGGGTAATACTATATGCAATCCTTAATATACTTTTTTTTTTTTTTAGTATACTTCATTTTTTAGTATTAAGTTGGGAATTTATCAACAATTCATGAGTAAATCGGTATAATAAATGTTTATTTATTGTCAATATACTTAAGGGTTGCATATATATTTTTCCATTATAAAAACTATGTTTAGTTGTGTAATTAAAGTGGTTTTGGGTATAGAGTACAGACATTTTTATTTCTGGGCTAGATCATGGGTTGGGCTATATGGGCTTTCTCATTCTTGCGTCGTAGTAATGATTCGAGTTGGGCCACATGTTTATTCTCTTTTTTGCAGGACATGATGTGTTGGGCTGCTTGAGCTCAATACGGTATTTTTTTTTCTAGTTATGTATGCCGGCCTTATCAACATATGTTTTGGGCCCATGTTGCATCTTGTGAATTAACGTGGCCCCATAATTTTGCTTCCTTTTACATCTAAGTTTGTCAACCAAGAAATTACTATGCACGTAACTAGATTATACCCATGCTAATGCACAAGTATGTTGGTTACAAGCGACTTACAACTTACATTCATCATAGTTTTCTTCTTTCATTTTACATTTCAAATAAGATCGGTGGAAGTCATTGTGTGATATATTTTGTGTGGTGCAAAGTGCAATAGCCAATAGTTATATTGGATTATGAAAAAGAGGATAAGAGACGTTTTTGAGGGATTGTATGCAAATGCACCGTTAAAGTTTGCAGAAATTTGGTAACAAAATATGATCATATGTTTTGTTTTATATAAGACTAGATTGAATACATGACAATTCACAACAGAATTGTGAAACTTATGTCGTTTTTCCTTTGGTGTAAAAATGAATAATACATGTTTTATATTGTTTTTTTAATTTTTTTGGACAAACCTTTTCTTTTATTTTCAGAATAGAATATTTAGAGTTGATAGGATGAGATTTTGTAGAGCTGATCAAATGTGGCTTGGCCCGATTTTGGGCAGAATTTTCCAGCACAAAATTGGGTCGGGCCGGTGTAGGGTAAATTTTTTATCAGGAAATCATTTTTATGCAAATGTAGTTTTTTATAGCCCGGGCCAAATTTGGCCCGATCATTTTAAGCAGGTTTGGGCATGAACTTTTTGGCCCCGGCCCAGCCCGAGAAACAGGCTAAATTTTTCGGCATTGACCCAACCCAACCCGTCCACAGATCACTTTTAAGATTTTGAAGAATTGCAGTGAAAAGTTGTATAGTATTTAACATTCCTTACACAAATTCTGTCAATAAAATCAAGTTTGGGCTCATTAGCTAGAAACAAGAGATTTTGAAGCATTAATACCTTATTTCTGTAGATGATTTAGTAGAGTTTTAAATAGTACTATTTAGTGTGAAGACTAACCCACAAATTCAAAATAAGTTTTTTTATATTTCCATCCATTTCAACATATCATCCTCAACAAAAATTAAAAGGAAGATAACAGGGAACATCTTAATTAAAATTATCGATAACATAAATTAAATTGAAGCTCAAGAGAATCTTCCAAGAGTCTAGAAACTCAAAATCAAACTAATTCAAATGCCAAACAACCACTTTTTAAAAATGGTACGTAAGAAGGTAGAAGAGATAATAATTAACCTAGGCGCAAAGGAAACATCCCACCCATTACCCATACCTAACAATTAATTGTTTTGTCACTCTTCCTAAAAAGGAAAATTTAAGAAAACTTAAGTTATTTGTTTGTTGTAGCATGTCTTTGACAAAATGCCTTCAATCTCTCAAGTCCATCTTCAAGAGCTGTTGGCTCCAACGCAAAAGTTACGCGCAACCAATTCTTTGATCCCATTGTCACACCTGTTCAACGTCGTAATAAATTAAATAACCGAAGATATTAATTACTTGGTCCAAAAATTAAATGTTAGGTACACGCCAAAATGTGTTACACACAGGTGATATGATGTTACTTCCGTTTAAAATAACTTTAATAGCGTTACAATTAATTTCGGATAAAAGTAGACATGTAAAATTTGAAATTTCTTACCTGGTAGGATGATCATCTTCTCCTCTTTGGCAAGCTTAATGCAAAAATCAATGTCGTCAATAATTCCATCTAATTGAGACAAATCGAGTTTGACCTGCAACATGCATGCCATATAGCAGCCATAAGTCATACTACAGTAGTACTTAAAAGCATATTCTAGATTTTGTATTTGACTAGTATCAAGTTATACTGTTAAAACATTAATTAGTTTAGATTTTATATTTGACCAGTATCAAGTTATACTGTTAAAACATTAATTAGTTTCGATTTTATATTTGACCAGTATCAAGTTAGACTCTTAAAAGTTGAAAACAACGTCATCAAATGATGGCCCTCTTTAGTCGAAATTAGTGTATTTTATACAACATTTCTATTATATATAATCATAAAAAAAAATATTGGTCGAAAGTTAAGGTGACCTAATGTATTTATTAGATGTAATCTCAATAATATATTTGAAGCGTGGGAACACGACGTTTTATGATTAAATTTGTTCCTTACCATCACAAACATGGATCCTTCTGGTTTATATGGGCAAATGAGGCATGGAATCTCCTGAAGTTTGTCATAGCAAATATCTGCATCATTCTTTAGAATGTTGATGACTCTTGAAAAGAATTCCTTGCTTGTTTTTTTCAAGAATTTGAGGAACTGCCCCCTGAAAATTGTGGGAATAGAGACAAAGTTTAAGAATTTCTAAACAATGTGTGAAAATAGGATCTAAATGAGATAAAATATAATGTAACAAGTATTTGTTTCGTTACAAATATCGTTCCAATAATGTAGAAAATGTGTGTCAAATAATGTATAAAATGCTCAAATGTGTAACCTGAATGAAGGAAGCAGGGTCAGCTGATATGCTTGCAATACGCTTAATGCTCTCCATGACCTAATACAACCAAAACCAAAGACAACCCTGAGTTTACACATCGTATACTAGTGCTTAGCTTAATTTGAATAGTACAATTTCATTTCGGACTTTCGGAGTACAATATAAAATTATCTACAAGTAATAATACATCTATGCAACATGGTACTGATATATTGGTATGCGTAACTAATACGGAGTAAGTAATAACTCATGGGACAAAACGTATATAAACTCTAAGGAGTTCACTTGAGGGGTCCAATTCAAGGCGACCTTAATGATGAGATTCAATCCCACAACCACTTTTATATCTACATTCTTACAAAGAAATGAGAGTACAGAGTATGTAACGAAAAGAAGTTAATTGGTACACGTACCCCATATTTTTGCAAGATGCCATGAGTATCATTTGTGACAAGCCAACCAAGGCGCCAACCAGGAACAATCCATCGCTTGGATAATGACCCAACAGTGATGACTGGAACAATGTTTCCAAACACACCCATTGGTACAAATGGGTTGCTTCCAAAGGTAAGGTGACCATAAACTTCATCACTAATCACCAAAATCCCAAGTTTTTTCGCAACCTCTGCCACCTGTCAACGCAATGGATTAAACATTTGTTCACTTATATATTAGAGATTATTTTTGACAAAAAAGTCGATTTAATATAAATGTCTAGCACATTATTTCCGTATTATACCTTTTGTAAATGGTTATACGTGAAAACGTTACCACAAGGGTTACCGGGGTTTACAATAACCATAGCCACGGTATTGGCATCAGCCAAAGCTTCAATAGAATCAAGATCAACTTCCCAACCATTTTTCGGGACAAGATCAAAGTGACGTGTTTCAAGTCCGATATGAGCTGAAAAAACTTCGTAGTACGGGTAGCCCGGTCTAGGTAGCAATACATTAGCACCAGGAGAAGCAAGTGAAGTAAGTGCAATATCAATTGCTTGAGTACAACCTAGTGTAAGGACTACATCATTTGCGGAAAGATCATAGGGAAGATCATGAGAAAGGTACTCTGCCACAGCCCTGTTCAAGAACAACCAACAAATTTTGAGTAACACATCAAGGTAATATCAGAGAAATTAAATGCAACCTTTAAATGTGCAATTTGTACGTGTGGTTGGATTAGTTAAGAGTAGGCAGCAAAATATTAGGAGGGACCAAAATTAAAGTATGAAAATATGGTCCCTAATTTAAGCATAAGAATTACTGACGACATTCTTTCACATATTTAATCGTGTAAACTACTCCATCTACTCCCCCTTACAAAACATGTGACATTAGGTACATTTTCGTCCACAAATACTAGTCGTGTATGCTATCAAGCTGAAAAATATTTCGTAATATGAGTAATCTGATATATAATCTTCGTAATACAGACAGTTTAGAAATCTCTAGTTTAGACTAAAAAAATGTAATGGTCTATATTGTTGGATTCGATTTTCCAAATTCCAACATTAGTATGATATCGATTTGGATGTTAGGATCAGGATAGTGCGAGAGTGCTTCAACTAGACCAATGCCCTAGAGGATCATCTTGCAAAATATTTAACTCAATTCAATAATGAGAGATTGAGAAAATATGACATTTAAAACAAATAGACTTCCTCAACAGAAAAATTACTTAAAAAAAATTTCTATGGCAAGTCATATTTAAGTACGTATTCTTTCATTCACATATGTAAGACGCGACTAATCATTAAAATGATCAATTTGTTACTCAATGTTAGCATATTGCAATAAAATCTATAAAGCAAATTCTTGTAATTGTGTAAATAACAGGTTTAAAAGCCTTGAATCAATTTCTCCTTACGAGCTCTATAATGATCTTTTGATAGTACTCATGAAGGTTACAAATTCTTGTAACATCACATTAATTGCCATCTTAATAAGCATATTGTAACATTTGTTTTTATGTTACAAAGTATTATTTCGTATTTCTCTTATCTTATCAGATAAATATATTGAGCAAAAAATTTATGTGAATCAGTCTCTTATACTCGAGCCAGGAGCGCGATTGAATCTCAATTTCAAGGTTGTATTTATTCCTCTTTGCAATTTCTCTACTCTATTAATTTTTCCGTACATGTTGATATACCCTTAATTCCAAGATAATACTCTAGTCAACCAAGTCCAAATCTTGTTAATTTTAAATTTGGGGGAGCGGGGTTCCGGCCTTAATGTTCAATTCTCGTACAACTAATTAGTAATTAGTTAATTACTCAACGTGTTGACAGGACAATCACTAGACTACGTCAAGTAAAAATTTGGGAAATTTTCAAAGCATGATTATTCTGATTTTCTGCAATTAAACCTATTCAATAGCTGTTTTTTTGACAAAATCTTACCACTTGCAAAAACAAAACAGAAAAAAGAATAGGGAAAAACAAGTAATTATTAATTTACTAACATCTAATGAATTTACTCTTAGTCAATTTTTCATTGAAATCTCATTTCATGCTTAACAAAATATTGTACATTTGTACGTACACTTATGTTATTCTTAAAAATACAAATTTTTTGACAAGAAATCAAAGTGACTAACAATTTAATTAATTATTAACAAAAAAATCAAGAGAAGAGGAAACGTACTTTCTAGCAGGAGGGAGGCCAACGGCGGTGCCATAGGAGTTAAACTGACCGGAGCTAAGAGCGTCAACAACAGCAGCCTCGGCGTTTCGACAAGTCCGAAAACAGGGGAAAATAGAAGGATCACCATGAGCTAGAGCAAGCATTGGCCTTTGATCATGAGGGTTTAAATTCTCCATAATCATAGTCCTAGCTTCTCTAACCGTAACACCTCTACTCGCATTTTTCGTACCATTTGTATTCGTATTTTCGGCTTTTGCTATTACTGTGCACCCACCATTGTTGTGATTGTAACTATCTTCTTTACCCTTGAATCTCCATGTTTTGTTCACACCATTAACGTTTGTTGTTCCACCGTTTTCCATTTTTTTTTTTTTACTCTCTTTTTCTTGTTTTCTCTCTTTTTTATTTTGTTCTTTTCTTTCGGTTTACTCGTTTATAATGTTGTCTCTCAACAAATGTGCCTTTTTATAGGAAATTCAAATCTTCTATTTTATGTCTATTTTATACCACAACATGCTTTTTTTGTTATTTTTTTTGGAAAAATAATTCTTTTTATTGACTTGATATTTTTTTAATGTTTGGTTGTTGGAAAGGAAATGAAATAATAAATATAAGGAAACTTTAGAGTAAATTTTCAATCGTACATTTTGCCTGATTTGTTACTAAATATGAAAATTTGTTTCTACATTAATTAAATTATTTTCCCTGTTGCATTGATTTCAATTTGATTGACTAAAATCCCTTTTATCTCATTCTATCTTTTTTTTCCCCTTTCATTTACATATAGATTCTAATCTTTAATTTATATTTACAACTTATTACAAATTAATACATAGTAATTTTTTCTTTTTATAATTTCACATCGAAACGACTTTAGAATAGAGTGTAAAGTATTTAGTTAGTTTGGTTTATATTTCCACAAAGAAATAGAAAGTGATGTGTTTAATGTACGTACGATAATTTTTTCGTACTTGTGCACGTGTTTGTGTTATAGAAAGGGACATTGTACTTGTGCAAAATATGATCGATAAAATTTATTTATTTCCTCTGAAAAAGGGTCTTAGGGAGGTATAATGTAGAGAAATGACCGATATATATATGACACTGCTAATATAATGGTGTAGAATTTACTATTCTATTCATTTGTACATAATCATAGCTAACTTTAGTCTTTGTTAATTAAGACAAATAATATGACCATTGAATCAAAATAAACTTCACATGCTTATTTTAAAGAGTATAGTAAAAGAAGATATTGTCAAAATAAAGCAATTGGACATTCTATTTGGCTTAGTATACTCCAATAACATCAATAGATTAATTGTAAGTTACTATCAAAATAGTTGTAAGGTTGCCTAGTGCATGCCATTTCAAGAAGTGGTTTCTTAGTGCCAAGTCCATGCCGCACGTACGTAAGACCAGACAAATGATGACCTATATACGTACATAAGACATAGTACATATACAAGCTTGACAATTTTTCTTTAAAAATTAAAAAATTAAAAATTAATCAAATTGAAGGAATTATTTTCTTGCAAACATTCACTATTTTAGTTTGCTCACTAATTATTTTAGTATTTATTGAATTTTTAAAATATTGTTTTTTTTATGTGTTTAAATATCCATAAGAACCGATGATGGAATCGTACATTCTTAGGATATCCTGCAAATTAGAGGAAAGTTTTAATCAAGTGAGTTAACCCTCACTCTCAAAATAGTATATGTTGTCTGTACTTGTCTTAGGTTACAGTTGAATTCGAGTCGAGAAACCACATTTCTGACTAGCTGCCCTAAGCAAGGAATTTTGTTGGGCTTATAAGTCATATAGCAATCAAAACAATGGGTGTGATACGAAATCTAGCCTCTTAATGAACCAAAACAGACAGCCAATTTAAAATTAAGTAACACACCTTCTTAGATGGTACTTCTAACAACATTAATTAATCATATAATTAACGATTATTCCGGATTCAACGCCACCTTTGTTGATGGCAAGACCAAGGCGTATTGAATTGAAGACATTTAGATAGAAGATAGGATTAACAACATTTAATTTGCGTTTTTTCCAAGTTTAGTTTAACTGTTTGAGACTTTGAGGCGGTGGTCTTTTACTTAGATTTGTGATGGTACGTAGTCATAATGTTATATACATAGGACTATGGGACGTTTGGCATAATTAGAACCTGTTCTCTTACGTTAAAATTCAGTTCAGTTCAGTTCAGTTCAGTTCAGCTCATTTCAACTTAGTCCAGTTCAGTTCAGCTCCTAATTTCCTTCTCTTAGGCCCTGTTCTTTTCACCTTACAAAAATAATATTAAGTAAAAATAATTTCAGTTCAGTAAAAATAAGTTCAGTTCAGTAAAATTAATTTCAGTTCAGTAAAAATAAGTTCAGTTCAGTAAAATTCAGTTTTCTTAAAGAAAAATTATAATAGAAAATCAGTAAAAAAAAATAATTTCAGTTCAGTAAAAATAATTTAATTTCAGTAAAAATAGTTTCAGTTCATTAAAATTAGGGTATTTTCATTTTTACCACCTTCAAATAATGACTTTGTCGAATTTACCACCTCCAAAAAAAAAACATTTACTTTACCACCTCATAAAAAAATTAAACATCAGTATTACCACCTCATCTGAGCTCAGGTGACGGAAAACGCATGTGGGGCCCAGCATAACGGCTAGTTTTTTATTTTTTCCCAAATTTCTCTCGATTTCCCTTTTATTTAAACCTAGTTCTTCATTTGTACACCAAATTCTTGCAGATTGGAGATTAATTTTTGCGATTTTCTTCACAAATCAGTATTTTTGGGCAACCTTAACAATCCCAAACCCTCTAATTATCAAACAATCAATTGAACTCCTCGACAACAAGCATCAAATAGGTAAGCCATTGTCGTTAATTCTCTAGCAATTTTCGTGATTTCTGTTGTAATTTTTTGGCAATTCGTTGCGTGATTATGTTGCATTTGGTAAGAGTAATTGAAATTGGGCGTTTTGTGAGGTCAATTAAACCCCAATTTGAATTAAAATACTTAGGGTTCATGTAAGATTAAATTAGATTGGGGGTTTTTGTTATGTGAATTGGCTACTGAAATTAGGGTTATATTATGGTGATTGTGTTCAAATACAATTAATTTCATTCTTGTTCTTACTGAATTTCAGAAGGGAATGTCTTCAGTTAGCATGTCACCCTCAAAGGAGAAAAAATGCCAATGTGGAGTTCCAATGTCTAGGCTGAGTGCTTGGACTAGGGAGAACCCAGGACGCAAGTTTAGGACCTGCAAATTCTATGATCCTGTGACTGAGTCAAGGGGGTGTAAAGCTTTTGAGTGGGTGGATCAACCAGATGGAACACCTTGGCAAACAGAGGTGATTAACAACTTGCTGCTGGACAAGAAACTAATGAAGGGAGAGCTGAATGACATGAAGAGGGAAGTTGATGATGTTAGTGGACAAAGGAGGTGCTTGCTCAATGAGATTGACAGCTTGAAGATGAAATGCAAAGCTCTTAGCTCAGACAGGAAGAAGATGATCAAGGAAGTGCATGGCAGCAATGCAACAACAAAGAAAATGCTCACAGTACATGCTATTGTTGTGTTTTGTTGTTTTGGTTTGGTACTGGCTATGTATTTTAGATCTTAGGTTCATTTAGGAATGCTTAGAAACAAAAAAAATCCCCAACTTATGTTGTGTTTTGTTGAATTATTATGTGTGGATGTTGGGATGACATTTCTTGTACTACTTTTAACAACATCAATGAGAAATGGAACTTTTTGGTAGAAACATATCACAATTCGTATTAGTACTTGCAACACAATGTTTGAAATTGTTTTACATTGGCTGAGACAAAAGTTAAGGCACCTTTGTGCAAAATCATTGTTCAACTATCATTGTTCAACTACCAAATAAACTTGGTTGTCTATTACAAAATACTAATGAGTAGACCTAGGGTCACAGTTGATTGAGATCCTTGTCCTTCTTGCTTGTCATTACATGAAGCTTGGACCTGGTCTGTATTTTGACTTTGGGAGGAGTAGTTGTTGGCACTCTTGTGGGCTGACTCAGGCTCCTGTTGCTCCTGGTAACAGGCTGAGTTGGCAAAGGCTCTGTTCTTGTTGCAGGCTGGCTTGACACAGCAGTTGCAGGTGAAGCATTACTTGACCCAGCCTGTGCTGTTGTTGGAGGCTGATATTGTGGCAACTTCAGTGCAGCCTGCAATCACAGTATGACAAGACTCAGAAACAAAGCCACTAAATACACTCAAGTCACAAAATACACAAAATACCTGTCTTGCTGCTTTCTCTTCACTTTTCTTTCTCTGTTCCTTAAGCCAAGGAGTCTGCATCTGTGGCCTCCCACCCTTTGGATTTGTTGCAGGTGGGTTAGGCTGTTCTGGTGCTGCTTCAGCCTTGCATGTTTTGGCAAAGTGGCCAAACCCACCACAATTCTTGCATTGTTTCATCACCTTTGGCTTCTTGCCCTCAGGTGCTGCAGAAGTGCCCTCCCCTGGTTCAAGCTTTCTCTTATTTGCCTTAGGTCTTCCTGGCTGCACTTTCAGCATAGGTGGCAAAGGCTGTCTGAGCTTGACCTTTTCCCAATTCTTAGGGCCAGGCATTGGCTGTATTGGGTTCTCATATGCAGCCAAGTATGTCACCCTATAGTAATGTGGGTGCACATACAACTCAGGATCATCCCTTTTGTCCATTATGCAAGCAAATGCATGGACACAAGGTATTCCTGTCAACTCCCATCTATAACAAGTGCATTTTCTCTCTTGCAGATCCACAATGCACTGATCATCCTTGTATTTCACCTCATAAATTTCATCCCTTGAAGCTGTAACCTCACATGTCATGGCATACTTCTCCAACCCATCAAAGACTTTGTTGACAAATGGGGTTAGTAAACCTTCCCAAGACTTTGCTGCCTCCCATTTGTCATTACTCCTCTTCATCATATATCTTCTAAGCCATTCCATTTGAGTTAGAATAGGCTTGTCTCTGGCATCTCTAATCACTGCATTAAATGTCTCACACATGTTGTTTAACAACATGTTAGACTTGCAGTTTGTAGAGAAAGCATGCCTTGACCAGTGCTGGGGGTCAATGTTTGACAACCACTGGTATGCTTCTTCATCCAAAAAATTGATACTTTCCATAGCAACTTCAAACTCAAACTGATACAACCACACACATGACAACCATTCAACACAACAACAACCATGTGCAAAACTAAATGTTCCTAGCATACATTATAGTTCACCATAAAACTGACATAAAAGAACCTAAATAGAAGCTTACCAGAGTGCTTGCCCTAGCAGCAGCCCAGAACAATTCCTTGAAAGTTGCACCATGAAATTTCAGTTTGAAATTTGACCAAATATGCCTCACACAAAATCTGAGCTCAGCTTTGGGGGCCACATCTGCAAATGCTTCTATGAGACCCTACACACAAGGCAAAACTAACAAGTTAGTGTACAGAAAATTCAAAAGCAAAGTAATTTAAACACAAACACAACCCACTTACTTTCTGTCTGTCAGACATAAAAGTCAAGCCATCTCCTTGGTCATACACACAAAGTGCCTTGAGCAAGCTCTCCAGAAACCAGCACCAGCTGTCCTTGTTCTCAATCTCTGCAGTTGCCCAAGCAATTGGGAAGATGGAATTATTGCCATCTTTTCCAACTGCAACCAAGATCTGCCCAGGGTATGCCCCTTTTAGATGGCACCCATCCACCCCAATTACTGGTCTGCAACCAGAAATGAATCCATCCCTAAGTGCAGCTAAGCACACAAACATCCTCATAAAAATTGGTCTTTCAATTTGATTAATATCATCCACCACCACATTACACTCACTCCCTGGGTTCCATTTCAGCAGTGCCTTCCCATAGTCCCAAACCTTTGAGTATTGCTCTGATGAAGAGCCATATATTATAAGCTTTGCCCTGCTTCTAGCCAACCAAGCCTTGGAGTATGTAATTTTGATCCCCAAGTCATTCAAGGCCCTGTCCTGAATCTGTTTAATCTTCCATCTGGGGTTGCCCCTGAACTCCTCCAAGTACCTGTCAGCAAGGAACTCTGCTGTCACCTTGTTGTTCATTTTACTCCTAACACACCTATGCTTCAGCCTTAGTGTCTTAATTTGCCAAGCCTCTGATTTCACAAGCCTTGTTGCATAAAACTTGAACCTACACCTAACACCCTTACTACATGTACACTTCACTATCCTACAACTGTTCTTGTTATACACACACTTGCATTTCCTTTTGCAATATGCTGTTAGCCTCTTTGAATCATTGTGAAGAAGGTAATACTCATACCTATTTTCAATTGCATGTTGTCTCAAAGCTTTTCTCATTGTTTGCACATCACTGAACCTTTGACCAACTACAAATTTGATAGCCCTTTCAAAGTCTGTCTCAGGGTTAAACCAAGTAACACTACCCTGATCATCATCTGAATCACCTTCCACACTCTTTAGCTCATCAGAATCACAAGCTGCCTCCTCTTCAACCCTCACTTCAATTTTCTGTAGATTTCTTTCTATGTCAAACCCTGTGTCCTCATCATCACTTTGATCCCCTCCTTCACTAACTCCCCTCAAACTGCCTTTCACCTCACTGTTAATATGGTCTAAATTTTTCTTCAACCACTGTTCATCATCATCAGAGTATAAGTCCTCCTCTCCCTCATCAACTTCTAACTCAAAATCACTCAACTCAGAATCAGAAGACTCTGTATCACCATCCTCATCACTAAACACATCACTGTCATCCCTTAAGCTCCTCACTCTTTCTTTTATTTTTCTCACTAAATTAGCTAAATTTCCAGTCTCATCCCCAACCTTAGCCTTACCCTTATCTGCAGCAGTGAGTTTACCCTTCCCTTTATGTGTATTAGCATTCACTTTCTCTGCCCTAGGAAGCCTCTCCTCAGCCTCTCTGTCATGTATAACAATGCCTTTTAACCTAGGGCTTCTCCTAAATGGCTCTTCTTCAGTGGGCTTACTAAGTTCTGGGCTGGGTTTATATACTTTAGGCCCACCAAACCTCTTTTTCAGTTCCTTCCTTTGTGCAGGGGTTAGCTCATTCCCAGCTATACATTTGAAGGGTGTTTTGTTAGTCCCTTCAATTGGCTCATGACTGGTAACATACATCTCACATGCCCCCTCTTTGTTCACAGACTCTAGGAAACCATTCACCTCACCATCAACAAGCTCCCTTTTACCATTCACCCAAGACTTGCCCTTTTGTTTATACCAGCAACTAAACCCCCTAGGAACCTTCACATTCACATACACAAACCCATGTATAGCTGCTTGCCTCAAAAAGTGTACATCTATCTTATTTTTTTCCACTTTTCTCATCCAATAAACCCACCCACCATCCCAAGTTAACACCCTTCTATTTTTACCAGCTAAAGAAGGTATAAAGGCACCCCCTACTGTAATTTTTAAGTCCACTGTGTCCATTCTGTAACAACACCAACAAAAGCACACACAACAATAACCAATTTCAGTAATTACAGTAAACAACAACAACCAATTCACCAATTACAGCAAGTAAAAGCAATTCACATTGACTATGCACTAAATTAACAGTAAACAAGTAAATCTAATTAACTAATTATTTAACAAATGCACACTCTAATTCAGTCAAATATTCGCATAATTAGGGTTTATAATACTTTAATTCACAGATTCCCAAAAAAGGCATACTTTACCCCAATTGACAACCATAAATCCAACGAAATGTACTAATAAAGGGTTTAAAGTACCTCTTGTAGTCAGGAATCTCGATTTCTGTCAGCAAATTACCAAGCTTTTGGTCCCCTCACCCTGTGGAAGATGACAAGAGAAGCTGATGTGTTGCAATTTTGTGGTTCCAGCTCGATTTCAACCACCCAAATTGATCTAGGGTTTCAGTTTTTACAGAGAGAAAGAGAAAAATCAAAGGAGAGAGAAGCAGTTACAGTGAGAATCAAGAAAAATCAAAGGAGAGAGAGACGAAAATTGATGAGGAAGTGAGAAATTTGGTGAGACATTGATTATGGAAGGTGGAAGGTGAGAAAAGGAGGAGACAGAGGGAAATCGATTTTAAAAGAATTAAATTGGAGGGAAGTGACAGTTAACTGGGCCCCACATGCGTTTTCCGTCACCTGAGCTCAGATGAGGTGGTAATACTGATGTTTAATTTTTTTATGAGGTGGTAAAGTAAATGTTTTTTTTTTGGAGGTGGTAAATTCGACAAAGTCATTATTTGAAGGTGGTAAAAATGAAAATACCCTTAAAATTAAGTTCAGTTCAGTAAAAATAAGTTCAGTTCAGTAAAAATAAGTTCAGTTCAGTAAAAATAGTTTCAGTTCAGCAAAATTAAGGTAAATCAAACAGGGCCTTATAAAATATTCATTTCAGTTCAGTTCAGCTCAGTTCAGTTCAGTTCAGTTCAGTCAATGAGAACAGACCCTTATTATTATTATTATTATTATTATTACTATTACTATTATTACTATTATTATTATTATTATTATTATTATTATTATTATTATTATTATTATTATTATTATTAGTGACTTTCTTCATATGAAAAGTTGGTCACTCTCGGATCAACTTCAAACACTAATATTTCTAATTTTAGGATGTAGGTATGTACTGATGTATGAGTAGCAAAATATAAGTGTTTTGCTTTAAAATTAGTGGATAAGCTATTACTCCGTAATGTGTAAGAGGTGTTGATCAAAACCCCCATTAATTTTTTTTTTTTTAAAAAAAAAAAAAAAAAAAAAAAAAACTACTTTAAATGTTCTTTATGTTCAAAACATAGTTTTCAATGCCACATTATTGCTGGATCAGACATCAAAGGGAAGAGTACGTATGTGTAAGTCATAGTGTTCTGATCATTATCCTATTATATTTTAGAAGGAGTCTTGTGTTGTCTTACTTGTCTAGCTAGGCCTTCTATTTCGCTATCCTTTTCATAGTGAACCACCATTGTTAGATTTGATTTGAAGCTTCTTGATCATGACTAGCAATATAATTTGCCTATTCAAGTCAAGCGCAAGCTAAGGTTGCTCATGAGACTAGCAATATAATTTGCCTATTCAAGTCAAGCGCAAGCTAAGGTTGCTCATGAGACAGTGAGACTACCCATACTTTGTTTTTATTTTACCAAACTATTAAAAGCACCAAAATCAAATTCTCTCATTTTGAAAATGCATAACTAAAAATAGGTAATTGAAAATAAAAGCTCTATTAATATTTGCTATGGCTCTAATACTATAAGTACAATTGCTAGTTTAAATTTTAAAGAAGGTTTTTTTTTTTTTTTCTCAATTTTCTTATTAATGTTAAAAGCATAGGACTTTACAACTTTGACATTGTTTCAAATTGCGTTCTTGATAGAACTTGTTATGTAAATCCGGGTGTATGGTACATTCAGGTCACTTGCTCATTTAATCAACAAATGAGCAAATAATTATTTGTTTCATTTGTTGATTTAATGAGTTAACTGACCCCGAGTGTACGGTACACCTGAGTGTACATAACAGGCTCTCTGTTGTTGAAGTATATCATACTAAATAACACATGTAAATAAATGTCTCATATTGGTTGAAGATGAGAGAGTTACTCACTTAATAGGGCTAAGAAGTTAGTCCTTCTATTGTCATATGGTTTTGGGATGGAACCTTCTTTGATCACCAATATTATTTTCTTTTTCTTTTTTGTCATATGAATCAATGTTTTTTTGCTAGCCGCATATGAGTCAGTTTATGATTAATTAATAATAGAGTTGTCAAAGTTGACCCGACTCGAAATACCGACTCAGGTCACTTGGTTCAAATTCGCCCGGAAATAAAAATTGCCCAAAATGTTTCCTATGGTCTCTAATACACTCCGAGAGTCCAATAGGCTGGATGGAACCATCCAATTTGCCTTTAAACGACCAATTTACCGATTTACAACTTGCACCGATTTCATTAAATCAAGTCTACCACAAACATTTATGGAAACATATAATGATCATATATGGTTTCAAACGGCATTATATGACCCCGAGATGTATCCCCTAAAATCTCAAGGCTGTTTGACACCGTGCCCCGAAACCTCATAAATTTCTCAAAAAGCGTGGACATTAGCCTTCAATTTTGGAATTTTTTTACTTTTTTTCGCCCGAAAATAAAACTTACCTAAATGTTTACCATGGTTTTTAATACCCTTCGTTAGTCCAATTAGGTGGGTGGAACCATCCAATTTGCATTTAAACGACCAATTTACTAATTTACAACTTGCACTTCTTTTATTAACTCAAACCTACCACGAACATTTATGAAAACATATAATGGTCATTTATGGTTTCAAACGTCGTTATATGACCCCAAGATGTATCGAATAAAATCTCATTTCTTTTCGACACCTGACCCCGAAACTTTCAAAATTTCTCAAAAAACATGGATATTAGCCTTCAATTTAGGATTTTTTTAACTTTTTTTCGCCCGGAAATAAAAATTTCCGAAATGCTTACCATGATCCCTAATATCCTCTGGGGGTCCAATTGGGTGGGTGGAACCATCCAATTTTCCTTTAAATGACCAATTTAATAACCGGTTTACAACTTGCACCGATTTCATTAACTCAAGCCTACAACGAACATGTATGATAACAAATAATGACCACATATGGTTCCAAACGACATTATATGACCCCGATATTTATTCCCTAGAATTTCGAAACTTTTAGACACTGGGCCCCGAAAACTCCAAAATTTCTCAAAAAACGTGGATATTAGCCTTCAATTTTAGAATTTTTCGACTTTTTTTCGCCTGAAAATAAAAATTGCCGAAATGTTTACCATGGTCCCTAATACCCTCCGGGAGTCTAATTGGGTGTGTGGAACCATTCAATTTGCTTTTAAACGGCCAATTTACCCGTTTACAACTTGTTGTATCGATTTCATTAATTCAAGCCTACCATGAACATTTATGACAACAAATAATGATCATATATGGTTCCAAACAGCATTATATGACCCTGAGATGTATCCCATAAAATTTTAAGACTTTTCGACACCGGACCCGAAGCCTCCAAAATTTCTCAAAAAACGTGGATATTAGCCTTAATTTTTGATTTTTTTGACTTTTTTTTGGCCTGAAAATAAAAATTGCCGAAATGTTTACCATGGTCCCTAATACCCTCTGGGTGTGTGGAACCATTCAATTTGCTTTTAAACGGCCAATTTATCGGTTTACAACTTGTATCGATTTACCAGTTTACAACGGTCGATTTAATTAACTTGCACCGAACCCGACTTGAAATGAACCTGACTTGTTACTAACCTGACCCGAATTCAACCTGACTTATTACTAACCTGACCCGAATTCAACCCGACTAGAATTTTTAACCCAACCTGTTACAAATCCGACCCGAAATCAACCCGACTTGTTATTGACTTGACCCAAATTCAACCCGCCCCGAATTTTACCATACCTGTTAATTACCCAACCCAAAAATTAAACCCAATCTGTTACTAATCCGACTCGAAATTAACATGACTTGTTATTGACCCGACCTAAATTCAACCCAAATTGTTCTTGACCCGATTTCTAATCACTTTCAATGCAATTTAGATCACCTTATTATTGTTGATCCAAGCATTTTGTCTAGGGAGACCAATTCAAGTCGGTCCAGGCAGCAAAAGAAAGGAGCATCATCCTCAAATTTAAGAGTTAGATATAGTATGTATTTGTTGTATGGTCAAAGGAAATAATTAGCTTGATAAAAATGATAATTATCTATTTATAGTTAGTTGAACCCGAATATGACCTGACTTGGAAATGACTCGACTTGATTGTAACCTGCAAATTATTGTCTTGAACACAACCCGACTTGAATCCGAGAATGACCCGACTTGGAAATGACCAACTTGATTATAACCCGCAAATTATTGACTTGAACCGAACCTGACTTGAACCCGAGAATGACCCGACTTGAAAATGACCCGACCTGATTATAATCCGCAAATTATTGACTTGAACCAAACCCGACTCAAACCTGAGAATGACTCGACCTGATTCTAACCTGCAAATTTATTGACTTGAACCGAACCCGACTCGAACCCGAGAATCACCCTAACCCGTTTTAACCCGAATTAAACCCGACTTATTGTTCACCTGACCCAAACCCGATAAGAAGTATGGCCCGACTCAAACATGACCCAACCCAAACCCGACCCGCATAGCTTATGGAATTAATCTGAATTGACCTGACCCGAGTTGAGTCGACCCACTCTTAACCGATCCAAACTCGACCCGTTTACCCAAATTTACAACTATAATTAATAAGTGATTTTTTGGTTCTTCTTTATTTAGAGAATTTCATATTCCTAAAATTTGGTCACCTCTAAGAAGAACAGCATGAAAGAAACAAGTAGATCGATCGTGATTTGTGTGGATAAAGCGCAACAACTTAACAAACAAGTAACGCATGACTCATGACAAACATGGAATCGAACGCACTAGATAAATTTAAATAGCTGAGTCACGGCGCGGAGTGTCTGGGATTTTAAGTATTAGTATAATAATGTTAAATTACAACAATTTGTCATCTCAGGGGATGTAGCTCAGATGGTAGAGCGCTCGCTTAGCATGCGAGAGGTACGGGGATCGATACCCCGCATCTCCATTTTTAATCCAAATACTCATAGTTTGATATTCTTAATTGTAACTTGTCATTACTTTTTTTTTTAAAATCCAAATGAAGATGCATACATCCAAAAGAAAAATGTCATTACTCCTTGTAAGGGCAATATTATTGATAAGGAAAGAACTAAGGGTCTGTTCTGATTTACTAAATTGAGCTGATTGAAGCTCAATGAATTTAGCTAATTAAAGCTGAACTGTATTGAGCTAAACTGAACTGTTTGTAAGAGAAGGAAATTATAAACTGAACTAAATTGATTGGAGTTGAATTAAACTGAACTGAATTGAATTAAATGATAGGCCGTCGTCGAGCCTACCAAAGATAAAAACCTAACTTGATCTCTCTAATGGGTAGAAAAGGCAAGTAAGGGTCGATCCCACAAGCACTAAGGGGAGCACTAACAAGTATCGATTTGTGATAAGCTAAGTCAAGTCTTTTTGGGTTTTGAGTTATAATGAAAAACTATAAACAATAATAAAAAGGATCTTGGGAAGGTATCTACCAATTAAGTCATTCACAAACTACAATTTAACATACAAAACATAGCAATTTGGGGATAAATTAGGGGAAGTCATCTAAGGCACCCAACTACTCTCTCAAGCTAGAGGGATTACTTGAGTCATGAATACAACCTACTCTCGTGGTTACAAAGCATAAAACAAGTGTTAAAGTATAATCACGATGACAAAAATATTCCCTTGACTGGAAATTCCTATTATCATGGCATTTCAAGTCAATTAAGCATAAAGGAGCTAACTCAAGTTCATCTCTCCATCCTTCGTTGAGAAAGCTTAGATAATAGTTCTAGCAATGGCCATATACAAGAACTAAGCAATTAAACCACTTAAGCTCAACTAATTAACACCCCACATTAGCTAAATCAACACATGCAAACAAGTAATTGTGAATTCATCAATGGTTTCAACCATCCCAAGTAAAAGAACTACTCACACATCATTATAAATTGCAAACTAAAGTAGTAAACTACTAAGAACATGAATCCAAACACTAATTTAACATAAACAAGTAATAAAACTAGAAAAGATACAAAAAAATAAGTAATTAAAGCAATAAAATAAGAGAGAGAGTAAGAAATTCTTATTGATAATGCAAGAAATAATCAAATCTTCAAGTCTCTTTCCTTCAATTCTTATTATTCCAAGCTTTCAACAAGTTTTTCACACTTTCTCTCTCTAGAAAATGAGAGTTTATCTCTCTAAAAATCCTAACCTAAGCTAAAACTAATGTAAGAAGATCTCCTCTTTACAAATGAAGCCAAAGAGGTATTATATAACCCCCCAAGTAAAAGGACGGAGAACACGAGGAAACGACCCGTCTACAGGTCGGCACGGACGTGCCAAAGGTTGCATGGACGTGCAGACATGTTAAAATACCAGCAGTAGCTACTGCCTGACCTTTCACGGACGTGATTCATTTGGCACGGACGTGCAGGGACTTGCACGGACGTGCCACTTATTGGCACGGACGTGCAACCCTTTTCTGGCGAAACAACTTATTTTCGGAAGGTCATAACTTCTTCGTTACTCATCGGAATAAGGCATGTGACAGTCGTTGAAAATCTCTTGAGATGAACTTTAATCTACAATTTGAATCACTTCAAAATGTTGAGTGGAACAAAAGTTATGGTCAGTTGAAGTTGACCTTAGTGCAAAAATAGCCCGTAAAGCATAGCTACATTACATCAAAAAACACAAACAACCCGTAAAGCATGGATGATACAAAATTTATATAAAAATAGGATAAATAATGAACCTTGATGTCGAATAATCACGAAAACAAGGTTCAAAAGTACCCTAAAATCATACCAAATAACAAGTTATCATTAAACTGAAATAAACTCAAGTGAACAAACCCTAAATAAATCTCTAACGAGTGATCGGGGCAGACGATTTGACTTAAATTCGCGGATTAGGCCATTTAGGGGTACGGGGATTGATACCCCGCATCTCCATTTTTAATCCAAATACTCATAGTTTGATATTCTTAATTGTAAGGTTTGTAACTTGTCATTACTTTTTTTTAAAAAAATCCAAATGAAGATGCATACATCCAAAAGAAGAATGTCATTATTCCTTGTAAGGGCAATATTATTGATAAGGAATCAATTAAGGGCCTATTCTGATTTACTAAATTGAGTTGATTGAAGCTCAACTGAATTTAGTTAATTAAAGCTGAATTGTATTAAGTTAAACTGAACTGTTTGTAAGAGAAGAAAATTAGAAATTGAACTAAATTGATTGAAGCTGAATTAAACTGAACTGAATTAAATTAAACTGAAATAAACCCAAGTGAACAAACCCTAAATAAATCTCTAACGAGTGATCGGGGCAGACAGTTTGACTTAAATTCGCGGATTAGGCCATTTAGGGGTGGACGGGTGAAGGGAAAGGTAATGTTTGTACATGTAACTATGTAAGTATGTAACTTTGTAAGCCAAAAATTTAATCCCACCTCTGTGGAAAAATACAAATTTCTAAGTTGTAACTTTCTCTCTGCAAAGTGCAAACTCGCCGCTTTGATAAATCGTAGAGAAGGAAAAACTGAAAAAGCGAATGGGAAAAGAGAGTGAATTGTGGGATGATTCTGCTCTAATTAATGCTTTCGATGAAGCCATTTCCAAGTACAAGGTACGGAGTACATAGTACTATTTTTCTTTCTACTATTTTTGCTCTTAATTTGCAATTCTTGATTTCTAATCCTTCATTTTTTTTTTGTGAAGCAGAAAATGCACAAAAAAGGGTACAAGGAAAATCCGAATACTTCTTCTGCAGATATCAAATGCAGCAGTTCTGATGCTCCCTCTGTAGTTGATGCTACTAAAAAACATAACAGGTTTGGCTACCCTGCTTAATTTAATTTTTTAGGGTTTTTTGTTTGTTTTTTACTTTATTTGTGTAAATTGGGTACCCATGATTTATAATTTGTTGGGTGAGGATTTTTTTTTTTATGAAAGTAGCAACTGGGATGATTTGTTTAGCAGGCTAGGTTAATGTTTTTAAGGAGTGATATTTTGTAGTTACATATATGGAGTTTTCGGAAAAAGTTGTCACCTTTCATAGAATAATCATCCTTTGTTAGTTTCATAGATGCCCTTATGGATGATTTGGGGAGTGTTGGAAGGATCATGTGACTAGGGTTTCATAGAAAGATTTATTTTGTATCTTTGATTATGAGGGTTTGGAATTTGATGACAATCATTTCTTGATGGAGGTAGAGTGAAGTAGTTATATAATGGACTAGAAAGAGCAGTGCTTATTGCCCTACTCTGTACTAGTGATCAGGTATCTTATTCTGTGTTACACTTTGGTTAGTGGTCTTGTCGTCTCCACTATGTGTAGCGAACACATGTATCAAGTATGTTGATTGAATTCTCTGTATTCTTTTCTGAAGAATTCGCATGTTCCCAACGGATCCGATCCCAATTTTTGTGCACTCCCAAGTTATAATTTTGAGTATCTGACATAGGTGTTTCATGTTTGAGGTCAGATGGAAACTCTATGTAGCATAGCTGACAGGCTTGAGTTCTTTAACAAGGTGTCCAAAGGGTAAATATTATCTATCATCAGGGAACTTTTAGCAGTATTTGTTATGTTTTGGAGGTTTCAAGTTGCCAATCTTTTGAAGTTGATGCACAAGCTTATGGAAAAAATGATTGTATATTGATTGTCCGTAATAGTTTACTGAAATGTAATTACTTTCAGTTTTCCATGTGTTCATCTCGTCTATGATTAAGATTTACAAATCACTTCCGTTAATTCTAGTTTCTGAAAGTAAGAATTATGCACATCCTGATGCTCTTTAATACAATATTGGTGAAAGTAGAGCCAACATTAATGTAACGTAATACTTAATCTGAAGTATTAATATCATTCTTTTCAAACGAAAAAAGATGGTCTCTTGAAGCTTTTCATTGTGCATAATTGTAGGAAGTGCTGGAAGACTACCATTTCATGTAACTTGACCGTTATCATGCTTCATTACCTGCAAGCAACATAACTACTCTGATGGGATTATATTGATGCCATGGTGAATTGCTGATATCAAAGCGGTATTAGAATGATTAGGATTCTTTTTTATAATATTGCTTGATAGTAATTTTAAGTGGTTGGTTCATTTGTTTTGTATTTAAACTCTGTTACTCACTCTAAATTTGCTACCACTTCTATTTTCATGTAAAGTAATCCAGAAAAACTTGATGAGGGGAATGTTAATGGCCAACTTGCTACACCAGAAGTGGAAGAGACTGAAAGTCTGGAAACAGCTAAAGGAAATGGAAATGCAGATTCAAAAGATCCTGAAGAACATGCACTTGGGTCCAGTAGTTTGCCCCTGCAGGATCAGTCTCAAAATCATTCTACCTCCCTAGACATGGATGAATACAATCAACTATATAAACAGTATTATGAAGTTGAGGAACAAAGGCAAAATATTCTACAGAAACTGCAGAACTTCAATAATTATTATTCTTATCCTAGTGAAGTGCCTGTTTCTGGCTTGGAGTGGGGCGCCAATTCTGTTACCCAAGAATATCAATCCTCTGCAAGTCAAGTGCCTTGTGGGACAATGGTTGTTTCTTGCTGCCCATATGCTGGTCAATGCAACATGGCTTCTTGCTCTTCAGTTCCCTGCCCTTTGGCTGGTGTTTCCACTAGTACTCTTTGTGTCAATTCTCCGGCAATAGAAGATAAGGGAAAGCATTCGACAGTTGAAGATGCTGATATTGTTAAGATGGCAATGGGAGCTGCTGAAAGAGCAATGTCCACATTGACGAATGGAACTTCTGGTATTTCAATTTAACGAAAATGTTTATTGTGGTTTTGCGATGTTTTCTGTCATTTTCATCTATGCTAGCGTCAGTTATTGTTAGTTTCACCGTCATCGATACTAGCCTGTTATTGTTGTTTCACCTTCATCTAGGGCTCTAGGCTAGTGTCATTGATTCTTATATGAACCAGAGATAATTTCCCTGTATAGGACATTAGTGTGCTAACTTGAAATCGCTTTTTCTTAAAGACATCATGAAGTTTGTTAATTCCTCAGTTTCCTTGATTTTGCAACACTTGAAAATGACACTCTTATAAAGAAAAGAGGAAGGATAGGGTTTCACCTACTTTATATTGCCCATCCATCCTAGTTTACCCACCCACATTATGACATATTGCCAGGCATTTCTGGCATTCTGGCTAGTCAAACTTACTGAATTTTAAGTGTTGCAAATTTAAGGGAGTGGAGGAAGTATTTCTGCGTAAGTCCATTTCTTGGTGTAAATGATGTCTAGCTAGGCTTTGTCTTGTCCCTATAATGCGTGCATGCTTATTGATAAAGAGAATAGAGAAGTTATGGTGCTTACTGCTTAGTTTGCTTACACCTTATATATGTGGAATGCAGACTCAAAAGAGAACAAAATCAACATTGGAGCAGAACAAAGTGCTGCCCCTGGAACTGATCTAAGCACAGTCCTGAATGCGTGGTATTCTGCAGGGTTTTACACTGGAAAGTAAGTATATGATTATCTCCATTGTTACTCAAGTTTTGATTGCGAGTGTGGAAAAAGTAGCTAGAGAGTGTTGGAACTGTGAAAGAGAAAAGGTTGATTTGATAGAGAGAAGGGGGGATCAGTTGTAAGCAAAGTAGGCAATACGAAGATAACTTCGAGACATCGGAATTGAGCGAGTGTATGATTAATATTGATTGTACACCAATGCATTTGTGTTATTTGCAGTGATAGATGTTTAGTATTGTTTACCCCCGAACATCATATGCCTGTTAGCAGCTCTCTGTTATTTGCAGTATGTTATGTACGTCTTACTAATGAAAAACTTCCATTTATCGCAGGTATTTAACAGAACAGTCTCTAGCTAAGAAGCAGCATGATTAGATGTTATTTGCATTCTCGTTGCAGCAAGCTGTGTCGTCCAGTATGATTTAAACTTGAAAACATTTCATCTATAGTGAATCATTCAAGTAGGCAGCCAACAAAGTGGAATTTCCTTTGTTTACTTCCAATTCCTCAATGATGAATGTGCCATTAAGCTAATAAGCTTCTCCAAGCTTCAATATTTTTATTTCTAGCTGTGTTACTTTGTTGCCTTCCGTAATCGGATTTCCTATGAACTCGTGGTCTGTAAGCTTCTTACTTGGTTGAATGAAAATGACTGGCAATTTCCAAGTTTATTAGGGTTTTTGGATGTGTATACAATTTATGAACAGAATTTGAAGGGGCGTCTTCGTGTTTGACATACATATCAGAAAGCATAATACAAACACAAGCACTTGAATATAACTTTTTCCTCTCGTGTTTCAACTGTTTACATTGCTTTATTTTTGTACTTAAAATATTTCATTATTATAAGTTTCTAGAAAATACGCATGAGAATGATTTGGTCGTTTAGACCTTCAACTGTGTACTTCTGAAATGCACGGATTTGCAACGCTTGCAGAGCTCACAGTTCTTCCAAACAGTAGCCTAGATTAAAACCCAACTAGGATTGATTAATTATTATATATAAGCTAGATTAAAACAGGCCTAGGTTAAAACCCAACTAGGATACAAAAGAAATACAGGAATGACATGTAAGAAAAGGAGGCATAATGTTTTACAGTATAAAAACCAAGGTGACATTTCTGGCATAAATTTAGCAGCCAAGAAATGACAAAAATTCATATAATTTCCTTTAGTTTTACAGTATGATCGATATACACATTAGTACATTACTATGAGGCCTAAGAAAGAGTATTGCTCATGGATTTACAAACCTACAGTTTCAGACTATAAACTCAGTATCTGGCAAATCCAGTGATGCAGAGACAGCATCAATTCACTTGGTCACACTTTCACATTCTTTGCAGCTTGTTTAATTTGATCAATTGTAAAAATGCCGAACATGCCATCATCTCTGACAGCGTTAATTACTGCCAGTGCAACATCATCAACGTTGACAGGTGGTGCCAAAAGTAAGTCTGAAGCAGGAAGAAAATTTAAAGGTCTAACAAAGTTCTCCGTAGCATTCAGAATTTTCTCCCATGGCTCCCCAATCAAATCAAGAGGGATCTCAAAGCCATCTACCCTTCTCTTACCATATATGAAACCTGGCCTTAGTATAACCCCTGAGGAAATTCAGATTCAAAAAAGACATAAGCACAGCCTCCTTGATTAAAAGAAACGGACATATCCACATAGCATTACATGGAAAGGCCATACAGCTTAAAGCGTGTACAAGAACAAAACAATTTGAAGGGGTAAGATTGTAATGAGAGCAGTAACTCCCTTAGTTTAGAGAAAAAGATTATATATTAGTATGGTGTGCCTCCATTAGTTCTACCTGGAAAATTTTATGGTCAACAAAACAAGTATGAACCCATTACTTGTTGATAAAGGAACTTCCAGAGAGAAAAAAGTGAATCAGAACTCAGAAGATGATCCCAACCACACAAGTTTATTGTTTTATTTCTAACCTTTTTAAGTTTCAAGATACTTCAACTGGTCAACATAGAAGCAACGAGCATCGACACATGAAAAGAAAATTATCAAGTGGTAGTTATTACCTGAATTGGGGTATCTAGAAAGAATCTCTGATTCAGCTTTCCTCTTTGCAGTAAAGTAACTAGATTCACGCAAGAAGGGTGGCAAATTGTAATCATGAACTGAGATCAAGATGAATTTAGGGACTCCTGCAAATAAAAGTAAGAGAGTAATGAATTAAATGGCCGCATATAACCTAATCTTCCATAAACAACAGGATTAGGGACTCCTGCAAATAAAAGTAAGAGAGTAATGAATTAAATGGCCGCATATACCCTAATCTTCCATAAACAACAGGATCAAAACTAGTTGTCTCTATGGTTGTTTTAATATAAATGGCATATATCTATCTGCATTCCTCCAGTCTGCAACTCTGCATATCCAGCATACATAGGATACGATTGACTTGTTACAGTTGTCCAAATTTTTGTTCTATCTCTAGCCCTATGACCTAGTGACAATGTTCATAATACAATCGTGTCATTTTTGAAAAAAATAGTGTGGCATTCTTAGGGAACGCAATATAATTCAATGGCACATATATATTTTCACCGGGAGATTTGAAGAAAACGTGACAATTAAAGCCATGTATTGTTACTATCTGAATGATTACCAAACTATTCAAAAGATCATGTTCTAAACAAGACACCTTACACCATTAAAAACTGTCACTGAACTGACACACTCCCCGATTACATCCTGAATTTAAATTAGTGCCTTACATGTTAAAGTACAGATAAAATGATACACAGTTATCTGTTTTTCCAGAAAATGGTTTCTCTTACTTTGATAAAATTTGGAACACGAACAATAAATATAAGATTATTGTTAATGATGCATAAAAGTGAAAATTATCAGATCAGGCATTACTTTCCTCATTGAAAACATACATAAAGTCACATAGACATTTACCATAATCTTTTGCAGCAGTTACCGCTGCAATATTAGCCTCGCCATTAATCCTTTTCAGCTGCTCCTCATTTCCAAAACCTCCCAAGGTTGAAGCAACAGCAGTGGCTCCAACAAGGATTTCATCCCAATTAGCATAAAAAACATCCCCTGTGATATGGAAGATATTAGATACATGTTTCCATGAAAGACCACAGATCTTCACAATTACTATATAACCTATGTGTCTCGACAAACCACTGTACGTGCATTGCTTTAAGACTGCAATCTCTTAATTGTAATCTAATTGATTAGGAACTATTATACAAGCATAAGAGGTGATAAACCATCCATGGAGCACATCAGCACAGGATAGCATTACTAGAAAGGTTGCTATCCCACGTGCCAGGTAACTATCAAGATAATATTCCGACCACAGAGAACCCAAAGAGACCACTATTTCCCATGCTTCTGCAAACGCGCAACTATCAACAAATCCACAGGTAAACATTCTAAGGTTCTTGTAAACATTGTCTGACTTATCTGGTCTAAAAAATATAATGTGCAACCCACATTCCACAACAAACTTCACCGAGTTGCACAATAATTTTTTATTTCTTCCTTTTTGGAATAATTAATTATTGGCTTTGAAGTTTGGTCAAGTTTTCTGCAGGAGCTCGCCTACACTAATCTGCAAAAAATAACCATGGCCCAACTAATCCTTTAAATTTAGCAAAAGAGTAAGTTTCATACATATCTTTTAGTCATATGCCTCCTAGTTAGTTGCTAGATTCTGTGTGTATTCTGTTCCTCCTTATGTTGAGTATAGTAAATTCAGGACATATTTATGTTATATATAAAATTACCAGATTTACCACATTCAGCAAGATCTTTCATTATATAGTACAAATAACTCTACAAAGCAATTTTGTTGAGTAACCGAATTTACCGGAAATATTCAATCAGATTTTGACAGGCAGCAACTTTGTTTAAAAAATTATTTTTGTAAATAGAATTTCAGAGAAATGCTACAACATTTATATTGATTTTCTCATTCATTAATCATTAGGCATTAATGGAAGGACAGTATAGATAGTTAGATACCAAGTAGACACAAGATCCAGTAAAATTTCCATTGATCAAGAACTTTAAAAAGTTAACAGTAAGATCAGTGTGGTAAGATAGCATGAAAGTGGCACATGCCTGGGATCCAAGAAACCTGATCTACCCAAGATTCTGAAATACGAGGCCGTCCTGACCTGCAAAAATTTCATTGAAGCTTCAAGTTCTGTACAGGCAACTAGAAACTTCATATATAAGTAATGGAGTACTAAAGGTATCAGCTATACAAGATTGTGCAAGGCAAGCAAGGAGGAAATTGTCAATTGAGATGATGAAAAAGTCGCACCTGCTTAAACTTACAACCTCAATGCCTTCTGAAACTGCAGCCTTGCATATGGCAGATCCAACAAAACCACTGCCTCCCACAACAACTAACTATCGAGAAAAGCAGATCCAGAGAGCAAAAAAGTTATATAAAGTAACTATCAGTTAATTTAGAGAAAGAAGATTGATCTAACCCATTCAAATTCATACCTTTTCAGATTTAACATCAGCTGTAACATCAATTGTAGCAGAATTGGAGTTGTCTATGTTTGTTCCTGAATAACTACACTTGACATGACATCTCTTGAACCTGTGATGAGGTAACATGAAAAAAAAAACATTCTGAATAATTGTTCTACGGCTACTTCTTTAAAGCTCAACCATTAATCTTAGTAATCCCTTTTACACATGACTACAACAATTGTCATATTTCATTTTCATATAATTAACTACGATTCTACAAACCCCTTTAATGTACACAAAATAATCCACCTAAAATCATACAAACACATAATATATCTGAAATCCCCCTTTTCCATATACTCAAAATTCAATCAAAATCCAAAAAAAAAAAAAAACATCACCTACATGTAAATTGACAACAAGAAAAACATACCCAACAAATTCAATTATGAAAATAAATAACAAAAAGATAGTTTCAATCAACAGAAATTCACACCCACATGTAAATTTACAATAAGAAAAACATACCCAACAAATTCAATTATGAAAGTAAATAACAAAAAGACAGTTTCAATCGACAGAAATTCAGTACATTAAAGAGAAATCATGCAAATGTATAAAAACAAAAGGGTAGAATTATAATTATGTGGGGAAGAGAGAGAAAGTACCGATTCTGAAGAGGCAAAAAAGCTTTAGAGGGGGGATGAGAGAGAAAGAGGAGTCTGCCACTGAAAGATGAACAAGGGGTAAGAGAAATGGTGGGTGGAGATACAACCGAGGACATTGACATCCTCGTCTTCTTTGTTGAGTAATCAAGATTTTGTGCTGAATTTCAGAGAAACAACTTTCAATCCTCTAATTTATGAAGAAATTTGGGTTTTTTTGAGAATTGAATTTCCCACAAAATTTAAGTGGCAAGTGTGGGTTACACAGGGTTTTGGTGAAAATGAACCTCTAATTTATTGGCCAAGCTTAAGAAAATTGCAATTTTGCATATTAATAAAAAAAAAATCCCAATTTCCTCCTTAATAAATACAAGTAATTAATAAATATAATAATCTAGATTTTCCAATTGCCTTTTCAATTCATTTTTGACAATTTCTTTTAATTTATATATTGATAAGGCAATGAGATCTTGGCTTAGTGGTTAAGATTGAGGTTATGTATATCACTTTGAAACATTTTTAGTCTTATCTAATTTTGTTGATATCATTTAGTATAGTTTAGATCATGCTCAATGATGGTACACCTCTAAGTCTCTACACCTACAATCTCCAATCAAAATAAAGAGTTTCATCAACACCTACTTTGTACCGACTATTATGTTCTTGTATAATAGCCTTTGAAAACCTTATAGTTATCAATTGCCTCCTAAGATCAATTCTTCAACCAATTTCATTTCCACTTCAATGTTATTGACTCATTGCCCTAGGTTCTTATATTTGGATTGAAAAGAATGATTTAGCCTCCTTATTTAGCTGCTTCCCATAATTTTTTCTAGCACTACTCTTTGATCAACTCATTTCAATTATTTTTAAAAGGTTAGTAGTTTTGAATTATAGTGTACGTAGAAACCTTTTGTTTTCCACCCTCGTGTCTTTTGCTTTTTTTTTTTCCTTTTCCCCACTAAACTTGTATATACTTTGAAAAATAATCTCATTATTTTTATCGAGTATAGATGAGAATCAATCCATAGATCCATTTCACCACCTTTCTAATCCTTTTATCATTGAGACAATTTTCATTATGCTTAAAACATACTCTTACTCGATAGTCTTATAGACCAAAGTCATTAAATTAACTGAAGGATAATGATATGTTATTAGGAAATTTATGACCTATTCGAGTAAGTTGTCTTCACATTACTTTCTTTGTAGCATAGGTGCATACCTTTGTAATATTTTATGATACATGCATCACTCTTTAGCAATTTTATTGAATTGTATGGATTTGTATCACATAACACATTTATCTTATCCTCAAAATTAATCAAATGAGTCATTGTAAGAAACACTTTCAATAATAGCAAACACAACAAACACGTGTTTCATAAAATAAAAAATAATGAGTAATATCAATGAAGTGCAAGTAGCACAAACCCATCTAAACCCGACATGATGCACGCCGGTAGTCCATGGTTCATGCAATGACACCAATGTTAAATTTTAGCACAAGCCTGATTGGTCCATCTATGCATCACACATTCACACTACTTAATTTAACATTACACGTGGTTTGAGCTATGTGTATTTAGAAGACCACAAGAGACTAACACGACGTTCTTAGCTCACTATAAACATAACTCACTTGAACACGAGACCCACTAACCTAACACATGGACTTGCACGACCATATCCATTCCAGTCAACCTTCATTATTTAGCTCATACATCCATTAAGTAACCCATTTTGTTTTAGATACGACATGCTCAATCACAAGAACCACTGACTTAACATAAACTTGCCTGATCTGATCTGACCCGAGCCGGGCCAGGGGCCACCACCCCCACTTGACCCCATACCCCATTATTTGGTTGATTAATCATCAACCCTTGGACCTGATGTTTTCATTAAAGAAAAACGAATCTATCCATCCATCTCCTAGTCCTCCCACACCACCAGCTCAATAAAATGGAAAAACGACAATACCAGAAAGAAACGTCATATCCGGTAACCCCAAAAGCCGTCATCGCCTAATCCTGCAACTTCCTCCCATTCCTTCAGACACCATATATACCTCTTTCTCTCTCCTCCTTTCACCTCTTTCTATTTTTTCTGCAACTCAAATTCACCAATCATCTTCTTCAATCTCCACTTTCTCTCTCCTCTTTCTCGCATTTTCTCTCTCTTCAATTTCCAGAAAACCATTAACAATGTTGGTGCTATCTTCCTCTACTCCTCCCGTTCTTGAGCTGCTCAAAGATAGGGTTTCTTCTTCGTCGGCGGCGTCTTCTTCGGCGTTTTCTTCGGTGGTTCTTCGTCGGAGTTTTTTCACTCGGAGTAACTCTTCGTTACTATGTTGCTGCTCTTCCAAGCTCAAATTAATGGCGGATGCTGCTGTTCCGTCGTCTTCTTCTGTTTCTGCTTCTGATTCTGATTCTTATTCTGCTGCTGAAGAGGATAATTGCAAGATTCCACTCAAGAATGATAATCAGAATCAATCTCTTCGTTCTCGCACTTACCTTGATGTTCGTTCTGCTGAAGGTGTATTATCTTTCTATTTTTTTTATCTTTCCGTTTTACTACATTTTATTGCTTGCAATGAAGAACTTCCACAAGTTATTTGCGTGTTATTTTGATTAGTTTATTGTTATAACTGAATGTCTGAAATGTAGATGACTGTTGAATTGATGTTTCAGCATTTTTGGTGTCCAATTTTGTATTAATTCGCTTATGAAATAATCGGCGACAAGTTTCTGTTCAATTAATATGTAATGTTTTGATATTTTTGTTTTCTATGATTTGATTAATATGTTACAGTGTAGAGTTTTGTTTATCTGATCGGAAAATTTTGAGACAGAACAATTAATTAGTGTCCAATTTAGTGTGTTTCTTTGCTTATGAAAAAATTGGAGACAATTTTCTGCTGGATTGATATGCAGTTTCTTGATTAATTTACAGTTATAAGCGGTTTCTTGAATGATGTAATATGCTAAAATGTAGATTGCTGTTGGATTAGTATATGAGTGTTTAAATTTTCTCTTTATCCGATTAGATTTTTTTAGACGGATTAATCATTTTTAGTGTTTATTTGTTGATGAAGAAATCGGAGACAAGTTCTTTATCCTTTGCAGGATTCATATACAGATTGATAATTGAACATTTCTTTTCCTGCTCTGTTTGTTTACTTGTCTGATGTTTTGGTTGCATCTTCTCGACTGATGTACTGTAGTGATTACAGAATTTGAATCATATAAGAATAACAATGTGGAATTTGAGAAAGAGAGAGAAAGAGATAGAGGTCCTTTGTTGGTTCACTTCTTAGGATGAAATAATTTTGAATGCCTATGCGCGTTAGTTCATTATTTTTGAACCGCATAGCTCAAGATTGTTGCTGACTTGCTGTTTTTCCCAAGAAGCATATGATGGAGAGTAGATTCCTGCGTACTAATACAGTTCACAAGTTTTCCTTTCCTCTTTGAAATATCTAAATTGTTTCTAGTGTTTTTACTTCTGAAAGTAGCATCACTCTAGGCTTTCTGTTGAAATGTGAAAGGATGAGTATCATACTAGAAAATAGAAACATCCCTAACTTTACTTGGATAAGTAGTGACATTCTCTTTGGGAGTGACCACTGACCACTGGCTAGAGTTCGTTTTAGCCAGCTCAATTGGTGATGAGCTCTTGTGCTTTCACATGTACCAACACTTTATAAGTGGAGAGAGAAGGAAAAATTTGCAACTTGTATGACTGTATGCATCTTCTTATATCATGCTTTTATTGCCTACCTTTTATGAGCTGGTCTGGTACAATAGATTTATGGTTAATTGCAGTGAGCAATAGTTTTTCCTTTCCTTTCTTTTTTAATCTAATGGTGCTTCAATAAATAACCCAACAAATGGTCATTTTGATTTAAAGTTGAATCACAATTTAGAAAAGAAAGCCTAGGTTTGGGATGGATCATTTAAGACTTTACATTATGTTATTGCTGGGATTCATGATGGTATATTCAATAGCTTTCAAGATGGTCTTAAGTAAAAGGGGATGCTTCTCTCTCTTAAGTACTGAGCTCAACCTTCAAAGCTCCAAGCTCCACATCTTTTCAGAATTGCTGTTCTTAACGATAGGTTATTAAGCTCTAGTTTTCTCTTTATTTCTCCAGAAAACTCTCTTCGTTTTTTTCACTCCTCATAAAATTTCTGTCTAAGATGGAATTTGGATGTAATGATGACTTGACCGTATTGTTGAATGTCTCTTTTACTGTTAAGTGCTTCTTTAGATTTTGACTACACATCTAAGGACTGTCTGGGAACCCAAGGCACTACCTGTGCAGTTTGAGAAAGGATTCCTACTTCCCTATGTAGGATGTTCTTAAGAGAGGTATTTTCAGGTTAAGATGACTCTGCTTTTGTTGCCTGTTTTGTTAAATGTATCTCTAAACTTAGCCTTTCATTTTCTTTCGTAGATGACAACCATATGCAGTCAAGCATGCTTGAGCTCTATAATGTCTAGTTGTTGACCTTTTTGTTGTAGGGTTGTGGACTAGAAGAGCAAGTGACAAGTTTATAATTGTTGTTCAGAGTTTCTCAACAGTTCCTTCCCCTTCCTTTTAACCTTCGAATTGCTGAGTTGATTCCCATATTTTGCAAAGTGATTTTTGGTTCTATTGTTATATTATCATACAATGAAGAAATTTTATTAAGTACTTTGCCATTGTGAAGTGTCTGCTACTGCGGTATGTTTTGACACATATGTATTGATAAAGTTTGTCAAAACCTTAAAATCGGCATTCTTAAGAGTTAAGACCAAGGAGTCTAGACCATTTTTTTTAAAATTTTTTCTCGGGTATTATGATATCTTCCCTTAATGATATGTATATCCCTGCAGAGCTGATTTCTGGAATAAAAAGAGAATCAGAAACTGGAAGATTGCCTAAAGGTGTTACTGCTGCAGTGGAGGAACTTTTTCACTACTACCGCAACGCAGTAAGTTATATTATTGATCAATTCATTTCCTGGAATGCTATCTGTAGCCATTTTTGGAAATTGGGTTATATTTCTTCAAACAAATGGAAAATTATGCTGTTATGAATTTTTTTTCTCTGATTGGATGTGAGCATATGTTGCATTACCCTATGTCCATCTCTCATCAGACAGTAAAGTACATTCTGAAGTTGTCTGAAGCTTGTCTCCTTGAAGCCCTGGGATTTCGTATCATTATTTACAATGTTTATCTAGTCCTTAAATTAGAAATTCTCTCCTGCTCCTCGAATATTTCTGGCAGACTCTAGTTTCCTTATCAATTCTATTTCACAATCAACCCAATTTGATTCCTGTTTCCCAACTTTGAAGTAGAAGTGCAAAATTGTTTTACATATTTTCTAGTCAAGACTTTGAATTCTCCTTTTGGATTTAAATATGCCTTTTGCTATTTTACCAATTGGAGCTAAGTATGCGATTATGTGAGGGCATGGCTATTTTTGATATAACCTTCTTTATATTCTCATCAGGGGGGAGGGTGCTTAATTGCTTGTTGCTTTTAAGTTTTGTAGTGGACAAGACTCAAGAAACATTTGACATATTCGTATTTCCTTAATTCTAAAAATCTGAATATTGCACAATAAATGTCAAAATGGGGAAAATTTGGCACATTTAACAGCCTGTACTTATCTTTCTTGCAATAGCTTACACTAGTTGCTGAATATGTCAGCAGCCTCTCTGTTATCGCATAGACATGGATGCGTACATCTTACTCCCTTTGCCTTGCCTGGACGAAAGATTCTTTAGAGATTTTTTTACTTTTTCCATAATAAATAAAATCTTATTGGGGAGACAGGAAAACCTGTTGGATGAACTAAATTTCCTTTTTTCTATACTTTCTGTTTGTAATTCTGATGATAGAGAGATTAGAGACTTATGTCCTGTAGCCTGTAGATAGGTTTGAGTATCTATTTAGTAGTGTTGAGTTTTGACATCTGTCAACTGGTTTAACTTTTCAGGTCCTTACAAGTGGAATTTCTAATGCTGATGAACTAGTGTTGTCAAACATGAAAACTATGCTGTATTTTGTGTTAATGGATATGGAGGTATTTTTTTGCTCTAATTTACTCGTGATTGGTAGACATCAGTTGTTTATAATCTCCCAAAAAGTTTATCTATAAAACACTATAAAAATAACAATTTTATATATGACGGGATTTATGCACCACTCAGCTGCTTATATGGTTAGTGGTTTTAATATATCTTACAGGACCCTTTTGTATTTCCTCCGTATCACAAAGCTATTCGAGAGCCTATTGACTATTATTCCTTTGGTCAAGATTACATTCGTCCATTGATTGATTTTGGGTGAGTTAACCTCCTGTCTTTCTTTTAGTGGCATCATTATTTTATAACAGTACTTGACTTATGACATGAAAATAGTTCATATAATCTCTTCAACGTAATTTAACATGATTTTATTTAAAGAGAATGTTGCGCTTGTCTGATTCTCTAATGGATATTGCGCTTGTTTGATTCAAAAAATTTATAATTTATGATGTTGTGGTTATTACATAATGTGGCTGCTGTTTGATTCAATGGAACTTATTGATTAACATAATAAAATTAGTTATCAAATATGATTGAAAGCCTAAAAGTACAAGTTACATTGTGCTTAAAGTGGAGGTACATTCTGGTCTTCTGGATATTGTTTAGGAAGAAAACACGGATTACTTTTGTAGGATATACTTCTGTAATGTTTGGCATACTTTTATGTGCTGATTTAGTTTGTTTGATTCTTCGGGGGCTGGATTTGATTTTAAAAAATCAGCACAAGCATGTCTAGCTTTGGGGTTTTAGGCTCAACCAATTCTCGATCCTTATTGTCATTGTTTAATTTCAGAAATTCATACGTCGGCAATATCACCCTTTTTCATGAAATGGAGGAGAAGCTTCAGCAGGTATTTATTCTCACATCTCTTTGTTTCTCAGTCTTTTTTAAGCTGCTCTACCTGAGTGATTATTGATTAAGGTAGTAGATAGGAAGAAAGTGTTAAAAACTCAAAATCATATGGCCATTAATTGTTGGTGATTCTTTTTGGATGAATCTGAAAGGTACTATTTGGGGCCTAATGATGTGATTTAAGAGGAGGAAGTAATGTGCAATTTTATATTAGCCAATATCCTATGTGTAGAGATTTGACCTAGGATACCAGATTCAATTATAGGATAAGCTTGGCAATAATGATGTTCTCAAGATATTATAAACAAGATTGTGTATGTGCCTTGATAGTGGGATAATGTACCTGTAGGTTTTACTGTCATGTCTTTTAAATATATATCTATCTTCTTAGCAAGGAGGCCCTATATAGTGCTGTGCTTGCTACATCTTATACCAGCAACTTGTGCATTTGATAAATTCCTAGTAAAGGTTCCCATAATGTTGCAGCTTCAATATCCTAGCATTAATGTGCAGGGGCATAACATTATCTTAATGTCCAACCATCAAACTGAAGCAGATCCCGCCGTGATTGCATTGCTTCTGGAGAAGACAAATTCACTCATCGCAGAAAATCTGGTGACATCAATATGCCTTTTGTCAAATATGTAATTTGCACCCTTTGTTGTGCATTATTTTTTCAAAGCTTACATGGAAAGGGTGTAACTTTTATATGCTGCAGATCTACATAGCAGGCGATCGAGTTGTAACTGATCCTCTTTGCAAACCATTTAGCATGGGAAGGTGATCTGATATCCTCTATCTCTTGTTTAAGGAACCCTGTCTACTTTTTGATGTTTGGTTGTCATCTATTTCTTTTTTGTTACGGTTCAGGAATCTTCTTTGTGTTTACTCTAAGAAGCACATGCATGATGTTCCTGAGCTTGTTGATGCAAAGAAAAGAGCAAATACAAGGAGTTTGAAAGAGTTGGCCTTACTTTTAAGGTAATTAGTACAATTCTGGATTCAGCTTCATTGTTCATGAAACTAGTACTGCTATTTGTAATTTTGTTGATCTCTGGATGTAGCTTCAAATTGCGCATTAGTTCTTAATAGTGAAGGACTGAAGGGATTGCAAATTCTTATCCCATGTGGCCATGTTCTTTGTATTTCTTTCTTGCCCATGTTGAATTATGGTTTCTGAAATGTTTGGAAGACCTGAAACAGTGAAAATTTGGGAGAAACTTGATTCATAAATGATCAACTATTTGAATATGGTTTGTTCATGGGGCTGTTAGCAGTTTATATTAAATAGAAAGGTCTTTGGGCTTGGTGCTTAGCTATATGATTATGCTTATAAATGCTTAAAGGTAACTCTGTAAACCAGGAAATCCGGATGAGCATTTAAACTTATATTAGAACCACCCAACAGGCTTTTTATGTGAAAGTGTGTTTGCTCACTTTGCTGGCCTCTATGTGTGGTTTATTTATTTAATTTTTTTTTTTTTTTTGTGTGTGTGTGTGTGTGTGTGTGTGTGTGTGGTGGCTTGAAGTCTGAAATGTAGTTTTTTCCCGGTGTTCTATTCTGAATATTTTCTCCTATCTTTTTCTCGTGCTGGGTCTTCTAAATGATATATCTACATCCAGAGAAGGTTCAAAAATAATCTGGATCGCACCCAGTGGTGGAAGAGATCGTCCAGATGCTGTCACTGGTGAATGGTACCCAGTAAGTTTTAATGTGACGTTAGATAGTAAAAATTTAGACCGTTGCATTTTCTTCTGACATCTGTACTTGCACTTTTCATAATTACATTTTGTGCTGATTGCTGTATACTTATTACTCATGGAATGGGAGATATTATGCTCCTAATGGATGTTTTGTTTTGTTTGACATCTTTTTATTTGTTTTTCATGTAGGAGGCATTATTTGTGCGTAACTTAGTTGCTATTCTTGCTATGATCTCCTTTCTGTGTGTATATAGAGTATAGACTAGTTCGACTGTGCAAGTGAATCATGAATCTTATTTCTTGCATTTCTTTTCTGCTATTTTACTATGCCATTTATATGATACTGATTGGAAGAGCATCAGGCAACTTTTGATGTCACATCAGTGGATAATATGAGAAGGCTTGTGGAACATTCTGGCGCACCAGAGCATATCTATCCAATGGCATTACTATGCTATGACATTATGCCTCCTCCAGCACAGGTATCTTTATGTTGTTTGAACAAGCCTGCTTGACTTTGAATTTCTTTTATTTGAAAGCTTGCCTTTCCTTCTCTCTGTAGGTTGAAAAAGAAATTGGGGAGAAAAGAGTAATATCCTTCCATGGAGTTGGGTTGTCTGTTGAACCGGAGATCAAATACTCTGATATTTCTTTTGGTTGTGAAAACGAGATAGAGGTTGGTTATAGTTCAGAAACTCTTGCACTAAGTGGCTCACATAAGATCATAACATGGCAAGGTCCAAAATTGTGATTCTTGTGGTGATTTTATTGCAGGCTAAGGCGGCTTATGCACAAGCATTATATGCTTCTGTGAAAGAACAATATAAAGTCCTCAATGCTGCTATATATGAAAAACAAGGCTCAGGTGCATCAACAATGGCGACTTCTCTGTCACAACCTTGGACCAGTTGACATCAGTGGCCTTTGCTTTCTTTTTAGGTAATCCTGCATTCTTTTCAGTCAGGAGAATCATAAAATGCCTCTTATAAGCTTGACCCCCCCAATAATAAAACTAATTTGGTGTCTTCTTTGGCAAAACTATGTGCGACTTCTTATGTGTAGTTTGGAGGTGCCAAGGTTCTCTCTCTTTTTTGTTCAAATTAGTGGTCGTTTTCCTCATTCACTCCTCAAGAGGACTTTTTTTTATTAATTTTTTTTTTATAAATTATTTTCTTTGAGATACTTTGTAGCATCTCCCTTGGTCCCTTTGGCCTTTGCCCCTTAAAAGAATGACAAATTTGTTATGCACCAGGATGATACTACCTCGCTAACCATGTGTACCACTACTGCCTATACGATAATTAACATGTGCCTCTCATCTGAATTATATTAAGGTGCTACAATGTATTGCAATTTGTTTCACTCTCTTAATAACACTAACTAATTGTGATTGCAGCTATTAAGAGAACTCGTAGCTTCCCCTGTTGCTGTCCATCATTCTTACGCACCTTCAAGCGACGATTTTTAGTGTTCTATTGCTTGTGGAGGCAGCATGCTCAATTATTTTTCCTCGAGGGGATAGTAGGTGGGGAGGAGATTGTAGCTGTCAGCCTATCACTACTATTCCAATTTTTGCTAGGTTCCATTTTCTGAGAAATTTGGTCTTTACAGGAAAAGGTTTCAAACATTCATGACCTCTTAGGTGCTCTATTCAGTCATTGTACAGCATTGTTCTTCCGTAAAATGTATATTTCCAAATATTGTATTGTTTCTTAGGCGAAAAACGTTACGGAGTACCTTGTTATATTACTCTAATTACTGAAATTTTGGTATCAATTTTTGACACATCTATAGTTCTATCAGCCTTCAACTGTGTTTTTGTCTTTTGTTATTTGTACAGTAACCCTTTGATATTTTCCCCCCTCCCTATTAGTTAATAAAGTGTTTTAACTTTCATTAACACCTGAAAACACCTACTGTGAATCATGCCTTTCATACAACTACACAAGTGCGTAGTAGTAAGAAGTATTACTCATTATTATAAGAATATGAAAGTATGAAATAAAAGCTAATTTAAATAATGAGAACATGCTTATATAGAGTACAACTAATAAAAGAAAACGATGCTAATCTAGATGTAACTAATAAAAGAAAAGCAGTAGCAATATAATTAGTTGCATTAAACAACCCTAAATAACCCTTAAATTTCACTCCCTTGTATTTAGGCATTTAGCTAATTAAGCTATAATAACTGCATTGTTAACAATTTTGAGGAAAACAAAGCCAATCTTTCTTTCTTGTCCAAACCTAAAGGACCATAACTGACCAACATCACCTAGTTTAAGACCAATTTTGTTAACCACATCCATCCAACCACCTTGCAGCACTAGATTCTTCTTCTCTTTCGTATTCTTTGGCCACATTGATAGATATAGCTCTCTCTCTTCTTTGTTTCGCAATAGTAAAGTCACATTAATATCGCCGCCTTCTTTCAATGTTTTTACTTCTTCACCTGTTAAAATAAGTCCATTATGCTCGCGCATGTCCCTCTTCGGAATCAATAATCGATTTTGTCGATCCCACAAATCCGCATAAGGTATGTATTTTTGCATTACAAGCTTAGGCACCTCACCTCCCATAACCACTGCTTTCTCTACCAGTTCACTTGGAAGATTAGGGGGGGTTAAATTTTGCCTTTTTCTTTTCTCTTTTTTTGCTTCTTTGATGACTTATTATGGCCTTGTTCCAAAGAACGACGTCTCTTTAGCACCCTTTTTTTTTTTATTTTTTTATTTTCTTGATTTACAACAAGTGAATTATTATTTGTCATAACACTTGCATAAATCTTCAGGGATGATAGCCTTATCGACGTTGTCATTATTTTTTCTTCGTGCATAAATCTTTTTACCAAAAAGTATAATCATAGTAATAGTATCATTATTATTACTACTACATGCTTCTTCAGGGTTGTTGACATTGTCTTTACTATTTCCTTCTGCAAATATCTCTTTTCCAAAAAGCTTAATCGATTTCACCATTATTGCAACGGATGATCTTTGAAGTTAGAAGCTAGTTGAAAATATTATGAAAAGGTACGTGAGAAAGAAAAATATTGGTGTATGAAAATTGTAAGTGAAACTCAATTATTTGGGTCAGTATATATAATACTATTAACCGCTTTATGATTTATGGAAATAAGTTTGGGATAATGCTAATGTTAGTCCTAATTCTAATTAAAATGGGATAATGCTAATGCTAGTCCTAACTCTAATTAAAATGGGATAATGCTAATGCTAGTCCTAATTCTAATTAAAGTTGACACAAACTTTTTTTTAAAAAATATTTGTACAATTGTGTTGAAAAGTTGCCAAAATTATCAAACATTAGTTAGATTAAAACTACCCCAATATAATATAAGTTATCTATGTTTTATTAATATAAAGCTAAGTTATTTTTTAAAAACAAATAAGAATAATTAAATCTTGCGTACTAATTACTAAGTAGTAAAACTTATCTCATTGTCTAACTATTCACATTAAAAGTTAATATTATTCAAAATTAGTTCAAAGTTACCCTACAACTGATTGATGCATGTACAAACTCTCTAATATCATTGTAAAACGAACTTAGTACACAAAAGTTTTCGTTAACATGATTGAGATCATCAAATCCAAATTAAAATTCCTCCTTCTCAAGTCTAAAAAAATAAGTTCCTTTTAAATTAAAATAGTCATTTTTTTTTTGACAAACAAAATAATTATACTTAGCTTGTACGGAACAAGAACTAATTAAAATAACGAAAGGGTTATAGTATTAGTATATATACTTGTATAAACTTTTAAGGGCTACATATAACAAAACCCTACAATAATGGTATATTTGACTGGCGCTGGGAGATATCATACGGAGTATATAAAAACCGTCAGCATCGTCGTAGAGTCAAGGTAGTTGCAGTACTCAATTCCGTGTAATAGACTAATACTCCGTATAATATAGTGTATGCTTATTATATTATTGATAAAGGATACCACTATAAGAAAACGAATAATGAGTTGTTTAGGGCTTGTTTGACATCAGTTTTGGTTTTAAGTTTTCTGTTTTTTTGAAAACCAAAAACCAAAAACAGGAAACAAGAAAATTGTGTTTCCACTTTTTTGTTGTCAGTTTTCAAAATTATCATAATTTTAACAAGTTTATATAATTTTTGAATCATTATGGGACACATATCATATACTTTTAGAAAACAAAAAACCAAAAAACAGAAAACCACAGCGGTGCCAAACGAACTCTTATTAAAGAGTTTCGTATGAATTTCTTCTTAAAAAAACATTATTTCATGTTGATTGAAGGATCTTGAATTTGATATCGAAATGAACTTGAGTAATAGAAAGCTAAAAACTAGAAAGCAAGTTGATTAAGTACGAACAATTAACTCTTAACTTATATTAATATTGAAGCATAGAATATTAGACTATTATTATTCAATTGGTTTTGGGTAGTATTTATTTAATATAAACTCAAGGGCCGTTTGATCTTATGCTTGGTCTTTCACTCTTTTGCTTAGTAATATGAAGGTATATGGAATATTTATTTTTCTTCAAAAAAAAAAAAATCGAATATTTATTTTACAATAACTTTTTTTTTTTTTTTTTTTAAATATGTGAGCAAAAGCAAATTTAAACAACGAGAACATAGCTAAATCATAAGACTACAACCTTTTTTTAAAAAAAAAATAAGATCGAATATAATAATAATCCTTCCTAAACAATATCTTAAACTAGATTAGATGAAGCCCTAACTTCATTAATCAACTAACCCTAATACGTAATAATTAGTAAAAAAGAGTTGCATGAAGCTACACTAAGCTAAGCATTATTTAATTTGTTGTCAAAAACTTTGAGGAAAACAAAGCCAAGATTTGTTCTATCTTGTCCAAACCTAAACGCCCATAATTGAGCAACGTCACCTCCTTTAAGATCAATTTTGTCAATCACTTCCAACCAGTCACTTTGCAGCACATAATTACGATTACTCTCATCAACTTCATTCTTCTTTGGCCACTTTGATAGTTTTAGCTTCATCTCTTCTTTGGTTTCCAATATAAGTGTCACCTTAATATCGCCGCCTTCATCCAATCCCTTCTTTTCTTGATCCGTTAACAACATACTTCCATCAACCTTACGCATGTCAGTCTTGGGAATCAATAATCGTTTGTGTTGGTCACTAACATCTGTTACACTTATGTATTTTTGCATTACGAGTTTAGGGACTTCATCGGTCAAACCCTTGACTTTCTCTATCAATTCACTTGGAAGATTTGGGGGTTTAAAATCTGCCTTCTTCTGTTCTTTGGTTGGCCTTGGATTTTTTTTGCTTTTTCGGTGTATTTTTGCTTTGTTCGTCGCAATAACTACTTCTCTTAAGCTTTGGTACCCTTTCTTGATGCATTACAAGAGAACTATTATCAGTAGCGAATGTACCACTAGTACTTTTACTCGTACTATTAGCTTTTTCTTCATGATTCATATGAACAACCTTGTCGTGGTCGTAATCATAATAAATGTCAACACCAAAGAGTCTCATCTTTATTTTGATGAAAAAGGTAAGTAACAAAAGAATACGAAGTATTATGTTGCAATAATGTAGTACTCCGTATTTTGATTGAGAGAAAGGAGGTTGTTTGGCTTTATATATAATACATGAATGTTAAACCGTTTTGTTTTAGTTATGGGAATAAACTTGAAATCCAAGTCTTCGAGGTATAATCCTAAACCTAAACTAATCGTAAATGTCTAACCCCAACCCTAATCCTAATCCTAATCAGATAGGTTAACACCACTTTTGCAAATCCTTGTTCAAGTTAAACCTTTCAATTTTTTTTTTATTTTTTTTATTTGGATCAACGAAAATAAAAAAACGGAAATATTATAATAAGTTGATATCAAATTGGAAGATTGAGTTGGATATGTTGTAATTTGACTTTAATTAAATTTAAAAGGATAGAAATCTGAAATCGGTTAGTCAATGTTCATATTTTCATTACCTCCTTAATTCGTTGTTAAGTTTATTGAAACTGAAATTTGGGTATTTTTTTATTTTTTATTTTTTTTGAATTTTATTTCACCATTATTTTTGATGGCATATACGTAGTGATGTAGTATGATGTTGTATTTGATGTTGGAAATGATATGTAGGGTCTGTTCTCATACGTTTATTTTCAATTCAGATCAGTTCAATTCAGTTTAGCTCAGTTCAGTTCAGCTCAGCTCAAATTAGTTTAGTTCAGTTCACTTCGGTTCAGCTCCTAATTTCCTTCTCTTTTAAAATATTCATTTCAGTTCAGCTCAGCTCAGCCCAGTTCAGTTCAATTTAGTTCAGTTCAGTCTATGAGAATAGGCCCGTAGTCTACTAAATGATACTTCACCTTTTTTTTTAAGTTGAATTGTAAAGTTTTCACCATTATTTTTGGTGGCATATACAGAGTATGATGTTGTATTTGATGTTGAAAATGATAGGCAGTCTACTAAATGATACTTCATATATCTAGAGACGGTTTGGAAATAATCTGGATCGCATTCGGTGATGACTGATGAAAGACATCATTTGGATGCTAAGCTAGCACTGGTGAATGGTAATGTTGTCATTTCTGTCTCACTTTACATACTTCACTTAACAAAAAATGCTCTCATAAATATTAGTCAAACGAGAGCAAGTTAAGTAAAATAAAACTAAGGCATTGTTCACTTCACTTTAAAAAAGAAATTACTCACATATAGTAAATATGAGTGCCTAAAAAAATACTCGCATTCAGACTAAGCCCATGAATATTCGCAATAGAAAAAGAAACATGAACAACAGTAAACCAAACATGACCACACAAAAAAAAAAAAAAAAAAAAAAAAAAAAAAAACAAAACAAAAAACGCTCTCGGACACGGTCGACGTATGCACGATGCACCAATGCACCATGCACCGAGTTATTGTTTGCTTAAACACAATTTGATGTAACATGAGGTCTCACAATAAAAATAGCATTTAGACTAGTTATGACTTAGACTTGAATGACAACCTTACCAGAATTGGAACTGGTAAAAAGTGAAGCAATGCTATCTAAAAAGCTCTCAATACCCTTGTTAGTTTTAAGTTTTGAGCTTAGTTTTTGTTCCTTCAAATATCCACCCATTTCTGTTGCAAATTCCTTGAATTGATGAAGATATGACCGTAACATGAAGCCTTGCATGTGTACTTCCTTTCCCACCATATTCAATAGATTTCTCACCCCTTCCCTTTCTGTCCATACCTGTTTAAATCACATACTTAAGAATTTAATTACATGTAATTATGCATGTAGCACTCTACAATTTTTATAGAAGCTATATCAATTCGACATATAATTATAACACTCCGTGCATAAATAGTTAAATCGGAAATCACAACAACACAAGGTGGTTTTATCAACTAACAAATTAAAGACAAATGCAAATCCCCCTCAACTTATTTTCATTTCAGTTCAAGATAATTAAAAGAACATAGTCATCTAATGCTCCTTCCATTTACAAAATATAAATAGAAATTATAGAAAGTACTCCGTATATACCTTATTGTATTGGGAAATCATTCCACAAAGTGGAATACGCGCATATGTATTAACATGATTAAGAACAGCCTCAAGAGTTCTGCCTCCCACATTCTCGAAGTATATATCAATTCCATTAGGAAAGTACCTACATATTTAATTTAGAATAATTAAAAATCCTTAGTGAAAATGAAAAGATATTGTGTATATATATATATTAACCCTCAATTAATTAATTACTTGCTTAAGGCAGCATCTAGATCTGTTTCTTTCTTGTAGTTGAATGCATCATCAAATCCAAATTCTTCCTTCAATAATCTCACCTATAAAAAATATGATCGTTTATTAAATTAAAACTCGGTGCTACCAATAATAACCCGGGAGGGGAGACAGGATATACATACTTTCAAGGGCTACGTATAACAAAACCCAAATATAAAAACGTACCTTGTCATCAGATCCAGTGCTACCAATGACGCGACAACCTTTGAGTTCAGCCAATTGACCAGCAATCATCCCAACACCTCCAGCCGCGGCAGAAATGAACACATTCTCCCCTGCCTTTGGCTTCCCTATTGCTTGAATTCCTACCCATGCTGCAAATCCTGGTATTCCTGCACATTTCCCCCATAATCTATATGCTTAGGCATTGTCAGTCAATTTTATGACTTGCTCGTCTAAATGTACTCCCTCCGTCTTTTTAATTAAGAAGAAATGAACAAGTAGAACGATAGAGGGAACAATTAAGAATAAAATAATTATAAAACATAGAGACAGAGGGAGTACGTAGTATAAAATCATCGTACCAAGCACATTGAGATACTCCAAAGGGCTAACCCCTAAGGCAGGATCAATTTTAGTAGTCACAGCTTGAGAGGGTATTACACTATACTCAGCAAGTGGCATTTCTGGGCAAACCACCAAGTCACCCTCCTTATATTTGGCATCTTTCGACCTAATTATCTTCCCTACTCCATATGCTACGATAACCCGCATATAAATTCCGTTTATCCAATTATTATTAATGTCAAAAGTAAGAAAAATGTAAAGCTAAGCTAGCGTAATAAATTGAACTGGAATTTTTTATAGAGAAGTTCAAAAGAACAAGGCCTAAGAAACTTAACGACACACTATAAACCAAAATGATATACATGATAGTGTCGTTATTTTTTGCAATGAAGAAGTATAATGCAATGGCATTATTAATAGAAAGTCATACGACATTTGCTACTTGAATAACGAACCTGGTTAATGGGATACTGAGACACATTAAGACCATCCTCTTCCACTCCAGTCATTCTTGAGCGCATATACGGATCAATTGAGATCCAAAGGCTCTGAATAGCAACATGATTGTCGGGGATGGAATCAACGGCTAAGGATAAGCTCACAGTTCTCAATTTAAGATGATCCGACGATGGTACACCGTCTCTAGCGTAGGCTGCCATGTACCATTCTTTGCTCTGTACTACCTCCATTTCTTTCAAAACTCGATCTCTCTAAACATACACAAAATAAGCACTAATTTATACTATCGTACTGCGAGTGATAATAAGAGATATATGGTGATAACTGCACAGGTGAAAAAAATGAAAAAATGTGATTCATTACCAATAAAGCGTAGATAATTTTTATTTGTATTATAGGGATAACCTTTATTCATTTAAAGGGTAACTTTTGCTCATTTTAGGGTTTATAACGGATGTACAATATTTTATTGTACATCCGATTTTTTTAAAAGTTTGTCAATAATAATAGATATATGGTGATAATTGCACAGGTGAAAAAAATGGAAAAATGTCCTACTTTTGTGGTTGCATAACCATTAGTAATGATTTGAAAATTTGAAATAAGTGCATCAAATTAGAACCACGCATATTGTTTCAAGGAAAAAGATAGTACATGTGAAAAACGATTGGCTTTTATGCTCCAGTGAGATGTAAAGTGTAATGACCTCTAAATTAGTCTAGAACTTGTAATGTATCAGTGCTATTTGATTTCATTGCATGCAATGCACTTATGCACCTTATGTGACCTTGATTTCGGGAGGTAATAAGTCGTGTAATGAATAATAAACAATGATGATGTTGGTGTTGGTGTTCGACTTATGATGTTGGACGATAACGTGAAGGCTAATAGTAGTAATCTCAAGATTGTTGTGATTAGAGCTATCAATTCGGGTATACAGGTCGGGTTTGGGACGGGAAATAGTGGGTCGGGTCAATTCAGATTAATTCCATAACCTATGCGGGTCAGGTTTGAGTTGGGTCATGCCTCAGTCCGGTCACGTCGGGTCATACTTCTTATCGGGTTTGGGTCAGGTTTAGGTCGGGTTACATTCGGGTCAGGTGGACCGACTTGGTCTCCCTAGACAAAACACTTTGATCAACAATAATAAGGTGGTCTAAATTGCATTTAAGGTCATTTGAAATCAGGTCATGATCAATTTGGGTTGAATTTAGGTCGGGTCAATAACAAGTCGTGTTAATTTTGAGTCGGGTTAGTAACAGATCGGGTTGAATTTTTGGGTCAGGTAAGTAATAGGTCTGATAAAATTCGGGTTGGGTCAATAACTAGTCGGGTTGAATTTGGGTCAGGTCAATAACAAGTCAGGTTGATTTCGGGTCAGGTTTGTAACAAGTTGGGTTAAATTTGGATCGGGTTAAGAACGGGTCGGGTTGAATTTAGGTTAGGTTAGTAACAAGTCGGGTTAAATTTGGGTTTTGACGGGTTAAAACGGGTTTGGATCAATTTCAGATCAAGGAGGGTTCGGTGCAAGTTAATTAAATTGGCCGTTGTAAACCAATAAATCAGTGCAAGCTGTAAAACGGTAATTGGCTGTTTAAAAGCGAATTGGACGATTCCACACACCCAATTGGACTCCTAGAGGGTATTAGGAAACCATGATAAACATTTCGGCAATTTTTATTTTCAGGCGAAAAAAGTAAAAAATTCCAAAATTAAAGGCTAATATCCACACTTTTTGAGAAATTTTAGAGGTTTCAGGGCCCGGTGTCAAAAAGTCTTGAAATTCTATGGGATACATCTCGTGGTCATATAATGCTGTTTGGAACCATATATGATCATTATTTGTTGTCATAAATGTTCGTGGTAGGCTTGAATTAATGAAATCGGTACAAGTTGTAAACCGGTAAATTGGTCGTTTAAAGGCAAATAGGATGGTTCCACCCACCCAATTTGACTTCTAGAGGGTGTAAGGGACCATGTTAAATATTTCGACAATTTTTATTTCCAGGTGAAAAAAGTCTAAAAATTTAAAAATTGAAGGCTAATATCCACGCTTTTTGAGAAATTTAAGAGGTTTCGGGGCCCGGTGTAGAAAATTCTTGATATTTTAGGGGATAAATCTAGGGGTCATATAATGCCATTTGGAACCATATACGATCATTATATGTTGTCATAAATGTTCGTAGTAGGCTTGAGTTAATGAAATCCGTGCAAGTTGTAAACCGGTAAATTGGGTGTTTAAAGGCAAATTGGATGGTTCCACCAACCCAATTGGACTCGCGGAGGGTATTAGGGACATGGTAAACATTTCGGCAATTTTTATTTCCGGGCGAAAAAAAAAAGTAAAAAAATTCCAAAATTGAAGACTAATATCCACGCTTTTTGAGAAATTTTAAAGGTTTCGGGGTTCGGTGTCGAAAAATCTTGAAATTATCGGGGATACATCTCGGGGTCATATATTTCTGTTTGGAACCATATATGATCATTATTTGTTGTTATGAATGTTCGTGGTAAGCTTGAGTTAATGAAATCGGTGCAAGTTGTAAACCGGTAAATTGGTCATTTAAAGGAAAATTGGATGGTTCCACCCACCCAATGGGACTCCCGGACGGTAGTAGGGACAATGGTAAATATTTCGACAATTTTTATTTCTGAGCGAAAATAAGTCAAAATTTTCAAAATTGAAGGTTAATATCCACGCTTTTTGAGAAATTTTGGAGGATTAGGGGCACGGTGTCGAAAAGCCTTGAGATTTTAGGGATTACATCTCGGGGTCAAATAATGTCGTTTGGAACCATATATGATCATTATATGTTGTCATAAATGTTCGTAGTAGGCTTGAGTTAATTAAATTGGTGCAAGTTGTAATCCGGTAAATTGGCCGTTTAAAGGCAAATAGAATGGTTCCACCCACCCAATTGGAATCCCAGAGGGTTTTAAGGACCACGGTAAATATTTCGGCAATTTTTATTTCCGGGCGAAGAAAAGTAAAAAAAAATTCCAAAATTAAAGGCTAATATCCATGCTTTTTGAGAAATTTTGAAGTTTTTAGAGCTCGGTGTCGAAAAGCCTTTAGATGTTAGGGGATACATCTCGGGGTCATATAATACTGTATGGAACCAAATATAATCATTATATGGTGTCATAAATGTTCGTGATAGGCTTGAGTTAATGAAATCGGCGCAAGTTTTAAAAACCGGTAAATTGGTCGTTTAAAGGCAAATTGGATGGTTCCACCCACCCAATTGGACTCCTGAAGGGTATTAGGACCATGGTAAACATTTTGGCAATTTTTATATCCGGGCGAAAAAAAGTGAAAAAATTCATAAATTGAAGGCTATATCCACGCTTTTTGAGAAATTTCGAATGCTTCAGGGCCCGATGTTGAAAAGCATTGAGATTTAAAGGGATGCATCTTGGGGTCATATAATTCCGTTTGGAAACGTGTAAATTGGTCGTTTAAAGGCAAATTGGATGGTTCCATCCAGCCAATTGGACTCCCAGAGGGTATTAGGGACCATGGTAAAATATTTCGACAATTTTTATTTCTGGGTGAAAAAAAAAGTCAAAAAATTCCAAAATTGAAAGGTTAATATCCATGCTTTTTTTGAGAAATTTTGAAGGTTTCGAGTAGAGCTGTCAATTCGGGTAAACGAGACTGGTTTGGGTCGGTAAGAGTTGGTCGGGTCAACTAGGGTCCGGTCAATTCGGATTAATTCCATAACCTATGCCGGTTGGGTTTGGGTTGGGTAGGTCATGCTTGAGTCGGGTCACTTCGGGTCATACTTCTTATCGGATTTGGGTCGGGTTTAGGTCGGGTTACATTCGAGTTGGGTGAACAATAGGTCGGTTTTAATTCGGGTTTTCACGGGTTAAAACGTGTTAGGGTAATTCTCGGGTTCGAGTCGGGTTCAGTTCAAGTCAATATTTTGCGGGTTAGAATCAGGTCGAGTCATGCTCCTATGACCATACAACAAATATATACTATATTTAACTTTTAAATTTGAGGATGATGCTCCTTTCTTTTGCTGGCAAGGACCTACTTGGTCTTCCTAGACAAAATGCTTTGATCAACAATAATAAGGTGGTCTAAAATGCATTTTTAGGTGATTTGAAATTGGGTCAGGAACAATTTGGATTGAATTTAGGTCGGGTCAATAACAAGTCCTGTTGATTTCGAGTCGGGTTAGTAACAGATCGGGTTGATTTTTGGGTCGGGTAAGTAATAGGTCTAGTAAAATTCGAGTCGGGTCAATAACAAGTCGGGTTGAATTTTTGTCAGGTCTATAACAAGTCAGGTAGGTTGATTTCGGGTCGGGTTTGATGTAACAGGTTGGGTTAAATTCTGGTCGGGTTAGGAACGGGTCAGGTTGAATTCAAGTTAGGTTAGTAACAAGTCGGGTTAAATTCGGGTTTTGACGGGTTAAAACGGGTTTGGGTCAATTTCGGTTCAATTCGGGTTCGGTTCAGGTCAATAATTTACGGGTTACATTCGGGTCTGGTCATCTCCAGGTTAGTTTATGTTCGGGTTTGGGTCTCACATACTCGGGTCAACTCGGGCCTAGGGTTAGTTTCAGGTGGGGTCAGGTCGGGTTTGGGTCACCAATTTTTCGGGTTCAAATGGGTCGGTTAATAATCGGGTTTTAGTCGGTATTTCGGACCGGGTCAACTTTTGACAGCTCTAGTTGTGATACTCGTTTTCTTTAGTGTGCTTATTGATGCAGGAATACTTCAAAAATCGAATTAGTTGTTAAAGCATTTCATAAAAATTTGAAAAATTTGTGGAGAGGGTCCTTTTAAGTGGTCGACCACTTAATTAAATTAAATGAACTTTATTTTTCTTCTTTTTCCCCTCGATTTCCCTTTTTTCCCCCTTCATTTTCCCTCTTTCCCTTTTCCCCTTTTTCCCCTCAATATCTTTCTGAGATATTAGTTTGTCACTGGTTTAGACATGGCTTCAGTCTTAGGGCAAAGTCAGGGATGCTGCTAAACAACTGCTATTTTTGGCTGAGGGAAAAAGAGGGAAAGAGGGAAAAAAAATAAAAGTTCATTTTAGTGGTCATGTGCTGTGCATGTAACTATTTTTGTGGTCAGAAAAATTTGGTCAACGCCAAAAATTGGTCAAAGAACCCTCCCACAACCAAAACATGATATAAAGATCTTTTATGTCACTTTTAAAAGTACCTTCCTTACAAATTTTCCTAAAATTTTCTTCTCAGATATATCAAATTATGCATATAGATTGAGGGGTCTTGAATTTGAGAATTCAAGTATTTAACGATTGATCTTTAGAGTTAAAGAACTTTAGATAATACGCTGTATTGTATTTGTATACTACACACCAAGAAGGCAATAAAGAAGAGGGGGGGGTTTGGAAAAACTGGTGTATATTAATGAAAGGAAAATTTGTAAATTGCAACCATTTAAAAAAAACTACAAATTGCAGCCTAAAAGTTCGTATAAATTGCAGCCCGATTCAACTTTTTTATCGGTTTACATGTCAAAAAAATCTTCGGTTAAGGTTTTAGGGATCATTTTAGTCCTTAGGGTTCTGAATTGAGCTCGGATTTTGCAAAAAAAATAACGTAAGTGTTTCATTTTTATAGTTTCCCACAAATTGATACATTTTTGTTACACAAAATAGGCACTTGCGTTAGTTTTTTTTTCTAATTCCGAGCTCAATTCGGACCCCTAAGAGCTAAATTGGCCCCTAAAATCTTGTGAAGAAAACCTCTAAGAGAGTAATAAGAGAGAGCCACAAAGAAAAGTGAGGAGCTTGAGATCATCTTTAATCTCAAGTTAGTGAGTGTTCCCCAATTGTACTTTGTGAGAAAATATTGTTATCCATCCAATTTAGGTGAAGTCATATTGTAATCTACTATTTTCTCAGTCCCATAATTAAAGGCAAATATACTATTTTGGGTGTCCCAAAATATTCCTCCTATTACTAAAAATAACACCTAATCATTATTTACTTTTTTATCTTTTCCATATAAATTACACACCTAAAAAATCATTACTTAATTTTTCTTTTTTTCATACAAAATACACACACACCTAACAAATCATTACTTACTTTTTAACTTATCCATATAATATTCTCTACTTTTTATTATTCTCATATAATATTCTTTACTTTTTATCTTTTCCATACAATATTTTATACTTTTTCCATCCTTCTTAAAAACTGAATTGTTAAGAGTTATATTTGCTTGTAATTATGGGACGGATGGGGTATTATATTATTATAGTGGAAGTTTTGGACTACTAGTCCCGCGGTTTTTTTTATTATCATTATTGGGTTTTTTGTATTAACAAAAATCTCTTGTGTTACTTTGTTCTTTTTATTACTATTATTTTGTGTGAATGGTAATGTTATCTCCGTCTCATTTTACTTGCTACTAACACTTTAATGAAAAAGAAAAAACTCTCATAAAAATTAATCAAACGGGAGTAAGCTGAGTAAAATAAGACTAAGGTCTTATTCACTTCACCTTACAAAAATAAATACTCGCATTCATTAAAAATAAAGTATGCACGATGACCAAAAAAAAAAAAAAAAAAAAAAAAAAAAAAAAAAAAAAGCTGAAATCTAAGGAACGTACGACTATGGACGATGCGCCATGCACCAAGTTCGTATTGTTTGCTTAAACACAATTTAGTGTAACATGAAATCACACAATAGAAAGAGCATTTAGACTTGTTATGATTTAAACTTGAATGACAACTTTACCAGAATTGGAACTGGTAAAAAGTGAGGCCATGCTATCTAAAAAGCTTTCAATACCCTTGTTAATTTTAAGTTTTGAGCTTAGTTTTTGTTCCTTCAAATATCCACCCATTTCTGTTGCAAATTCCCCAAAACGATGAAAATATGACCGTAACATGAAACCTTGCATGTGAACTTCCTTTCCCACCATATTCAATAGATTTCTCACCCCTTCCCTTTCTGTCCAAACCTGTTCAAATGATATGATTAATAATTTACTAAATAGGCTAACTTTTATATACAACGAATCACAACAGCAAAAAGGTAACTCTATCTAAATTTTAGCAACTAACAAATTAACAACATTTGCAGATCACCCTAGATAATAATACACTAAGGTGTTGTTTAACTGAACTTATTTTCACTTTAGTTCGGTTTTATTTTTTCACTCCTTCCATATGCAAATCATGAATAAAAAGAAAGTACTCTATACATAGTTATACTCACCTTATTGTATTGAGAAATCATTCCACAAAGTGGAATACGTGCATATGTATTCACATGATTGAGAACAGCCTCAAGAGTTTTGCCACCCACATTCTCGAAGTATATATCAATTCCATTAGGGAAGTACCTGTAATTAATTTAGAATTCAAATCCATAATTAATGCTAATTTAGATTGGGGTTAAAATGAGAAGATATATATAATACTGCACAAATTACTTGCTTAGAGCAGCATCAACATCTGTTTCTTTCTTGTAATTGAATGCATCATCGAATCCAAATTCCTCCTTCAATAATCTCACCTACATAAAAACAAGTTCCGTTTAAATTAAATTATAATAGACATCACGTTTGTATGAACTTAAAACTAATTAAAACGTGGAGGGGAGATGGGATCGATGTATACATGTACCATCTCTAGCGTAGTATTATATATACACCTCCAACTCTCCAAGGACTATGTATAACAAAACTCAATTATAAAAATGCACCTTGTCATCAGATCCAGTGCTACCAATGACGCGACAACCTTTGATTTTAGCCAATCGACCAGCAATCATCCCAACACCTCCAGCCGCGGCAGAAATGAACACATTCTCCCCTGCCTTTGGCTTCCCTATTACTTGAATTCCTACCCATGCTGCAAATCCTGGTATCCCTGCACATTTTTCCCATACATACTACTTTATATTATAAGGCTTTTCCACTTTGATTATATGACCTGCTCATCATCAAAACTGTACTCCCTCCGTCTTTTCAATTAATTAAGAAGCATTATATTGAACAAATAGAGCGATGGGGAGAACAATTAACGATAAAATAAAACATAGAGACAGAGGGAGTACGTAGTATCAAATTGAATCATCATCGTACCAAGCACATTGAGATACTCTGAAGGGCTGACCCCTAAAGTAGGATCAATTTTATTAGTCACAGCTTGAGAGGGTATTACACTATACTCAGCAACTGGCATTTCTGAGCAGACCACCAAATCACCCTCCTTATATTTCACATCTTTTGATCTAATTATCTTCCCTACTCCATATGATACAATAACCTGCATTTAAATTCCGTTTATTCCAATTACAATTATTGTCGAAAGTAAGAAAAAGTGACCATAACTCTAAAGATCAGCATAAAATAAAATTCTGCAGAGAGGATTAAAAGAACAAGGCCTAAGACACTTAAAGTAGGGACACTATAATATTTGATAAAACCAATGCAAATGTCTATTTTATAGCAGCAAAGAAATTGAAATAAAATGGCGTTATTATTAATAGAAAGTCATACGACATTTGCACAAAAAAAAAAAAAAAAAAAACCTGGTTAATGGGATATTGGGACACGTTAAGGCCATCCTCTTCAATACCAGTCATTCTTGAGCGCAAATAAGGATCAACTGAGATCCAAAGGATCTGAATAGCAACATGATTTTCGGGGATGGAATCAACGGCTAAGGATATGCTCACAGTTCTCAACTTAAGATGATCCGACGATGGTAGACCGTCTCTAGCGTAGGCTGCCATGTACCATTCTTTACTCTGTACCACCTCCATTTCTTGTCTAAATCATACACAAAAAAAGCACTAATTTATGAGAAAAATGGTGATGATTGCAAAGATGGATAAATATCTTAATTTTGTGCCTTGGTAACCATTAATTAGTAATGAGTTGAAATAATAAGTACATCAATTTAGAACCACGCATATTGTTCCACATCTTACCAAGTGTACTATCTTTATCAAGGAAAAGGATACAACATGAGAAAAACGTTTGGCCTTTAACTGCTCCTGTGGGGTGTAAAGGTGTAATGACCTCTTTATTAATCTACAACTTGTACTGTATTATGTGACCTTATCTATACATCGTATATGATAACTTTGATTTCGGGAGGTAATAATTCGTGTAATAAATAATAATCGATTTATGGTGTTGGCATTCGATTTATGATGGTCGTATATAGATTGAGGGGTCTTGAATTTGAGAATTCAAGTGCAATTGATCTCTCTATTTAACAAACATTATATAATACTCCGTATTGTATTTGTATACTACTCACCATGGGGGAAAAATGTAGAAACAACGAAAAACGGTCGTATATTCATGAAACTAATGATATATACAGTACACACTAACACAGGCTACACAGCTAACTGTGAAATCCTTTGGACTCCCAGAGTGAAAGACTAAAAGTACAAAGCAAGGAGCTTGGGAAAATATTTGTTCTTGTACAGTTCGCAACTGATTTGTCATCCGCGTATGAGTAGTGTATTACACATATAATACATTACTTAGATGTCTAATACAGTACTAGAATAACTAAACAAAACCCTATCTGAATAGTGTCAAGAACCATTCCATTGTGATCGCTATAAAACCCCTAGATTGCAGATTTGAATAGCTTTTCTTTGATTCCTCGACATTTTCCAAGGATCGCTGATCAAGCAAGCATCTACAACTAACAGTTTATGTTTCAAAGAGTGGCAACGGCTCATGCTAAGTTGTGTTATGTAGGAACTTGAATTCCCTGCAAATTTATCACACAAAAAAGATTTGATTTCAGGGTCCATGAGCAAATACTTGTCAGACACAAGGAAATACTGTGCCCAACTCAAGTATTTGTTTCTTAACTAATATGAAGTATTGTGCTTAATAAAACCAACTGTCTAATAAGCGGTTAAAGAAGAGACGTACTTTATTGAGCTTCTTGTAAAAAATCAGTTCCACCTCTCGACGAAGAATTTCCACATCCTTTGCATAGTCGCTTTGATCTTCCTCCTCCATTAACTGCTGCAGTTGCAGCCTCATTCTTTCCAATGCCTTGTCCAAAGCGCAGAAGTCCTTCAAAGCAGAAGCGTCAATCGTTCTAAGTTGTAGAAGACTCTTAATTGCAGCAAGTGCCTGTAAGAGAAAACAACATAATGTTCAATCAACAGCATAGATACAAACATGTTCATAACTATTTCACAGACCATCAACATCCAAGTTATACTCGACAATAGAGGGAGACAGAACAAACAGCTATGTTACATGCACTTGGATACTCATATCAGACACAGACACTAGACACTCCTATTTTAGATTGATTTTCCATTGTTTTTCACCAAAATGAGGCGTCAGAGTGAAATGCCCAATTGCCAAGGATCCAACAAGGGTAATTGGGCGAAATGAAATCCGAACAACGAAAAATATTAAGAAATTTGGGGTGTGAATGTTCAACAAGCACATTACTGATTCAGATTCACAAATAACAAAATTAAAAGGGTACCTTTTCCTGGAGATCAAGGTCATTTGACGATGTTAAATTAACTATCGCCTTCAGAAAAACATGATCTCTGAAAAAGGGAAGCTCTGCCTGATCAGCATTCTGTAATTGGGACTCTGCCAAATCACCAATAAGAAAGACGCATTTTCGGCGTAGTCTGATGTCAAAGGTAGAATTGCTCAGTATATCCTGCAAAGAAGAGAACATTAATGCAACTTTCAAGCCCTCTTAAAATTAAAGCTAAGCATGCCCTAATAATAGCCAAGGGAACCCAACTCTCTTTTAGTTCCATGTTTCCATCAATATGGCCTTTCTTTAGTATTTATCTTTATTTTTATGTTTCCAGAATAGGATGAACAGATAATTAAGGTGTTAGTTGGATAAGCCAGATACCACCAGAATTTATCCTAATTTACCTTAAGCGTCAAGTCTCCAGCTTCCGCGTAAAAATACTCCTGGCCATTTAAATTGTTTCTGACTAAGGCAGAAACTGCATACAATGCTTTGTTGGCCTCTTCCACAGCATCAGATTTCACCATCTCCAAGAGCTTCGCCAGTATACCAAAATCCAAAACCTGAAATCCACAAGTAAACTTATCACATAACATGAACATCTTTTAGCCATTAGTGAGGTTCCCAGTTCATAATGCATTTTCGTTAATGTATAGTGAACACATACGGCTGTATCCTGCAGCAAAAATGCAGAACTACTTGTGAAGAACAGATAAGCTAACCTGCTTCTGAACAACTGGATTGTTCTGACATGCTTTTCCAAGAACCCAAGCAGCAAGTTTCCTTACATCTGGCTCAGCATTGTCAAGCTGTCTTATAACAGCGGCAAGACCCCCAAGTTTGTTCAAATCTGTTGTAAAATGACGAAGGAAGTATTAACCACCTAAGAAAGCCCTATCCAAAGTAAAATAAACAAAACCTTTTTGTCAACACACTATCACAATAAAACAATGCTGACTAATGTTGGAGCTAAAAATGGTTTGTTTGGGGGACAAAATCAGAAGACCCCAAATTGGGGTGGGAGTGGGAAGCTGAGGAGAGTTTGCTAGAGATTAAAATGTCAAAAAACATGCCGATGCAGCTCTAACAAATTCCACAGTCGAGTACAGAGAATATAAAGCGCTATTGTTGAGTATGTCCTGCAGTCCTGGTCTTCAAGGTTCTAAAAATTACTATAAAAGTTCAAAGAACTCTAACAGACTAAACGATGCAGCTCTAACAAATTCCACAGTCGAGTACAGAGAATATAAAGCGCTATTGTTGAGTATGTCCTGCAGTCCTGGTCTTCAAGGTTCTAAAAATTACTATAAAAGTTCAAAGAACTCTGACAGACTAAACTGCAACAGGATAAAGATTGGTATAAATAGAGAGTTGGAACCCTAAAATTGCAATATTAAGCTTCTGTGTATAGGACATACCATTGGCATTGTCAATAGGCTCAACAAGTGTCAACAGCTCTTCCAGAGCACGAAGGCGGTCTTCCAAAGAGAGAGAGGAATTATTCAAGTCATCTATTGCAATTTTCATCAGCTCTGCATCTGAAGGCATTTTTAACTTTTCCATTAATTCCTGGACATAAGACATACACATGTTAGATCTAATAGCAGTGCCAAAGATTCAGGTGTATTGCCACAAGAGAACAAATATTGGAATTTATAACAAAAACAGCAGAAGGAATTCTACTAAGTGAAATTATCTCAAGTGAACAGGAACATGTTGCACTAACGAGAAGGTTATAAAACTTATGATGAAAGCAGTGACATCTTAATTTGTCAAGTAAGTGTGTAAAACACTTCTTCACACCTATAATGTTTAGCACAACTTTAATTTGTCACTATCAGTAGATATAAGTAAATATGTTGCTGGGAGCAGGCATAAACACAAGATATTAGCTAAATTATAGACAATGTTCTTTTTCAAAAGATCTACAAGTAGCAAGGTAAGACAGTTGAACAAGGAGTAGCTTAATGCAAGCTACATAAAATTTAAATTCTTCACCAAAGAAAACAAGAAGGCAAAAGTAATGATATAGAAAAAACCATTATGTTTTGTTTATAGCATTTTGAGTACTAAAAGATAAACACCTTAATTTCTATTTGGCGCCTCTTCAGGTCATCATCAGACAGGCGCTGCACAGATTTTGCACCTTCCTTTAACTTTGCTGGATCAGAATGTCCTGTAACATCAATAAATGCAGAAATAGAGATGTCACTTCACAAGAAAAACATGTTGCACAAAACATGCCTAGAATATACATTCAGTGAGAAGACTTGTGCAAACACTAATCATATGGTAATTTGGATTGCTGTAATAAATGTCAAGTTATTTCCATATAAATCTGTGGGGTATAATGATTATGCTTGGCAGCTAAAGGTGCACCAAAAGAATATATAAAATGTGGAGTATATCCTTTGTTATTATTATTTTTTCTTATTTTGAGTGGGGATGCATGAATAAACTCTTTGACAATGGATATTCAAATAGGTGAGTAAATATGATTACACTGCCACAACGAGATATCTGACACAAAGGAATTCAAAAAATTTAAAGATAGATAATAATTCCCTTTATATGAACAATGAAAGGGGAGCTCTAGCTACTACTCTCTCATTTGAAGACAAAACCACTAAGCATTTAACAAACTTCCGGATATTTTTCTGCCACTTCATGGCACACTACTCATAGTGTTATCTAGCTAATGATTAATCAAACTATTTTGAATACTCCTGGCAACGTCTAGAATTTTCCCATTGGCTACTACACTATATAAAATACATGCCCTCTCTTATACCTAAAATTTTCCCTCTAGGGTTTTTTTCTCTTGGGAGGGTTTCCTTCTAGCCATTGCTAGTTTCTGCTTCTACCTCGAAGTTTGTTTGTTTCTTTTCAATTGATTTCTTTATCTTGATTCATAATTTACTTTTCTCTATGGCGACCCCCGAGACAGAAAATAACGTGGTTTCAGACCTTAATAAGAGGAGTGGTGATATCGATTGGGAGGATGATGGTGATGGAGATGAGGAGGCTCAAATCGAATTGGCGATTGTTGGGAAAATTCACACTCCCCGTAATGTGAATAATAATGCTCTAATTAACACAATGAAGAAAGTTTGGAACCCTAAGCATGGATGTGAAGCGAATGTGATTGGCGACAAAACCTTTTACTTTCAATTTCATCATTGGAAGGATAAGCAATTTGTAATGGACTCGCAACCTTGGCATTTCGATCATCATGTTATGATTTTAGATGACGTTAAAGGTATGTCGAAACCCTCGGAAATTCCTCTTTATTGTGTGCCCTTTTGGATTCGAGTTTATGACCTTCCTTTTAAAGGGAGGAATAACGAAGACAATGCTAGGAGAATTGGGGATAAAATTGGGTCCTTTACTGCCATGGATAAAACGGATGTGATAGGCATTAATAAATCCCTAAGGATTCGTGTTTATATTGATGTGAACAAACCGTTAATGAAGTCTGTAGAACTGAAGATGGGGAGGGGATTGATGGAGGTTCCTATAAAATATGAAAAGCTCCCTGTTTTCTGCGATGTTTGTGGTTTGTTAGGCCACGGTGAGAAGGACTGTTATGAGGTTGCTGTTGCTAGGAAGTTTAATGAGAAGTTGCGGGTTGCTACTCCATGGAAAGCAACAAAAAACGATGTTCATGACGATGAAGGGGATTTAAGTAGTGCTGTGAGAAGGCTCTTTATAACAAAAAAATCTCAGCAATGCAGTGAAGCAAAGAATAAGAGGACAGATATGCTTGTGGAAAAGTTAGATGCTGCTACTTTTTCACAGGAAGACCTGAAAGCAAGAGAGAATGAGGAATCGAATCCATTGTCTGGATGGTCGAGTTTAATATTGGTAGAAGAGGAGGGACTGAAGCAGATTCCTGTACCACAGGAAACCGAGAAGCAGAATTTTGCAAAGGAGTCAGAGTCCCCTGTTTGTGATGAAGGTGTCCATGAGGCCCAGCTCCTTTGTATTCCTAATGAAGTAGGAGTAAAAGGGGGGATGCGACAATGGAAAAGAATAGCAAGAGAAGGGGGAGGAAGCAATAAATCAGATTTTAATCAGGTGGAAAAGGGAAAGCGAGACAGAGAAGGGGGAGAAGCAGTAGAAGAGGGGCAGCACATTGGGAAGAAAATAATATACACAAATTTGTTGAGTGGTGTGGGGCCAATGGCGGAGGTTGGTGATGGCCAACCCCGCCGTACCCAATGAGCGTATTAGCATGGAACTGTCGGGGAATGGGCAATCCCCGATCAGTTCATCGACTTCGTAAATGGAGTCACAAATTTTGCCCAGGGATACTTTTTATCTCTGAAACTATGGTGGACAATAAAGTAGTAGAAGACCTTAGGGGCTCCTTGGGGTTCCATGGAGCTTTTGGTGTTCCTAGCAATGGTCGATCAGGTGGTCTTTGCATCTATTGGAAGGAGAGTGTGGACTTTAGACTTAATTCATTCTCACAACATCACATTTGCGGTGACATTTGGTGTGAGGGCCTTTTGAAATGGAGGTTCGTTGGGGTGTATGGTTGGGCGAAATCTGATGAAAAGTTTAACACTTGGCAGCTCATCCGACAATTATGTGAAGATGAGGTTCCAATTGTCTTGGGTGGGGACTTTAATGAATTGTTATCATATGAAGAGAGGGAAGGAGGAGCCCAAGGGGAAAGGAGAGAAATGGAAAATTTCAGAGCAGTGCTTTTTGATTGCGGGCTTCGAGACCTGGGCTACAATGGTACGTGGTACACTTGGGAAAGAGGAAGATCCCCAGCTACGAGATTAGATAGATTTCTCGGCTCAATATCTTGGTGCTCGATGTTCAAGCATGCTTCTGTGGACCACATTGTTCGAATAAAATCTGATCATGCGCCTATTTTGTTGCACCTCGATGTTACCCGCACAAAAAAGAAGAAAAAAGATTTCAAGTTTGAAACCTTCTGGATGATTGACGATGGGTGTGAGGAGGTCATAAGAGATGCTTGGGAGGGTTCGGCTACCTTGAACGTGATTGGGAAAGTAGCTACAGCGGGCAGGAGTTTGTTGAGATGGAGTGAGGAGCACTACAATAAGCTGGGTAAACAGATTGCTGATGCCGAATTTGCCTTACAGAAAGCTCAGGAGAGACCGATTGATGGTGATAGTTGTAGGGAGTGTAATGAGCTTAAGAAACATCTCGATGAGTTACAAGGAAAATACGAAGCTTATTGGCACTTGAGGTCTAGAGTTGCGGAGGTTCGAGAAGGAGATAGAAACACGAAATATTTCCATCACAAAGCTTCCCAACGTCAGAGAAAAAATACAATTAAGGGGCTATTAGACAGAAGCGACATTTGGAGAACCGAGGAGGAGGAGATAGCTAGTATTATTGGTGATTATTTTGAGGGTAATTTTACATCCTCAAATCCCACTAGTGTTGACTTTGATCAAGTTCTCAGCAAGGTGCCGGTTTAATTTCCCATGCAATGAATGAAATGCTCACTGTGTCGTACACAAAGGAGGATGTTCACTCAACCCTTAAGCAAATGCACCCAAATAAGGCCCCGGGCCCGAATGGTATGCATGCTATTTTTTATCAATGTTTCTGGCATATTGTTGGTAACGATGTAGCAACTTTTGTCACTGGAATTTTAAATGGTAATACCTTTCCGGAAAATGTTAATAAAACAAACATTGCACTCATCCCGAAAGTTAAGGAACCTCAGAATGCTATGGAATTTCGACCTATCAGTCTTTGTAATGTTATTTATAAACTTGTCTCGAAATGTCTAGTTATTCGGCTGAAGGATGTATTGCGTGAGATCATTACAGAAAATCAAAGTGCCTTTGTTCCGGGGAGATTAATCACAGACAATGCTTTGATTGCTATGGAGTGTTTTCATACTATGAAGAAGAGAAGCAAGGGTCGGAAGGGTCACATTGCAATGAAACTAGACATGAGCAAGGCCTATGATAGGGTTGAATGGGGTTTTCTTCGCCAACTTCTTTTGAAGATGGGCTTTGACGGAAGATGGGTAAACCTGGTGATGATGCTTGTCTCCTCAATTAAGTACTCCTTTGTGATCAATGGAGAGGTTTGTGGTGCAGTGACTCCCTCGAGAGGTCTACGGCAAGGTGACCCTCTCTCACCTTATTTATTTATTATTGTAGCAGATGCGTTTTCTCATATGATTCAGAATAAGGTAAAGAAGGGTGATATTCATGGTGTGAAAGCAAGCCGAAAGGGTCCAGCAATATCTCATCTTTTGTTTGTAGATGTCAGTCTCCTTTTTACAAGGGCAAACCAACAGAAATGCTCAAACATTGTTGATATTCTCAACCAGTACGAAGCAGCATCCGGGCAAAAAATTAATTATGAGAAATCGGAAGTGTCCTTCAGTAAAGGGGTTAGGACTGAGCAAAGAGAAGAGATATTAGAAATTCTGAACATGAAGCATGTGGATCGCCATGAGAAATATCTTGGTATTCCGAGTATTTTGGGGAGGTCAAAACGGGGTATTTTTGAAGCTTTACTTGACAGAGTTTGGAAGAAACTGCAGTGTTGGAAGGAAAAATTACTATCCCAGGCCGGGAAGGAAATTCTCCTGAAATCTGTGATCCAGGCTATTCCGACTTATCTCATGGGAGTCTATAAATTCCCCTCCGAGGTAATTAGGAAAATTCATTCGGCAATGGCAAACTTTTGGTGGGGTCAAAGTGAGGGAAGAAATCGTATCCATTGGAGAAGCTGGGATTCTATGTGTACCCTCAAATGTTTAGAAGGGATGGGTTTTCGAGATTTGACTGTTTTTAATGAAGCTCTACTTGGTAGGCAAGCATGGAGATTGTTGTCAAATGTCAACTCCCTCCTCAGTCGTGTGATGAAGGCCAAATATTATAACAATTCGGATTTCTTGTCCTCTTATCTTGGCTATGGTGGTAGCTTCTCGTGGCGTAGTATATGGGGGTCAAAGGCACTTGTAAAGGAAGGCATTCTACGGAGAGTTGGTAATGGAAATAGCATCAATATATGGACTGATCCGTGGTTGTTCAAGGGCGATGGTCGATTCATAACGAGTGATCGGTCAACTGAGATTACAAAGGTCAGCGAGCTAATCAATTTCGAGAGCTTAACCTGGGATTATGAAATCCTGCAAGCTTATTTTAATGAGCGTGACTTGAAGTGCATACTCGCTATCTCTTTAAGTGCCAGAATCCCGAATGATGACTTAATGTGGGCTTTTTCCGAGAATGGGTTGTACAATGTTAAAACAGCTTACATGTTGGGTAAGGGATGCAATCTAGATGATTTTCATCATGCTTGGGTCGAGATATGGAAGATGAATGTTATCCCAAAAGCACGGAATTTTCTATGGCGCATCTGCACTAATACTCTGCCAGTCCGTAGCCTTCTGAAATATCGCCATCTCACTGAAATTGATTTGTGTCCTTGGTGTGATTGTGAGCCCGAGACTTGGCAGCATGCTTTCTTTAATTGCTGGAGAGTCAAGGAGCTATGGACCAAGCTGAATTGCGAAAGGATGAGGAAGGATGTGGACTCTCTATCCCCATGTGACCTTATTGACAGTTGGAAGGACTTAGAGAATGGGGTGAAAATTCGTGGCATTTATCTAATGTGGGGTTTATGGCAAGATAGGAACATGAAAGTGTTTCAACAAAAAGATGGCCCAATTGATATCCTTATAGCTCGTATTCTGCGCTGGACTGAAGAAAGCACAAAGAGTGCTGAGGCAACTAAGAGAGCTACTACTGCCAGCATCTGTTCTAGTCCGAAAAAGTGGCTTCCTCCCCCTCCTGGAACTATTAAAATCAATGCTGATGCATCGGTGACTGATGAAGGATGGGTGGGACTAGGTATTGTTGCGAGAGATGAAAAAGGGGAGGTCCTATTTGCTGCCACAAAAAGAATCCGTGCTTGGTGGTCTGTGGAAATAGCTGAAGCAAAAGCTATGGTTTGGGCAATAAGTCTGGGCTCGAAGTATGGCTACAACTCGGTGATCATCGAGTCAGATTGCCAAGTAGTAGTCTCTAGACTTGAAAAGGGCATTGCTTACAGCACGGAACTTGACTCGATCCTATGTGATGCTATGGAGCAGAGCACTGCTTTTGACAGTCTTCAGTGGAGCCATGTGAGAAGAGAGGGTAATGTTGTAGCACACAACCTTGCAAAGATTATTCCTTCTGATTGTGAGCAAATCTGGGACAATTTTGTTCCTCCTAATGTATCCCCGTTTGTACTCATGGATGCTTTGGCAATTAATATATAAGTTTGCTTCCCCTCAAAAAAAAAATATAAAATACATGCCAGGGAATAAAAAGCCTTAGCAAAAATCAAGGCCTGCTCCCTCTAACACCAAGTGACAAACCCAGATTTTGACTCTGTGTATCCTTAATTTCAATCAGGGTGCTCCACCATTATGTGATTTACTGCATAGATAGCAGTCTAAATTTTATGAACCACCATGTCATCTAGTGTTAGCCTTACTTTCTAATAAAAAACAAGACAAGTTAGGGTCAGCAGTATTAATATAGAGTATATACTACAGTTAAGACTCAGATATGCAGTGTAGCTGTGCCATGATGCTAGAATATACAGTGACACCTATATGTCTTATGCAACAGTATAGAATGGGGAAATATGTACGAGTACTTGGTGACTGAAATTAAGGTTTTACAAATCAAATCAAGGCTGATATCCAGATAAGGAAAAAGACAATTCTAATGACATTAAATGACTTTAATAAAATAACAGCAACCCAAAAATACTACTCAGCAAAGCATAAAGAACGAAAAAGGGCGATACCTATTGCCCACTGTAACATCCCATCAAGAGAAGAGAAACCACCATCAAGCTCATCATTGTCATCCAATGCCTCAGGTTCTGCAGGTTGCGGATTCTTTAACAATTCTCCTTCTTCTTTACCAGTCGACCAAAACAACCCCAAAGCTGACTTGTTAACCCGGCCATCACTTGCCCATGCCATCGCAGCCGATATTACGACTATTACAGACAGAATAAGGCTCAATCTAACTACCCTCATCTTGTACAGTATCTAGAAGAAAAACATTTGCAAGAATTCCAAATGTCTGTCAGCTTACCAATCCTAAAAAACACAAAATCAAACTAGCATACATAATATACTTAACCATTCAATCAAAATCACCAACAGACTAATAACTTAATAAGTACTTGATCTGCACATAAAAACCTCCAATTCATGAAAGCAATAACACACAATTATTTCCAGAATTTTCTATACCATATTTCAAAATTGAACCCAATTTGTAAAAATAGAAGGCTTTCTATAAACACCCATTATCAATCAAGCTTCCCTAGTCATAATCACAGTAATTTGTTCTTCCCATTTCTATCAAATCAAAGTTCTTTCGTACAAGTTTCACTACATTTCTACTTCAACCAAACAAACAATTCCACAAAAATAAAACCCATCAAAATCAAAATTAATAAACCCTTGATTTAGCTAATCCCCATCAAGAAATTGACTTAAAATTCAAATTACAAACCTAAAATACACCAAGATTCAACTTTAAGTAAGATTAACAACAAGATTAATGGGCACGTAATCAATCTTCAACAAATCCAGAAGATTAAGCAAAATTAAGAATCTGGGTAATGATTTAAACAGCGAGAAAAAGGGTATTTTACAACAATCAGAGAAGAGAAAGAAAACATACTGATTATTAAACTCAGAAATTGAATTTCGTCGAAGAGAGATTTCACGGAGGTTTTTGGCTGAGGAAACTGTATTTTTTGTTTTTTTTTTTTTTGTTTTTTTTTTTTCCTGTGTAATAAAAGTTGAATTGAATTAAAATAGGGAAATTAAAGAAAATTGTTTAATGTATTTTCGACGTTTACATCAGCTAGCCAATGACATTGAAAGAGATCTGTTTGCACTTTATGTTTGGACACATAGGATGAAGTTTCTAGAGGCTTTTCTTTTACTTTTTTCCTGGATTTGCCAAAAAAAATGATCTGGAAGAGAGGAAGAAACGTAGGAAATGGGAACCTGTGTATTGGTTGTTGACTGGAAGAGGTTAGGGGCCTAGGGCTAGGGGGCGGTGTTGTTGATGAGCCGTGGCTAGATTGGGTAGACCAAAAGTATTGGTCCGGATACTTGATAAATTGAGTTGATTTAAAGTAAAATTGGCCCGGCTTAGTTTTAGCCTGATTGAATTTAGTAGATTTGAAAGTGATACGAGTTAGCCTGTAGTATGTCCCCTCTTGTGATCTCAAAGTTATAGTAGTGTTTGTCAAAGTTTTGCTTACTTTTATTAGACAATATGTATGTATTTTAGATTTTTAGTATATAATTGCTGATTTTGCCGAACACATATATTATTAACTCTTACTTTGATAGTAAACCTCTATCAACTATTAATTGACATCTACTAAAGCTACCCACTATTGTTAATTTTGCTAAAGAGACGAATGGAGCCGAAATTTAAAATTGGTGGGAGTAAAATAGTTATGAGAGTTGATACACATACAATTATTGTATGTTATCCCTACATATAAACCTGAGCACGGGCCAGGTTGGCCCGCGTGCCGCCCGGCACGGCCCGCCGTTCGGCGCAGCCCGGCACGGCCCGAATTCAAGCACGGCACGGCACGAAGTTCAACTCCCGTGCCACGGGCCGTGCCACGGACAGGGTTTAGAATTCCCAGGCACGGCCCGGCACGAGCACGGCCATGGCCCGCCGTGCTGGCCCGTCGTGCCGGCCCGCGGGCCAACGGTAATGTTACCGTTTATTCTAGCTCCTTAATAAGCCAAAAAAACGGCTAAAAAACGGCTAGTTTTTTGCCAATTTGCTCCCCAAAAATTCTATAAATACTCACCTCCATTTCATTCCCAAATCACAAAATCACAATCTCTTCTTCTTATCTCTTATATTCTCTAAATCTCTAATAATCCTTATTTTCTTAAATTCTCTAATTATTCTCTTAAATTCTCTAATTATTTTCCTAATATCGGAAAAAATTAAAAAGTTCGTAATCGTAATTAGTGGAGCGTTGAAGCACGGTTGTAAGATCTAAACTAATCTTAAATTTATTATTGTTTTATTGTTATTATTAGAATAATCTTGTTTAATTATTATTGTTGTTAATTGTTATTGTTGTTGTTATAATTGTTGTTATTAATTATTATTATTGTTACAATTGTTGTTATTATTTATTTTTGTTGTTATTGTTATTGTTATAGTTGTTGTTATTAATTATTATTATTGATATTTTTATTGTTAAAATTGTTGTTATTAATTATTATTATTATAGTTAACCACTTTTTATTAAAAAATTAATTGTTAATTATGGCATCGAACAACCCATCATCTAGGTCTAGGGGGAAAGGCCGACTTATCCGTAGTAGTAGTTATAGGGAACCACCAAATACAACGAGCCCCCAAATTACGAGTCAAACCAATGACCCCATTTACTTCCCCCGGGGCTATGAGCCATATAATACGTCGGGATTTCCAGCACCACCACTAAACCAATTTCCACTACCACCATACCAATTTCCACCTAATTATATCGGTGATCAACAAAACTATTGTTCTAGCCAAGGTAGCCAAGAAAGTACCCGAATTCCCTCCGGTTCTACCCCTTCTACTGTCACTCCCACTAGTCCCACTACTAACCATCACACACATCATGAATGGTTAACCGAAACTGAGATGCTACTTTTGAAAAACCGAAGGAGTGAGGTATGGCGTTATTTTGTCCTAAGTAAAGATGGTGAACAATGGGCAAAATGTAAAACATGTAATAGTGTATTCACGGCAGTTACCAAAAACGGGACGGGACACTTATCTAGACACATGAAAGCTTGTGCAAAACCAGCTAGTGATCCAACCCAGCCCAAAATTTCCCAATTCCATTCATACGGCTTTACATAAAACTATGAGAGGGATAGGGATGAACTAGGAAAAATGATAGTACACGCCGAACAACCTTTTCTTTTCTCGGAAAGTGACGCATTCAACACCTACATTAACAAAGCACTACAACCCCAACATAAAAGAATCTCTAGGAAAACCGTTCGTTCCGCCGCAATGAAAAATTTCCTAGAGTACAAAGTCCGGTTACAAGCCGAATTGAGTAACCTTAACTGTAGAGTATCTTTAACAGCCGATTCTTGGGATAGTGGTTATAAATATCACTATTTATGTGTGACTTGCCATTGGGTAGATGATCAATGGATGTTACAAAAAAGAATAATACATTTCAAAATGCTGGAATACCCACACACCGGCATTAACATTGCTCACCATTTAATGCAAGCAATAGACGAATACAACCTTCGAGATAAAATGATGTCTATGACTTTTGATAATGCAACCTCTATGACATACACAGCTAATCTTATCAAACAAAACTTAACCGATGTACTATTAGACGGTGAAGCTCTTCATACTAGATGTGTTTGCCATGTACTTAACTTATGTGTACAGGATGGAGTTCGGGCAATTGGCCCATACTACAGCAAAATCAGAGATGCTATTATGTCTATTAATAGCTCTAACATGAGATACCAAGAATGGAAGAGTTTTCTAAAACAACAAAAGATAAGGGTAATAAAAATTAGAACCGATTGCCCAACTAGGTGGAATTCCACCTATGACATGTTAACAAAGGCAATTGAGTACAAGGGCCCGTTAACATTATTTTACAACCAAAAATTTCCACAAAATGCTTTGTATGATGATGATTGGAATAACTGTGAAAGATATATGCAATTTTTACAGTTATTATATAACATGACGTATTGTTTTTCTACTGTTTACAATCTTTGTGCTCAAAACTTTCTTTCTAATGCATGCTTACTCGCCCAACTTTTCGCTGATCATCGCCATCAAAGTGATTATGATCAGTATCTTCCAGCAATGGAAAAAAAGTGGCGTAAATATTATAGTGAGATTCCTTTGATTTATATTTTTGCTTCCATATTAGATCCTAGGAAAAAGTATGAAAACACATTTATGTTAGTTGACATTTACTTTCAATGCATGTTTCTTGACAATGATGTAGAAATCTATAAGACTAATGTGAAGGATCAGTTTTTTGCTTTATATAGAGTCTATGAAGCCAAATATGGCACCGTTCCTCGCTCAGGGCCTTCCCAACCATCCAAAAACGTAAGTAAGAAGGCCAAACATTTATTTTCACAGGCTACTAACTTGATTTCAAGGTTTTCAGGTGATTCATCAATCAGGAGAACGCAAAGCGACGTCCCGGAGTTGCAGATGTACCTGAGTTACGACTTCACCAAAGGCATGGACGACGATGAGATAAACAGCCTCGACCTCCTTGCATGGTGGAAACAACAAAGCTCGAAGCATCCAACTTTGGCGGCAATGGCACGAGACATTCTCCGTTGCCTCCGAACGAGCTTTCAGCGCATCCGGAAGGGTTTTAGACGATAGAAGAACAAGTCTAAAACCCGAAACACTAGAAATGTGCGTGTGTTTCAAAGATTGGTTGGATGCGGAAAATCGCTCACAAGACCGTTCTTACGACCACAACGACAACGAAGAAGGAACCTCCGCTTCCGGTTCGGGTTCGGCTAGTTCCCAATCTATGCAACTAGCCGATGACCTTGAAGGCGAAGGCGAAGACGAAGACGAAGATGAAGACGAGCAAGAAGAAGGAGAAGAAGAATAGACAATTATTGTATATTGTACGATTTTAAAAATATCAATTTTATCATTTTCCAATTTTTGTTTAATACCATCATTGTATGATTTTTATCATTGTTATCATTGTACAATTTTCTCAACTCAAGTAATAATAATATAAAGTACGCATTATTCACATCCAAAGTCCAATTTGCCTTTTTTCCCCGTTTTGTTACAATTTGTAAATTCATATTAAAAAAAATAAAATTATACCAATTACTAATAAATCATAAACATTAAATTTTAAAGTAATAGTATAAAGTAAATATATAAATATAAATATTGAATATACAAATTATAAAACATAAATATTCAACTTATAATTATAAAATTCATAACTTAATAACTTATAACTTATAAGTTATAACCTTATAAAACTTATAATTATAATTTTATAACTTATATACATTATAAACTTATTAATTTATAATGTTGTCATATATAAAATAAAAATAAAAAAAAAATTGAAAACTGCACCAGCCCGCAGGCCGGCACGTGGCCGGCACGGCACGAGCCCGCCAGGCACGAGGGCCGTGCCGTGCCGTGGGCTGGCCTGTGAAAATGGCCGGCATGGCACGACACGAAATCCTGGGCCCGCCGGCATGACCGGCACGGCACGAACCAGCCCGTGGCCCGCCAGGCATGGCCCGCGGCGGCACGGCCCGGCACGGTGCCCAGGTCTGCCTACATACAATAAATTGAATTCTAATGGAACATGGACCCATTATTGTAGCCAATAAAAACATAACAAAGTAAGATTGTATTTAAGGACCACATACAACAAGTATATGTGTAGCCTTTACCGATAGGTATCCACGTTTTCATAGTTTCGTGATCCAAAAACTATAGGATTGCAAACCTATATTATAATTGGGCTTTGCTTGAAAGTGGGATGCCCTTTAAATGCAACTTAAATTCATTGAGTGTACTGCGTGTGCGTCCAATTGCTATATGAGAACCCCTCTTGCAAATCTGCAATACGCCCAACGCCCATACATATTACACCAATAAGAATTTGGAATAGTAATAATAATCCAAGAAAAGTCAGAGATTCTTATAGTTATGTACTTCGTATATATCTCTCCATTTTTAACCTTCTAATGGTTGTAACTTGTAAGTAATTTTATAGATTCTTATATTGAAGTATAATTTTGTCACATAATAGAGTGTTTATTTTTATTTTTATAGTCAATATTTTATGTTGAACAAATCTAACAATCTCATAAGGGGTATTGAGATTTTGTCTTGTAAAGTATGAAGTATTATTTAGCAACCAGCAAATAACTACGGTCTATTACTTATAATTTTTTATATTTACCAAGCATTTTTTCACAACCACAAAAGAGATACTCTGTATTATAACAATTAGCCAAACCAACTAATACGACTAACTAAGCTAGCCATTGACCTATAAAAGCCGAATTGGCAATTATCTACTCATAGTCTCCTATCATTCAGCTTTGTTTATTTACGTGTATTTTTTTTTAATCATTGTTGGATTCCAAAACTAGAGCTAGACACAACAGACACATAGTAATCTTACTCAAAGACAGAGACATAAACAAGAAGACAATTACAGCAAATATAAAATGAATAAAACAATGTTTAATTTAGTGTTCCTCGACCCCCTGTAGTATGTGGGATTGTACATTTGTTTCTTCAAAATTTCAAAAATGATGATTATAATATTAACATGCACGAGGTATGAAATCCTTTTACACTTTTGAATTCAACATATCTCTTGGAATCTTAACCTTACTAAGCTTGAACTTAGTTAAGACAATTAACTTTTTAGTCATGCTTAAGCCCTTTAATGTGGTTGGTTGATAGTTTTATACTCCAACTTCATATAATTACGGAGTACTCAATCACTTTGGCTTGGGACTATGGAAATTTCACCATTCACCATATGAATGGGAAAAGTGAAGAAACAAAACTAAAAGTATAGTGCAAAGAGATATGATTGTATGTAGTTGTGGTATAAGATCGGCTTGTAAATTAAAATGTCTAGATTTGAGTAGAAAATTTTATTTGAGTTAGTGTATAAATGAGTTTGTGGCGTTTATTATTACATATTTTTTTCCGAAAAATTAATTTCAAAGAATGTTTTAGATTAGATATAAACCGCCCAAATAAATAACAAAGTCTAATTTAAAATGGTCTTAAAATATTATATTGGAATAGAATAAATCGCAACTTGATTCCTTAAGGTCAAGCCATTTCAGTCAATTTTGTTCATATTATTATTAATTTATTATGATTTATTCATTTATTCTTTTCAAATCTCTAACTTTTTCAACTCATTCAAATAAAACAAGTTCAACAAACTTGCAAGTTGCAAGATGTTAGGCCTTGTTTGGTAGTAAGCTTATTGGGTGCATATTAGCTTATTTGATAACTTTGGCTGATTGACTAGTCAAACAAGCTAATACAAGTGTTTGGTAATAAGCTTATTGAAAGAGCTTATTCCACTAAATAAGCTCTTTTTGAAAAAGCTCATTTTAGGAGCTTTTTCAAATAGCTTATTCATTAATTATTGTGAAATGACATTTATAACCTCATTTAATTTAAAATCCTATCTAAACTACCTACCCCACAACTAGCTTATTGGTCATTTCACATACTCAATCACCTTTAAGCTATCAGCTATTTACCAAACACTTTTATATAGTCAGTTAATACAATAAGTTAGTCAAATCAGCTAATAAAATTAGCTAGTCAAAATCAGCTAACTCAATCAGTTTCAGCTTTCAGCTTTCTCCCAAACAGGACCTAAATATTTAAGGTAGATAAGAATAAGTTGAAAAATACATTTGTATACTATAATTATTAGGATCGATAGAGTATATCACTATATCAGTATATGGCTAATAGGCAAAGAAACAATAAAAGAAAATGCAATGTTTAGATTCCAGAAGAAGAAAAATACAATCAAAAAACATTGCATATCAATTATTCATGAGTTCATGACCTCTCAAGTCCCAAGTGACAAGTCAAAACTTAAATAAGATGGGTCATATATATATATATGTATATTCATAATGTTTAAGCCTATCCAACAAATATACACCAAAACAAACAAAATTATAAATGAGGCACAACTTATTACAATATCAATGAAGCTAATGCTAAGGCCCACGAAACACCAATATATGAAACAATCCTAAGTGTTTAATTGAGATAGACGAGACTTTTGACATTTTTTTGACAATTAAATTATAGAGAGTACTTTGTAATTTAATAAATCCAAAAAAAATTGGTTAAAAACTTTAAGGCTTAAATCCCAAGTGTCGGAGTTTGGTTAGACATAACTCTAATAGGGTAAAAAGATGAGGGTCCCTTTTTCTTCGCGTGCGGGTGCTATTTCTCAAGTGTGATTTTACGACTTTGACAACATATAATTCTTTAAAAATAAAGTGTACTTTTTTTTTTTTTTTTTTTTATTAAAGATTTATATTCTTTTTCTTTTTAGGTACAAATTACTTTGATGCAAAGAATTGAAGAGGAAAACTTATCTTTCATGCATAATGAGGTTTGTAAGTGTCCTCTTATTATCTAACAATTTTAACCTATGTGTTTACTTTAACAAGAAAAGTTTGTTTAATTTCCATTGTGATTTAACATGCAATTATGTTGTCTTTAATTAGACTTAAAGTGGAATAATGTAAGGTGAAGAGAGTTGTGAGACATCAACAGTATAATGCTCTCAATCTCTTTTCTTAATTGTTTAACTCTAAGGTTATTATGCACAATTTTTTAAAAATGAACTTTATATCTATGTGATTATCTAGAACTAATTATTTCTATAAGCAATAGTGTGTTATCGAGTGATTTAAATTTTTATATGAAGATGTAACGATGCAACACTTGTTTAATTGATGGATATATAATATACAAGTAATGAGAAAAGTTATTAAGATATAGTCATACAAACAAAATATATAAAATTGAGCATTTACTATAACTAGTAATAAGCAAGATGCAAAGTATCAATGAGCATTTAAATTGAGAGCATAAGGACTTGGGGTCTGTTCTCATACGTTTATTTTCAGTTCAGTTCAGTTCAGCTCAGCTCAGTTCAGTTCAGTTCAACTCCTAATTTCTTTCTCTTATAAAATATTCATTTCATTTCAGCTCAGTCAATGAGAACATACCCTTAGTGTTAAGTTATGAATTTACGTACGATAGTAGCACACTAGCAAACCGAACTCTAAGCTCCCTACCCATTTTTGCTTATTAGTTTTATTACATGTGTGTTGTTGCAACTTTATTTGTAAGTCATTATAAACATTGTTGCAGCACATGTTTCAAAGCATTCCAAAAACAAATAAAATTCAAGGAGATCCCAAAACAACTAAAAATTTTCAACCTCAAACTTCTCTCTTATCGTCAATAGGTAAAAGTATCCATCAATCTCTTCTTCCTCTCGGCCATTCGTGTTGCATCACGCTCACAAACTTCATTCTGCATGCACTTGGTTAATGCCCTCATTGCCAATAAACAAGTGCGTGCGCACACACATCTAATGTCAAAAATTATATACCATGATTGAGTCGATTTGTGTTACTCAAAAATCAAATTGTTGCATGTATTGAAAAGAGAAAAGTTAAATCACAAGTAAAAGTAAAATGTAGATAAACTTTAAATATATAATAATATTGTTCTTAAATTAGGATTATTTTTTTACAACAGATTTTGTTACTTAATTAGTAGGGCAAGACAGCTAACGTTGTCCAGCTAGTGAAAGTAGTGAGATTAGACTCCAAAATGCATGTACCAGTACCACTTGTAGTTGCTTAAGTTTTACATTGATTGGGTAACATTATCTTAATGGTGAGAATAATAGTACTAATGACAGCTTAATTACAAACGTACTATCTGGCAAAAAAGAAAACAACGGCACTATATTGACAATATTGTAAGAAATTTGGTCAACTGACCGTTACCTTTGACTGAATCATGTTATTAAGTTGGGGATTATTATGTACTAGTATTTTCACAATCTTCCCATTATTTTTCCTTTGGGTTATCCCTTCATCCATACTCATGATCATAGTTATATATATTGATGTAATCATGCAAATGATTTACAACGTATATGATTTGCACACAAATTTAAATTTTGGTTTACATAGAAAGAGACATGAACAATAATGATGTAAAAGAAAATTTATCTCACGTAAATGACAAGTATTACAATTACCAATAGGTTTTAAAAGACTTGGACTTGTACAATATATGACTATACGCTATACTTAGGACATGTGAGATTTTTATTTTACTTGTCACAGTTAAATAAATAGTGAGATTTTTTTTTTATTGGAATTTAGTTTTTATGAAATATGTAAAATAAGATGAACCAAACATGACCTAAAGTGGAAAAGAAAGTTTATGTTTTAAAAGAAAATAACTTAGATAGGTTACAATTTTTATTTTATTTTTTTAAAAAATAAGTAATGTAGCTTGTTCAATTAACTTGTTAACATAAGAGAAGAAAAAAACAAAGCTTGGCTAATTAAAGGTAGTGAATATATATATATAAAAAAAAAAGTGATATAGAGTATGGAGTATTAGAGTTTGGTTTACAAAGATTTAATAAAAGTGAAATGAGTCTTCTATTTAAGCACATTTTTTTTAAAGATTTTATTTAGCACATGATTTTCTAACAAAATGGAATTTTCATTTGTAAATGAAGAGAGAGTAGTTTAAAGCTTGCTCCCAAGAACAAACTAAGACAAAATTGAAAATTGACATGAAATATTGATGACCAAAAATAACTATTGGTCACTAATAATGCTACAAGTTTGTTTCAAAAAAAAAAAAAATTAATGCTACAAGTTCTAGCTAGTCAAAAGTTCAAAACAATAGAGTGAGTGAGTGACACCTAATAATAATCTTAATCAAAAGATCCAAAATTACAATTTGCTAAATCTAAAACCTATAGTCTATATGCTTTATACTCTATAGTCTACAATTTCCAATTCCAATTTTGATTTTCTCCTTATCTTACACAAGTGCACAAATATAAAGTCCAATCAATAATAATTACTTTGATAATATTGTCCATTTTCCATATATTTTTTTTTTATCTTCCATAAAATGATGAAAATCCCTGCCCCCAACTTTGTCTTCTTCTTCCTTATCACATGCTTCATAAAACCATAAAATTTAAACAAATTTCTCTTTCTCTCTCTTCCTCTGTTACTTCTGACACAACAATGAAGTCATAAAACTCAGTTCTTAAGTTAACTTTTATTTTCCTCTTTCAATTTCTTTCTTCCCCATTTTTTCTTTTCTTTTAAAATTCTTTTTCACTTCCCCTTTCTCTCTCTAAAAATAATTGAGATGATCTTACACAGATTTAGCTAAACATCAGAGTACCAAACCTCTGTTTTCACACCCAAAAAAATTCCCATTTATTTATTTTTTCCTATTTTCTTCTTTTTAACATCACCTATTTCAATTTAAATTCAACCCTATTTTCCCCTTCAAATTTAACCCAAATCCCAGAAAAAAGTTTCAATCTTTTTCCATTTTTCATTAATTTTTTCTGAAAAAAGATTAAACTTCATTTTAGGCTATAACCCTTCTTCAACCATTTTCACCAAATTTCTATCTTTTTTAGGCATTAAAATTAATTTCAACTAAACCCAAAAAAATTTCTATTTTTGAAAAAAAACCCACCTCACTTAAACCCCCCATTTCCATCAACTTTCTACCAAAAACCCACCTCCCAAAAATCCCAACTTTCTCTCTCCTCCTCTGTTTTCCCCTGTTTTTAACCCCCAAAAGTTAAAATCTTTACACTTTCCATTACTCTCCACATGCATTCATGAGTTGGGCATTTTCTGATCTGCACCAAATTGGGGTGAAATGGGTTGTTGTTCAATGTCAAATTTGGCAGCTAAATTTGCTTTCTTTCCACCTTCTCCGGCAACTTATGAGGTAAAAAAGAGAGATTCCGACGGCAAGTTTGTGGCGGTTTCGACGGCTGCGGCAGTCCCAATTCCTCAAGGAGATGACCCACTTTTGAATGTTCATGTTATTGAAACTAAAAGAGGAAACAAGATTGTTGCTTTTTACTTGAAAAATCCTTATGCTAGACTTACTGTTCTTTACTCTCATGGCAATGCTGCTGACCTTGGTCAACTCTATGATCTCTTTGTTCAGCTTAAAATCAATCTTAGAGTCAACTTAATGGGGTCAGCTTTCTTTCTTCTCATCCTTTTTTATTTTTAATTTTATTATTCATTTTACAAAGTTTAATGGTTTGTTCCGTTTTGCTCTGTTTTTTGAGGGTTATGGGCATGTGGGATTGTGGGGTTCTTGAGATTGAGTATTTTTTGGGTTTGGAAGTTTAATTTAGTAGACGGGATTCGATCTGAGGTCTTAAGTAACAACTGACACTTTTCAGAAAGTCGAGGATTTACCAACTAAGCTAGCTGACATCCATTTGAATTTGTTGTTTTTTGTTGCGTATTTTTATTATTATCACTTTGGCAGTGGTATTGGAATTTTGAGTGCTTGTAAATTTGCATGGTTAGATTTATGTTTCTGGGTTTGGTTAAAAGTTAAACAAAATAAACTTAATTTCTAATTATTTTTTTGTTTTTGTTTTTGTTGGGGATTGTTTAATCTTAACTTTCTGTAAGGGTAACAGTAAAGTTCTGTTTCACGTTGGCCATAATTTTTTGGTGAAAAGCTTTTGATTTTACTCACTGAAAGAGTGAAAGCATAAATTTTGGACTTACTTTTGTTAGAAAATGACACTTTTCTCCCTTGTGAGCTAATACTATCCAGCTTTTTTTCCCAAAAAAATTTAACTTTTGGAATAAATAATGAGTATATTTTGATAATAATTGAAAACTACTTAACATAATACAATGGAAAAGGTTTTCATTTTTTTTTTTTTAAAAAAAACTTTTACAAGGATAATTGTTTCATTATTTTGGCAAATTTGTGGTCACACCAATTTGTTAAAGCCCAACTTTTGATGCATTACATTTTCGATAACTTTGTGTGTAAAGACATGTATTTTTAGAGTTTTTTACGGGAGTAGTTTATGAGACAGAATCTGTTTTAGGCCTTTGTGCCTCTAGTTTAGCGTGGGATTATTCTTGGGATTTTGTCATTTTTTCATGTTAATAATAATTGTGATAAAATGCTCTTTTGGTTTTAGTTCAATTTATTTTCCTTTTTATGTTTCCCTCCAAATTTTCATCTTTTGATTGTAATTCATTGTATGGATTTTTTTATTGTATTCATTGTATGGAATTGAATTAATTTTGTTCTTCAATCATCTTGAATTTCGTATTGGATTGGGACGAGGTGTGTTAATTTGATTTGCTGTCATTTTTATCAATGGTTTCATTTGAAAAATCCTCATTGCAATCATAGTAGCGATCCTTATCATGTGTTACTCTTGAGTCTAATTGACCTATTCCTTACCCCCACCTATGCCGGAAGCCTCATAGATTGCATTATGGTACTCGTACTAGTCTATAATTGGTCCATTATCAAATTGTAAAAAAAGGTTGAAACTGGTCCATACTTGTCCTCTAGTAGTTGATTTGTTTGTGTTGATTATTATGATTTTGTCCTTTCATCTTGTGAATTGAGTGCAAAATTATGTTCTCATAGAGGGAGTACCAAAGTAAATTTTGACGTGGGAAAATTAACTGGCATTTCAAAGATTCACAATTTCACATGACTTGGAGGGTTGGAGAAACTTGTTCTTAGGCGCACATAATAGGGTTTGAGTGCCGAGGTGTGGACACTTGGACTCTTCCATTTAGGCCGAATGTGCAAAAATATTTCAAAATAGTTGGCTGAGACAATGATGTGTCATGTGTGTACTTGTGGTGAAAATTTTGTCACAACTCACAAGGGAACATGCATTGTAATTATGTAAATTGTAATGCATAAGGTTAGTAGGTAAGTTTTGATTTGCAAACTTAAAATAATTTGTAGGGTAGAAGTACTCTATTACGAGTATACTTGTTTTTGTTGATTTGCATGTTGTGTAAAATTTGGTTCCTCTTGAATCAAATATGTTAATTGGCTCAATGAAATTTACTTTTTCCCTTTGAAGCTTGAATCACACTTCGTATCAATTTTACTTAATATCATGTCATATTAATTCCGTCTTACTTAAGTACTGGTCCTTTCGCGAATTGTTATCTTTGTCATGTTATCATCCTATGAGGTGTTCATCTATTTTTTGTCTGCAAATCTGTAGGTATGATTACTCTGGGTATGGTGCGTCTACTGGTAAGGTAGGCTGTTACACTCATCAGCATAAATTTATGAATTTTCTTATTTCTTGAAGCATAATAGTTAATAGACACATTGTAGAATTTACAATTCTTGTAAATAGCAATGCTACAATGTTTTTTCCCCTTAAATTTGGAAATCACCTCTACACAACATTACACAATTAGTATCAAATTCTGCATAACCTTTTATATCAAGTCAAGTTAGCAATACCTCTACAATCCGTAAAAAGATGGTAACACCTTGAATAAGGTGAAAATTAAGGAGATACCATGCATTTATAGCCTGCTCGTCTTCTATATTTGAGACAGTCGAGTTAAGAAAAACTGGTCATCTGAATAATCACTTCGTTTCATTGCATTAAGTAGCTGATTAATTAGAGCTAATGTCACGACTCACGAATCAAACTGTTTTCTTGCCCATGTTTTCTTAGAAACTTTCCCACCATGTTCCTTAACTTCTCGTAGATTGTATAATATACAAACGTGTAAATATTGGTTGTATATACTTGACGGCCTCCAAATTGTCTGGCTAGAGGCTTTTTGTTATCCAAGGCTTCTTAAAATCTTAGGTACTGACCTTTTCCTCATGTTTTCTCTCTGGTCCAGCCAAGCGAGGCCAATACATATGCAGATATAGAGGCTGTTTATCAGTGTCTTCAGACTGAATGCGGAGTTAGTCAAGAAGACTTAATTTTGTACGGGCAGTCAGTTGGAAGTGGGCCCACACTGCACCTTGCAGCAAAACTGCCAAGATTGAGGGGGGTGGTTTTGCACAGTGCCATCCTTTCTGGGCTTCGTGTACTGTGCCATGTGAAATTTTCGTTCTGTTTCGATATTTATAGGGTGAGTGAGTTCTTTCTTCATAATCTTTGTTTTAATTAAAAGCATGGTTTTATGGTGTATGTACATTCATCTGCGGTTTGCAAGATGCTTTTCATTTTACATGTATGCATGTATATATGCCTCTGGCCTGGTGTGATGTGCAATCGAATGAATAGAAAAACTGAAGATGTAGTTAGTCAAGTTAGCTTGGTGCCTTCACAAATCCCTGCTTTGGTATATTTGTTATGGCTTTTTAAATTGTGAATCATGTAGGCTGGTCTTGTAATTACTTAAGTGTCGATCCCACTTGCATTTTCTATACCTAATCATATGATGCTTTGAATGCAGAATATAAGAAAAATACGGAAAGTGAAGTGTCCTGCTCTGGTGATACATGTAAGTTACCTTTTTTCATGTATCAGAATGCGTACTTTTGCCTGCAGACTCCGTGTCATATTTTCATATAGCGAATCTCTAGTGTAAAGTGCGAATATCTAACAAGGTCATGAATGTTGAAATAATGAGCTTTCTATTTATTAGCCGCCATAAATTACTTTTCTGCTGAGGGTTTGTTGGTGGTGGTAATGACTAGTGAAATAATTAGTGCTATATTAATTCACCTGTCTTTTAGATCAGGATTAAATTGAGTGAGGTAAAGGGAATCTGACTTGCATGATTTATGTATTCTAATCACCTATTATGAAGGTTGAAATGAATGAATTGATCTGTAAATTACTCTTTCCTTATACAAAAGTATCGCTTCATAAATGATGATTGCTCTTTACCAAGCATAACCAATCAACTCAATTCAATAAATGTAACGAAATAGCATTTTGCCTTTATGCAAATTTATGGCCCATAGCTAGAGTTATTGACAGCTAAAAATGAAACTAATTAGTGAATCTTGAGAAATTTCTTCTTACATATCTTTAAGTAGTCAAGTACCTTTCCTTTGAGAATCGAGGGGTTGAAAGAATAAAATAATTTGGTTTGTCTTTTGAAATCATTAAGAGTGAAAGACTTGTAGAGACCCTCTATGTAATTGTGTGTTGAATATTAAAAATGTATAGACTTTAAATATATGATAAGTGTGGAATTTAGAGACCCTCTATGTAGTGTGTCGAATATTAAAAATTTATAGACTTTAAATACTCCGTATATGATAAGTGTGGAATTTAGGGTGTGGTTGTAGGAATTGTAATTTATAAAAGGAGGAAATGGTCCTAGTACTTGTAGTGTTGCAAATTGATGTGAAGGATTTATGTATTAGATTGACGATATAGTCAGTGATTTTTTGGACAAGCACACCAGCCACCAGGGTCATGTTTGAACTTTTTGGTTATGGTTGGAGGCTTAAGATATTTAGGATATCTTAGGATACGGGTGCTGTTGTATGCTCATCTTCAGCTAGGGAGACTACTTTTGCAAGAAAACACCGTAATTTATCAATTATACTTATCCCGGCTGTAAATAGTTGTCACATGTCCTTGGGATGAAGTGGTGGAAGAGGATGGAAACAAACAAACAACTATCAAAGAGGGTATCATACCAACAACCCAACATACCAGTTAGCATGTGCCAAACATATATCCGGAGAGCTAGGAGCATTTGCTTTTTGAAATGGAATCGAGTATATATAACTTCAATTGCTTTTTGAGATGGAATAGAGGATATATAACTGCAATTGCTTTTCGTGATTTTTACCATCTGTGATCTTCCCTTTGCCCTCAAATGTTAACTTTTTTTTGAATTACTAAGACTCTAAAACATTCATTAATTCTTTATTTTACATTTCGTTGAAAGTAAGGGTGAAAGCATTCTGGTCTTTGCATCTTCACCTTTGTCATATCAATCTTACACAATGCAGGGTACAGAAGACGACGTAGTGAACTGGTTACATGGAAATGGATTATGGAAACGGGCCAGGGAGCCTTTTGAACCCCTATGGATAAAAGGCGGTGGGCACTGCAACTTGGAGCTTTACCCTGATTACATTCGCCACCTATGCCGCTTTGTTCATGAAATGGAGAACATGACCACACAGACCCGGCTTAAGAAAATCCGAGATGTTCTCAACCTCCATCCAAAACCCCGTCATCCACCCACTAAAACAACCTGTAGCCGGTCTTGTAGCTGTTGGAACTGTTGTAGTTGTACCTGTAAGATGAAATGCTGGAAACCTCGATGGCCTAAATCTTGCTGCTCTTCGAGCTGCTGTTCTTGCTTCCAGTGCCCTAAATGCACGAACTGCTGCAGTTGTTTTGGATGGCCGAAATGCTTGAGCTGCAGTTGTTTTAAATTGCCTAAATGCTCTAACTGCTGCAGCTGTTTTGGATGGCCAAAATGCTCAAGCTGCTGCTGCATACCTAGTTGTTTAAAATGCTCAAAACCCAAATGTTCGGAGGGTTGCTGTTCGTGTGAAGGATGTTGTTCATGGATTTGTTGTGGCTGCTGTTGTCCTACAACAGATCAAAGGCAGACACCGAATCAAAGGCAGACACCAAATCAAAGGCAGACAACGGATCAAAGGCCGACACCAAATCAAAGGCAGACAACGGATCAAAGGCAGATAACGAATCAAAGGCAGGAGAGTTAGAACAAAAGGGGTGGTTTATAGTTGTTCTTTTCCATGTGAATGTGGGATTGTACAGATTCGCAAGCATACTAGCTAACCTCCCTGGTTCTCATTCTCCAATTTGTGCAGTTTAGCACCGTAAGTTATACAAATTGTGGTTCCTTCCTCTCCTCGCTTGCCCCCCCTTCCCTCAAAATCTTTGTCTTGTAAACTCTAATTCAGTTTTAGTATTAAAATTACTAGCCATCCTGAAAAGCTTTGGCTGTGAAACTATACATGAATGATGTTGGATGTTTGACAGGCTGAGAAAAGCGAGAATTGATGCCCACAGTCAGCTCTATTTCTTGTAATATGTGGTAATCATCTGAGTAAAATCAGAGTTATTCAAGATCGAAGCCAGGATCTTTCAAATGTTTTCGAAATTATGCTTGATAGAATAGGAAACATTTTGTTTATATTAAGGTTATTAGCTAAGGAGGGATGGTTGTCCCTCCATCCTCCCCCCCCCCCAACCAAAGCGGTGGGGGTTCGATCCTCATGGCCCTATTCTTGTAATATAGAGTGGGGGACCCCTTCTTGTATCTAATCGATTAATTAAAAATAAAAATTAGGTAAGGACTTTGAAATACCTAAAGGAATAAACAACTCCTAACCCAAAGAAAATTATGCGTTTTAGTATGATTTACTCTCCTTAAAAGTTCTCTTTGTTTGGACAGTGATTGTCTTCCAAAAAAATTAAAGTCGTTGAAACAAGAGCTTTTAAAGGACTAACAAATTAATACCGCACCATACCGTGCACCAATCTAGTGTAGCACTATTGTGATTTGTGATGATCAGATCGTACTTTGGAATAATGATCATGTGGTATATATGACTATATGTCTATATGTAGAGCAAGTTCTTCTACGAGCAAACACCCTAAACACCATGTAAGTTACATCCAATGTTATCAATAATAAAGTTAAATTCAAATTTTAATTGATAAGGTGAGAATAATTAAAACTATAGCAAGTTAGAAATTGTAGTAAAGGTTTGCATAATTGGTGTAATTTAAAGAAATATTGTAAAGCCAAAGATTCCAACTTTAAAAGTTGTAACATATTATTGGATTATTTGTAAAACTAAGGAACAAAAACATCCGATGAGATGTTGAATATGCGGCTTACGTAGGCCGCCATGGAATGATCATAGATTCTTACTTTCTTCAGTAATCACACTCTTGGTGCCAATTGCCCATATATTTTATTAAGTAGGCCCAATTTTAAGGAAAAAGGTTAGTAACTTGTATGCTAAAAGTTTTACATACCATCCTTGTCAATCCAACAAATAGGCATGCACAAGGCACGACCATAGAATGTTTCTTTAACTACATGCCCATCATGCCCATAATTCGATATACTATCCAATGTGTCAAGTTTGACTCGACCTAACGATAAAAGGTCATATATGTATGCGAACATACTTATCCTTCTACGTACTTTTGTGTATGTGACTCGTTAATGTTAAATCATGCGACCTATAAAACATGTTAGTTTATGTTTGAACGATTTTAGTGATGATTTCCTGATATGTAAGATTAGTGAAATTTCCGGCCTTTAGTACCTTAATGTAATTGGAGGTAAAACTTATTATAGTCTACATCGATCTGAATCGTCATAGTATTAGAAAGTTATAGACAAAAGTACAATCATTGACACCAACTTTGTGAAGTTTTGCAATTATTGATATCAACTTATATCTAGGGGTGAAAGTTCGGTTTTCGGTTTGGTTTTTGGCCCAAACCGAAACCGAACCACCATATTTCGGTTTCTTGATTTTGCAAACCACACCGCACCACTTTCTCTTTGAAACCGAACCGAACCAAACCACCTAAATTTCGGTTTTCTTAAAAAAAACCAAACCGCACCGAATTTTCCTATCAAGCCTCATGAACATCAAATTTTGCAAAAAAACCGAACCGAACCAAACCAATTAAAACCGAACCAAACAAAACCAAACCAATCCAGGGTATTAATTATTACCATCCCACCTTATCACCACCAACACCCACCCACCACCCATCACCCTGACCACCTAAAACCCACCCACCACCCACCCTAACCTACCAAAACCACCGAAACTCACCACCCATCCCCCAAAACCACCCGAAACCCACCCGCCATCCACCCTAACCCATCAAAAACCACCCGAAACCCACTCATCATGCATCAACCCGAATCCATCAAAAACCACCCCTCCACCCACCAAAAACTAAAGAAACCCACCATCCATCCTGACCACCCGAAACCCACCCAAAACTACCTACCACCACCACAATTCAATCATACACCACCATAAAAATAAAAAACTCAAACCAAATTAAAAGAAAGAAAAAGAGGACATACCTCACATTCCACCGAAAAACCTCGAATTTGGGTTTTAAAGGTCAAATTCGACCATGAAAACACTAGATCTAGTGTTTTCATGGTCGAATTTGACATGAAAACCTTTAGAATGTGAACACTGGTGCCCAGGTGGTCGTCCTTGCCTCCTTGGTCGTACTGTCGAAGAGGAGAAGAGAGTGAAAGTGGAGAAGAGATCGAAGAGGAGAGAGAAAGGACAGAGTAGAGAACTAGAGATTGGAGAAGATAAGAAGAGGAAAGGAGAAAGAGAGAACCGAGAGGGAGAAAGCTCACAAATGGAGAAAAGAGAAGAGGATTAGAGGAGAGAGAAAGGGCGGAAAGAGAAGAGGAGAGAGTGAGAGGCTGAGAAGAGTGATTAGGGTTTTTTTTTTTTGCCTTATATAGTATGGGCCGAAATTCGGTTCGGTTTCGGTTTTCATTTCCCGAAACCGAAACCGAACCATACAATTTCGGTTTCTTGATTTTACAAACCGAAACCGAACCACTTAAGAAAAAAACCGAACCATATTCCTAATTCGGTTCGGTTTTTGGTTCGGTTTGGTTTTAAACCAAATTTGTTTCACCCCTACTTATATCAGTTGCTAATTTGACTCTAACTTGCTACAAAAATTAAAAAATTAACATAAATTACCCTTAACAACTAAATTTACGTAACTTTCAAGTTTCAACCCTTGTACAAGAATTAAATTTATTTTCAACAATCATTTGCTTCAAAAAGTACGAGTTCTTAATATGTTGGAAAGATAAGACTATATAGATGTCATGTAAAGTATTATTGAACGTTTAGTGCCTTTAGTGTCAATTTTGTTCTTTTTTGAGCAAGTTGGTATTAATTTAACAAGTAACACAAGTTCGTGTCAATATTTGCAATATACGTGTCAATGAGTGTAATATAATGTTATTAGAGTTATGTAGCGTAATTTGTATTATCTGTATTATTAGTTTATTATAAACATTTTTCACTATTGTATATTTATATTTTATGGAGTATTATAACTAATATATAAAAGAAATTTAATTTAAAAAAGTTACTCGCGGGATATAACGATCAGTTTTGTACTGTAATTTGGGTGGTTTAATTTGCGTGTTAGATTTAATAAAGTAGACCGTTGAATGTACATGGCACTACTAGACTTGAATGTGAGAATAGTCATCAACAGCTAATATGTGTGAGTTTGTAAACTCTTATGTCCAGTTGCCTTTGAAAGCTTAGCTAAAGCCGCGTTACATTTTTCAGCTTTTAAACTAATCATATTTATCAATTTATGTCATCATGTCATTACACAACCACATGCTAAATTAATTAACGTTTAAACTAATCATATCGTCATGTTATTTATGTATCTAAAAAACTCCTTCTTATTGATGAGATTGTTATATACATCCGGATGCACCGTACATTCATGAGTATTTTGTTTTCATTTTGATGATTATTTTTCATTTTTTTTTAATACATAAATGAAATACATAAATAACCAGTGTATAAATACATAAATAACCCGTGCATAAATATTATTAATTTAATTAACTTACAATCAAATACATAAATAACCGGTGCATAAATAAAATACATAATGACTAACATATGTAAATATGAAAAAAATAAAGAACCATATTAAAGGAAGCATGTTATTTGACAATTTGACTATTTACAAAATTTTGGTATTGTATTAATCTTTAGCACTATTTAGTATTTACCTACTTCATTTTGACTATATACCTAAGGAAAACAAAGTCATGTAATTTCATATTAGATTTTTAGGCATGCAACATCATGTTAAGGCCCGTTCTCTTCACCTTAAAAAATAATATTAAGTAAAAATAATTTCAGTTCAGTAAAATTAATTTCAGTTCAATAAAAATAATTTCAGTTTAGTAAAAATAAGTCCAGTTCAGTAAAATTCAGTTTTCTTAAAGAAGAATTATAATAGAAAATCAGTAAAAATAATTTAAGTTCAGTAAAAATAATTTCAGTTCAGTAAAAATAAGTTCAGTTCAGTAAAAATAATTTCAGTTCAGCAAAATTAAGGTGAATCAAACAGGGCTTTAGAGTTAGGGCCTGTTCTCATACGTTGAAATTCAGTTCAGTTCAGTTCAATTCAGTTCAGTTCAGCTCCTAATTTCCTTCTCTTATAAAATATTCATTTCATTTCAGTTCAGCTCAACTCAGTTCAGTTCAGTTCAGATCAATTCAGTTCAGCTGAGTTCAGTCAATGAGAACAGGCATGCAACATCATGTAAGATTTGTTTTCATATAATTATACATACTCATATACCTTTAAACATACAATTATTTAGAGATACTCCGTATTAATTATTAAAAATTAAGTGTTGAAAAATGAACAATGTCAAAATTAGTGTAGTATAAACGTATTGCATCATTCAGGAATACTTTATCAAGTAAATCGCATCATTCAAGAATACTTTGTCTTTGTAAAAAAAAAAGGAATACTTTGTCAAGTAAATTGGTAAAGAAAGGAAAAATCTATAATTTTAGAAATATTTATTAGCTAGTGTATCATTTAATAGAATTACTTCATCACGAATACTTTGTTGGGTAAATTACTTTATTTCAATACATCTTGTTGCCAATATATTTGACAAGATAATTGAAATTTGTCAATTCGTATTCAAGATCTCAAAACTTAACATCTTAAAAAAATCTCAAATCCAAGGAAAAACAATTCAAACCCCGAAATTAAGAAAGTTGACCTAGTTGCTTGCAAAACTAATAAGAGTAAGAAAGCGTATTGAACATGTAACTTTCAAACTCATAATCGAAATTATAAACCAACTCAACCAAAATCTACTTCAAGCCCAACATATTAATCCGAACATGACCAAACTAATCTGTTTAAAGTATTTAACATATGTCTTAAAACTTCGAAAAATGTCCTAAAAATCTAAAATCATAATTTGACTCCATTGTTCACATTTTTGGATATCCAAATAATATTGCAATTAAAGGGGGAGGATGTCCAAATTACAGCCGCGTTGAAGCCGTAAATTCCTTTTCTTTCAATTTCTTCCCCACACCTTTTCTCAGCCGTCTTTTCTTGCTTACTTCCTCTTCACCCAACTCAATCACAAATTTCTTAATCAAACCTTTTTACTTATTTTAATCAATCACCCACAAATTATTTTTATAAATCATTCGTTTATTTTGTATAAAGATCGAAACTTTTAGTCAAATCAAAACAGAGTATTTTATATATATTAAAGATCTGGCTAGTTTATAGAAGTGGGATACTGGGATAGTACTTGGTCTCATGTTTTAATTAGTTGGGACTAAGTCTAATTTCAAGTTAATTGTAATTAAGATTTCTTAATTTACTTGAATTTGAAGTAGTTGAAGACATTTGGGGTGCATGTCATGCAATTGAAAGCAACTAATTTGGGGGGTTTGAAGATTTCAGAGAGAAGAAGACACGCTTTCTAGAAGATTAAAACTATATTATATACAATTTAATTTGTTGGAATATATAATTTCTGGGTTTTTTTTATATAATTAACAAAGGTTGCACCATAGTTGATCAGTCGTGGAGTTCAACCTTTGCAGTTTACAGGTAATTATTTTCTCTCTCCTAATTTTAATGGGTTTTGGGTTATTGACTGTTGCACGTTTTTGAGTTTATTGGGTGTTAGGTGGGGCCTGCTTTGTTTAATTGCATAATATTTAGAATCATCTCAGGTAATGGGCAACATGTCTGAGTGTATAGAGTAGAAATTTGTAATGTGATGATTGATAAATTATTCTGTTTTTGGTATCATATATTATATGGTTTGATGTTTGTATAATATATGGTTGTGTTTCTTTGCTAGTTTATGAAAAAAAGAATAGCAATTGGGAGGGTTAGTGGGTGATTTTAATTGAGATTGTTTTTATGATGGTTTCAATGGTGTTAGATTGTTGAGATTGTTAGAATTTGATTGAAATATTTGGTAATTGGCATTGTTTGGGGTGGAAGGGGGTGAGAGTTGAGATAGTTAGAAGATGTTTAAACCAAGTAGATCCAATTTGTCTGATTCATCTGATCTTCCTCCAGCGAGACCGATGCGTCAACCTCAGGTAACGTTTGCTAGGCGGACCGCTTCAGGCCGCTATGTGCATGATAATCTATCAAGAGATGATCTTGATAGTGAGCTTGGGAGTGTGGAGTTTATGAATTACACAGTTACTATACCTCCTACTCCTGATAATAATCCCATGGACCCTACTATCTCTCAAAGGGTGGAGGAGCAATATGTGTCGAATTCTCTATTTACGGGTGGTTTCAATAGTGCTACTCGTGCACATTTGATGGATAAGGTGACGGAGTCAGAGATAAGCCATCCTCAAATGGCAGGGGCTAAAGGGTCTTCTTGTCAAGTCCATGGTTGTGATGGGAAGGTGATGAGTGATGAAAGAGGTGCTGATATACTTCCGTGTGAATGTGACTTTAAGATCTGCCGGGATTGTTACATTGATGCTGTTAAGGGAGGTGATGCAATGTGCCCTGGGTGCAAAGAGGCTTACAAGCATACCGATTTGGATGAGAAGGCGGTGGATTCTGCTGGACGCCCTTTACCATTGCCACCCTCAAAGCAAGACAGACGGATGTCTTTGATGAAATCTACTAAGTCGGGGTATATGAGGAGCCAGACTGGTGGAGCAGAGTTTGATCATAACAGGTGGTTGTTTGAGACTAAGGGTACCTATGGTTATGGCAATGCTATCTGGCCGAAGGAAGGGGGATATGGAGATGGTGATGGTGATGGTGAGGGTCATGAGCCACTCGAGTTGCTTAACAAACCGTGGAGACCTCTTACTCGAAAGTTGAAGATACCAGCAGCAGTCATCAGCCCATATAGGTATGTAATATTTCTGCAAAGATGGTTTTCTTTTCTCTCTTGCTTTTTTTTTTTTTTTTTTTTTTTTTTTTGTTTTTTTGTTTTTTTGTGTGTGTGTGTGTGTGTGGTGTTGGTGTTTAAATTATCCATGTCTGCAAATTTTGAATTAATTTTATACTATGATATTTTTCAAGTATGCAGTTGATTAAACCTTGTTTTGTGCCTTGAATTGTTGTGTAAGAGCAAATGTTGAATTGCTGCTGCATGATTACTAAATTTCAATCAGATAATGGAAATTTCCTCTGCCTTTTTAGCAAGTTGACATTCAGATGATGTGGTTTAGCCTTAATTTGAGATGTTCAAAAACCGGTCAAGACAAATAGCACAAGCTGACACTTTGTGAGGTTTATTATAAAAACACAAATAATTTGTAATAACTCATAAGAATATGTGTCGAATATGATAGTAACTAAAAACTCTGATTTATTATACCATTAGTAATTAAGTATAGGAGTAGATGGTTTGCTATTTCACTAGTATTGACTCTATTGTGTAATGATGATATGTTTTGCACTGAGTTACTGAATTTGGTACTCAAATTATAAGTTTAGTCTGGTTTTCTGGTAATGTGTTATTATTTGCTTCAACATCAGTGCAACCAGCTTATGCATTTTTATTTTTGAGACAACGTTGATCATAAGATGGTTTTTGTGTTCTAATTAGCAAACCCTTTTCAGGCTTCTGGTGTTCATCAGATTGGTTGTTCTTGCATTGTTTCTCGCGTGGAGGGTAAAGAACCCTAACAATGATGCCTTGTGGCTGTGGGGCTTGTCTGTGGTTTGTGAAATCTGGTTTGCATTCTCTTGGGTCCTTGATCAACTCCCTAAGCTTAACCCAGTTAATCGTGTTACTGACCTTGATGTTTTGAAAGAGAAGTTTGAATTGCCCGGCCCCAACAATCCTACTGGAAAATCTGATCTTCCAGGTGTTGATATATTTGTTTCTACTGCTGATCCTGAAAAGGAACCCCCTCTTGTTACTGCAAATACGATTCTGTCTATTCTTGCGGCTGACTACCCAGTAGAGAAGCTTGCTTGCTATGTCTCTGACGATGGAGGTGCCCTTCTAACCTTTGAGGCAATGGCTGAAGCAGCTAGTTTTGCTAACTTGTGGATTCCATTTTGTCGGAAACATAATATTGAGCCAAGGAACCCTGATTCTTACTTCAGTCTGAAAAGAGATCCTTACAAGAACAAGGTCAAAGTAGATTTTGTCAAGGATCGCCGTCGTGTTAAGCGTGAGTATGATGAATTCAAGGTTCGTGTCAACGGTCTTCCTGATTCAATTCGACGACGTTCTGATGCTTACAATGCCCGAGAAGAAATTAAGGCTTTGAAGATGCAGAGAGAACAAGCAGGAGATCAACCGTTGGAACCTATAAAAATTCAAAAAGCTACTTGGATGGCTGATGGAACCCACTGGCCTGGTACTTGGCTGAATTCTGCACCTGATCACTCAAAGGGTGATCATGCTGGAATCATACAGGTACTGGATTTTGGTTTTGCATCTTTCATTTTCAACTTTTCCATTTACTTTAAAAATTGTTGTTATTGGAAGAACACTGTCACAATGAGTGGTGTTCGCTATAATATTGCTCTCCTATACAAGAACTACCACCACCACCCATTGTGACAGTGTTCTTCCTGGGCGGGGTTTAGGAACTGTCGGTTGTAGACATCCTCAACCGCATGTTTAGAAGGCTGTTTCTTCCTTGCACTCACACCCCTTTCCTGTTTAAAGAAAAATAATCCTTCACCTTTCGCATGAGAACTTTATATAATAGGCCACATGTATATATTAGGCCATGTCAAAATGATAGACCGATTTCTTGTTTAAATTTGTATTTTGACTTTCCATAGTACCCATAATGGCACCTTAAGTTTTAACTAAGAAGTTGAAAGAAAAGCAACTACTGCATGGTAGCTATTTAAATTCCTATATAATGAAGGAACATTATGGGGTTATACCTTATTTTCATAAGAATGACTTCCAACCAAATGAGACCTTTTTATTTAGAGATAGAGGGAGTAGTAAGCTTGTTCTCATTGGATTTGTACTCGAAAGTTCTTTGACTTCATTTTTGCATTGCCCTGCAGTTTTCGAGTCATAGACTGATTTTTCATTTTTATGTTACAGGTTATGTTGAAGCCTCCAAGTGATGAACCTCTTCAAGGATCAGTTGGTGATGATATTCCTTTTGACTATAGTGAAGTTGATATTCGACTTCCGATGCTGGTTTATGTTTCACGAGAAAAACGTCCAGGTTATGACCACAACAAGAAGGCTGGGGCTATGAATGCACTTGTTCGTGCCTCGGCAATCATGTCAAATGGACCTTTCATTCTTAATTTAGATTGTGATCACTATATCTACAACTCTGAAGCCATTAGAGAAGGTATGTGCTTCATGATGGATCGTGGTGGGGATCGTATTTGTTACGTCCAGTTCCCTCAGAGGTTTGAAGGCATTGACCCTTCTGATCGTTATGCCAACCACAACACTGTTTTCTTTGACATCAACATGCGTGCTCTTGACGGGCTTCAGGGCCCAGTTTATGTCGGAACTGGTTGCCTTTTCCGCAGGATTGCCCTGTATGGTTTTGATCCACCTAGAGCCAAGGAGCATGGTGGCTTTTGTGACTGCTGCTTTGGTCGCAAGAAGAAGAAGCGTGTTGCAATTGATGCTTCATCTGAAGAGAATCGAGCTCTAAGAATGGGAGATGATGACGAAGAAATGGACGTCTCTTTGTTTCCCAAAAGATTTGGCAACTCAAGCTTTCTTGTTGATTCAATTCCAGTGGCAGAGTTCCAAGGCCGCCCACTCGCTGATCACCCATCTATCAGGAATGGCAGACCACCAGGTGCTCTAACCATCCCTCGGGACCTTTTGGACGCTTCTACAGTTGCTGAGGCCATAAGCGTCGTATCTTGTTGGTATGAAGATAAGACCGAATGGGGTGGTCGTATTGGTTGGATTTATGGATCTGTGACGGAAGATGTGGTCACAGGGTACAGAATGCACAATAGAGGTTGGAGATCAATCTATTGTGTTACCAAGAGGGATGCTTTCCGTGGTACTGCACCCATCAATCTTACAGATCGACTTCACCAAGTCCTTCGATGGGCCACAGGCTCAGTCGAGATTTTCTTCTCTAGAAACAACGCCTTCTTAGCCAGCCCCCGCATGAAGGTTCTCCAGAGAATTGCTTACCTTAATGTTGGTATCTACCCATTCACCTCAATTTTCTTGATTGTCTACTGCTTCCTTCCTGCACTATCCCTATTTTCCGGTCAATTCATTGTCCAAACCCTGAGCATAACCTTTCTCATATACCTCCTTGTTATATCCTTATCTCTCTGCCTGCTTGCACTTCTGGAGATCAAGTGGTCAGGCATCAACCTCGAAGAATGGTGGAGGAATGAACAATTTTGGCTCATTGGAGGCACAAGTGCACATCTTGCTGCTGTGCTTCAGGGTCTGCTGAAGGTTGTTGCTGGTATCGAAATTTCTTTCACTTTGACATCAAAATCAGCTGGAGACGACCTCGATGATGAATATGCTGACTTGTACATTGTCAAGTGGACTTCTCTGATGATTCCTCCTCTTGTTATCATTATGATTAATTTGGTCGCTATTGCGGTTGGTTTTAGTCGTACTATCTACAGTACCATCCCACAGTGGAGCAAGCTGCTAGGAGGGGTGTTCTTTAGTTTCTGGGTGTTGGCTCATCTCTATCCTTTTGCCAAGGGGCTCATGGGAAGAAGAGGAAGAACACCCACCATCGTTTTCGTCTGGGCAGGTCTTATTTCCATCACAATTTCCCTCCTATGGGTTGCAATCAAACCCCCGGGTGGTGCTCAGAACGCCGACATTGGTGGGGGTTTTACTTTCCCTTAAACTTGACTACTAAACTTCTTTTGTTTATGGCATATACTGAAACTGTTAACCTTCGAAAAAAACCTTTTATTTCCTCCGGCGATTCAAGAGTATTGCTTGGAATCCCATGAAATATACAGGGAAAATCAGATGGGGATGTGGATTTTTCTGGGAATGATTTTTCAATTCCCTTGGAAACTTTCTGTTTGATTTGGATGTTTATACTTTATACATGCGGGGAAAATTGAACAGGCAACCATACATTTACTGCACCCTTTACATTCTTTTGTAATTTATATTTTAGAGACAAAATAGCTGAAAATCATCTGTAACATGATTCAAATCATGTAACATGTAATCATCACATTTGATTTATTTTCTATGAGCAATCAATTTTGTTATGTATCTTGTTCTTAGCTTTCATACAGTATTTGTTGTTTAAATGATATCGCCAAATAAAAAAAAAAAAAAAAAAAAAAGATTAAAAAAAAAATTCTATAAAACCTTTCATATTAGGCCACAGTCGATTTAGGGCCGTTTTTAAGTTTTTATGTAAGAATTCTAATATACATTGGGCGTATCTGGGCAAAATTAATTTTAAGCTTGCAAAATCTTAAATATGACCTATTATTTTGGAACGCGTTTAGCGTAAGATTGTTGTTGGCTTTTGGATCAAAGACTATTTGCTCTGACCGACTGACCCCAAGGAGTAAGAAAATAAAAATATTTTGAGAGATTTTGAGCTAGCCACGATTTTGATAATCAAAATGGAGAGATGCAGATTATATTAATAGACAGCAATCACAGTATGTATGCCAAAATGAAAATTCTAAGGTGATCATCACTCAAAATTGCAAATTAATGTATGTTACATTCTGACATCAAAATGAACAAAATATGACAGGCTGAAAGTAATATTGTCTATAAATATAGGTTGGTAATGATGATACATGCCTGAAGCCCAGGTACACTACATCAACAAATTATAGGGGCTGCAATATCTTTTCAGTGTTGGATGCAACAAACCAAGGAGCTTGAGGCAAGCATTGAAAATTTATTTCATCAACTCACCTTTATTCATCATCATACTCGTCATACTCATCATCTGTTCCTCTAGCTGACGAAAACCTCAATATGTGGCGGCCATCTGGTAGCCTCTCTAAAAAATTCCCATCCTCTTTAGGCTCTTCTTTACGCATCCAAGATTCTGGGACTTGCAACTCATTCCATTTCGTAATGCTTCGAGTTCCAATATTAGGATGGATAAAAGTTGTTTCTCCCAAAACCGGCTCCTGTAATGCCTCTGAACTTAAATTCACCATTGCCTTACACACTAACCTGTATGTCACTGCCAAAGGTATTCCACTCGTCATGAGATACAAGGTAAGGGATTGCAATGAAGAAGAATCAGCCAAGGATGCCGAAAAGCCAGGGAAACAGTTGAAATAGAATGGACCCTGAAATAGATTACATTCAGCAAGTGCTAACAAAGAGTTTTCTCAGTTAAGGTGCCTAGCATCTCTAAGGCACACTACCACTGGAGCTCCTATCCCGTCTCTCAGTAGAGGCTTGATAGCTATTTGGACAAGACCCAAGTGCAAAAATTTATGTTTCAGGGTGATGATTTTTTCATAATCGGTTACAGCATAGCTTGGAAAAATCCTAAACATACGTTTCTTGTAAACTTGATCAATGGGGATTTTCGGAAATTTCCAACCATCAAGGTTCCTTTTGAACCGGGAGCTGCCTTCACCTTCATTGGCAAGATTACTAGCCATTGATCTGACCTGAAATTTAATGACACAAAAGATTTATACTATACCCAGTAACACAGAAATATACAGAAACAATACCTAACAAACTGAAGTTTATTAATCCGTACGAATTTCAGAAATTACCAATTTGCGCGTACTGCTTGGCAAGAAAGAGAACAATTTTTGAAGGGCTGAATAATCAATCAAACAGAAGCTTCTGCATAAACATTTATAATTGGAAAAATAATTTTTAATGTTTCACCAAATACAAAATATTTTAGTGCAAAGATGCTTCTAATTATTGTCCTTGACATTGCTTAACTAGTTATCTTTCAGAAAATCAAGACGTTTGATCTTTCTTTCCCTGCCAATGTAATTATGTCGTAAAGTCATTGTCTTGGGTCTTCCTTAAGTCTACCCCCTTTGTTATCTTAGACCATGAAGGAGGTAGACTTTCTCAATCATTTGTACATCACTCTACTAAATGCCAGAGAACAGAAAACAGTACTCTACTAGATGACACTGAGGTCGCATTTTTTTAAGAGAGATTCTTCAAGAAGAGTCTAACTTTCCCCAGGAGCATTAAATAAATAAGTTGACACAACAAACCCTTTCTATTCCATGAGAAGACACCTTTCAAGATAACTGAAATGAGAATAATTAAAATATAACTAACTTCATACTTGAATTTCGTCCCTATCTATATTTAGAAGGGTGGTTAGTAGCAGGGTAGAAGAGGAGCTAAAACTAAGAATAAGCTTTTTTTTTGTACAGTTACTCAGTCAGTTCTTAAGCTTTATATCTACTTTTGAGTTTTGACCACGTTATTTTTCCCATAGCATTACACAGACTGAAAACGTTTGTCTCTTAACTCCACCTCCTGCAACCAGTTTCCATTACTCTGTTTATGCTGTAGCCTACACTCACAAAAAGCAGCAGCAGTTCTACATCTCATATTTGTGGATGTCTTGATGGTTCACACTTCACACACCATTCTTAGTCTAGTAGCGTGCTCTAATAAAACTAAACTATAAATACGATATACCCAAACTAGCTAAAATACAGGCTATACAGCTTGCTCACAATAATCCAAACTATGACAAAACTAAGCTCATGCTTTAGTGAACATCAATAAAAAGAAGCAACAATAATAAAGTAGAAAACAGACTAAAATTCTAAAGAAAATTACGTTTAAAGTAGGTGATCAGTAAATGTATGTGCAAAATATCAGTTTAACAGCAAAAATCCAGTAAACTCACCAATTTGATCCAAGCAACAAACGAATCAAGCTTTAAGACTTCGATCATGAGAGAGCATTTGTGTAGTTCCACACTGATTTGGAGGCCCTGTCACCTCTTTCTGACTCCCCTATGATAGGAGCTCGTTATCCATCTCCATCTTGTTCCAACAATTAATTTCCATCTTGGCCTATTCATGTGGCATGACAGGAAAATCATCTATCATCTTCTTTTGCTAGAGATAGCACATTGTAGACTGCGTTTGATGGTTTCAGACCTAAGCTCAACATCTCTTCACCTAGAAATTCAGCTTCTTTTAATTTCCTGTCTTTACACAGGGCGTGTATAGTTGAACAGTAGCTAGCAACATTTGGAATCATCCCCTTCTCCCTCATGTCTCTCAGTGACCGCAGTGCCCTGTAAGAACTCCCCTCTCGGCAGTAACCATTAATCATCATATTATAAATCACATCACTTGGATGTAAATGCATCATCTCCATAGAATTGAACAACTTCGATGCTTCTAACATCCTATCCTTGCTACACCATCCATTTATCAAGGCACCAATAGTGTAAACATCTGCTGCCATTCCGAGCTTCTCCATTGAATAATACATCGCCAATGCCTTCTCCATATCACCAGAACGAACAATTGCATCGATTAGAATTGTGTATGTCACTTTAGATGGGGTGATACCTCGCTCCCCCATCTCCCTGACTAAATTGGTAGCCCTTTTAAAATTTCCAGATTTTGAGAAACCTGAAATAAGAGTATTATACGTCACCAGAGTTGGCAGTTGACCATCCAACTTCATTTGTCCAAATAAACTCAGAGCCTTGCTCAACTTCCCAATGTTACAAAATCCATCAATTAGGGTATTATAGGTGATCAAATTTGGACTCAAGCCATAGTTTTTCATCTTTGTAACCAAATTCTCAGCCTCCCACGGGTTCTTCTCCTTGCACAGCCCACTGATCTATATATTGTAAGTCACAATGTTGCACGCCAAGCCTCTCTCAACCATTTCATCAAACAACAAGAAGGCTCTACCTAACAATCCGTCTTTACAATGCTCATTCATCATGCTATTGTAGGTATAAATATTAGGTAAAATTCCACAATCCTTCATCTTCTCATAGAGTTGAAACCCTTCTTTCTTCAGCCCTTTTTTGAATAACCCATTCATCAAAACAGTGTAAGTATGCTGATTAGCAACCAATCCCAATTCCTCCATCTTGTTAAACAAATCCTTTGCTTTAGCAATATCACTATTTTTACAACACCCATCAATCAAAGTGGTATAAATAACAACATTTGGAGACATTCCCACATCATCCAATCCATCCAACACATTAAAAGCCCTTTCCAAATCATTTCCTTGACAAAAACCCTTAATCATAATCCCAAAACTATACACATCCAATTCAACTTTACCCTTAAATTCATTAAAAACCCACCAACCCTTTTCAAGATGGTTGCTTTCTAATAGAAGAATCAACAATGAATTAAACAAATTCAACCTCGGTACTGAACCGTGATTAATCATCTCAATGAAGGACTTCAAAGCCTCTTCAGGCAATTTAGCTTCAACATATGCATTAAAGATGATTTCTTGGAGATGAACACAAATGGGGTGTGAAATTGGGTAATTCTTGGTGAAACTCTGAACAATTGACGCAGCATTCAAAGGTGAAGATGATTTAATTCTACCAGAAAGCAGTTGAAGGGTAAAAAACTGGGCTTGGGGCATAAATTTGAAGCTAATTAGGAAACTCAGAATCAAATCAATGGAATCATGGGTGTGCTCCATTTCATGTAAAACTGAAGATTTTAACAGAAAAAAAGCTTTTACAGGAGGGGTTTTCACCAATTTTTGCATCAATATTAGACATTGGCTTCTTGTTGTTGAAATTTTATGCATTTTAGCTCAAATTTGAAGAATTAACTTAACAACCCAGCAACAATTTCAACAAATTGATGATAATAATAATAACCCATTAAAGAAAAACATTCAAAATTACTAAATTCAATTCAAACCCAAAAAAAATTGAGCTTATAAACAAGAAATCAAAGGAGTTAACTGGAATACCTTCTGTTTGGAGGAGAGAGACTGCAAATTCAAGGCTAAGGCAAAACTGTGAACTCTCATGCTCAAGTATTAACGGGCCATTAAACGGGCTTATGGGTAAAGGTCGGCTTGAAAGCCAAAATATTTTTATCAGACGACCAAGTCCAAAAGGCCAAGTATCTATCAATCACTTGGTGAAACGGTCTTACTGGCTAAGATTTCGGCCCAAGAGTCCAAGACCCATCGGCTTAAAAATTCCAATGCAAAGATTTGATTTTATATGACAATAATTTTCATTTATTGGTAAAATAATGATTATTTTATATAAATGTAAAGATTAAATTTATATCAATTTTAATTTTACTAACATTGCATGGTTCAATTTATTCATAATATAATGGATAAAATATTATATTTACAATTTATTTATATTTAATAAATTTATTATAATTTACCGTAAAAAAATTTACATTACGAGCCTATCTGACGTTAAAGAAGCACATAATTTCATTAATTCAACTCAAGCTCCGCCAAGGTTCATAGTCATACGGAGTAGTTCAAAGGGGAACACGTTCCTTTTCTAAAAAATGATAATATTTGACCCTTTTTTCTAAAAAATGATCTTTGACATCAAAAGTATTGGATGAGATATTTGAAATATTATCGTAAATTTTAACAATGTTGTCTCTTCATCTAGATAGAATTAATTCCATAAACCGATTATTTTTTTCTCAAGATCCACACCAAGATCTCATATGATCGTTTCAATAGATGAGTTACACCAACATATCCTCAATCGAAAAAAAATTAGTTAAGTGGTCAAATAAAATATACGGCGTAATCACCCAACCCTGGTCCGGTGTCAAGTCCTAGAAAAGCAAAGTTATAACACCAGAAAAGAAATACACATTACACATACACAATGGCGTCAATGGCTCTTCGGTGTTTGTCATCTTCGTCTTCTTCTACTTCCTTTTGCCCTACTTTTGCCCCTCCTCCTCGCTCGCTGCCTTGTCGCATCTCACTCCCTTTTACCGTTGTAAGTCTTTATTTTTTTTTTTTGTTGCGATTTATATGAATGTATCAATTCTGAAATCCAGAACTTTGGTTGCATATCTGATTTCTGATGATTTTTTCCGGTGTCAATTTGGTGTAATGCATGGTATTTTTTTATATTTTTTTGAAGAATGTTATAATTCAACTTTATAATTTTGTGCGACTAAATTGATGATTAATTTCATCACTTATAAAATATGCAGTTATGGAAGCCGATTGAATTATGTTTTTGTAATGTCTTTTATTTTTTTTAAAAAAAATTCTTTATATTTTAAGTCTTTAATTAATTATTGAATTTTAATTTTTACTGCCCTTATTTATTTCGGAGTTAATAGTGACATATACTGTAGTTTTTTTAACTATTTGAAAAAAAAATGTCACTTTTCATAATTTGGTACTCACTCTGTTTTCTTTTATTTGTATACGGCATATTTATCGAGATGTAACTTTAATCATTAATATCTTTAATTGTTAATTAGTTAAATCAAAGTGATTGTTAGGGTATGTTCATATTTACTGAGCTGAATTGAACTATTATGGGCTGAACTAAACTGAAATTAAGTAAATAGTAATGCATTAAAAAAAATGGAGGGAGTATCTGTTTGAAACTAGTTTTAGTTACCAAATATCGGTTATATGAGATTGAGTGGTGTGTAGTGTAGGGCTCGAATCAAGTTTCTTATGATTTGGTTTTGTGATATGTTGTAATTTGTAACACTCTTGTAGAAATGTAATGGTTCAGAGCCGTTGGAGACAGTTAATGGACGACCATCTCTCCCTTTCCCAATCCTCGACGAGCATTCTCAGCCAAAGTTGATGCACTCGAGACGTTTAGAGAATTCTGTAAATACGAGTGATACAAGGCTGAAACTGTTTTCAGGGACAGCAAATCTTGCTCTGGCTAAGGTCAGTTCGTAGTTTATATCATTGTGTTTGGCTGAAACAATGTTAATGTTGGTGTCTATAATCCCAATATTTGATTTGTCAATTTTTTTGATGGTTGTTGTGTTCAGGAAGTTGCTTGGTACATGGGTATAGAGCTGGGAAAAGTGAAGATAAGTCGCTTTGCAGATGGCGAGATTAATGTGCAGCTGAAAGAGAGTGTGAGAGGGTGTGATGTATTTATCATTCAACCCACAAGCCCTCCGGTAAATGAAAATCTAATGGAGCTTTTTTTAATGATAGATGCTTGTCGTAGAGCATCAGCCAAAACTATCACTGCAGTCATTCCATATTTTGGATATGCCAGAGCAGATAGGAAGGCAAGTAATTCTTGATTTTCCTATTTTGTCTTTTAGTATTTGTAAGTTGGAGTTACTAGTGTCAAATTATTATTTACTTGACTTAGGGCTTGTTCTCATTGACCGAACTCAGCTGAACTGAACTGAACTGAACTGTAGAGCTGAAAACGTATGAGAATAGATTACTATATGTGTCATTATGTTTATGTCACATCTATTGAGGTTCTTACCTCATAATTTGTGATTTTGAAAACCATATCGTCTGAATCTACTTGTTTATTTCAGACTCAGGGTCGTGAATCCCTTGCTGCCAAACTAGTTGCAAATCAAATTACAGCGGCAGGTGCTACAAGGGTGCTGGCATGTGATCTCCATTCTGGGCAATCAATGGGTTACTTTGATATTCCTATAGATCATTTATACTGTCAGGTAACGATTGATGGTTTTGAATACATGCACTGATGAATGTTGGTGACATCTAGAGATGATCATTTGCAACTTCTGATGCTTTCATTATTATACATGCAGCCTGTGATACTTGATTATCTAGCAAGAAAGGGTATTGCTTCAAGTGACTTGGTTGTAGTTTCCCCCGATGTTGGAGGAGTTGCAAGGGCCCGTGCTTTTGCCAAAAAGCTGTCTGATGCACCTTTAGCCATTGTGGATAAAAGACGGCATGCTCACAATGTAGCTGAGGTGATTTTCTCAAAAATAGTTTGTTAGGAATTTGAATAATCTGGCATATCAGTAAAGGAATTTGAGTTATCCTTTTGTTATTGCCAAGTACGTGCTTAATATTCTTTCTGTTAAGGGCAAACACTATTATTCCAAGGCTTTAGATGATTGAATCATCTTCAAATATAAGAATCTGTGCTTCCTTCACGGGCTTAATCCAATACATGCTATTAAAAAATATGATCGAAGTCATACTTGGTTCATCCTTATGCATATCACAATCTGCTTGTTATTATAATTTTTATTTGTCTTTTAATAATGTTTATCTTGTTTGGTATTCATTAAGGTAAAGTAACTTACGGCGCTTAAACCTGAATTTTTGTGGTGCAGGTGATGAATCTTATTGGTGATGTGAAAGGAAAAGTTGCTGTTATGTTGGATGACATGATAGACACTGCTGGTAAGTTGTTTTGTAAAACGATACATATAGCTATCTACATGGTTTTATTCATGGCTGGAAGTAGTATACATGATAACTTTCAGCTTTTACCGTTGTGACAAGTTTTCTTTTGCTGAGTAATAAGTTCAAGTCTTGCAAATCTTTTGACTTATTTTTTCTTGGAGCTCAGAAGAGTGCTTATAGGATTCAATGCTCATTTTTTCCTTAAATGTTTTTATATGGAGGGCTTTGTTTCCATGTCCTTTTATCATTTTATCCCCCTAATATAATACGGATTAGTAATCTATGTCTAGCCTGTTTCATTAGTAAATGTCTGCACCATTTGCCCTGCCCATGCCATGGTACAGGGGATCTGTATGAGCAATTGGACAATGCTATACAGCGGGTTAGTCTTTTGATTTTGGGTGTTTGAGCGTGCTAAATTATTTTGACATTTCTAAAAATTTGGTTGTGAGAGTATTGTGTATGTAAATAATAATGAGAACAAGCAAGTTTAGCCCCCAGTCTTAAGACTTGGGTGACATCATCATTTTGAGTCTTAAGATTTATACTTAAGACTTTTCACATTTTTCTTCAAAAATCTCAAGCAAGTCTCAAGTTGATTCTTGAAATTTCAAGACTCAACTTAAGTCTTGAGATTGGGACCCACTTCACCTACTTCATTTTTATTTTTATTATCCCTTTTTTTTTTTACACTTTTCTACATATAATATGTCAAATATTTAAGTGTTAGGGCTAAAGTGATAAATTTGTGTAAGTCTTAACAAAAATTTGATGACATCATTTTCAATGGGGACCACCAAAAATGATGTCACATCCAAGTCTTAAGACTTGGGGCTAAACTTACTCTAATGAAAAATTTGACTGTAGGTACTATTACAAAAGGTGCAGAATTGCTGCATGAAGAGGGGGCTAGAGAAGTCTATGCATGTTGCACTCATGCTGTCTTTAGGTAAGAATTTTTTATATTTAAAATTTAAGTTTCTGTTTTGTGAAGAGGTTTTAAAGTATGAGTTGTAAAAGAAACTCACAACTATTGGCTCGTCCCTGAAAAGGCCTGTTACATTAAGAAAGTTGGCTGCATACGATCACTCCTTTACCTTGCACCAAGTTGTAGCCTCTTTGGAGATCACTCCATTTTCAAGGCTTTATATTCATCAGAAAATTTGTGCCAAGAGCACTTTAAAATGTGTTTGTTCCGGTACTTGGCATCTGAGTTGCAAAATGATTACGTTCAGTGCTTTGAGAAACACTCGTGATCTTACAAGTTTGGGCCATCATATAGTAAACTACACGACCACTTAACCAGTCGCTAATCTTATTTATTGATGTTTGTTTTGCAGTCCACCAGCAATTGAGAGATTGTCCAGTGGTTGTTTCCAGGAAGTGATCGTAACAAACACAATTCCAATGGCAGTAAAGAACTTGTTCCCCCAGCTGACTGTCCTTTCGACAGCAAACCTTTTGGGGGAAACCATTTGGAGGATTCATGACGACGACTCCGTTAGTAGTATGTTTCAGTGAAATTAGCCAGTCCACCAACATTTACATAGTAGCGTATCTTATAGAGCCAAATCTTTTGTAGGTTTCTTTGGTGTCCTCGTTAGTTTCTTGCCTTCATAAACATACAAATACAGGGTTAATTTAAGCTAGTACGAGTAGTTATTATCCGATGTAGTACAAAGAGTAGCATATATTTTTAGTGTCGCTTACAGTTAAATTCAAGATTTGAGTTGAAGCCCAAGGTTTATTTCTTGTTGCATTTTGAATAATTTGTGACGCTCAGATCAATTTTATCTATTTTTCAAAAATAGAGCTAAATAAAACTTAGCAGCAAAAGATTTCTAATGGGCTTCTACAATATTCAATATTGATTACGTATGGCCTATATCTGGCCCAATGACAAGCTAACTAACTAAGCTGAAACTTGTTAAGTGATCCATCAGCCCAAATGAGGATGCCCCAGTTTCTCATGGTGAGAAACAATCTCACATGACATTTTCGTAAATACACCAAGAACTTTATTCAATTGTGGAGCCCACAATAATGAAAAAGTTGTTGATTTATTCACGAAAATATCATTATGAGAAACAAATTTGTTTCTCACCATAGAGAAACAGGGAATTTCCCCAGCCCAAATATGGCCTGATTCAATTCAAGTGATTTAGTTGCTACAAATATTTTTAATTCGAAGTTTGCTTTACATTTTAATGGAACAACCCTAATTCTAATTCCAAGGACTTTAAATTCGGTTCATCGAGGGCATTGTATTTAGAGACTGCACAAATAAAGTCTACACTAGAGCTGAGAGTTGAATCTTCCAATAATGTTTGTAAAGAAACTTACCAACACTAGAGCTGAGAGTTAAATCTTCCAATAATGTTTGTAAAGAAACTTACCAATGAGCTGAGCTTTATAACTTATACTTCCTCTGTTCTTTTTTACTTGACCTGTTTCTTTTATCACATCTCCATAACGATCAATAACTTAAATTCTCCATAAGTAAAAATTATAAAAGTTATATATTTTGATAGTTATTATTAAGACGAATCCAAAAAGATCATACATGAATATATTTTTCCTTACTTATTATTCACAAAAGACGGTCAAAGGAGGGAAGTAAGTAAGAAATCGTAACGAAAAGTTGGATATCAACAGCTTTGAATTCATACTTCCGGACCATACAAACTCAAAATCACAAGCAATCAGGTATCGGAAAGAATATTCTAATCCATCATCATTAGGGATGGCAATGGATCTGGACCCGACCCGGATCCATGGACCCAGATCCGTTTTTCACGGATCTGGGTCTTCAAATTTTGAACCCGACGGATCCGGGTCGGATCTGGGTCCTGTTAACAAAAACGGATCTGGGTCTGGGCCCTAGACCCGGATCCAGATCCGTGGACCCATTTTTTTATTTTTCCTATTAAAAAAAACTAAAATTGTTTGTTTCTTTATTAAAAATGTTGATAATGTTAGTAATGATAAAGATTAACCCTTTCAAGAGATGAATTTTGAATGCTTATATTATATACATCATCGTTGTTTTTTCATTAGCTCATATGTAACATCGTATTTTTTTATTGTTTTTAATTTTAATTCAAAATATGAGTGTATAAGTTGGTTAATTTGGGGTTGAACTTAATAACTAACAACGTAAGTTTGAAATAAAATTTTTGACCCGAAAATTACATTTTTTGCAAAAAATTAGGCAAAATATATTGGATCCGTTTTGGACCCGGATCCGTTGGACCCGACGGATCCGGATCCGGGTCTTCATTTTCTAGACCCGACAGATCCAGGTCGGATCTGGATCCTACATACAAAAACGGATCTGGATCCGGGTCCATCCGGACCCGCTCCATATCCGACCCGTTGCCATCCCTAATCATCATCTTCTTCTTCATGCTAGTAAATTATGGGTGTGTTTGGTAAAAAAGCTTTTTAGAGAGCTTTTAGCTTATTTTGTCCAATTAGATGTTTGACCAATTAAAAAAGGTAATTTGGGTGTTTGGTATATAGCTTATTACAAAAAGCTCTTTTAGAAAAAGCTCATTATAAGAGCTTTTTAAAATTAGCTTATTGTTTCTTAAATACACTAAAACAGATAACAATTAACAATTATTTACCAAACATTTTTATACAATCAGCTAATTATAACAAGCTAGTCAATTCAGCTACTATAACCAGCTAGTCAAACCAGCTAATACAATCAGCTACTAGCTAATTACCAAACAGGGCCTATATATGGCTGGAAATTTATATTAAATAGGTGTCAATGTCTATTTGTAATTTTGGACTGTAAGAGATTTTCACGTGAGTGACTTTATTTAGTCAAGATCATATTCAAGGTACGTTCGAGTACGTAATTGGTAATTATTTAAGTGAATAGAAGCATGCTAGACTTTGATTAATTAATCAAAGGTAGTATCATGATAGCTATTGTTGGAATTGTTGGTTGGATTTGTGTTGGTGAATGATTTAAGCATGGATTATTTGTGGTGAATGGATGATTGGAATTAATTATGTTGGCATGATGAATATAAACCACACTTTTATCATTGATATGATAGAGAACATGTTTAATTAAGGGTTCGTTTGACATTGCTGTGGTTTTCTTTTTTTGTTTTCTAAAAGTATATGATATGTGTCCCATAATGAATAAAAAATTATATAAACTTATTAAAATTATGATAATTTTGAAAACTGACAACAAAAAAGTGGAAACACCTTTTTCTTATTTCCTGTTTTTGGTTTTCAAAAAAACAGAAAACTGAAAAACCAAAACTGATGGCAAACAAGCCCTAAACTATATGTTTAATTGAGTTTGAAATATTAAAAGAGAATTTTATTATGGTTCATATAATTTTTATTGATGATATAAGCATGGGAATGAGCTATATATTTAAGTGTTTATGTACACTCTACACGAGGATATATATTTTGGTGGCTAAGTGCACTTAAAGGATAAGATTTATGGCGCATTAATTATGCGTTTAAGGTGTCTTTGATACCGAGATAGATTTAAAAAGGTTCAATATATATTAAAGGTTATGTTCTCACTAATTATTCAAGAATTAAATTGGTATGTTTGATTGCTCGAATGATTATAATGACTGATTATGTAATGATTTGAGAGTCATCACCAAGTCTAAAAAGAAATGTAAACAACGTAAGGGGAAAGAGCTTACACACTAAAAAGCTTCGAACATATATACATTGAGTGAACATATGGAGGGGGGGGGGAGGTTATGTGGTTTTATGCACATTGAGTATGGACGTTGTACATTCCTTTTTATTATGCGCAGCAATTCCGCCACTTACGAGTGTTTATTTTATATTGACACGGTTAGCTCCCCTTTATAAGGCAGGTTAGAGGGGAAACCCGTTTGCTGCGTTAGCAGTTTGTAATAGTTATGGTTATGTTGTATGCTTGTAAAGGTTAAAATTTTCAATAATTAATGAATTTGAGGATCATGTCCATATATTTAGTGGTCAAATAACATTAAACTTGGGGAGTACGTATTAAAAGAAAAGTAGTTTGTACTACTAGACTTTTAATAAGCACTACCTTTTCTTAATTTGGAGGGAATTGAATAGTATAATAACACGTACTTCTTGACCTTTTGCTCTCTAATTTGCATTAATTATGTTGGTTTAATTAATTGCTTAGGGTAGATGATAATATAACTACTCGCAAGTTGCAGCAAATCCGATGAATATAGAGTCAATAGACAATTACTTGAACATAGCCACTTAGTAGGTCAGTAGGTGTATCCGTGAATAGCAAATTTTGTTCACAGAAGTTTTAACTAAGCTACTTTTTTCCTTGCTTTTTGTTTAAGTAATGATGCACGAGTGCATGATAATGTGAAGAAAAAAAAAAAGACAACAATCTGTTTAAATTAGAGTAGATCAATCTTGACTCCATCTAGTTATAATCTTCCATATATATAAATATAGCTCGAATCGGATTGGTTCAACCCGATCTCAAATTTGGAGTTAGGGAAAAACTTCTCGACTTATAATCAACTATTTTTTGGAACTAGACTCCGATCCATGATCAACTCTAGTATTAACTAACTGAAACTCGTATATAGTATATGTAGCCAGATGCTCAATTATTTTAGACAAACTTATTTTAAGGGCTTGGGTTGGAAAAGTGAACGAGTCATGAAGGAATATATGCGGACAATTAACAACCGCGTCACCTAGCTAGCTAATGAATGTAATACGGATTAGTTTTTAAGGGAAGAGCTACATTACAAAAGTTTGCCTGAAATAGTTGCATGCTATACAGCTTGGCCGGTCGATGGAATAATAAGAAGCTCACCCAACCAGGTTAAGAACATGGCAACTCTAACTACCACCTACAATTAATTAATCCTTTAATTAATCTAATACGAGTATGTAATACATTAATGTATACATTATATTTGTATTGTGTTTTTTAATTTTTACTATGAAGAATAATGGGTGACCAAAGCAACAACTTTAACAAAATGATGGTAGAATGAGTATCATTAATTAGCAACCATTAAACTTTTAATCTCCAAATAAGAAATGATCATAAATTCATTCTATGTAATTTCTAATGGATGGTTGTCATGCATGCAATGGGTAACTTTAGAGAACACTACATTACTTACGGAGTATTTTTTTTTCAATTAATTAAATTTTGGAATGCCAAAAAAAAAAAGAATGAAGTACTCTTAAGCTCATTACTAAGATATGCGTTAAAAAGGATTATTAATATTTTTGTCTATCTTTTACAAGTCCGAATCTAGGTACAATATTATAAATCATATCCTTTCTTTTTCTTAATATACTAGTTTAATCAGGCTAAACTACTAATATTTGGGAGCGAAATTATCCCGCTAATTAAACTTAAGCATATATCAATAAGATAATGTCGTCACTTTTGCTAGCAAAATCTTTATGTTTTAAGACTTTATTGTATGAAAATATGATATACACTTCCTTAAAGCACAATCTGTTAAACTTGTTGTAAACATATCAATTCTAATCTGCGGCATGATTTTAGAGATCGAAAACAAAAGTGATAACATGTGAACTTTCTGTTTACTAAATTGTTCTATTCTACGTGCGATAGTGGCATTTTCCATCTAAATTCTAATTGGTCACTGGGTTCACAAGTGCAATAGTAATTTGAACTATTAAGTTATATTCTTTCTATTCTTTTTATGCAATTTTGATTTTTTTTTTTTATTATTATTTTTTTCAGTGAATTCGTTATTAATTAACTTGTGAGATACTTAAGTTGTAAGCAATTTTTTCAACGGTATTTTATTAGGCCTAGTAATTGGAAAGATACAAAGTATTGCCTTTGCTTAGCTTATTCTATGCCACTATTTTGGTTGTACATTTGTACTTTTTGAAGTAGAGATTGACTATGTATACTAGCTCAACATTTATTTCTTTATACATTTAAGTTACTACTACAGAGTACATATTTGTACTATTAGGATAACACATATGCAATTTACTCCCGAGTCATAGTGATTAATCCACCGTAATGACTTTTCGAATTTCTCAGTTTTAGTGACATTTTTGTGTTATTCTGAGGGTATACGAATAGATGTTTTGAGATTCTCCTGACTTGTGTAATTAAGGAAGTGATTTCGATATAAACAAATGTTATATTCTTATATCGTATAAGTGTAATTAATGCTATAACTTGATCAGTTCAAGCGAGATTAGCAAATTTTAAGCCATAGTATGCATTGTAGGAAGGATGTGTTTGCCTTGATTTCTAAGTTATCTTAGCTCTTTATACATAGTAGCTAGTAATTGTCAATACACAAATGTACTTTCAATTTCTTATGCATCAAAACAATAATTATGCATTGATTGATAAGGTAATTCAATTAGTAAAATATATAGATATTTTTTTTTTGGTCATATCATAATAACTTCAAGAATTAATAAAAGAATAGAAAGAATCATGTTTATATATGTGTAAAATGTACTATGCTTCCACATAATTAACTCTTTATCATTTATATTAACCCAAAACAACCCCAAAAGAATAAATCACATATATATATATTCTCACAATCACCCTCATCACCTAATTTCTTCTTAATTTACATCAATAAACCCAATATTATTACATCACAAACTCACATATTAGCTTGTAATTCCTTAGACTCAACATTGTTAATTTGCTTCCTTCCACGACCTCTCCTCCTCCTTTGCCTCTTAGGAATAGACCCGAACTTGAGCCTTCCCGTCTCCTTGAACCTCTCTTGCTCGGACGCCATGATCACACACTCCGGTGGTGGGACCGGGTATCGGAGCGTGTCATAACAATATGAGTAGTACATGTACTTCTCCCTAAACCACTTCATGGCCTTTTGTCCCCTAAGAGTAATTTGTGAATACTCCTTATTTTCGATTTCTTCCTTCTTAGCGTTACAGTCCGAAGAGCTTGTTGTGCCCGCTACTTGTTCAATTGGGTCTACAGCACACCCGTCTAGCACAAAGTCGGTGAACTCGGACACGTAGGGCTCAAACTCGTACTTGACCTTGTATCTACCACCCGCGGTGGCCCAGCTCGAGGCGTCCCATATGGTGGCGTAGAGGGACATTGGCTTAGATGGGTAGTCGGATCCCATTGCTTCATTGCGGACTATTTCTCTGATTGGGACGTTGTCTACGTAAAATCTGCATTGCATGAAAATATGTAACGGTTTAGTAAGATACAAGTTAAGAATATCTACTGTTGATAGTTCTAAGTCATCACAAAATGATTAAAAATTAAGAGTGATCAACTATAAAATACGTAAAGACGATACTATTACATACATGCTTCATACAATATATATCGCACAATCTATGATTTTTTAAGTCATTTAATGTCGATGCAAGTTGTCAAGAAATATAATACGTCATCTTCAAGACTTAAGCAGTTAAACTAACGGATATTTATATATAATATCTTATGGTTGTTATAGCCAACCATATAAGAACTTTATTACGAGTACAATATAAATTAAAATATTGAAATTGTCTTTATCCAAATAATAAAAAAATCAAATAGTGGAAAAGAGTAGTTGGTTAAAAAAAATTATGACAAATGTGCCCCCATTAAAAATAAAAATAAAAATAAAAAGATTATTAATTTTATAGGAGCTAAAATGAATTTTGAAAACGAAACTCTATAAATGTATAAATAATGATTGAAGGCAAAGAAGCGTGCAAATTCAAAACATTTATTTCATTCATTGCAAAAGAAATGAATGAAACATCATCACTTTGAAAAATTAAACCTCACAAAATAATTAATGAATTTGTGTAGGAATTGTAGTAACCAACATATATAAAAGTTGAATGATTATTTTACTTGAGAATTTAAAATCATAGCTAATGTTTAAATAAGTAGTATCACCTAAATAAGGTTTACAGTTAGGCAAGCTGCTTTGCTTGAAAATGACCCATATAATAGTGCACCACAGCTGGGATATATTCCATACAATTCCATGTTTGTGGTACAAATTCAATTAGTCAAAATTTATTTAATCATCACTTATATTCACACCTTATTCAAATTATCAATAAATTTATTAATTGGACGGAACCCTCACACTATAACAAGGCATAAGTTAATGGGCGCCCCCAGGGTGTTAGATAAGAGAATTAAAGTGCAAATATTAGAGTAAAATTATCATTAATTACACCGAACGACGCGTGATTTTGTCATGAATTCATAACTTAATATCATTTCAACTAATATAATTTATCTTTATCTAACGCCCCGGGGCGCTCATTAGCAAGATCGCTATAACAATACCTTCTTAAGGATAACTCTTATAAATTTATTAGTTATGTTATGGTCTTAAAAACATTTTGAATGTATGGATTAGTAGGGACTAGACTATTAAATATTAATGGCCATAATATCTATCCGAGTAGCACTTTTACACCTATTAATGAGCGAATATATAAAACATTATGAGACATCGATCATATTTTCCCCGGAAGCAATGATATATTGGTATGGAGATCTGGAACATCCTAATTGCTTTGAAATATTTCAAGATGTCAAATCATTAATTATTTTGAACAATTTTTTTTTTAATATTTGCAATATTATGAAATAAATAAGGAAAAAATCATACTTAAATGAAACAATATTATATGCTTAGCTAGCAAATATTAACTTTATGTTAGCTAGCAACGATTACACCTTAATGGCTAAGATTTGTTGATTACTATGGACACGGAGTACTTTATTTTATAATTATGAAAATAAACCACTAAATTATAAAGTAGTAAATTAAGCACCATATAAACCCAATTTTAAAATTCCCATAAAATAGGAAAGCTCTCCAATAATAGATTAAATATATTAAGCAAGAAAAGATTTTTATGATTCTATCCAAAGAAAGTATAATTTTAGCATCAAAATATAGAAAAAAAGAAGACGTCAAAATTGGAATACTAGCCAATATGAAAAGTTACCTAAGAATAGAGAAAAAAAAAAAAAAAAAAAAAGAGACGCATGAAACTAAAAATATAAAATATGGTCAAAAAAACAACCAAAAGAAGAAAATAAATTCTTTGGCGTTGAAACGCTCTCCTCCATTAATACATTCACCACAAATCTCTCGTCTTTTTTTTTTTCAAAATTCCGCGTTACAAAAAGTTGTTGCCTAGGTGGTTAAAGCCAAAACCCAGCTACTAAAAGTCTCCCTTAACCCACCTAACGTGTCAAAACATATGTTCTATCCGAATATACAATTAAAAATATATGTAACGTTCGTTCTAAATCTTAATGACCAAACACGAACACAGATACGATATTGACATAACCTAAAATAGCTTAATTATAACATGTCAGCATATGAAAATGTTTTTACCTATTCGAACACAACACGAATACGGATATAGTATAAATACAGATACGATACAAACACAAAATAAAATATGTTTAAAGGATTTAGAAGAGGGAAAAGGAACATACATGATGTTTTTACGGGTCCAAAGAATGCTATATTGATGAAATTCTTTAGTAGGATCAAACCATAAACGATATCTCTCTTCTCTTCCTCTACTTGTGCTTCCATTTCCATACATGTTAGTTTGAAACCTCCATGGCTTTCCCTTCAAGTTTCCCAAGAATTCGATGTCCAACTCGTCGTGATTCTTCTCCCATACATCTCCATTTGACGTCTGCATACAATTCAAAATAATCAACATCGAGATTACTGTAATATTCCACTGTTTTATTTATTACTGCCTATCAAATGGAAAAACGCGTTATTATAATAGAAGGTGTGCTTACATAGAAGGCTACCACGACTCCAGCCGTGTAATTACCGGGCAGCTTAATTCTTGAGCTAAAAAATCCATAATCGTAATATTGTGATGAAATAAATCCTGACCCTGAAAATCATATTCATAACATTAATATTAATTAGATAACACATAAAATAAATGCCAATTTCCAAGAATATGTTACAAATTTTCGTTTCACATGACAACATGACACAAACCAAACCCAAACTTATAAGGGTAGAGAAAATTCAAAATAAAAACAAAACACGACACGACAATATGACCCGAACAAAAAACTAACGTACCGGCGTAGCGATTGAGGTGGAGGTTAGCGCTGCGGCCGTCTTCGGACTTTTTAATATTAAAATCAGCGAAAAGAGGGGTGTATCCGTCGTCGAAGGAGATGGTGGGAAGATTAAACGAAGCGTTTGAAACGACGGCAAAGAAGGAGAGGAGAGAGAGAATAATAGAAAGGAGGAGATTATTATTTCTTCTTCTTCCTCCTGACATTTTTTTGGTTTTTTTTTCTTATATTTTTGTGATAAAAAAAAATAATAAAATGGGAGAGTTTTATTTTCTCTCTCTAATTTTAAAAATTTTCTGTTACGTATTGTACAAGGTTATACAGAAGTAAGCGAGATATAAGGAAGAAGAGGAGAGAGAAAGAAAATGAGAGGAAGAGAAGAAAGATGGCTAGCTATTTGGAATGTGTATGTATGTGTCTTTATATGCTGATTTTTATTTGTTTTTTAATGACAATTATGCCATTATGTTTTTTTGTTTATTACGGTTTTGCCACTGTTTTTAACTAGGATGTTGGGTGATTAGGGTCAGTATTAATTATTTCATGAAGATTTTTTTTTTTTTTTCTCAATTTAAAAATTATATTTATGGTATAGATTATAGATATGACATATGAGTACAAGTAATATATATTCATATTTTCTCCTTTTTTTTAGATGAGATACTTTTATTTTCACTGCATTTACCACCGGGCATACTATTTATATTCTCAAATTTTGGTAATTTTTATAAGAAAAAAATTACGAAATTTTGTTAAGATCATCTCAATAATACATTTGTGTATGTTTTTAAAGAAATATTTTTATATAAAGTATCTATTCTTATTAAAAAAAAAATATAGATATTAATAGTTAAAATTATGATTTAATAAGTGTGAAACTGAAGGAAGTATTTGATGATGAACATAATTATGTGAATTGTATTGTAACCTATATAGATCAAGTGAGCAACCGAGCATGTGTGATTTATGTACCTAATAGTTTGGTTTTATTGCTAGGTTAAGATGTCATAGAAATTTCATTATTGCAATATAACTTTATTAAATTTTGTCTCTTTTTTCCTATTTGATGACTCTTACAGAAAATATTACATTATTGCAATATTATTTTCATATATGTATCTAATAATTTACAAAAATATTCCCAAAAATACCCTTTAAAAAAGTACATGTGAATGGTATATATCTCATACTCGGAGTTGTCTTACGAGTTGACAACAAATACCAAAAGAGCGTTACCTAAAAATAAAACAAAAACAAAAAGAGTAGACCTTTGGAAAACAATAATTGCATTAAGGGGCCAACTGTTTAGAACTTTAGAATAAAGTTGGGGAGGTGGAGACCAAATAATTAATTTTAGAGGGGTCTTTCAAATAATTACCTAAAATATACTCCTTAGTAATTATATTTAATTTGATTATTTCATACTCTATTTAGTAGTCATCCATATAATCATATCCTCCATAATATGGATTGGCTAATAAGCAACTTTCCTAGGCCATGTGCTTATAATAATAGTACTAATCATCCTTTTTGTTTTGCCTTGTTATAAAAAATTAAAACCACAAATATAATTTTAATGATAAGGTTGGTTGAGCCTCCCTCCTAACATTAATTATTTAACATGTAATTAATATTAATAATATAATTAATAGTTTAATTTTAAGCATCATCTTCCACCTAAAATATTTGGCACCTTCTTTCTAATTAACAAATAGTGTATGGTCACCATATACTAAACAAAATACTAATTATATCTTCTATTTGAATATTAACAAGTGGGAATTGAAAAGACTAGTTGCAACAGTTTATATGAATTTAGTCCAACATATTTACTCTCTGTCTTACTATATTGTAGTCACAAAATTAGTAGACGAATCAAATTATTGGATGAATGATTTTTATTCTAATAATTTAGGTGTTTCTTGAATAATGTATTAGAGTTATTCTCCTAAAGTTTATGATTTTGTATTACTATGTTGTATATTTATACATATGGAATCAATCCTTTTTTTCAACTTTGGTATTCTCCTTCTTCAAGCAATCTATGTATGTGAAAGTTACGTATATGACTCAGTATAACTTAACACTAGTACTCTTCAAATTTATTCTAGTTACGATGATGGTAACACGGGATGACATAGTCTTACATATTTTCCCACGAAATATAATTTGTCAGATCAATTGATCCGGTCTCACTTTAAACATATAATATATTCATATAAAATTAATTAAATTGAGCCCAGAAAATAATTACATTTTCTTTTGACCACAAGCGCTATATACTAGTATACTACAAGTCTACAAGTATAATTTTGTACGTGGTAATAATTTGCCACATTTTGATTAGTTGTTTGTTATATAAGTCTTGTTGTCTTATATCGTGACTCTATCTAATGTCAAAAGTCGAAATATTTAATTCAGATTGTAAAACAATCTAACTAGTATTGTTATTAGAAATATCTCCGATCAATCCCATAATTCGAAACCAAAAATTAAAATTGCTCTCTAAGCTAGTCTCTACTGCACTGCTATTCACAAAATAAAGCAGTCGATAGAGTTGAACTTAATACCTCTTGGCTAAGATTCAAATCTCCTTTGTTGTAAGCTAGGTATATTTTCCAATTATCATACTATTACTTCTTTAAGGTATTCATGGGATGCAAAGTCAAAAAGCAGAGATACTTAGTCACTTTATTTATGCTCCATGCAATCAAAGTTGGCATCAATTTATAAATTATTGCAAGAATATTAGCAAAAATTAATAGATGAAAGCTAAGTCTTTTCGAAAAAAAAAAAAAAAAAAAAAAATTGATTGATGATTTTGTTATGTAACAATGTAATTTTTCACTAGGTTAAATTGAAATAAAATGTATGTATTCTTATTATTGCATGCCCACCTACCATACTATAAAATAATTAAGACTTTAAATATAAAGTATAATCTTATACTTCGTAATATATATGTATATATCAAACAACCAATAACAATAGCTAAAATACATAGTTGTATAAGTGTATAGCTACCCTGGATTCGACAACATTACAAGCTGGTTATTCACGTAACTAGTGATTATGACTACTTATAATTATGAGAAGAAATTAGCACTTATCCTCTATAATCTTCCATATTCATATTTATTGAATAACGTAAGTGGTGACAATGGAAAGATTAATACATGGTAACTAATGATGGATATATAACAATCATACTAGTCTTTATATTCTCCAAATTCATTAAATTGGACCCTACATCTTGACATTAATTTCATATACTCCGTATGTATATTACTCTATATATCATATCAAATACAGTCGTTAATGCATAACATTGAATAATAATGGTATCTTTAATCATAAAGTATTGGGCGTAACTAACCATTAGTGAGACGCAAATTTTTTGAGCTCAAATGATATCATCCATCAAATTAATTATGTTAAATTATGATATTACTCAAGCCAATACTTAATATTATTACACGTATCACCAAGATTTTCAAACTAGTCCTTATTAAATGTCAATTTTCAAAAGCAATCAACTCTAATGAATTGAAAAATCCTTGGTATTTATATACACTATATATGGAGTAATACTTTCAAAATAAAAATCTTTGTGAGAAGAACTCTAATCCAAGGGTATTTTAGGAATGATAACAATTGTTTTGCCACCTTTTATGACAAAAATAAATAAGCTAACACGACTAAAAGATTACATTAATTTGTTGTAATTAATGCCTAAAGACTTTAATCTAGAATTCTTGACAAGAGAAAATGTGAGTTGCATGCTTTACCCAAAATAGCCTTGGATGAAATTGATTCTAAACACTCCGTAATAAGTATAAATACACAATACACATGCAATTTAATTTATTTTTATTTTGATTATTTAAAAAATAGGAGTATCTTATAATGGAGTGCAATAATTAGTACTCCATACTAGATAGATGTTGATGTTAAAGGTATAAATGTCCTTTTAGGGGTTGTTTTTGTTACAATAAATGATCTAGCGAGAATGTCAAATTGTTGTACTGCGTTTTGCAACTGACAACTCATATGAGTAAAGATCACTCCATGTCCATACAATTACAATTATACTTCATAATAACCTTTTTATTACTTATATTATTGTGGGGATCTTAGGAATTTTGCTAGGATATACTTGGTATATCAGATAATGCCTACAGGTCAGCTTAAATTTTGGATGGACTATACTATTCCCTCCTCCGCCGTCCTCCCCACTCTACAACTTTTTATGTTTTGAAGTTCGTCTCTCATAATCACTAGCTACGTCATTTTTAATGTAATCTTGATATAGCACGTGAGTAAGAGAATACATAACATCATTTTGTGTGGTCTCGTGAATATATATTATTTAACTTGAATATTAATTAACTATTCAGAAGTTTAGAACCCAATTAAATTTGTTCTTAAGTTGCATTCGTGCGCATATATGCATGTCATGAGTGTACGTGTAAACAATTTGACATGTTAAATTGTCATAGAAAGCAAATCGAGTAATTAAATAAGTCATCGTTACTAGTTTGGCTTTCCATTTTGAACAATATGTTAAAAATGCAAGCATCACACCTAATAAATGAATGAAGAGACAAAAGAAGTATAGAAGAATGAGGTATAACAAAAAGTTGTATATGAAAAAAAAAGTGGATGTCAAAAAAATCACGGAAATGCATGCGGGCAGAAATGAGCCGATGGCGACTGAAGAATTTGGATAATCCAAGTAAACAAGTGATAATGCATGTTATTAACAACCCGAATTTAATGGCATTACAAATAAAATGGATAAGATTGGAAATAAAAACAACAGTTGTCTGCTTAACGACTTTATGTGTTTGATGTTGCCACCCAATTGTATTATGGACCCCCCAACCCTAAAGTTTGATTTTTGATATGATTTGTACCACTAAATGCTTGTACTATAAACTTTTTATGAGTTTATATAAAACAATACGAGTAAGGTTTTTGGACAAAATTTTGCTATTATTGTGAAATGTGATAATGTTGATCTCTTATAATTGGGGAGTATTTGTTTTCCAAAATCGTCTTATGGGGGTGTTTATATATCATTAAATTGTGTGTATAATTTATTATAATTGATTAATAGGGTAAATTTAAAAAATATAACTGAATATTTATACAGCAACGCGATTTAGTATTGCATTGCCATTAACATAAGATCACTAATACAGAATATCATCTAAATTATTGTTGACAGAAAATGGGCACTTTTTATAGATTGAATAAACAAAGTTTTTGTTGATATTGTTGAAATCTAAATTTTACATCAAATCTCATCTAAACTTGGGTTGACTAAATAAAGTTGATAAAGTACCAAATCCGTCTACTATAATTTTAATGTATCATGTCCTCAAACTTCTTTTTGTGATCATAATGACATACTCTTTCTAATTCTTACATACTTCGTACTTACTTTCTTGCAAAATACCTTAATTAAATTGTTTCAACAATAAAGTTGATGTAATACTGATCTTCCTTCTAAAGTTCTAATCTTATACATACTCGGAGTAAATCATATTGTATCTATAATTATGACTTGAGTGAAATGTGATATTAACGAAATCCACCACTGGCTTTCAGGCATTCGGCTCGAGGTCGAATCCTCATTCCTTCCTTCCCCAAGAGTTGTACCTCCCGAGAAAAAAAAAAAAAAAAAAAAAAATCCTCTGTTGTGTAATTTCATTGAGAATTTTAATATACAAGGAAAACAACCAATATGGGTTAGCTCTCTACAAATTTATATGACGAAAATGAACAATACAACTTTTTTTCAGCTATTAACAAAACTGTACTTGGATTCAGCATAGTCTTCTGCATCCCACAAAAATGAACCAAACGCGACTGCTTCTAAAATTAGCATCGTCAGTCCAGAGAAAGTAATCGAAATAATCTCATCATTCTGTGTCTCCAACACACCCCCATCGGTAATCCTGATATCTGGTCGACCAAACAAGGCTTGGGTCTGCTTTTCAATCAACGACATTGCTTCCCTAGATCTTATGGTTGCATAGCTCTGAAGAGTTTCAGGATCCAAGTACATGACATATGACCTCAGTTTGTAGTTCTCACCATCACCAATATCCATAGGTTCCTCGTAAGGGACATAATTTGTTATATCTCCATCAGCTGGGATTTGGATTAGTGAATCTGGATCCCATAGTGGGTTTTGAGGTAATGAATCCTGAAGCCTGGTCGGATTTTTGCCAAAGTCTTCCGGAAGAGTTTCCATAGCTCTTTCAAGTTGGTATCTCCGATCAACTCTTCGAAGAAAATACCCATACATTATGGAGGCAGCATACAACTTACCAAGTTTTACTTTGCTCATCTCAACAAGAGTCTGCAAGGGACCCAGACCCGCAAGGCGCTCGCCTAGTACAAGGGACAAGTGGCTTTGTATCATTTCTAACGCTTCCACAGAGTGTACAGATTCGAGTTTCTGTTCTTGGTTTGGCCAGAAATCCACCCTGCCAGTTGGATCTGAACTCGGGGATATATTTGGGATCATAGAGATGTTTGTTTCCACGAATCTGTGTACAATTAAGCAGTATATAATGTCCTCTAAAGCTTTTCGCCTTTCCTTCTCTCTTACTTCAGCTATTCTCCTGTAATCATCATACTACAAAACTCAGGTTACTTTTGTCTAGTCAGATCAGCTGGATGGATACATCAACATTTGCATGAATAGCGTGTCAAGTTGTCAACTGCTCAGGTGCAACAAAGCCTTACTCCCAAAATGCTTAGGTGCAAATAAAATAATAATAATAATAACAAATAAAAATAAAAATAAAAATAAAAATAAAAATAAAAAAAAGCAGGGCAGACTTTCTAGATGAAGAATGAACAGTTGCTTGACTTGCTTCAGATGTCTAGTGTAGAATTTTGTTCATACATCTGAAAGCATTAGACATCGGCCTAAGAAAATGACCAGTAATAAAAAAATAAAATAAAAAAAAAAATTGTCTAAACTAAGCTTGTTGAAGACTGATGTGTGAATGGTACCAGATTGTTGGTTCTTGTATTTAAAATCGGTTAACTTATAAGAAAAAGTACACTCATAGAGTCAAGTTAAAGTTTGCATGAAACACTAGAAGACTAACAAAGGAATGAAGAAAAAAGTAAGGAAATCCCACTCAAGAATAGTATACTTTGTAATAAACTAGTACTGCAAGTAGAAAAGCCAAATTGATTTGTTACAACATTTTATACAAGTATATATCTAAACATTAGTGCTGCAAACGGAGTTCAATAGTATCAATGCTCCTATAACTGAAATTATGTTACGGAGTAGTAATTCTGAACTATTAAAATTCTACATCTTGAGTAGTCAAAACCGAGAGAGATCATCCAAAGATTCAAATGCTAAATATATCGCTTTTACGGACCATTTTTGGTAGCTGGTTATAGAAATGGTGATGAGAATTAATTTAAGTGCAATTTGACAAGCAAAATAACCTTGACCCCAAATATTACCCCCCAAATGGTAATGGATGGTTAAGAAAATTAGTGAACAAAAAGAGATATTTTGGGGTGAACGCCATTAGTATATGGACATTGATTTCTCAAACAAATCTATTTACATATTCATACCATTACCACCATTTACTACCACTTACCAAACGGGCCGAGAGTAGGCAACTTTGGATTTCAAAGGAAAGTGAATAAAGCAAGATGAAAGGCAATAGATACTCCTTTGGTGTTTATGAGGATGCTGTCGCCTCCTTTTCATCAAACAAAGATGATAGGAAGAAAAGGATGGAAACACTAATGAACAATGAAGAGTGCACATTAAAAAAATGACAGGCACGGAGAAATCTACCTGTATAGGGAGAGGTCTTCAGTTGATGATGGAGCTTCTTCCTTTTGGGCATCTCTGTCATTTTGCAGGTTCTCAAGCTGTTGGTCAATAGCTGCAGGGAGGAGATGTGGGTGTGTTTGCAGTATTTGTGTCAGCAGTTGCCCAGCTGGAGACTCCAAGTGAACAGGGGCAATAGGTGCCAAATTTTCACCTGAATGATCAGATGCTCTCACCAAAAATCCCCTCGACTTGTTCTTGTCCAGTCCTGTGGCAAGCTTTCCAATGTAAAACGAACTACAACCCTGCAAATAAAGATTCAAAAATTGATGAAATCGGAGTCACTGAGTGACTAATATTTACTCAGATAAGCCCCACAATTCAGAATTATGGGCATCCAAGCAAGAAAGAAAAAAAAAAACAGGACGGCCTACAAAGTTGCTACAAGCTAAGCTTATCTAAGCTAGTTGGAAATCAACTTTCTAGTGTTGCATATAATCATGCAATTCAGACTGCTTCCTCCACAATCACTCTGCCAACAAAATGTCAATGGACTTGCGAACTACAGAGATGAGCTTAGGCCCAATAAAGGTGATGGCTTCTTCTTTTTTTTCAATTTATTAAATATTGCATTTGTTGTACCTAGCGCAAATAACCAAATACTAACAACTTTTTTAGAGATTAGCGAATATTTATAACTTAGCTATCTACCTATCAGAATTCACAGCCAGTCAAAGAAGACTTGCATATTCTTCGGGAATCAGATAACCCCTCATAAAGGTCTATAAATCTATCAAAACAAATTCTATTCTTCCATACAGAAAATAGATCATCACATCAAAGGAGGATTGGAATCAAAATGTATACTTCATCACTAATTTACAAGTTTCTTATATTACAACTTTAAAGCACATTAGATAAAGTGGACAACGTGTGTCATGAAAAAAGCAAGACTTTACAATCAGATTCATTAGTGCAAATTGTGAACCAGTACCAAATCTCATACTAGCGAATTAGGAAACACTGGCCCATTTGCAACTACATAGTGTAACATACAATCTCCATCTCTCTCGAAATACACAAGGTGAACAAAGTCACTTCCAATGAAAAGGGCACTTGAATGTATTTTTTATTCACAATCTCCAAAGCAACCAAGGATCTTATACGATCCAGAAACACTACAACTTTATTGCAACAAAATGTACCCTTCAATTCTCTGCCTCTCCCTTTAACCATAGGCAAGATTCATAGTTGGCCAGTTGTTCGAACAATCACAGTCTCCAACAAGATACAAGTTTCTTTATTCATGGACTTGTAGCAAAGGTTCTCCACAAAAATACTACTTTTGCTCCTTTGAGTTGGTTACAGTTACTGTTTTCACAAGAATTAGGGAGGATACGAGAGAGAATGTAGCAAGTGAGTCCCGTGTAAGAAAATGTAAAAGGGATGATACTATAAGTGAAGTTATTTTAGGGAAAAAAAGTGTTGTAAGGGGGGTTGCAAGTAGTAAAGAGAGAGTTGCATGTTGAGTAGGGAAGGGTAAAAGTGTAAAATAACTTTTACAAAAATGGATGAGAGAGGAAGGGTAACCAACTCAAAGGAACAGGCAAAAATAGAACACTAACCCAACTTAAAGGAACTGGGGAAGTAAATAGTAGCAATTAAACTTTGCAGCAAAATTGGAACATTAACTAGCCTCTATAAAACGAGACTCAGAAATATGGTTTTGCGGCATTTGCTAGGGTTTAAGAAAACAGAAGATACGGATTTGGAAATTTCCTAACCAATAAACTAGAGTAAGTAGAAGCTAATTTAGATTGCTAGAAAGCATGGGGCCACAATTACATGCAATCCATCAGCAACTGGCTTAATGACTTTAAAATCACGAGTCATACTTATTACAAGCAAATCATAAAGATATATAATGACAAAGAACAGCAAGTAGAGGTGGCAAACAAATTCTAGATAACTAAGACCATACAGACACACTTTTGTATAGTAAAGAACAAAAAGAGTTTTGTTACAGACACTTGACATGGTGAATTGTTGGCAGACTGGCAGCTATTACTTCCTCATTTCTCTACAATTCTACATTCCTATTGACATGGTGAAAATCAAGAGTTTTCACTATGGCAATCTAAGAATTGGGGTAGGCAAATGGGTGCTCTAAAAGTTATTATATACGGAGTACTTCAAAACTTCATCAAAGATTCATAAAAACTAACTCTAATCAAGTAACTTTGATCAGGTATCATTTTTCAATTCATCAAAAGATCCCCAAAGTAAAAAAACGAGAAAAACTCTAGAGAACACCAATACCATGATTTGTCTAAACAAGAAAATGCACCAAACCATGCACCCTAGTTACCATGTACAACTAGTCTCTAAGATAATGATTTTATACTCTAAAATCAAAACCCTTTACACAAATCTACTCCATAACAAGTTCTCCTCCAGTCATTGCTCATCTTAATTGCAAGTTAGATTGTGCGAATAAGCTTCAATCAGCCAAGTTATATTCCCTACCTCTATACACTTCAATGCTACTACAAAGATATCATACTATCCAGTATCCATTGCTTTCAAATTCTTTATCGGTGCTCTTATCAACTACAATAAGGATAAAAATTAGCTAACATTATTAAATTTGTAATTTCTAAAGTCCACTAGATAATAGATAGTTACTTGCAGAATCATCTTACTTTTCTATTGCTAGGTTTAAAAGAAGTCCTAAAAAGAACAGAACAATAATTGAGATATGTAACTATTCAATACCAAAAATACTACCACCCCTTAATTAGACCTTGCAACTGCTTGCAAGATTCTTACCAAAACTAAAGAACCAGTAATACTACCATCAGAGTCATGATACATAACCCCTTTGCACATTCTAGCTTCTACACATATATCCCAATTCCCAAATAGGGCAAATAGTCCCTTGGTCCGAAATCAATAGTCACGTCGATAATGTAATTTGACTCGTAATGTCACAACTAAATCTTGAAGAGACGGAGGGAGTAAATAAAATCACAAAAACAAAGATAAAAACATTTTTCAATTTTCAATTCAGTAAATATATCCGCTTAACTATTTACGCATACAGGTGGCATTAACAAACAACAATACCCTGAATTCAACAAATTAAACCTAAAATTACAGGCAGAATTACAAAAACCTCAATTTTTCTTCTCTTTTAACGATGGAAAATTCGAATAAAGGATTAATCTTTCTATGTGTTAAACCTAGAAATGATAAATTAAAGATAATCATGGAGATTAAGAAGAAAGAACAATTAAATGGCATCTGATTAAATTTAATTTGTAATTCAATTAAAAAAAAAGAACATACTTTGATAGAATTAGCAGAAGTAGGAAGAAAGGAATAGTTGAAAAAATTCTTGAATTCAGGAGACCGATAAGAAGCAGTTGATGGTATGGCTACTAAAACGTCGCTAATTGCACCTGAAACCAGCATCTTTCTTGCAGAAGAGAGAGAAAAGCGTCAGATTTTTTTGGGGTGTCCAAAATTCTACGAGTACAATTTTTGGTTTTATTGTTCTACGCAGTATCTTTTGTGCAAGATTTTTCCTCTACAAGCGCAAATATTTGCATATAGCCCCAAAAGAAACCGGAGTATAATTGTTAATCATATTTCATATTAATTGTAACAATTAGATATTTTTCCTCTCTAATTTATATCAAATCGTTGCAAATAATATGAAACGGGCGGAGGTAATACTAACTGAATAGGCGAGTAACTCCGACTAACTAAATTACCCTTAATCGACTGAGCAGTGGCTGTTTTGGGTGTTTTTGTCCCTCGGGAGAATTACAACACGAAGACTGATCTGGGGTGAGCTGTACCTGCAAAACAAACGGAGACACCAGATGGGTGGTGCTCTGCCTCCGACGCACAAGTTAGAAACTTGAAGGGAGAAAAAGGTGCGGAAATTTAGGTAGGGATCTGCTCGGATTCCAAGCTCAGGATGTCTCTATCAAAGAGTAAATGTGTAATAAATGATCAAAACGTGCCCCCAAAAAGAGGGTCATCTCCCTATTTATAGGGTCTTTGGGATTTGTGCCCCTGATTAGGTCACTGTACCCTAATCAGTGGTGGGTTGCGCCGCTTTGCGGCTTTCTCGGGATTTGGGCCTGAAGGCCGCCCTTTTTTCCCTTATTTTCTGGAGCGACACGTGTCAAGCAGAGATTGGTCCACTTTGGGCCATCCTGAGGTTGACACGTGTCGTCCTCTGATTGGACCACGTGGCGGGGTAAAATTACCCTAAACATTTGCCCCTCACAGATGTGACGTGGCATGCCACGTGGCATCTATGACATGTGTCACGCTCCAATTGGCGGTAATTTTACCATTAAAGAGTAACCGTTCACCTTCTGGGTAAATTACGGAAATGCCCCCGTTTTTACCCTCTATATATAGCCGTTTACCCTCATAATTTTGGTACGTTTACAAAAAAAATTCTAGAGAGAACTTTGAGAGAGCAGAAGTCATCCGTTTGAGTCAGGCGCAAGCAAGAAAGCTCGTCTTCCAGAGACCCAGCCGGACCCACCTAGTTTCAGATATCTCTTCAAAAGGTACCGTCTCTGCCTCTCTCAGCTCTTTTTCTTTTTTCACCGCTTGTACATATTTCTTGCAATAAATGGATGCATCACCAACACACACGGCATAGCCTAGGTTAGAGTCCAGCCGGTCACCAGGGACGGCTGAGTCTAGGACTGGGAGTGCCGTCTCGGGGTGTTGGGACCACCCTTTGCCTCAAATTCCGACCAGTTACGTGTCTGTGCAGGACACAATGGCTCGGATAAAGCAGACAGCGACTGATCCAAATTACAAGAGCGAAGGCTCAGGCGGCCAAACGCCTGAGGGAGAAACGTCCGGTCAGGGTGACCAGACAGCTCTGGAGAGATCCCCTCCGCGCGCCCCTTCAACCCCTGCTGACTCTTTCTTGGAAGAGTGCGACCAAGGCGGCGACGAGGCCGTCTCTGCCCCCTTAGGTCAAAGTGAGGAGGAGACGGAGAGCGACAGCTCCGCCTCTACCTCTGAGAGTAGTGACGATTTACCCCCGCTTCCGGATAGCGAGGAGGAAGAAAGGAAAAAGTGGAACGAGAAGGATGATCCCTTCAGCATCCACGTCTCCTCCAAATACCGGATCGAAATGGAGGAGAACTTAAAGAATTTTACCCAAATACACCCGCTAGGAGACGGGTATAGAATCCGGGTGCCGCCTGAGAATGGCACCATCGCCTGGGGGGACGATCAACAGAACGCCAACAGCTATTTCGGCTGTTATGAGGCGGCGTTCAAGGCTGGCCTTCGCTTCCCCCTTCACCAGGCGGTGAAGGCAATTTTAAGAGGCTACGGCCTTGGAGTCTGGCAACTTACCCCCAACTCTTGGACAAACATTCTGGGGTATGTTTCCGCCTGTGAGTTTCAGGGGCTTAACCCCGGCTGGGTGGCTTTTGCTAGTATGCACTATCTTAGCAGAAGCTCAGGCGGCTGGAGGGCGTGGTACACTCTAACCACGCAGCCTCAATATATGATGACCTTGGACAAGGTCTCAAAGTTCGATGGCTGGAAGCACAGGTTCTACCTGATGTCAGCCCCAACCAGACGAGAAAATTATGAATTCCGTTTGTACAATAAGAAGCCCGACTTGTTGGGCAGGAAGTGCGCTCTTCCCTGGATCCCAAAGGAAGATTTTGACAAGATAATTGAGGCAGGATTTTTCGGCCTCACAGACGCAACTCTGTCAACCGGGGAAACAATAAAAGTCCCCAAGAACTGGATTCCCAAGAGCGCCTGGCTCAGGGACGAGTGTTTCCTAGCCGCCTGCGGGCTAGGGCACATGTTTACCAAACGTATGCGCCTGAGTTTATATCCGTCTGTAGTATTTTTCTATCGAAATTGATTTATGATATTGACCAATTTCTTTCTTTTTGCAGAAGAAGCATTAAACATGTTGCACTCGGAGAAAAATCCCAAGCGGTCTTCTGCAACCATCCACAAAGATCTTGCGGAGAAAGCTGCGGCTGAGGTCAAAGCCTAGGTAACAAACGCCTGACCCTTTCATAAGTTGATCTTTTAAAATCATTTTTCCCGGATGCTAACCGTAACTTTGGTTATTTTTGCAGGGAGGGGATGTTGGAAAGTCGTTTGAGAAGCAACTCAAACAGGCTAGGGAGGAGAACCCTGCCGTTCTAAAAAAAATCAAAAAATCCACCTCTGCATCAACTCCTGGCGCCTCAGTCGGGCATCAGCAGATGCGGATAGCGGGGCGACTCGAGAAGATAGGCGGCAGCGTGTGCCTTGATCTTGTCAACCCCTTATCAGCAGCCGCGGGGTTTACCACGTCTGCAAGCGGTTCCCTCTTGGCTGGCTCTGAAGGTAAGAACCCTTTTGAATCCCCGCTTGAGCTAGGGTGGCCTTTGCGGGTGAAATCCCACTCTCAACAGACGTCATCTTCAGATGGCCGGCAACAAATAGGTGCTGCCTTAGTTTCGCACTCATCACGTATTGATTCTGGTGCAGATCAATCTCCCCGCTGGCCAGACGTTCAGAAGCATGTCAAGGCCATGCTGGAAGCCGTCTGGAAGAGGGATAAGGACAATATCCCTGGGATAGAGACGTTCAATCTTGAACGCATTCTATCCCTTCTGGCTGAGGTAAGAAACTTGTCAATTCAATTTTATTTTTTCCAAGTGTTTTATCCCGCCTGCAATACTTATACCGCCTGACATTTTGCAGGCCATGCTGCGGGTGGACGGGCTCAAACGTCCTTATTCCCGCAAACGGGAAGAGGTAAAAAGGGCCTAGAAGTCCGCCACAGACGCTGATAATATTGCTTTACACTCGACTATCGTAAATGAACTTGAAACTAAAGCAATAATTATGACACAGCCGTCTAGAATCCAACAGCTGGAGTCAGATCTGAAGACGGCCATCAGCGGGCGACGGATGCTGAGACGGCTAAGAAGGAGGCGGAGGAGGCCCAGAAGAAGGCAGACGAGAGCGCCAAAAAGGTTGATGAGGCGCTCAAGAAGGCCTAGACGGACCTTGGCACACTTAAAGGTGTTTCCGAAGAGAACACCAAACTGAAGACCATGGTTCAGAGGCTAGAGAAGGAGGCTGCTCAGGCTCAGATAAACTTTGCAGCAACCCTGGAAGCGGAGCAAAACCGCCTTGTTGCTAAGAGTGACGCTGACAATGACGCCCGTATGAAGATTGCCTGGGCTGCCTTGTACCCAGACGCGGATTACAGCATCTGGGCACTGGCGCACAGCTATGCCGAGTACGTGGTGTACTTGAGAGAACAAGGTGAGCCAGAGCCTGCCTCTTTCGAAGCCTGGGTCAACTCCAACAACGAGCCGTCCGTGCCTGAGCTTCCTAGTCCTGGTGAAGCACAGGAGATACCCTCAGATGATGAGGAGGAGGACCAGGAGGCACCGTCTGCAGGTCAGAAGTGACCATTCAGCGGCAGTATGCCAATCTCTGCTTTTTTGTTTTTTCTTTTATTCAGCGGTTGTATGCCAAAACTTGTTTTTTTCCGACCTGCGTGCCGAGTATCCTTGTATTTACCGGCTAAAGAGCCGAGTTAATTAACAATTTCTTTCTCCCGGACGGGGTCCGATTAACATTTGATCCACTACAGCCGTTTGGTTGGGTGAACTTTTATGAAATGCACCGACTGAGTCGGTTTTGATCATTTTGCATTTGAATTTTTAATTTTTCATTTTTCATTTTTGCCCAACTTATCAAAAGCATGCGTCGATTTTTCATTTTTGCCTAACTAATCAATAGTCCGGCTGTCCTTGCCCTTGGACGGCTGTGTGGTTGGTTTCAAGTGGAGTTGGTTGATTGACTTGAAAACGTCTGATGTTGTAAAGAGCATGATATGTTTGCAAGTAAATCAATCACAATAGTGATTTCCCTAAACCAAGTGCACAGCCGTACACCTACAGGCGTTCCAGTTACTACCCAGACGGTGCTTATCCGTCTTGGTAGAGATTTCATAGCCATTGTACGACTCCTTTGCCCCAATTGAGGTAGGAATTGAAATTTTGGAATAAATAACCAAGTGAGATCTTCAGCCGGTGACCGACTGATGCCCCAGGGCATTCGGTATTCGGCAACTTGATCATTCTTCACCGGTCATTTTGGTCAGACGGCTATGAGTTGACCAATTTGATCGTTCAATTTTTGTCGTCTACATGGGTACGTAGAACTGACAAATAGTCTGTTCTGTGCGACGATTGCACCCGGAGGGGTGTCGCCGGACGCCTTTGTCCATGTTGGGGCAGACGATTTTATAAAATGAGCAACCATCCGGCCATTTTAGCCTCTGGTCTTGTTTAAGACCGGTTGTATAGCCACTAAACGTTTTTGTGCTTAGTTTTTAGTCAAAGTATTGAATTTACACTAAGTATCGAACTCAGTTTTTTAAACAAACGAGTCTGTCTGGGTATTACCCAGACGGACAGACAAATATTTGATCATACTAAGTATCAAACTTAGTTAGATAAATGGAGAATCCGTCTGAGTATTACCCAGGCGGATAGTCAAGAAGTTGAATAAACAAAGTATCAAACTTAAATAAACAAGGGATCTGAGTATTACTCAGGCGGTCCATCAAATGTAACCTTTACTAAGTGTCAAACTTAGTTAGTAAAAGAAGAATCCGCCTGGGTATGACCCGGATGGATAATCAAACAATAACTCAATTTTGCAAACAAAGTCTGAATCTTCATTAATTGACTCACTGTTTACAAAAAGTTTACAATCTCAGAAGTAGTACTTTTTTAGATTGTCTACATTCCAAGTTCTAGGCAGACGCCTGCCATCTGGAGTTTCCAGGCGGTAGGTTTCATCCCTTACTTCTTCATAGATCCGGTAGGGGCCTTCCCAATTTGGGGTTAGCTTTCCCAGCTCATTGGCCCTACCGGTTGCCTCCATTTTTCGTAACACTAAGTCGTCAACTTTCAAAGGACGCTTGTGTACTTTTTTGTTGTAGGCTCTCGTCATTCTCAGACGGTAAATCTCATGACGCAAGGCGGCATTGCCCCTGCGTTCTGGGAGTGAATCCAATGCCAGGCACATTGCTTCCCAGTTTGCCTCTTCATCATATAGCATGACTCTAAGAGTCGTCTCGTAATGTTCGATGGACAAGACGACTTCAGCACCGTAAACCATGAGAAATGGGGTTTCACCGGTTGCCCCCTTTGTTGTTGTCCGAATGGCCCATAGGACATGGATTAACTCTTCTGCCCATAAGCCACCGGCTCTTTCTATTTTCTTCTTAATTCCATCTAAGATGAGTTTATTGAAGGCTTCAACTTGGCCGTTTGCTAAGGGTCGGCCAACGGATGCAAAATTTCTTGAAATCCCCTGATCTCCCAGCCAAGTTTTTAGCTGAGGCGTCTCAAACTGAGGACCATTATCAAACACCATAGACATTGGTACCCCATACCGGGTGATAATGTTTTTCCAGATGAAGGAAATTACGTCTGAGGTTTTGATGTTTTTAACCGCCTCAGCTTCTACCCACTTGGTGAAATAATCCACAGCCACCAAGATGTAGCGCTTTCCGCCTGGAGTAGGCGCGTAAGGACCTAGAATGTCCATGCCCCATTTTGCAAACGGGATTGGGCTGTGGATGGCCGTCAGATCAGTAGCCGGACGGTGAATGAGTTTGCCAAATTTTTGGCACTTGTCACATTTCTTCACCAACTCCTTGGCGTCTTCCTCAAGAGTGGGCCAAAAATAGTGTCGCCTGGCTCTGACGGCTAGGGACTTGCCGCCTATGTGAGAGGCGCAGAATCCCGAGTGCAAGTCTTCGAGAACTTCTTTCTCCTTTTCTGGGGTGACACACTTCAACAAAGGCTTCAGAAACCCCGCCTTGAAGAGTTCTCCATTTTTCAACTCGAATCTTGCAGCTCGCTTTTTCAGGACGGCTGCTTCATGTGGCGAATCAGGAAGTGTGCCGTCTGAGAGATAGGCCCGGATGCCATCCATCCCGGTAGAGCTTCGGTCTAGAATTCCAACGGGATCCTCATAGATGCTTCTCTTTTCAAGAACTTCCCAAAAGACTGACCGAGGCGTATCATGGCAGGCGGAAGACGCCAGTTTTGACAATGCATCCGCCTGATTGTTTTCCGACCTAGGCACCTGATTCAGCCAAAATTCCTCAAGTGCCTTGGTCTCTTCTTTGACTGCCTGAAGATATTTAATCATAGCCGGATGAGTAGCCTCGTAGCTTCCCTTATACTGGCTAACAACCAATTGAGAATCAGAGTAGGCGTCAATTTTCATGGCCCCTGCCGCCTTACACATGCGAATGCCGGCTAGCAGGGCTTCATATTCCGCCTCATTGTTAGAGGCTTGAAGCGTAGTGCATACTTAAATCTGTCCCCTTCAGGAGACTCGTAGATTACGCCTGCACCACAGCCGTTCCTTGTAGAGCTCCCGTCTACATACACTTTCCAAACCTGATCAAGATTATCCGGAGCCATCGGACGGGTCATTTCAACAATGAAGTCGGCAAACGCCTGACCTTTCACTGCCTTTCTTGGTTCGTAAGTGATTTCAAGACTTTGCATTTCAATAGCCCATTTCAACATTCTCCCGGATGAGTCCAAGGTAGACATTGGCCGCTTGAGTGGCTGGTCGGTGTAAATCACTACCGGATGTGCCAGAAAGTAGGGCTTCAATTTTTTGAAAGCCATATACAGAGCAAGGCCAAATTTTTCAACCATGGGATACCAGAGTTCAGCATTTTTAAGAACATGGCTAATGAAGTAAACCGGGAGCTGCACGCCGTCTCGCTCAGCAAGGAGAACGGCACTGAGGGCATGATCTGAGACGGCTAAGTACATGTACAACGTCTCCCTAGGTAAAGGACTGACCAACCTAGGTAGAGAATGTAAGTGCTCTTTCAACCTCTGGAATGCCGTCTCAGAATCATCCCCCCATTCAAATCTGGTCTTCTTCCTGATTGCTTGGAAGAAGTAGAGGCACTTGTCGCCTGACCGGCTGAGGAACCTCCCCAGGGCGGCCAGACAGCCGGTGAGTCTCTGCACTTCCTTGACAGAACGGGGTGACTTCATGTCTATCACCGCTTGTATCTTTTCAGGGTTAGCCTCTATCCCCCTTTGATCAATCAGGAATTCGAGAAACTTCCTAGACTCAACACCAAAGATGCATTTCTTAGGATTTAACATAACCTTATGCCGCCTGAGGGTGGTAAATGTTTCTCGGAGATCAGCAAGGTGATCCGTCTGGATCTTGGATTTGACTATCATATCATCAATGTACGCCTCCACATTCCTCCCAATCTGATTAATGAAGACCGTATTAATCATCCGTTGGAAAGTGGCAGGCGCATTTTTCAAGCCAAACGGCATCACAGTATAACAGAATAACCCCTGATCAGTGACGAAGGCCATCTTCTCTTGATCTTTCTTCCACAGGGGTATCTGATGGAAGCCGGAGTAGGCATCCATGAAGCTCATCAAGGCGTGACCGGCTGTAGAATCGACCAGACTGTCGGTCTTTGGAAGCGGGTAACTGTCCTTTGGACACGCCTTGTTGAGGTCTGTGTAATCAACACACATGCGCCAGGTCCCATTCGGTTTCTTAACAAGGACCACATTGGCCACCCAGTCGGGAAAATTACAAGGCCGGATGAACCTGGCGTCTAGAAGCTTTTTGACTTCGGCAGCTGCCGCCTGACTTCTTTCCTCACCGCGGTTTCTTTTCTTTTGCCGGATGGGCTTCTTTTTAGGATCCACGGCGAGCTTGTGGACAGCAAGATCTGGGCTGACGCCTGGCATCTCTTCCACTTCAAAGGCAAAAATGTCTTTGAATTCCTTCAGCAGAAGGTGCAAGTCTGCACCCAAAGTAGCATGAGCGACCGTCCCAACCTTTACAGTACGTTCCGGATGGCTGTCATCCAGAACGAGATCAATGCTTTCACCAGCCGGTTGGGGACGGAGCTCATTTGACCGTTCACCGGTCAGTGATTGCTATTTTTTCTCCTTCTTCACCTCCACCAGCAGAGGTGCCTTTCTTTTCTTTCCGGCTGCTGGTGGGGCAGGTGCTGGATCGGCATCCTTGACATTGTCAAGGTCAATTGGTTCCTGACCGCCTGGGGCCACAGTGTCCCTAACGGCTGAGAGATAGCACTCCCGGGCCGTCTTCTGATCCCCATTCAAGGAACCAACAGAGCCGTCATCCCTCTCATATTTGATGAGCATCAGAGACGGGATGATTACTGCCTTGGCTACGTTGAGGGTTGGCCAGCCAAGGATAATGTTGTAGGCGGTCAACTCCTCAACGACCAAGAATCTGACGACAATATGTCGTCCTTGGCCTTTCTCCCCCAGCCGGATGGGTAAGTCAATTCTTCCGGCTGGGTAGACCATCCCACCCCCAAAACCAACCAAGGGGTGGGTGACCGGATGCATGCTGCTGACATTGTATTTCAGCTTTTGCAGGCACCGGAGGCTGATGATGTCAGATGAGCTGCCGGTGTCAATAAGGATCCGTCCAACCAGCTGGTTGGACACCTTACATTCAATGACAACCGGGTCATCATGCGGATGGCGGACGCTGCCCCTATCCTTCTCAGTAATCAAGACGTCTGGGAAGGAGGTGCTTGCAGACGCCTGCTCATCCTCATCCTTGTCCATCTTTCGAAGATGGCTTTTGGTGCCCCGGATGGTAGGGCCACCACAGGAGAACCCGCCTGCTATTGTGTAGACCGACTCTTTGTCGGTATCCGAGCTGCTAGCAGGCTGGGGGGTAGTCTTGGAGGACTGAACCTTGCTTTTCTTTTTTGCCCCGGCTGGGGACTTAGAAATGTAGGACTTCAACAGCCCTTTGTCAGCCAGACGGTCCAACGCCCGCTGAAGACTGAAGCAGTCGTTGGTATCATGGCCGACCTCCTCATGGAACTGACAGAATTTATTTTTGTTCCATGACTGGACAAAACTCTTCATAGGATTCGGCTTCTCAATGGACAGCCGGTCCTTTACCTCCATGAGGATGGAGTTGCAGTCTTTGTTAAACTCGTACTTGGGGACGTACGGTTTAAACTCTTTCTTTTTCTTCTAAGACGACTGGTCAGAATCATTAACCGCCCAGATTTCTTTTCTTTTCTTCCTCTCTTCTTTATTTTTGGCCGGCTGAGCAGACCGACTGTCTTTCGGTTTGTCGGACTTCTTGGAGTCCGACTGATTACCAGGCGAGCAGAGGTCGGTAGCTTGAATGTAACTTTCCGCCTCCCTCAGGGCCGCCTGTAAGGTGAAAGCCCCTTTTCTGACTAGGTCAAACTTAAAAGTCGACCCGTCTCTCAGACCCTTGAAGAAGTCTGTAAAAGCTACCTCGTCAGACAGTCCTTGGATCTGAATTCTGATCAGACTGAACCGCCTGACATAGGAGCGCAGCCCTTCTCTCTCTCCCTGCTTAATAGTGCTCAAATCAAGGCTTGTTTTCTTAGCAGGGATGTTCATTGAGAAGTTGGAAGCAAACAAGTTGCCAAACCATTGTTGGGCAATGCCCTTCAATGTAGCCGGGAAGCACCGACACCAAGTGGCATCATCCAACCCCTGCAGATACATGAGGTTGGTGTAAGCCATGAGGTGGTCTTCCGGATTGGTGGTACCGTCATAAGTACCAACCAACACATTCTTAACCTTGGACGGCTGAGCCGCCTCGGTTATCTCCCGGGTGAACGCAGAAGGCTGTTCACCCAGGCGTAGCAGACGAAGCTGCCAGTCCAATGGCTGGACATTTGGATATGCCGCCTGACCTCCAAAGAGGGTCGGCTGCATGAAATGAGGGGGATACTGGCCGTAGACCTGAGTAGGCACATACGGTACAACTCCAATCATATGAGGGCCAAAATGGACGGTATTACCACCTGTCTGACTCTCGTGCAAGGAAGATGCATTCCCGGCAGAGGTATTGTTGAAGCTGTCTAGAAAGTTCGACGTTGAAGCCGACTCAGACAGCGACTGGTTTCTCTTCCGGTTAATGATCTCCCGGGCATCAAGAGTTGATTTTTTACTTCTCACCGGCTGTTGAGTCCGGCGGGAGTTATTGTTATTCCCCTTGGGGAGAAGAATTTTGGACCAATCAATGGTCCCAGCTGCCTTCTCCTTTGGATGAGGAGTGGGCTGCCGATCTTTGACTGACTTCCCCTTTTCTAGAGGAGTCTTCTTGGCCGAATGACCTCTACTTGGGCCAGCCCGGCTCTGGGTGATCAGCTCTTTAATTTCACCCTTGAAACTTGTCATGAATCTCATGAGCTCATCTCGGGTGACAGGCGCTGATCCAGCTGCCGTTTGGGTTTCCCCTTCCAGCTGCCCAGGGGGTCTACTTGCACTCGCCTGGGAGGCACCCCGCTCCAGAGTCTCTCTGGGCCGGATGCGCTTGATTCTGAGAGAGCCGTCTTCGGCTGTAAAGGTTTCGACCTGAGGATCTTTATCCTCATAGTCTGTAAAGACTTCTTGGTCTTCACCCAGACGGTTAGGGGGTGGTACAGACTCTTGAACCATCTTCGAGGTACTCTCCCCACAGACGACGCCAAATCTTTTGGGTGTTTTTGTCCCTCGGGAGAGTTATAACACGAAGACTGATCCGGGGTGAGCTGTACCTGCAAAACAAACGGAGACACCAGATGGGTGGTGCTCCGCCTCCGACGCACAAGTTAGAAACTTGAAGGGAGAAAAAGGTGCGGAAATTTAGGTAGGGATCTGCTCAGATTCCAAGCTCAGGATGTCTCTATCAAAGAGTAAATGTGTAATAAATGATCAAAACGTGTCCCCAAAAAGAGGGTCATCTCCCTATTTATAGGGTCTTTGGGATTTGTGCCCCTGATTAGGTCACTGTACCCTAATCAGTGGTGGGTTGCGCCGCTTTGCGGCTTTCTCGGGATTTGGGCCTGAAGGCCGCCCTTTTTTCCCTTATTTTCTGGAGCGACACGTGTCAAGCAGAGATTGGTCCACTTTGGGCCATCCTGAGGTTGACACGTGTCGTCCTCTGATTGGACCACGTGGCAGGGTAAAATTACCCTAAACATTTGCCCCTCATAGATGTGACGTGGCACGCCACGTGGCATCTGTGACATGTGTCACGCTCCGATTGGCGGTAATTTTACCATTAGATCCCGCGTCAACTAGTGAGAGTTCTTCACAAGAGTTCTTGACCGCTGAACCACAGACAATACATAGTACCATTTAGTAGTTGCATATTTATTTATCTTATATTTACTTTATCTCTAAATTACGAATTTTCCCCAAATCCAGTATGGGTTCAGCTGAACCCACTGAACCCATACTGGAATCGCCACTGCGACTGAGTAACCTTTGACTAAGTAACTCCTGACCGAATAACCCTAATTGATCGAGTAAGGGTCTGTTCTGATTGACTGAACTGAGCTGAACTTATTGGAGCTCAACTGAACTGAAATGTATTAAAAATTAAGATAAGAACTTAACTTAACTTAATTTATTGGAGTTGAACTGAACTGAAAATAAGCTGAAAAGAACAGACCCTAAATGAGTAATCCCTGCCACAATTTGTGATTCTCAATTGAAAAATATTTTGACACTTTTGCAAGAAAGATGTTGGTTTCATGTGCAATAACAATAATAATTCACACTCCGGGTTTAAAATTTCTTAATTTTGTGATCTTAATTCTATCGACGGACCTAGCAACAAGTGATACGAGTTATGATTTATTGGATTTTAAAAAGCAAATCGAAATCTCAACAAAACGTTAGAATGGTACTACACCAATCCCGTACTGTTAAAAAAAACTTCAACCAAACATCTCTAAATGGTACAATGCCCTGTAATCCTGTAATAAGTTTTTAGCTGATCACTAAATTAAAAATAAAATAATGCATAAAAATGTGTACAAACAAGCTAATAACAAGTGCTTGCTATATACCAATATGGCGCTCTGTAGTTTTAAATAAAATTTATAAAGTGGTTTCTACTTTTACTCCAAGTTTCAAACTACATATGAACAGTTAATCCATTCCTATATAGAAGATTTATCACTCAACTTTCAGACATTCTGCTTGAGATTGAATCCTCATTCCTTCGTGCCCAGGTGCTGCAACTCCTCAAACTTCAATGTACAAGAAATCAAAGAATATGTGTTAGTTTTGTGCAGTTTTATATGATGAAGCATACACATTTCTGAACTATCAACTCTATAGCATTTCGAGTTGACATAGTGTTATGCATCCCACAAAAATGAACCAAATGTGAGTGCTTCCAAAATCAGCAATTTCAATCCAAGGGGAGTAACCGAAACAACTTCATCATTTTTTGTCAACAACTTTTTTTTACCCACGTTAGGAAGCCTGATATCTGGTATATCAAACAAGGCTTGCATCTGACTTTCGACCAATGGCATAACTTCTTTTGACATTGACTCTGCATAGCTAGTAAGAGTTACTTGATTAACGGGAAATACATGTTCATCTTTTTTATTAACGAACAATGTTAATCTAGACCCATTATAGGTATTTCGCCCAGCAATAGTAAGGACTGTCAGGTCATTTCACGCGGATGACATGGACTACTGCACACTCTTTGTGCTGACGCCACATGCCAACTCACGCTAGCCGTTTACACGGTCGATAACTCATTGTTGACGTGGTTTAACTCAGGTTAGGGGTTACAATGTTCAAATTCCTATTTTACTCTATCATTCATTCTCTTCATCTCCTCAACATCGAAATTTTTGGGTAAGTCTTCCTTCAGATCTTGTATGTCAAATTTTCTATATTTCATTCTGTAAATCCTACTCCAATGTCCAGATTAGTATGGGCCAACATGTTTTGGGAAAACGGGGTCGATGTCCGGATACTCAACAAATTGCGGAAATTTCAAGGACATGCTCCGATTCAGTAAGTCATTTTTTTGAGATTCATACAATGGTTGCTTCGTTTTTAATTGTATGTATTCACTTTAATTGCGTCTACAAACAATCATATACTCATTATGTGTGAAGTATTTCAATACCGTATCGCTCTTAATTTTCAATTTTAATAGCATAGCTTACACTATTGATTCTTTAATTTTGCTATGAAATTGGAGAAGATGATACTTTTCATGTAACTGCAGAGGCTAATTGGTACCGGAATGGTTCCAAAAACAATAGAGTTACATCCCGGACTCTTCATGGTAATCAAAAAATGTTGTAAGAATCCTAAACTACAATTGCTACAGTATACATTCAATTACCTGACTTAGGATATGTATTGTAGGATGACAGTTTGACTTTGGGAGGTGTTGTGAAAGCAAAAGGGCAAGTGATTAACCAATACTCATCTGCAATGCGTAGAGTGAGTTTCATTCTCATACTTGTAAACATTATCTAGATGATGGTATTGCTTAATTAAAGGCTAATTTAGGCTAATGCATACATATTGACCTGTCATACATGTATTGCAGCCCCCAAATATGACTTGTCGGGTTGAGTCTTTTGGAAGAATATGCCAGAAATTTGATGAACAAAGGAAACGATGGGTTTGTGATATGGGGTTTGGGGGGCTGCTACATTTTGCTTCACATATGCACTTACCCCGACAGTTAGCTTACTGGGTAATGACCCGTATTGATCCTATTAATCGGTGTTTCATTGGAACTAATGGTTGTTCGGTTTCCTTTTCGAAGAATCAAGTGCATTGGATCTTAGGAATTCCTACATCCAAGGATATGTCAGGTGTAGTTAGGATGAAGGTCCAAAAAAATTTATTAAAGTACGGGAGGTCGTGGGAGACAAAAGCTAATAAACATTGTTCAAGGACATATACTTCTGTTGGCATTCCTGTTACAGGGATCATGATGGATAGATTGGAGGGACACTTTGATGCACACCAGGAAGAAGAATTCAAAACCTTGTTCCTAATTATATCCTTGAAAATGATATTGTGTCCAACACAATCTCCCAGATTGTCAACTGATTTGTTACCCGCTCTGAGTTGTTGTATGGACAGCCAAGACTATGATTGGTGTGACTTGGTGCTAAGCAAATTTTTGGAAAGTGTCTCCAATTTTGCACGACGGTTTTATGTCAATGGATTTGCAGGTGGAAGCGGTGGCTGTTCAATTTTTGCAGTTGTGAGTACCTCACATATGGATTTTTGTGGTTTGTTGTTGAGTTAAATATTGTTGGTTACACTGTAGATTAAATAGTTGATGTGATTATATCTGTTAATTGACCTCATTTTAGATATTCTATCTTGATCGATTAAACTTGGATCCCAATGCTTGGGATACCTATCCACGAGTGAAGGCTTGGACCATGCAAAGAATTGGGTATGCTGGCAAGCTTGACCGAACCTATAGTGGTGACTATGGAAAACTCGGTGTACGTTCAATATCTCCGTGTCCTTACTGTGGTTGTGGTGCATTTCTTTTAACTAACAGATTGATATCGTTGTTTAATGTAGGTTATTGATGTAGCTTACGGTGAAAGACATCCTAAGCTAGCACGGACCACCTCATTGTCCAACTTATGATGTGGGTATTGTATTTGGAAACCATTACACTTCACGTCTTACAATTGCACCTTTTCCTTTTAATGAAATGTCTGTCATGGTTGTTTAGGATGTTTCGGCACTCGTACCGAGTAGTGGTAGAGGTAGGCGTAGACGGTCGGATTTAAATGGGTTACGTTGGTGTTCGAGGTACTTGTACGATGGTACCTCCCCCTCCCAACCAGGTGACGTTTCAACAAATGCGGAAGGTGACGAGTATTGAATGTTATACATCGTTTCTTCGTGTTTTAATTGGCTCATTGAGTTGGTAGCAAAACTTTTTAATTTGTGTTTTAGATTCATGTATAATTGTACTCACTTCCAAAATACATGTCTTGCAACTACATGTCTTGATATTTAGTTGTATTCTTATATTGTTATAATTTGTTATAACTTGGGTTTATATTCTTTATTAGTAGGGGCCCAAGTATTGAGTAGTTGGTCAAAGTGATGTGGCCCATCGAAATTGGATTCATTAAAATTCTGAATTTGTATTTTTAATGTTTTGATTTTTTCATAAATGGCCCATATGCATAAATGGCCCAATTGCATAAATGGCCATTTTGAATAAATGGTCCATTTGCATAAGACCTTCAAATAAGCCCAAACCGTATAAAATAGAAGAATTGGTTTGAAGGGCTTCTTTGAAGAGGAAATGTAAAGAACCGATTTGGTTATCCACCATTCTTTCACCAATTACTTTTTCGTATAAAGCATCCTCACATTACCAACATCTTACGTTAGGACACAAAACAAAAACAATGTCACATTGTTAGGGGAGCCAAATTTAAATACTGAGATACATAACTGTTCTTCAACTACTATCTAAAACATACATCATTACACGGACGTATAAAGCATCCTCACATTACCAACATCTTAAGTTAGGACACAAAACAAAAACAATGTCACATTGTTAGGGGAGCCAAATTTAAATACTGAGATACATAACTGTTCTTCAACTACTATCTAAAACATACATCATTACACGGACGTATAAAGCATCCTCACATTACCAACATCTTACGTTAGGACACAAAACAAAAACAATGTCACATTGTTAGGGGAGCCAAATTTAAATACTGAGATACATAACTGTTCTTCAACTACTATCTAAAACATACATCATTACACGGACACTTGCAAGGTTCAACCTTCCATCGTTAAAAATCAAAATATTAGGTCATCTTTACGCCCTATTTTGCAACTTTGATGCACTCTGATTATTGTTCACTCATACCTACAAGCTCAAGACCCTTCCAACTCATATGAATGATACTCTTAGAGTTGGCGGACCCATACCAGTCAGCTCCACAAGCACCTTCGCATCCTGTTCAACACCTTCACCCCTGATGAACTCCGGCACTCCTTTCTTGATGTTGCATGACGTTATCTTTCCACGACTATCTTTCCTAATATGCATTGTGGTCGTCCATCTCCGACTTTTATGTAGTTGTACCTCACAGGGGTCTTTCAGTCCTCCAAAATGTGCCCGGGCAAAGTGAACAGGGACGTTCTGCATAATAAGAAAATAAAATCCATGTGAAGACCCATTTTAATGAAAATAACCAAGTTCAACACTTTTTTTTTATCCCTGTTGCCCACATGTAAGCGTCAACAATTTTATTAATCCCTGTTGCCCACATCCCAGCATACATGTAATTATAGATTACCTTCCACATGAGTGTTTAAAATTGAACTTAAGGGCTAACGGCTCCGATAAAGGGTGACTCATCCAGATTGTGACTAATATGTGTGACTATATTGGACTACTAACTCTACATAACACTAATAAGTTTTTTTAAGTTTTTGAGTACTATTTTTATTCTGTGTATTTGTATGCATTGACAGTAACCAACTAAGTCGCCAACATATTTCTTTCATTATAAGCTAGAGTATGAAAAAATTAAGTGGCACTTTTTAATTGTGAACTTACAATAGTTGGTTTGAATATGTAGCTGTATAGGAAGGTGAATGTGAAGGAGTTGACCAGGTTTGGTGGTGGGCTTTGTACCACCCTATCATCAGTAGCATCATCACCTTCGCCTTCGTCGTCGCTTGAGTCAGATGATACCAGTATAACCTCACCGGTTATATCAGACCCACCCCTTCAGATAACAACCTTGAATAGATCATCATCTTCTACCGTAACGATTAATATATCATCCACAAAAATCCCATTTTCCGCAATGAAAACCTCCCAACCATCTCCCAAATAAAAGTTATGTCCAGTTTTAGTGTTGACCCTTATGATTTTCACATCAAAAGTCCTTGAATTATCATCGTGTCTCTGAACATGACCCGTGTTTCCCCCCGGCGCGTAACCATGTCGCTTATATACTTTGGGAGACACTGTAAAGAATGTTATTTAAGAATATGAATTAGTTACTCTTAAAAAATGTATTCAATCCATTGCAACATTTGTGCAACAATAGGCTCACCGCAAAGCTTAAATTTCTCTGATTAACTCTGAATGTAAACCACGCCATTAGCCTGTTGTACATAAAAAAACGTACACATTACTCAATATATCAAAATTACAATTTATTTTTCATATAGCTAGGGAATTTGTAATGTTAGTTCAATATTCATTGTTTTATAAGAATTTCTTACCAAAAATCAATGTTAAAAATTCACAATTGTATGGAAACCTAGGTTCCCACTAAAGATTAAAGAATCCATTTATTTAACCAATTACCCGTATATCTGGAATATAAAGACTACCCTCCATACAAATTGGACTATTCTGTTTCAAATCCCAACATTTTAAGAATAAAATATTTAACCAACGACGTGGTGTCCCAACTGTATCACCAATTACCATTGATAAGGGGGAATCATTGGATTCAATTGTAGAATCGAAAGAGGTCCAATTAAGGGTGAAGAAGGGCGGTTACCCAAGTACATCTGCTGAACACTCTCCAATTATTTAACTTGCATTATTTTGTTACAACCTAATTTTAGTTTTTCTGTAGTTTGTTTTGTTGGTGGTGGTCTTCTCCTGTTTAGAAATTGCAATTTTCAGTGTAATCGTTACAAGTTGTATTTGGTATAACGTCGCAGTTGTTCTGTTGTGTTAAAAGTAGCATTTCAACTTTACATTTTACTTGAAAATCTTCAATATCAAACAGAACAAAAACAAAAATCAAAGCAATCGTACAGCTAAGGCTGCTTAAAAATAAGGTGTGCAATCAAAATATGGTCAATGTATACAAAGTCCAATGACCACTTTAAAAGTGAATTGTGAAATTATGGCCCAATAACAATGCTCGACGAAGTCATTGTATGTATTGGGCTATTGGGCCGTAGTTTGGCTGGCCCTCATTTACAGTTAATAGTTTTAAGTTGTTTCATGGTTGGCCCAATTGTGGAGTTGTGGAAATGTCATTGTTTGTAAGAAAAGTTGTCTAAATAACACCAAATAGTACTGGCGTATATAGTAGTACATGTACAAATGTACAATGTACCATTGTAGAATATAGTTTAAATATTTAAAGTAGAAAAACAATATACTTTAAAATGGAACGATAATAGTGATTGCGAAGTAATGGGAATAAGGCATTTCCAGTGAAATGATAATGATAATAACACTTACATTTTCAAACAAAAAGCAGCAAACACTTATATTACATGTTGAGAACCATAATAAAAAAAAGTCATTGGCGAAGTACATAAATTGTATTTAAAACATAATTGAGAATGCGACAGCAATAACACAGACACATATTGTTGGATGACAAACAAATTCGACATCCGGGCATAAGGTATCAGCCATAAGACAATCAAACTCTAGCATCGGGACCTTGTCTTTCCACAGGCTGCCTTAGTTGGACGAGTTCTTGAAATTTCTGCTGTAGCCTTACGCTTACACTGGTAAAAAAAACGAAAAAAATTAATAGATGATGTGAGAATATACTAAATTGGTGTTCTAATATTTGCATCCGGAAATTACCTTACTACTAACTATTTTGGTCGATGAAAGCAATGACACCAAATCTTCCAACAATTTAACCTTCTTGCCTTACATCAAAACAATGGGAAAATAAACAACTGATGTGATTTACAAGGGTCAGAATTATATGTAATACAAAAGATGTGGAAACCTTGTTTGGTGTGACTACTCCTTTCTTTGTTGTTGGGGCTGTGATGCTAACATTGGCCCTTTGATCACAAACCATTTTCCCCTTACCACGACAACAAGCTTTTGTAACCTGTCATGCTGACTTTTTCGGGAGCGATTTGCTTTTCTTTTTTGTTTTGTCTAAGGTAGCCAAACTTGTTGCATTTGTATCCAGATTGGTGGTGAGTTTTTTCTTTCCAGGTTTTTTGAAACCCATCTCTTCCAATGTCTTTGGCCGAGATCCCTTAGGCCGGCCACGAGGTTTTTTCTTCAAAATTGGATCCTTTATGACATTGTTAACACAGTGCGGTTCATTATCGAGGGAATCAAATTGGGCATCCATGGCATCTAAGTAGTCGAATTCGGCCTGCTGATAAACAGGCGACACAGTGTAGCTACTTGTTTATGTTTCCATATTCTGATCAGTACCGTCATCGGGTAAAGATAAGGTTATGCTCTCAGCTGCCTTCTTTTGCCTGCACTGGAGGACTTGACTCCTAATATTCAGTAATGCATTTCTAACCAACGAAACCGCTTCTTCATCCACCATAGCGGCAACATCGCATATCTCTTCAAACTCGGTCATCAACTTGTTGTACCTTTTGACAGCGGCATATTTGTTTGGGTTGTGATAAGAGACCGCAACACGTTTGTGTTTCCTTAGTATATCCTTTCGCCATCTCCTTAAAACATACTGTTCTGGAACTTCAACAACTTGATTTTTATCAAGTATTTGTATCATGTGTTTGCACATTATACCATGTGTGACGAATTTCCGGCATTGACATTCAACCTCCAAATTATCCTTGTTGAATGTGGCTTTGAAAACCCTACGACGATCTGTTATTACTTCCTCACTCTTACCTTCCGGCACAATCCACACCCGATCTTCTACATCATACTCAATTATATTTCCATCTATGATTTTGCTTTCTTTGCAATAGCAATACATCATTCTAGTACATTCGTTCTGAACCTCCTGAAACTTGGTGTCCGTATACATCCTTTGGAAAAACTTTTCCACCTTGAATCCAGTCACTAGCCTCCTCACATACTTAGCACAGTTCGCATCTGCAGTTGTCTCATCACATACACGCTTATGCATTGCCTTTGCATATTTAATAGGAAACTCAAACAGTTTGGTCTTAAGATTCACATAACCGTCAAAAAAACTGTTGATACTTTCCACCCGTTGTGTTGTCTTCATACCCGCCCAGAAGTAGTCTCTCAGGTATGCGGGAACCCACATATGCCTTTCACTATAAAGGGTGGACAACCACTCATTGTCATTTAGATTGTTGTCGGTTATAAACTTTGTCCAATCATTCTCAAACTATTCAACAGTCAAACTTTCATAAACAATAGCTTTCATCACAGGTTTGAAAACTTTGTACCTACAACTTGTCCACATAATTTTGAAAAACATTAGTTGTAATAGACATGTTCGTAAAATAATCACAAACCAAAAGAACGCACAAATTACTACTACTAACCCTTTGCATTTGCCTAATTTTTCGGGAACTTTCCGCATAATGTGCCATATGCACCATCGATGTCGTGTCTCAGGCATTACCTCTTCTAAGGGCTTCCTCATGGCTGCTGCCTGATCAGTCAGAATTGCTGCTGGGGCTTTGTTATTCATAGCTAATAACCACTCCTGAAAAATCCACCTAAAGGTATCACAATCTTCGTGTGACACCAATGCACAACCCAGCAATATGGTTTGGCCATGATGGTTTACACCAACAAAATTAACGAATGGTAATTCTTACTTATTTGTTAGATAAGTAGCATCAAAGCAAACAACATCACCAAACTCTTCATACGCTGCCCGACTTCGACCATCAACCCAAATTACATCTTTCAACCTACCCTCAGGATCGAGTCGGATGGAATGAAAGAAATTGTCGTTCCCTTCTTGCATTTTCTTCATATATGTCATCAATGTTCGTGAATCACCCCCAAGCATTTTCAGTCTCCTAGCCTTGTACACCTCATGAGCTAAGTCCTTCACGGTGAAGCGAAGGTTGTCAAACCCATCAACTTCAGCAGAAAAACAACCGTGAATTTGTGAAATGGGCACGCCTTCTTCAAAAAAGTCCAACAACCTCTTCCTAGCCCTCGATGTTAATCCCTTCATTCTATACTCTTTCACTAAGCTTTCCTTGCGTGGGGTAGCAGCATGAGTGTGTTCCAACTCCACTTTCTTGATCTCCCACTCCCCCCCGCGGTTTATGCTAGCGTATACCTTCGCCAAACACTCACATTTTTTTTATTTTCACTTACGTTGGCTCAGCTCATCCGCACATACTACACCACCAACAACTCCACCCGAACCTGATACATCCATCGCCTTAGCCCTCCTCTTTGCTTCCCTCATGGCTCTCATATCAGGTCGACCCCAACATTCACACCTCCATGTTGTTGCAATACGGTCTCTCACTTCCCCTTTCGAATAGACACCTTGAGCAATAGTAACACCCAAACCCTGTTGCTCAGCATAGGATTTGTAATATGCCTCGACATCTCACCAACTATTAAAAATCATTCCGGTTTTTGGGGGTTCAACTAAATTCACGACACTGACAGTATTACTACCAACAACAGTGCCTCCTGTGCCGTTCGTTGTATTAGGAGATAAATACATATCTCTATTCTGCTCCTCACACACAGCTTCACTCACAATGTCATGAACTTCAACGTATTCACAATCAGATTCCTGTCTATCACCCATACTTTCACCCACACTGTCAGCCATATTATATATCAGGCCTTTTTTATCAAAATCAATAGAACCTGCATGAAATCCAGATCGTGACAATAAGCATTACATTCATAGTCTACCAAGTTTAATCACTCCGACACAACCAACTTCAAGGGTTTAATCAAGATACATAACATAACACACTATCATTTTCTTACTATTACAACCAAATTACATCATAATACCACTACCAAAACAAACAGATCCAAATAACAAAACCATTTTCAAACGATACAGTTTTACAAAATTATTTATATTGTCAACTTGAATAAGATTCTTACTAATATATTGTAGGCAATGTCATTTACATAAAGTAACAAAATCTTAACTTGATTAAGTAAAAATGTCCAAACTAACCTGGAGAAAAATTTAGTAAAAGCACAATTACATCGGATATTGTAGATCTTCGGTGTTTAAGCCATTACACAATCAGGAATGGAACTGATCTATATGGATCGATCGCTCTGATCCGTTGTTAGTTGGACCACGATTTTTTCTACTAATTTGAAACAGTTAGATTCTTGTGGGTGAAGAAATTTTAGTCAAAAAGATAAATTTGACTAAACACTGTTTACCAACTACCGACTTTTTTTTCCCCTTTTATACCGACTTTTAACCATGGTTCGCTGGCTAACTCAATCACTGTCGGAAGAAGGCTTCATACGTTAGAATCAGTTTTCCAACGTGTATGCTACATAATGCTGATTCATATTCCAGTCATCTCAAACGCTGATGTGGCATAATTGATTGACAAAGTTTGTTAATCAACAAGATTAACTGGGCAACCCTCCTTGATTAATGTGTTTGACATATGACCTTAGATCTTTATAACATGGCTCTTCACCTAAGTATTCAATGAGTGTATCTTTATTCCATGTAGAGCTATCAGGAAGTTTTAGCGATGATCTCTCAAGTCGGAATTTGTGTTCAACAGTTCGAAAAACATACCCATTGACAATGGAATCAGCCCCATTATGTCCACTACAGTTCTTCTCAGTTCTTACAATTATTCTCCTGAAATCATCATAATACAAAATTCAGTTTAATCATGTGTAAGAAAATATTGTCACAAGGGCTTAAAAAATTGTTTAAATTAAACCAGCGGAAGACTTAAGTGTGAATGTTGCCACATGTACATGTTCGTGTACTAAAATCGGTTTAATGTATTAAAAAATCTAACCCTCATGGTACATTCTACATATCAATCAAATAATGCAAGCTTCCTTATATACCCACGACACAAATTCAATACCAAGAAGGAAAGACCAGTAATACTACCAGTTTCCTGTACCCACCATAATTGTTAGGGTTGGTGAGTGCACAACGAAAGTGAAGATCTGTATTGTTTGAGAAATATGAATGTAAATGGTAATTGGCAAGATAATTAATATAAACGAACACACGATTTATATAACGACGAGCACTTTTATTCCACTATATAATAAAATAGGAGAGTACAATTTTTCCCTTTTGGGTTTGTATTGCAATATGACTCTCTCTATATTTACTCACAAAGGAATATTACAATTAGAGTATAGTGGATTTGGTAGAATTGTAAATTTGGCGGAGGTTTACAATAAGGGTATTTTTATACAGCCTCCAGTCCAAATTACTCGGAACAATTTGGACCGAAAGTAGTATTTGTGTGTGGCTCTTTCTGTATGTGTTGCTTCTTGTCTTGTTTTTGTGTTGCTTTCTTGACAATATGTGCCTAAGTCACACATATATATACTTGTATGTGGCGGTTGAATATGGCGGTGATGTAATGATATTTTGTGTCAAGAATCCTCTTTTGTGTTCCGATGAAATTAGCTGGAAAGCTTCTCTGTAATATAAAGCTGCTCTTTCTACAACAGAAGCTGAGTATGTAGCAGCAACCGAAGGTATAAAGGAAGCAACATGGTTGCGAAGTCTTGTCACGGATCTTGGTGTACCACAAGGAGTCACTGTTGTGTGTTGTGTATTCTGATAGTTAGAGTGTTATCTTTCTCATCAAGAATGATGCTTATCATCATAAGACCAAGCATATTTCAGTCAAATTCACTACGTCAAAAACACAAGTGCTGAAGGAGAAATTGCTGTCAAGAAGATTCACACTTCAGAGAATCCTGCAGACATGCTCACAAAACCACTTCCTACCACTAAGTTTGATCATTGTTTGAACTTAATGGGAGTTCATTCTTTCTAAGCCCTTCGGGGCTCATATGACGAGTTACCATGGAATTTGGTCCAAGGTAGAGATTGTTAAATGTGGCCCAAATTTCATTAGGCGTAAGTCTTTGACCCAATTAAAAGACTTCTCTAGAGTTACTTAGTAAAATCTAGAGATTGAAGGATCATGCATAAGTCGGTGAATATATAGGTTTAGAAAGTTTGATGGGTTAATCTTCACATTTCTAGAAGCTTATCAAGATTTCATTAACCAACATAATGCTAGTATATATAGACGATGATGGGCATAAATTTGGGCATCTACAAAAAGTCAACCACATTTTTGCATACATTACTAATCTCCTAAAATTAATCTCCTCTTTGTAATCATTCCACTATTTCCTTTACTCTTTTAAGATTATTTCTTTTGAGAGTGTATTGTATTCGAATCACCCTATATAAATTGGGGTTACTTTGTAATCTCATATTATAGTGAAATTATTTTGGTGCTCGTCAATAGAGGTTTTTCACGTTAAATATCGTGTTCCTTTTATTGCTTATCTTGCGTTTTATCTTTATAATTTCTCGATTTGTTTTACGTTTTCGTTACGTGCTCATACCCTTACAATAATCATGATACAAACATTTGCACAATCTAGCTATGCAAATATATTCCAACATTCCCTCGATACGAAATCAATTGTCACATCAAGTGTAATTTAAGCTCGTATAATATCACATAAAATTCGGGCGAAGGGTGTAACAAATATATACTGTGTTATACTCCCTCCGTTTTTAAATACTTGTTCCATTTCTCTTGGACACGCATGCCGATGCTAATCTTTGATCACTAATATTTTTAATTATCAATAAGTATAACTTCTAACAATTGAAAATTAATAATCTATTCATTGAAATGATTCCAACAAGTACCCACACGACTATATTTTTTTCTTATGTATAAATCACAAACATTAGTCAAAGTAGGATAAATGAATAGTGTTGTTTCGGGGTTTTTTGATGTGTCCTGCGGGAGAGTTACAATTCCAAGAATGCCCTTCGACGCCTGTGCCTGCAAAATCACGAAGACTCCTGGGGGTAGGAGCTCCGCCTCCGGCGATCAAGTTAGTAAAGATACGGGAGGTAGAATGCACGTAATGTAGAAGTTACTTCTCGCGTAATGGGAGAATTCTGCAATTAATTTTGCTCGGGGTAAGTGTTTTTCTTTTTGAGGAGTATTCAATGTGAACAACAAATGTTCCAGCCCCTCATTAATGAGGGTCCTTCCACTATTTATAGTGGGGAAGGGATGGTTTCCCTTTTAGGGTTTAGAGGACACGTGTCAGCAGAGGATTGGAGCCCTGCTGACCAACGGCTGGATTCCACGTGTCACTAGGCCATTGGGCCACGTGTTTAGGGTATTTTTACCCCAAACAAGTGTAAAAAATAGAAATGGAACAAGTATTTAAAAACGGAGGGAGTATAAAACAATATTCTAACATTTACAATCAAATTATAGAAATAATTCTTTTGAACTACATAACACCCGATCCCATTCCGACCTCGATATGTGGAATCGTCTTGCCCAAAAATGTCAAATAAAGACAATTTTAACAAACATCAACTTAATATATAACAGGAAGAAATTATTACAAAAAATTATCACAAGGTTTTAATAATTTCATATAATAGAAAGAAAACCTAGAAAAGATTATGTTAAACATGCATAAATATTAACATTAACAACTAAATGCCATCAAATTACATTAAAATGGGTAGTTGATTAAGTACAAAAATTCTATAAAAACTTACTTCGTTAGAATTTGCAGAAATAGGAAGAAATGAATGCTTGTATTCTGACATTTTCTTAACTTCAAATGAATAATGAGAAGCAGGGTATGCTAAATCTATCAAAATGTTGTCAATTGCAACGGAAACCGCCATTTTTCTTGACAGAGAGAAAGCGTCGGAATTTGTGAAGATTTTGTCGGAGTGTCGAAAATTCTTAAGTGATGGATTTTTAGGTGAGAATCTCTTTTTTGTTTTTGTTTTCCTTTTTAAGGGGAAAAGAAAATGTCTTTTATATGCAATGATATTTGCGAATTTGCTTATTACACACATACTTAGATAACACATTGCGCATTTGCACGTAACTTTATCACAATTTCATAAAGAGTAAGCAAAACATATGTTATACTTACCTTCATTTTTTTTAGTAACTTTTTTTAGTTGACACATTTCCTTTTTAGGTTAATTTTATACTTCCTCTGTTCTGTTAATATTGCAACAAGGAGGAAATTACGCATCCCAAAACACATTTTATATACTAAATATCTATAATTGTGTAAGAGTAAAAATTATAAAAAGTGGATATTGTGAAAGTATTATATGAGACGAATCCAACAAGATCCCACTTGACTATATTTTGCTTAACGTATAACTCATATTATATGGTCAAACAATAGTGATGAATAGTGCAAAAAGTCCATTGTTGCAATATTAATAGAACGGAGGAAGTACTTGCTTTTTAAGTGTACCCCACTTGCTTTATCATTCTCTCTCCTCTCCATAATATGTGTGCCTAAATGGAACGTGACAACTAAATAGAAACGGAGGTAATTATAACATTTAAGTATTATCTAAAGATTTATGATTATTATTAATAGAAAAAATGAAAATAATTTATTTGACATTGATTTCTTAGTTGATCTGAAAAATATTTGAAGTAAATATGTAATAACAAACCGTGTTAAGTGAATAAAGATCACGTGACCTCACATGTTTCAATTCACTTTATTTTTGTAGAATTGGAATCATTTTATTGACTTTTTAGTTTTTATCATAATTTTTTTTCGAGGTTATTAAATTTTAATGAAATTAAATTAAATTTACTAAGTTAAAATTGTGTCGAGATAGTAGAGAGGAAGGTTTCCCTAATGTTATTCAATATTATAATGGAAATATGAAGCATATAAAAAAATATACACTTTATATGATAGCGGATCTAGGAATTTAAAAAATAGTGTAAAGTATTTTCACTTAGAAAGTATTGCAATTTTTTTAAAAATAAAATAAACACCTTAGGTAAAGAGATGGTATTGACTTTTAAGAGTGAGTATTTTATTTATTATTTTTTTTTATAGGTATAGAGAAGGACTTAAACAAGTTGAAATCTCTCACATAGAAATGAGAGGAAGGACATGGGAATCCCCACCTCCAAAGTTAGAGGTTGGGGGTTCATGTTCAGATATAATATTGGTAACTGGTAAGCTGTCCAGGTTAACCCATCTCAATTGCTAAACATCGCCCGCGAATCTCCACATAAAGCCCACAAAATTAGAGTGAATTGTCACTTTTGCCCTCAAAGTAAAAAACACAATTTCTTCTCTCAATTCTCTACTTCCACTTTCTCTCTCTAAAAAACTTTCCGAGCGATGTCGAGGCGGCCCGGCAAGGAAGTGGCGGCACAGGCGGCGGGTGGACAGCGGTTTTCCGGCGAGAAGGTATTTTTTATTAATTTTGTGTTTAAAAATTAAAAAAAAAAGGTCGGAGGCGGTGGTGGCGCCTAGGCCAGACGCCACCACCACGGCGGCGGCGTCTAGCCCAGACGCCACTACCACGGCGGCGGCGCCTAGGCCAGACGCCGTGACGGTGGCGGTGGCGTCTGGCCCAGGCGCCAGAACCACGGCACCGGCGTCTGGCCTAGGCGCCGCCGCCGTGGTAGTGGCGTCTGGGCTAGACGCCGCCGCCACCGTCACGGCGTCTGGCCTAGGCGCCGCCGCCTTTTTATTTTTTTTTTTAATTTTTTTTTGGTTTTAAATTTGAAATTTAATTTTCGAAAATAATTATTTTTTTTTTGATTTTTTTTTAAATTTGTTTTTCTTTTTTTTAATTTTAAATTTTATGTTTCTGATTTTTTTTTTATTTTGTTTTAAATTTTGTTGGTTTTTTTTAAAAAAATTTTATGTTCCTCTTTTTTTTTTTTTAATTTTTAATTTTATGTTCTTGTTTATTGTTCTTGTTTTTTTTTTTTTTTGAATTAGTTTTTTTACTTAAAAAAAATTTTATGTTCCCTTTTTTTTGTTATAAATTTTTTTTAAAATTTTGATGTTCTTCTTTTTTTAAGTTTTTATAATTTTATATTTTTCACTTTGTTTTTTCCAATTTGTTTTTTTTGGGTAATTTTTTTTTTTTGCTTTGTTTTTTCCAATTTTTTATTTATTTATTTATTAGGTTATTAATTTTTTTATTTTTAGGTTGTTAATATTTTGTAATGTTTTTAATTTATTTTCCATCATATGTATATTGTTTTATTTATTTATTTTAATTACTTTTTTTTATGTTTATATTACATGTTTATATTGCATATTACATGTTTTGTTATTTTGTGTTAGGCATCGTATTTTCGTTCTGGGGCTGGGAAGAGTATGGACATTATGAGAAGTACGATGAACTCAATGGAGAGCTCGGGGCCCAGACACGTTAGATCCCGTGGTATTTCGGCCTCGGCTCGTAGAGAACGGGTGCACTATTCTGAGGATGATGAAGATGATGATGGTGATGAGGAGGAGGAGGAGGAGGATGCAGATGAGGATGTGGACGATCAGAGTGGACCATATGATGATTACGGTCCATTCAGTCAGAGGCTTGATGATGTGTATGAGACGCGTAGGGTAGACGTGCGTAAGGGTAGAGATGGTAGATTTGTTAGTAGATCTGGCACATCATCTGCGTCCACTGTGTCTGCGGTTAGCAGAAAACGGTCGAGGGCCGTTAATGATTCTTGGGTGGTGAGGGGCGAGGTGGCTGGGGGACCTATAGACGGGAGTGTGATTCCTAGCTTTCTAGGACACATCGCTACCCGTATTTGGGAGGACCAAGAGCGGGCTTTGGATAGCGGCATTTTGAAATGCCAAACCCGGGAGAGGACTTGTAACTTCTTGTGTAGTTGGGCTGAGGCTTGGCCGGAGGAGAGCGAGATGGTCGGCCGATTGAGGGCCACTAGAGTGAGCCACCTTCCTGCCACCATGCATGAGAGGATTGACTCGACGCTGATCACGGCTTTCGTTGAGCGATGGCAGCCGGACACGAACTCTTTCCACCTTCCGTTCGGTGAGATGACGATCATGTTGCATGACGTCGAGGCCATCCTTGGGATTCCCGTAGAGGGAAACCGAGCATCTGTTGTCACAGATGCGGATCAGGCAGATTTATTGGCGGAGCTGTTGGCGGTGGATAGGGCTGCGCTGTACACAGCGGCACTTGGTGTGTGGGATCACGGCGGTGTTAAGATCGCAGCAGTTTTGCAGCGATGTTTGCACCCCACTTCACGTAGGACGCAGGACACACAGCTGGCTGCATATGTTTTTCTTCTTCTCGGGTGTACCTTGTTTCCGGATAAGAGCGGAAACAAGCTCAGGCCACGCGACGTAGTTGACGCGTGTGAGCCCGACAGAGTAGGCCAGTTTTCTTGGGGGTCGGCTACATTAGCGTACATGTATCGCCAGTTAGGATTCTCGAGCCGGGCTGATGCGGCAGGTATCACTGGATGTATGACGTTGTTACAGACGTGGATATACGAGTATTTCCCGGCGTTTCGACCACACCGCGACCCGGTTCCTATTGGGGATGGCCAGCCACGTGCCTGTGCGTGGAGTCCGCGTGTCGAGAAGAAGTCCATTGACCGCCTGCGATCGATACGGTTATTGCTTGACAGGATGTCCCCATTAGAGGTAAAGTGTTTAAATTATTTCTACTTTTATAGTTTGATGTGTTTATTGTATGAATCTTACTAATTTTAAAAAATGTGCAGGTGAACTGGATGCCTTTCGGCCAGAACCCTAGTAATAGGGTACCCAGGACCCTCTACACGGGACTGATTCAGTATCGTGAGATCGTAGAGGCGTACATGCCGCAGCGCTGTCTTCGCCAGCTTGGATATGTCCAAGTTGTTCCTCCTCCACCAGCATGGCCCAGTAAGGCCGTCCGATCTGCGTCGTTGAAGGAGTACGTCGTCCAATGGCCGGCAAGCATGATTGGCACGTGGGAGCAGTTTCCGATGGTTGCCCGCATATGGATTGAGCAGTTGCAGCGGCCGCCAACTGGGGTGGCTGCCATGTGTGACCAGCACTACATGGAGTGGTACAACCGGCACTCGCACCCGAGGTTGATCAGAGACATCCACCACGGCGACGACGCCGATGATGATGATGTGCCACCGCCCACTGCCGTGGATGCGGTACGTCTCATAAAACATTTGTAGTTGTGTTTTTTTTCATATAATACGTCTCATAATACGTCGTTATTGAATTTTATGTGTTTTGTTATGTGTAGTGGATGGGAAAGATGACGCAGTTGGGACACAGACTTTTTGAGGAGAGGGACAACATGACGACTGCAACAGGCAGAGCTGTTATTGATGAACTGGAACGGGCCCTTGAGCAGTGGCAGTGGGCGTCACAGAGAGATTATTGATATGTCGGCAGTGCATTTATAAAACATTTTCCTAGTTGTTTGTAAAAGTTAACATTATCTGTTCTTATAATTATTATTTTAAGTTCTTAGAATTTGACATTATATTTTTAGTTTTTATAACTTTTATTTTAAGTTGTAATTAGTGGGCATACGAAAACTAAATACAGGTTCACATTTAAATGGGAAAACTAAATACGAAAATTAGAATCCGAAAATTAAATAAATGGGAAAAACATAGCAATAGCAATATTAGGTCACATAGAAAAGGCAACTAGATTGTTCCACTGCTGCACCCGGTCATGATATAACGCATCCCAGCCCTCTACGCTTGCTGTACGAATGGTGTACCACGTTGGTATAATCGGTGGGACCGGAAAATCGGGTGACAGGTCCAGTCGGATGAAATGTCTGTATGACGGCCCCAGAAATCCAATAGCAACCTCTCTTACCGGTCTGGTGACGGTCTCACGCGAACACCAAGGCAGAACCGTGGTACACGGATAGTAAGCTCGACCATGCAAACCAAGGCCGAAATGCATCACTGCACACTTGTAGATGTTTGCAACGGCGAAGAGATCAAGGGGCGCGTCGAACCAATGATTTTGACCGCAACGTCCTCCTCCCCACCGGATACGCTGCAGAGACCTATCCAAGTCCTGTCCGTACACGTGGCGATAAACAGCTCGGTTTGAGGCGATTTCACTGTACATCAACTGACGCACTAAACCGTAGTTGTCTTCACCCATCTGAAACACATCAGCCACAACCCGAAATCCACAGTTACCATCTGCAACCACATCATTCCACCCGTCCAGGAACGGCATCATGATGTTAGGGATCCTGTCTTTATATGGAAAATGTTCAATGTCCATTCTGCCTGTTGCACACATCAAAAAACACAATTAACAAGTTAGCAGAAAACTAAACAAACACTCTAAAAAGTAAATTAAACTAAAGTACCGTACCGGTGCCGGGCATATTCACCGACGAAGATGTTTGACTACCACTTGATGACGATGTACGACCACGGCCACGACCACGACCACGACCACGAATGTACTCAAACGCACTCCTTTCCCGCCGTGGTTGTCGGCCCCGTGGTCGCTCGACCCCCTCAGGTTCCTCATGATCCAAGCACGACGAGTTGAACATGTCATGAAGTACGTGGGTAGCACTACGAATGACTGAAGGGTGGCTGGAGGACACTTGGTCAAACATCGAACGAAACTGCTCCAACTCCTCCTGTTCACGGTTGACTGTCTGTGGAACAGCATGCTCTCCGATAACGAGCGTCCGCCAGAATGTATGAACCTGATCAACATGTAACGACGCCCTATCTTGCGTAATTACGCGGTGAATGGTGCATGCACAAGGTAGTCCATGAGTCACCGATATAGCACATCCGCACCGAATAGCCACTTCATCACCCAACTCCCTCATCCTGGTGTGCTCGCTCAGAATCAACCCCAAGCAGTAGTGTGACACACGACCATGGAGAATCTTAAATATGAAATGGCTATACATCGTGCCATGTCGCCGTCTGGAGTCCTCGAGAGAGTTCTTGATGCCGTTCCTCTGAGTATCAATAGCCTTGTTTATTCTCTCGAACAGTGTATCCAGAGCAGAGGTGGAAGAATCAATCCAGTCCTTCAGAGCTCTATGAGCGCTCTCAACTCTACATGTAGTAGTGTTTCCAAAATGAAGAACTTGGTTTGTCCAATATTTGACAAACTTTTCCCTCTGAGGCACCCACTGCTGCATCACATAGTCTACGATTGCCGGGCACCATTGGTATGCATCCTTGAAGTTATCCAAGGCTCGGTCGTACTCTGCCTCCGTGGTAGCTTGCAGGATCTTCCGCCACTTACCATTTACCAATCTCTCTGCTGAATCTAAGTTCTTGTTGAAAAGGTTGTAGGCTTTGACTTTCACGCATTTGTTGATGTGCCATGTGCACAGTAAATGGCTCGACTCCGGAAACAGCTCCGCTATAGGGGCAAAGAGACCTCCCTCACAATCGCTGACGATGGCCGATGGCTGAACACTTGGGCCGATGTAATTTCTCAACTTCTCCAACACCCAACGGTAACTCGCAACCGTCTCATCCTTCATAACTGCATAACCAATCAAAAAGTTCTGGTTCGTTGGAGTCATCCCAACCATCTCAACCAGTGGAAACTTATACTTGTTTGTCTTGTACGTTGAATCGATCAGAATCACAGATGGCCAAGACGAAATCATATCAGCACAATCAGGATGCACAAGGAACAAATGAGTCACCTCCGATGTGTCTTCATCAGATTCAAACCAGTACAGGTAACCACGTGCTTGTGCCTGGTGTAGAAGCTGCTGTATAGGGTTCCTTCCCTCTGACCGTTCAAACCTCAATTTATGTCTGACGTTGTAGATGTGTCTTCGGTTTGGCTGGTCTTCAGGAAATTTCTCCAACACAGATGCTAATATTTTAGCAGGCTTCACTTGAGCATCACTCATTTCTTTTACAATTAGTTTCGCAGCAGGACTTAGGCCACTTAACTGTCGATGACCCACTTCATATGCGATCATCTCATGGTTGTGATACCCCCATTTACCGTAACTCTTCACTTCCCAACCGTCACCCCTTTGCTGTTGTCGAACCTTTACTCTGAACTGACACCCACAACCTTTCCGCTTTGTATCAAACCGAATCGCTTGACTGAAATCTCGTTCCTCCCTTTTGCGATAACGGTCGCATCTCAAAATGCGATCCATTCTACCATCCCGTTGAGATTTATGAGTTGCTACTACTAAACAAAAACCTGATCTAATTGCAACCTGTTTCGCCCAATCAACCGCTTGTTGAGCATCTTCGAACAGACCATCGTGTACAAAAATCCCACTATAATCATTTCCGTCTCCACCATAATCCTGCAACAATAACATATAAATATAATCACATAAGAGTAGATTAAATTAATACATTTGACACAACATTAGCACAAAAGCAAAAACAATAATAAATTATAAACAACAAACAAAGAAATAAACAAAAAGTATTCAAAAAAAAAAAAAAAACAAAACACAAAAATAAAAAACATAAACAAAACTTTAGATTAAATAAATAAAAATAAACCAAAAAAATAAAAACAAAAAAAAAACATAAAACGAAAAAAATTGTAAAAAAAAATAAAAAATAAATAAATTAAAAACAAAAACAAATTAAAACAATTAAAAACAAAACAAAAAAAAAACCAAAAAAAAAAGAAAAAAATTGTAACACAAAAAAAAAAAAAAAACAAATTTTAAATTAAATTAAAAAAAAAAAAAAAAAAAAAAATAGTGGTGGCGCCTAGCCAGGACGCCGCCACCGTGGCGGTGGCGTCTAGCCAGGACGCCGCCACCGTGGCGGTGGCGCCTGGCCAGGACGCCGCCACCGTGGCGGCGGCGTCTTGGCCAGACGCCACGGCCACCGTGGCGGCGTCCTGGCCAGGCGCCAGAGCCACGGTGGCGGCGTCCTGGCCAGGCGCCACCACTACGGTCACGGCGTCCCGGCAGGACGCCAGCCGCCAATTCGTGGTTTTAGATGGCTTCGTACCTCCTTTTCCGGCGTCAACGGCGTCTCTCCGGTGCATCTACCCGACGTTGAGGGCTCTTCGGTTTCACTCGGCGATCCAGTCCTGCTCCACATTTTTTATGAGTGAAAAATTTTATTTTCGGTAAAAATTAAAACAAGGGCAATAATGTCAACATTTTTAAAAAATGTGGGCTTTATGTAGAAAAACGCGGGCGATGTTTAACAAATCCCTAACCCATACCACCCCCCCCCCCCCCCAAAAAAAAAAAAAAAAAAATCAGTAAACAAGACATAATGTCAAAAACCATTCATATACTGCCATAAATTGCCACAAATAATAGCAGCAAAGGTGAAAAGTTGAAGCTATAACTATTTAATCCTAGAGAAGAAGAATCATGCCCTTTAGACTAATAAGGGCATGGCAAACAAGACAGAAAAAAATCTTCCATATACAGCTACATTAATGGTACATTATCTTCCTCAGAATTATATTCTCTGTAAGCCGCATTTAGGGCAATCAACTCTTGCAGTATCGCTATTACTACGTCTTCTACCACGATACAAATGGGAACCTCGGCATGCCACAATATCAACAACTGCATTATGATCCCAAAAATTTGAGATTTGCCAAATAGGATGTTATAAATGATCTGTAACAAAAAGGACAGATTTTGGCATGACTGTATGCAGACTGCAGAGGTATGCTAATGACTTCAAGTAACTACTATGTTAGCTTATGCTTCATAAAACTTTGCTGAAGCAGAAGGGCAATGACTCAGATCTTAACGACCACTCTAAACTTGATCTGTTTTGCTGCTCTCCTTAGTTTCACTAATCATATGATGTTCAGCTCGATTAGATCCTAAATCTTCTGGATTTTCACCAAGTCTCTCCTGCAGAAGGGAAAAGATTATTATTTCCTTTAAAAGCATATACTAAAGATAGGCAGGGGGAAGTAAACAGGCTTACATGGTTCCAAGTTATCATATTTTTTATGATGATTTCCAAAAGTCAACTTCTAAAAATCATGGCATAGACAATGAAAGAGAGCATGCACAAAGCCACATGACTGTCAAAGTGTCAAAACAGCATTTCAAACCAAAAAACATAGATTGACCAACCCGGCCATCAAAAAACCACAAATAGCACATAAACAAAGAAATCAATCCAATCCCAGCGAAATATAAGTGGAAATATTGGTACATGAGCTTTCTCAAAAAAAAAAAAAAAGGTACATGAGATCATTTTTTTTTTTTTAAAAATGACCTATCCCATTAACCTTTTCCTAGTGTCTTAACCACAACTGATACAACATCTTTGGTACTTTAGCTTGGGTACCTGTTACACGGGCAAGTGTTAAAAGTGTGCAACTCGGCTAATTTATAAATATCCCATTAAATTGGCCCAAAATGAAGTGTCTAAATAACCAGACCCATATTGCAGTGTCGAGGATCTGATCAGTTATTTGAGGTGAGATGAAAAGTCAAAATAACATATTAATATTAAAGAGCATAACATGTCAGCTTTGCTTCAACAGATAATTGGCATCTGTAAAATGATCATTTCATTCTACAAAAAAAAGGGAGAAAATCTCTAGAAATTGAAGTCCAAAGTGGTCTTCTTATTCAAGTGGATAGTCTCCTTACTAGCCAAATTACTAATTACTAAATACAACCATCTATTTGGCACTAGGATTATACTTGGTGCAAGTAAACCTCACACTCAAAAATGATCAGGCTACAAATTTCTGGAAGATGAACTATGTCAATTAATTCAGCTCAAGTACAATTTCTTCCAGTCACTAGATATAACATAATGAACCATGTCGTATAAAGGAGCTTCAAGAAGATGAACTAATATGCCTCAACAATGGCAGCAGCAAAAGAAAAAAAAGAAAAAAAAAAAGAAAAAAAGAACAAAAAAACATGGAAAGTGATCTAAAAGTGTTCCCCGCTTTTTAAGAAAGTTCCTTGAAGTTGAAACAAGAGAAGACAAATACACGTTATATAATTGATCACCTTGACAATACACATGCAAGAATGATGACAAAAAGACACGATCTCCATACTGAAATCACAGTGACACACAGTCACACCCCATTCATGACTTAATAATTGATATACTAAAAAATATTATCAACTAATCACTAGGAAACATATGAGAATGACATATCACCTTAAGTGCAGTATTTTCAGCCAGGAGCTGCTCATAATCACTCCTGATGCGATTAAGTTCTGATCTAAGATTAGCATTTTCTTCTTTCAATCCTTCAGCACGCTGGGCCAACTCATCACATTCAGCCTGAATTCCAATTTCAAGAAAAAGAAAAAAAGGAACAATATTGTAAGATTTGAAACCGTTATAACCATCATGAAAGAAACTGGGCCATTTGCCCATTTCACTATAAAAAATGATGAGCAATGCCCTTGCCTGCTTACGCAGCCTGGATCTACGAGCAGATTCCCTATTAGACTGCTTACGTCTCTGCCTCTTTAGTTCCCTCTCATCCTACAAGAAAAAAAAACAACAATTTAGGTAAGAGCTCATGAGCTCAACAGTTAAACAACAGAGTCGATTAAATAAAAAAAAAGAGACGACAAAAATACTAGTAACAGCCATTACAGCAGCAGAATGGACAGTGATAAAAGAGATGTAAATTTGGGCATCGTTAGATAAATAGCAGAACTCCAGGATACTTCAAACACCCATAGACAAGCAGGTATAAAGTAGTTCAGCTTAAGTCATGGCATCCCACAAGGAAACAAAGATACCCTTATGCAAAACAACCCCCTTTCCCTAAAGGCAATACCAATACAATGTTAACATACCATCACAATCTAGTGAAGGCCAAACATGAAGGAAAAAAAATAGTCTAAATCACTGTAAGTTATTAAGACCCAGTGTCAGAAAAGTCAACCATCCATTTTATTATGCTCCATTGTCCATCCAACAATTCAATTATGTTACTGTCATCAAAATCACTAGGTCTCTTAGGTTTAAGCACAAAAGCCAAATAAAGTCATAGAGAAAAGCAGAAACTAAAATACCATACACCAGCTCTACGAAATAATATCCCTGAAAACAAATCCTAATATATGTAAATGAGATAATAGCTCTATTCCCAAACAAAAACCTTACTACACAAGCAGGCTGAATTTTCCTTCCTCTAGAAAAAAGATCCAAAGTTCTCTCTCACAGTCAAGAATATATTAAAAACCTAAATGCGGAAACAACAATTCGATTTTATTACCTATTAATATGAGATTCTTTAGCAATTAGATTATACCTTTACAAATAAGGAAGTATAACTTCTTTTTTCCTATATATAGCTCCAACAGGGGCAGGAAACAGGAAAACAAACTTTCAAGAAACTTGTACAGCATGGATTTGGCAAAGATGATTAAAATATATTAACTCTAAATACAGTGTTATAATCCAAACAAGTAGTTACAAATAACAGCCAGGCATGTCAACAAAATCCCAGAAAAACACTATTCAATAAAACAAGATCTGATTTTTCTAGATTTATTAAGCAATTGTTGTATTAGTTGTCTCTTGGACTCTGGGCGACCACATTGAGCAGCTGTTAGAGATTAAAAAAAATAAAAAAAATAAAAAAAAAGTTGCTCTTTTAATTCCCAAGCCCTTGCTCTAAATTTGGATTTTATTTCAATTTTTCTGGGATGAAATTTCAAAATAAAATTGGAGGACGCCAATTTACCATACTTCATGATTCAAAAATGTCACCAGGTAGAGTTTGAACGGTATGACTGACAGTAGCCACTAATTTCAAGATGTCTTGGGGACAATCCCCAAGCATATCCAACACAAAAGACCAAAACAAAAGGTGCCCGCACTTCAAATACTTTACTTGAAGAGATTACAGAAAATACTTGGCCATTATGAGACTTCACACTTCAAGTTTGAAAAGGCCTTTTGAATGGATCCAAAGAAAATAAAGACTTTGGAAACACAGAAGACGTATTTCTAGTAAATGGAAAAGAGGCAGCTTACCGTTTGGCAAGGCATATTAAGCTAGTGAAATGAAATACTATCAATTAACTTTAGAACAATCTATCTATAAACAACAAGTAAAAGAAAAAACATACAAGCAACTAGGCAAGTTACAAAGTAGCAGAAAATCAGATCACAATCTACAATATCAGAGAAAATACAATCCCTGCAAATACAAAATGATATCATCTCTAATTGTATGACATAACTGTGCACTGAGCAGGTTGTTTAAAAAAAGATATTAAGGGCAAATTCCCATTGCTTCCTTGGTATTATTAATTCAAATTCAATATAGGAGAACCTGCGATCTTATACTTTTCAAGATATAATCTGTTGGGATTTTCTTTGCGCAAGTCAACAAGCCTTGGGGTTTTCCTGTGGCTATAGCAAAATAATGCCAAGCCTCACTATAAATAACCAAAGCAAAATGCAAGGGTAGCTAGTACAATTGTTGTTAGCCTTTAAAGATAGTATTCAAGCTCTTGAACAAGCTGACAGAGCAAGGAGGCTAAGAGACAAAAAACACACTGCTTTTTGATGGTCCAACTCTCTTAACTGCATAAATATACATATTTTAAGATAAACAAGTCAAAGTAGGAACCCTTGAACATCCAAACATTGCCTACAATTCTTTATTTAACAGTGCTGTGATAGTAAGTTAGTAGCAATTATCAGAACATGTATTGGCAGGTAAGGGCTCGTTCGTCAAAGTCGTTGGTTAGGATTTTTTGTTATTGGTTTTCAAAATAATGATGATTCTAATAATTCAACTAATTTGTTAACCTTTTTTTATGAAATATATATCATGACTTAAAAAAAAAAAAAAAAAAAAAAAAAAAATATGAACCACAGTGATGCCGAACGGACCCTAAAATACAAAATATAACAGTAATACTAGCAAGCAATAACAATAACCTAAACCTGCAACCAAAGCTGTGACTGTAAGTTATCCCGTGATCCAGCTGGAACAATTCCTGTAGCAACTGGAGCTGAAGGAACCTTTCCTCGCATAGCTGGAACTGGAGAAGAAGCAGCACCCCAATAATCCATTCCAATATTTAAATTCGTAGCAGGTCCTGGAACAGGCGCTGGAGCACCAGGTGCTGTCATAGGCACCATAGCCAATGCGTGATTCACCATTGTATGAGGCGCATTTAATACACCATTCTGAGCAGCAACAGAAGAAATTCCACTTTGAGGTGCATCAGCTGCAGAAAAAAGGCAAGAAAATAGAACATTTTTTTTAATAACAAAGAACTAGCATGCATCAAACTAAACAATCAAACTGTGGCTACGTTTTACACTTTTACCTTCTTGAGCTTCTTGTCTTTCTCCAGAGTCCTGTAAAAAGTAAAATAGCCTGGTCAGGAATAGTGATTGGAAAGACGCTAATGACAAAGAAAGAATTAAATACAAAGTTGTGGACTAATATTCTCATTTTTTTTTTCAGCTCGCCTAAAAGAATACTGGGTTTTTTTTTTTTTTTTTTTATTCTTGTATGTGATTGGTGTACAAATTGAAAAATACGGCAGCTAAAAGTTAAAATACGGGCCCAAAAACCATATCGTAATAGGAATAATTAAGTTACACAGTAAATAAATCCTCGAATAAAGAAGCATCAAAGATCCCCACAAAAAACTTGCAATACATTGATGAATTAAGAAAAAACCTCATATGAGGAAACATAAATGACAATAACCAAGGTCAATTATTTATTACCATGTTTTATAAATATTTTGCATCTTTGAATAATTCACTAGGCTTAAAATGAATAAAGAAAGGCACACATATAGTCTCAGGTCATAGAAAAGGAAACAGAAAGCCTAAAATAAGTTTCCTAATATATGATACTTAATATACCTATACAGGCAATAAATGAGTACCATCAAGAAGAGGCACAGATGTATGACCAGACATGAACAAAAAAAAAGATATCAAAGAGGCCAATACAAAAACAGGCCACAGTTGACCCCCCTATTACTGCATTAAAGCAAAATACACCAACATTCATGAAGATACCAATTTTCATTTGAAAAATACAACCATGTTTACTCACTGACTTTGATGATCTTCATGAAGAGTGAAGAGATAAACACTGGATTATATGCTACCTGACATTCAATAGTGTCAGACATGGAGACAGTATCAAAGTGTCTGGCCAGGATAAATCTAGGAGCACACCCATGTACGACACAGATACACCAAAATATGTTAAGCATCCAAGTAACATAGCAGGTATCAACAAAGATAAAACAGTCTATTGGAAAAAATAAGACCATACAGTTTATTGGAAAAATAAGACCATATTCTACCATGATTTATAGGACAAATACAAGAAAATAAGTATGTCCATCAAAATCAGAAACTATAATACAAGCCCCAAAAAAAAAAGGTATATAAGACCATAAATCTTTGCAGCCCCACAAGACATAGCTATATGCCTATTTTTATCTTGTTTTCAGGAAAAAGTTCAGAATCAAAAGTTAGTGTGAAGATGGAAGTTCACATAACACTTGTCAGGACTCCGGACTAAGTAAAATTTTCAAGACAAGTAAGAAGATACTCATTATATCTCAACAAAAAGGCTGAAGTAAGCAAACCATACATCAAGTAAAACAAATTCCATTTTCTAATCATATTTCACAAATACTAAAATCAAAAGTAACAGCCCCACAGCAATTATGTGGATTTAGACAGTAAAAAGTCAGGCCATAATGATTCCATTGGATATGCATCAAGTAACTGTGCATTAAATAACAGCCACACCTTAATTTGACAAAGATGTATATTAAAAGTTACTACATAGTATTTATATGTGAAGGTAACGCAGCACATTCAAAAGTATATACTCTGTTGCAAAAAATCAGTTTTCTAATATCTCTAAATCTGCTCCATGCAAGATAGCTATCTATTTTAATTGTCAATAAAAGAGCTTAAAGTGTGCATCTTGCATGGTAAGAAATACAAAGGATCTATTACATTTTGCGAATTTGCGTCACTTCCTTCACTTGAACCATCACTTGCACTCTCTGCACTGCAATTCCATACACATTTATAGTTAGCTGAAGTCACTATTCAGGCAGTGCTGTCATGCACAAAGTGATCAATACATGAATTAAAACAATGAAACAAATAGAAAGTCACCAGGAAATCTTGTTAGTTAATGGCTATGGTTTATATTTTTCTCAAACACTAAAAACCTCTGCAGCAGGAAAAAATGGAAGAAGAAAAAGAAGAATAAGGCAGACAAGCTAAATGAGTGTAGCCTCTGATCTTTCAAGGAATTAAAGACAAACAATAAGAGCTGATAAAGGTTACTTCCAAGATACCATCACAAAAATAGGTAAAGAAGAAGGCAAGAGAGGAAAAGGCAAAATGATCAGAAGACGAAATTTTTGAAGAAAGTTAAAGGTGCTAAGGCTAGATGATCCATACCTTTTTGAACAGGCACCATTACCAGCAGGGCCTGTTGATTTACCTTCTTCGTTATTTTTGCCTGTGATCATATTTAGACTGCCCAGGCTACCTTTTGATCTTTTGATTGGCAACTTCTCTTTACCCTCGGTGTGTTTACCATCCACTTCAACACTTGCAGGAGTATTTCCCTACAAAAGAAACATCCTTTTAATTCTTACCCAATCAAGAGCACCGTGCATTAAGATAACATACTTGCAGCATATAATCAAAAAGGCTAAAAACTCACAGGAGCCTCAGCCACACCATTGGGGGACGGCATTGCAAATGGGCTAAAAGGATAAGAACCCTGAGGTACAAAACTAAGTTACATCCAAATACTTAAATGTCAAAGCCATAAATGTAGATGTGGAGAGAATAAACATAAACCATAGTTACCGGAGGCATAGATGGGTGAGCATATAAGCCACCGTGAGGATACATGGCCATATAGGGATGCGGTGGAGTACCATATGGAGGCATCATGTGCTACAAAAAGTGAATTGTACAAACAATATTAGAATCTCGGCTATAACAAATTAACAAGCATATAAGAAAATTTTAAAACAATAAGATTCTCAGCCAGTCAATATGATCTTTTACATATTTCAATACAGCTCAGACCCCTGACCCAGAACTTAAAAGAAAGGAAAAAAAAATATTCAGATCAAAGTAGAACTCCAACAAACAACAGCAATTGCAAAAGCAACATAAAAGAGAAAAAAAGGTTTAGGCATGACAGCAAATAACATATAACTGATATAAGACCCAACAATTAAAAATTGGAATTGATCAGAATACCTGTACACCCCACATGTAGGGGTGAGCTTGGGGACTAGATGCCAAGAAGCCAGGTGGTGGTGGGATAGGTGAGTACGCCTGTATAACAACAATAATAAAACAACGGCTTCTTCAGCTAACAAGCGATCAAGATCAAAAACTAGTGTTACTCAAAATCAACATTCCACACCAAACCCATGTCACTCAAACTCAACTACAAGTGTTGGACAAGATTATGCGTTCAGGTGTCAAATTTAGCAATATTTCATGGATATTCCACACATTTAATAATCCAAACAAAACATGAAGTAACCATTTCCATGCCATAATTTCCAAGATCCAACACAGGAAAATTAGTTGAAATAGTATCCAACAAGACAAGGAATGTAGCAACATCATATCAGTACAAACAGATAACAAGATGAGCTACAAGATAAATTCAGAACTCAAGTTTCAGCATCTCTCGATTAATCAAATTCCAAAATAATCAATTGAATACAAAACGGGGAAATAACCCGAAAAAGGGAGGCACATTCTATGATTCTATAACACACCTGAAACCCGGACCACTCGGGATTCACAGCCGCGGTACTCGTAGCCGAAGTCTGCTCCTATATCAACAATCAAATAGGACAATCAATTGGGAAATTAAGTAAGGTCTGAAACAGCATTGTAAGCTTCACAACAACATCCCACATTACACACAAACAAAAACCACCACCAAGATCCAAAAATTAACAGGAAAATCTTACTTGCGAGCTAACCGCAACCGGCGTTTTCGGCTCCTTGGCTGGTTTATCCGTTTCACTTTCACCCATGATTCACAATTATAATACCAAACTCCACAATTTCATTCTATAAACGCAAAATTAATCAAATTAACACCACAAAAACAAAATTAAACTCAATTCTCAGAAAAATTGACAGCAACAAATTAAGAAACTTACCCCAAATCAGCTGAGCTCGTCGGAAGAATCAAACCAAACAAATCAACTCAGCTAGACAAAAAAAAATAACAAATTTTAATTTAAAATCAAAAACCAAATTAGGTATAATTATGAATTGGGCAATTAATTCAATGTGAATTCTGTGTAGGAATATCGAATTGAGAGAATCAATAAGATCAAATAAAAAAAGGGGGAAAATTGATTGAATTAATTGAAATTAGGGCTCGGTTTCTGACAGAAATTGGGGGAGACGCAGACGGGGGTCAATCAAGTTTTTGTCGTTGTGGCAAGTCGTTGTCGCGTAAGTTTTTTTAGAGAGAGAAAAATTAACTCCTCCTTCGGCCCATTTCTATCATCCAAAAGCCAATTTAGCCCAATTACGCCATGGTCCTAGCCCAATTTGTTTTGACGATAGTTACGATAAGTTTCCAAAAATACTTCTTTCATTATATATTACTTGTATCCTTTGAATTTTTTATATTTCACAAATAATATCCCATCAGGTGTAATGGAAGAAGTAAGTAACTTTGTTAGTCTTCAAATTCACCTTAATTTTATTTATTTGATTCAAATTTGACCTTTTATGTATGCTAATCTATCAGGAAAAAATATATCAAATTTGTTGTAATAATGTATTTTATGATCTATAACAACTGCACATAAAATAATAAATCAGGTTCAAAACTTTCAAATTTGAACTTATTTTTGGGATTTTTTTTTTAAACACATTTAGCATCAATATGGAGTTACACTCGTCTTTACAACATTTCTTGCAATCATACCATGTTATCTCACGAATCAATTACCGATAAAGTGTTGACTCACTTGTTAAGGTTCTTATCTCATATCCTAGAGGTTTGGGTTCGAATCGTGATCCTTGAAGTGAGGGCAAAAAAAAGGGGGGAAAATAAAAGTAAATAAAGGAGGGCGGGAATTGAGAGCATTGCAGCCCCCAATCTAAACTGCAAATGGAGAGCAACTATGGCGGAGGAAGTGCGGCACTAATTGGAAGTTCTGGAACTATCATTCTCTCTCCTCCTCAACAACAACTACCAACAGTAGATGTTCATCAACTTCCATGTTGCATCAAATCCAATGGTCCTTCCGACGTCTCTGATTATTTCAAACCCAAATCTTCCGGTAATTTCTACTTTTCCCCAATTTTTTTTTTATTATATTTTTTTTATTTGGACTATCCTTATTGTTTTTCGGTTAATTTAATTTCAATTTTTAATGGGTTTTTCTTGGATTTTTCAGGGGTTGAAGTTGATTGTGGTTTAGAATTGAAAGAAGCATTTTATAGGGGCAGAAATTTGCAAGGGGTTACTATTCCTCTTCCTGAGGGTTATTCTGGTATTTTCTCGCTCTTCCTAGCTTGAATCTTTACATTTTAATTTCATTTATTTGATGATAATGTTAAAAGTATAGTCTTTTTGATAAACTGCCAAATTGGTGGTATTAAAATCTGCATATAATTGAGTTGATATAGCTCAATTTGGACCCTTTTTTTATGTAAAATTTTAGTTGTGGGATTATTTATACTATGTAACATTATACTTGTATATTGATATGACTCGTGTTTAGGGAGTTCTCATGCTTCGTTGTGGAAGTCTTTGGCTATTTTATACCACACCATTTTTTGGTTGGGAAAGTTGTTATTCTAGTTAAGTGCATAGCTTAAAATGGTTCAATTTTGAATAATTTTTCGTGGCATAAAATTCAAGTAACCAACAATGATAATCTTACATGTATTGCTCTCTGTAATTACCATGGTGGAAGTAAGACTATTACTATACGGGATCGGTCTTGTCTTGCTTGCATTCACCGAAGGACAACTTCAATTGACTGATTCGTGTACCACTGACCACACAAAATCGATTTTTAAGATTAGACCACAATAACTGAGAATCATCATACTCTCCAATAGTAGCCCTCATGAAGGATCGAGAGTGTTTTAAATCCAAGCAACCAACATCAAATCTTTTAGAGTGCTTGATTAGAAATGTTATCCATCACCTTATTTGGTATGTTTAAGTGAGGATAATTTATTATGGGTTTTGCTTGTAGAAGAGTTACTATTGTAGAGATTTTTTTTTTTTTTTTTTAATTTGATAATGTATGTTATATGATTGATCTTCAGGCTTTATAATAGGAAAGAAGAACTCTAATAAAGATAAGACTAAGAAAACAGCGGGAACAGGGAAAGCTCCTGAAATTTCTTCCAACAGCAGTGAAAACCATTGGGAGACGCTAGCTAAATGTGGAAATATGACATTTTGGAATCATGATGGTCTTCCTTCCCAAGATGATGCCTCTATGCGTGTGTTTCATTGTTTTGCTGTTGCTAAGGCGGTAAGTTCATTGTTTGCAAATGTCTTTCTAGATTAAGCTTCTCACATTGTAAGATGATTGTATTTGCCTTCTTTGTTTAAGTTATTTTGCATACAAGTATTTCTTTATTGAAATTTTCAGCTCTACTTAAGGTAGGAACAACATTAAGTGTGTGGCTTGTAAGCAATTTGCCGTTCTGAGGTTATATGGTGATAGCTGTGCGGCTGTGCCCAGACTAGACGTGAGACATAAGATTTCCGTGTGCTAAGAAGAATGCTGTAATATTAACTGCTGATAGAACCTATCGATTGAAACTTTTTGAGTGACATGACAGTATCTTTTATTTGCGAGGATGTTGCTTTTGTGTTGCAAAGGAATGTTGTGTCAAATGCTAGAACCAGTTATTAACCTTACTACCACTATCACTCGTCTGATTTACATGTTTAAAACTGTGTTTGCTTCAACTGTTCTATTGGTTGGTCTTTGCCGCTATGGATCGTGGTTTCAAACATGACGGCTTCTCAATTTATGATTTAGTAAATATATATTCACTAATTACTTAAACTCCTTGATCTTCATACATGGTTCCAATTGAACACGTCTTTTTGCACTTGCAGCTGCATGAACCAGTGAGCGCTGAAGAACTGACTTGATCTGCCATCTGTTACTGAAGCTCTGAAACCATGATACAGTAGAAGAGGAGTGAAGTAATGTGCAATTTGGTCTGCAACTTTCATTACAAAGATCAAGTTGCTGAATCTCTGAAGAATCTTCTGATACATAGAAAATATTTTCCATGTATCATCTTGGCAAATCGTTATATTTGGGAGGCTTTACAATTTTGCATTGTACTCATATGTATCTTTGCTCTTGCTAACTCTTACATTAGGCTGATGTCGTCTTGTAAAATCTTGCCGAATGCTATGTAAGCAGACTTCTTCACTTGTTTATCTTGTGGTGGAATGTAATGTGAAATATAAGCGAGAGAATTGTACAAGATATGCCCAAGACAGGTGTATTTGCCCCCTCCCCCCTTCCTTTTTTCAAGCTAGTAATACGATACGCCCATGTTTCTAGCTTAGAGGTTAAGCTTACTTCGCTTGATTCTGAGCAGGACTTCTGATATTAACCATACTGCTATTGTACTATATACATAACTGCTGACAGTGATCATCTTCTTTGGTGGGTTAAGAACTCTGCGCATCTTCCTCTTTATTTTTGTTAATGGTCTCCCAATTTTCCTGTTTATTTCTCAAAATTAAGTGCCAATCCCATTTTTGTAATGCATCACACTCCTCAGTATGCCTTCATGTTTTGGTCAAAACCAAACCACTACTTTGCTGATTTCACACTTATCATACATTACATGTGATTGAACTCTCTAATTAGTTATTGAGATCAAAACAAAAATTGTAAGCTTGGTGTAGTGTCAAGGGCTTTCAAAATATATTCTCAAGATATAAAATTGAATCTCGTTTACATCATTGCATTTAGATATGAGATTGAATGAATCTCATTTACAAAATGCAAAAGTTGTAAGCGTGGAATATTAATTTATTAGTGGATGTCAAATTGTTAACTATAGATAGTTTATTTGTTAAAATTTTAAAATGATACTCAAGATATGAGATTGAATCTCGTTTACATCATTGCATTCGTAACTCTCCTTACGTCAATACATTACAAATTTCTTACAAATTCATACATAACTATTTTTCTATACAATATTTATTTTTAAATTATTACTCTGTGTCAATTGTCAAGGAGAAAATTAAAAATTGATTGAGATTGTCTTTTTTCCTTCTTTCCAAAAAAAAAAAAATTGCCGGTTCTTCTTTGAGTTCTTTCACCTAAAATAAACAAAATTTTCCACCTCTAAGAAAAACAAGAAACCCCTTCATAAACCACTTTAATTTCTAAAAAAAAAAAACCCTTAATTTCCTCAAAAATTCATCATCCTTCTTCAATCAGCAGCAGCAGCAGCAGCAACAAGGTGAAGTTGAAATCCCCCACTACTCTCTCTTTAGATTAACAAGAAATAATTTTGAGCGTCCATTTTTCAATCATATAATAATTATATTTATGTCTATATTCTAAAGTTATATATAATTGAATTGAATTGAATTGAATTGTGGGCAGGTAAGAATTTCAGCAAATTAAGCAAGATGGTAAGTGGGTTGATTAATGCAAATCCTACGGTTTACGAGAAGTCAGAACGTCGGGTCCGCAACCAACCATCTGATGCCGGAGATGAATATGCGGTTGAACCTATTGATGAGCTTGAGATTTTTGATATCCTTTTATTTATTTTTGTTGGGAAATTTAAAGTTTGGAACTTGGAATAAAATTTGCCCATTATGCTAGATTAGGTTAAAATCATGGGGTTTTAGTTGATTTTTATGATTTTTATGATTTTTTTAGGTTTTAAATTGAGGTGGGTATTGCCATTTATTGGTCTTGAGCTTGTTGATTTTGCTGTTGAGATTGCTAGTTTAATTGTATACTTGGTTTTTTGTTCATGATGCTATATTGGTGTCAAAATTGTGGGTTTCGTTGAATCAACAGTATTGAGTTATATAATTAAGCTGTTACATATTGCTACATTTGTATTATTGTATACTAGTAATTTAGTAAGTGTTCTTTGTAAATCTACGCAAATTTGTGCACCCGGGTCCATAGTCTAGGCGTTGATCTAATACGCAAATCTTAAGGATTGACAAGTTGGCAACGATTGATATCATATTAGTTAAACTTAACTGTAATTTTACATCATATTAGAGACATAAAAGATCCAGAGCATCCATATTCGCTGGAAGAGCTGAAAGTGCTAACAGAAGAATCGGTTGAAATAGATGATAAACGTAGTCATGTACGGTAAGGATGAATACATGTTATTTGTTTAACTACTGCTTGAGTTGTCTTATTTTTTCAATTAATTGATTTGGTTCTATATTCATCTTCTTATTGCAGAGTAACATTCACACCAACAGTTGAACATTGTAGTATGGCAACAGTTATTGGTCTCTGCTTGAGGGTGAAACTTATGCGCAGTTTGCCTTCACGTTACAAGGTATGAGCATTTGCGCAAGTCGATTATTATTTCTGGCATTTGTGGTCATTTTTCTTAGGTGCTTCTTGATCAAGCCTGTCAAATCAGAGAAACTTTTATTTTATGTGATTTTGTATAAGATGGATAGTGAACTAAAATAGTAAAATATGAATGGTATGTTAGTTATTTTTTAACACACTAGTAAGAAAATCATGAATTTGAATATGTTAAAAAGGGTTTCTTAGTGGGGAACAAATTACATGGAATGAGGTTGGGGTGCAAATATACAGATTGAGAATAGGAAATCCAGGATCTGTGCTGGTAAGGACTGAAACAGGAATAAGTCAATTTAATAAATCTCATCATGCAATGGCGCAATATACACAAAATGTGATCCCATTTGAGGCATGGCATATGCTCCAACTCTCCAAGGCATATGGAGAAATACTTGAAACATAATATAAAAGCACACCGAATCAAGATCCCTGACTGAAGTGTAACTATTAAATTACATATCACTCTTTGTACTTTTTTCTCCTAATGTTTGTTTATCTCATTATTATCTAAGCAATTGTGGCTTCTTGGATGGAGTGTTTTATTTCTTCGGCCCTAATCCTCAAATCACACACCCTGATCGTAGATTTGTAGTTCTCAGTATAGTTTGATATATTTGAAACTTTAATGAATGTTTGATTGTCAGTTGTATAGGATACAATTGGTTTTCACATGTTCTGTGCAGAATCATTTATTATAAACTTAATCGACCAAGGAAGTACTAGTAGAGACGTAGGTTGTGACAGAGCTCTCTTCCAATATTTAGAGCTCTCAGCTAGTGGGACCTGAGTAGACCGTCAGAATTTATCCAATATACGGAAGGATTTGGTTTCATTGGGATGGATGCAAGGAGATCTAAACCACTTTGGATTGTGTGCTTACTTTCTTCAGGATTTAGTGCTGTCAGCTTACTTTGATTAAAAATGCATGAATAAAATAGCATGTTCGGTTGGCAAAGGGGACATATTGATTAGTGGCTTTATATTTCTAGTTGGCATCATATATGTTTATGATTTACCCCTTCCCTTTTCCAGGGATACCCATGGACTGTAATATCAATATATCATAGATAGCCTACTCTAGGTCCTTTTGCTGAAATTTGATGGCATGCATAGGAAATATAGATACTCTGTGTTTGGTGGTCTTCTGAATGTATCAATCCTATGTACAGATGTATACCTACATACTTATAGATTTATAATTAGGTGGTCATTTCAAACTGGTGAAGAAAATCGATAAAGCCCTACTATTAAAGGGTTGTTTAGGCCATTCGATCTTTGATTGTATCAAGTTCAAACTCCAAACTCTAATGTAGGCTTAGATTTTCCTGTGTTCGTTTCAAAATATTCATGATCATGTATTAGTATCACTTCCCAATTTTTTCTTTCCTCCTTAGTTTTTTAAGGAGATATAATATCCTTTTGTCGATGCATTCTTTTCGTTCCCGTCGTTTGCAAGGGTGATGAGGTCATATGTTCCTGATTTGTCTGTATTTGTCTTTATTTGAAATTGCATCTCCTGTTAGTCATTTATACGTTTGACTTATGTCAATTGCCAGGTGGACATTAGAGTTGCTCCAGGAACCCATGCCACTGAAGCTGCAGGTATGTACTGTATTAGAGATAGGTGATTTTGTTACCAACTTAAATCATTTGGGGAATTGGGGGTACGTTTGAAACTTTGAATGCCCTTTCATGACATCCGGATGATAGATTGAAATTTGCATAGCCACCACACTTCCTCACAGATTTTTGTTCCTTGGGTTGGTTGCATACTCTGTAACACTATTGCTTCTTTTTGTGCAGTTAATAAACAGCTAAATGACAAGGAGCGTGTAGCAGCTGCTTTGGAAAATCCAAACCTTGTAGATATGGTTGATGAGTGTCTAGCTCCATCATACGCCTGAAGCCATATTGTGTAGTACTGTGGAATGTTTTGCCTTGTACTAGTTGTAAATTTCTCCAAAATTTTGATTTTTTGGTAGTTTCCTTCTAGAGTTGCCTTCAGTTGATGCATTTGTTTTACTGAGAATGCTTCAGTGCTCATTATTCCTTTTGAGCCTTCTACTTGTGCTACAATCAAATCTATTTTATTATTTGAAATAACTATTCTCTGAAGAGACATGTACCATACTGATATTCTTTTAGAATTCACAAAAATGTAGAGAGACATGTATAATACAGTCATACTGATATGCTTTAAACAAATGCCTTTGCTCTTTAACAAAATTGGCCTGTGCAGCATCATTTATAGAGGTAAGTTTTTCTAATACGAAGTCACTATTTTTAATGTAAACTTATGTTAGTAATATTAGGCCAAGCAAAAGTAAAACTGCTATCCTTGTCACCTTGTGTTAGTGTTTGAAAAGGCGTGCCTAAGGCGCTGAGCAGCTGAGGGCATTAGAGGTCATGCACTTTTTATGGTGTAGGCAATGCGACTTTGTTGGGGCGCAGCTAAGGCGCACAAACAAAAGGGCGCACCAAGGCACAGCTTAAGGCGCACAGTTTTTTCAGAATTTTTTTATTGCTTATTATATGCGCCTTCAATGAGGCGCACCTTAGGCTCAAGGTACTCCAAAACGCCTTGGTGCGCCTTGAGTCTTTTTATACATAGCCTTGTGTTGTTTCTGGATTTAGCGCTTTAATAACTGAATACAAGCAACATATTTTGTAATAGAATTCCTATGCTCACAATGCATTACATTTTTGAGTATTATTTCAAAGCAAGTTAGCAAGAAAGAGGAACAACAAAATTGTCTAAAAACAGTACCCCTTGTATTATACTCTGTAATAAAAATATTCACTACTCGTATTACACTTGAATTCTTGAATATTGAAAACGTGAAATTCATATTATCTATCAAAATTTCACAGAGCAGAAATATTTTGACAGTATGAACATTCCCACTTCCTTTTTATAGAAGCTACACAGAAAATTTTACACCATCATCGTCAGTAGAAGTTCCTTTAAATATTGCAAGCTTTCCTTTGTTTTCTAGAATCTTCAGAGCTCGCATCAGAACGGTGCGGTCAATCCCATGAAGCTCTGACAAAGAGATCAAAAGAATTGCTCAAAATTTTGTCTTAAAAGCAAAGAAAATGAGATTTATGAACCAAACAATTTTGCAAACTGTCATTATGATCAAATAAACTTGTTCTAGCAAGGTCAGCCTAGAATTTGTGAAATTGTGATCATTCAAAGAACTATAGTATAATTTTTTATTTTATCTTTTTGACGGGAAAGAACTATATATAATTGAGTTCACTAATGTGGTTCATCTCCTACGAGCAAAAATAGAAAATCAAGCATTCTTTACCAGTTCCCCTAGATTCAACACCGCTACGCAGCTCTTCAACAGTCATGACACTATCCTCCAACCCATTATCCTTAACCTGAAATAAAAGGAAGCACATAATGTTTACAAAATTTGAAGAAAGGAGTAGATAAACAGAGAGAAAATAACGAAAAAGTTAACTGACAAAATTTAGGATTATGTCTGCCCAATCCTGAATCCTGTGCCAAAGAACAAGACATTTTTTATGACCTTTGTCCATCCATTCAACGCGTCCTATAAAGTAAGATGTAAAACTTGGGATACGTCAGTAAACACTCACTCAAAACAGTTGTTATTTTAATAAAGCATCGGTAGTAGAACCTTCGGCAACTAATGCTGACAAAAATGCTTCCTTAGCTTCATGGCTGAGAGATCCTGCACAAACAAATAAATGAGAATTAGTAATTTTTATTTGTTAATGTTAGACCAAATTTGGAAGAAACATAATGAGGTGAGCTCACCAAATCATGAAGTAAGGATTATTAAATTGACATAAAAGAGCAATTTGGAATATTTACATTTACATGGACAAGAAGCAAAATGCTAAGCAAAAAAGAGTTTGTTAATTAAGCTCTATAAAAAATTATATTAGTTTCTCATTGTTATGCCTCAAGGAAAATAAGCCTTTCTCAGCAGCATGCCCAGGATACAAAATCAAACAAGGAAATTACCTCATGTTCTCAAAACTGAGCAAAAATTAGCAAGATTTCACATATTCATCATAATTAATACGAAGTAGTGTCAAATGATTCAACCAAATAATCAAAATGGATGAAGAAACAAAGCAAAATAAGCAATTTATTAACTTTCATATGGCAAAATAACATGTAAAGAAGACAAGAAAAATAAAAGGTTATCATAGCAAAATAACATGTAAAGCAGGCAAGAAAATAAAAGGTTATTATGGAAACAAGTTAATAAATAAAGGGCATAGAAAGCTTGAGAAAGTCTCAGAAAGAAGTGAATAAAAGTAATGAGCAGTGTACTCTAGAAACTCAAAATACTGAAGAACTAGAACTGTGGCAACCACAACCCACAATCTTAAAATCAAGAAAAAGAAAAAGAAAGAAAGAATGTAGCAAAAGAGGACCAGAGGACCTTACTCTCAATAGTTGGATTTGAGAATAAAGGGAAGTCTTCTTCAAGAGAGATAACAAATATCTTCTGACTTCTGCAAAATTCAAGAATTAGCTCCTTCCAGAGTTGTATCTGCTTCTCTCGAGTGTCCCTAACTGGCTGCAATCTAGAATAATCCAACAAACATATGTAAGAAAGCCTTTTAAAAATTATTACAAGGATGTAAACATTAGTTAGAAGAGAAATAGTAGGACTTTATACAGTGGGCATGCTTGAAATAGATAATTCAAAAAGACTTGGGAGAAGAAATTACGTGAAGTATGGTGGGTAATTGAAGAAGTTCGGAAGCTTGAAATCCCCCAACTTCTGCATCTCTACCAAAGTAAATAGAGTATGTGTACTAATTAATTTCCCCAAAATCAGCAATGTGTGTACCTGGGAAAGGGAACAGTTGAGAACCCTCCTTTACTCCTTAAATAAATGAAGTTATCATAAACTTGAAGCTAAAACTTCCCAAACTTGACAAAGATGTAATTCATAGATGGATTAGGCTAAACAAGCAATTGACAATAGCAAACTAAAAGCACTTACCATTCAAAGATTTAAATCATTTGATAATCTTGGAACAAACACAGACAATAAAGGTGTTACTAATGTTGAAGCCACACACAATAAGAAAAAATGTGATAAACTTAACGGTATTATTTTCTTTAAAGGGAAAAGAGCACAATTCTTATTATACTAAAAAACTCGATTATTAATTTTATACCTCAATATTCTCAAAATTGTGCACAACACATGAACATCATATTTCAAGCTGAAACAAAGATCATTCTGTCCTGCATTCTTGCTAACCTACAGTAGAAACCAGGAATTGTTGGAAGATTTACTCATCCAAATTTTTAACCACCAGTTGAAAAGAATATAACAGACCTTCATTCAAATTCTGTCCTTCTACATGTGAAAAACTATATCCTCTTCCAAATCCACCACGAGCAAATGAAATACAGTATAAAGTTTCTTCCATCCCAAAGCAAATACTGATTATAATATATTTTAACATTCAGTGGCTTACAAATTGTGACATTATTCGGTAATTTAAATAGCCCATCGCCAACTTTGCCTAAAAAGCAGACAAGATTAAGCATAAACTATTCAACACTTGAACAAAGAACATCAACTTAAGATAAAATTCTAATTTCCAATGAGATTTGAGTATCAAAAGGTGAAAAAGTTCCACAACTGCCAAATACAACCCAATACTAGTTACTACCATTCACACAAGAATGGCATTGCATTAGATCACAAAATAACTTCATTTTCTCTGACAAATTGTGAGTAAATCCGGTGGGAGTGAAGCAGGATCAAGCTCCCAACAACAGCCAGAAATATTAGGAGCCTCCTCTTCAGAAAGCTTTCTAGCAGGAATCTGATGTGAGAAGAGCCTGAAGTCACCTTTGTCAAGCCATCTAATAGCATGACACCCAATCTCTCGCCTCTTAAAAACTGCTCTAAAACCATTAACCTTTTCAAGGTATGCCATACTTAATCCATGCACTTCACTGTAACTTGTTAAAAACACAACAATGTCATAACATCGCTTATCCTTACTAAAAGATTCCTTGCCCCCTACATCCAATGCCCTTTCATTATAAAGAGCCCAAATTGAACCCTTTGTAGGGTATATCCTGTACAGCTTTTTGGCTGCTCTTTCACATTTAACTAAATATGAGAAGATATTCAATAAATTTGTAGTATCCTCCCTAGCCACCACAAAGACTCCACAAGATATATGAAATCCCATTTTCTCCCAAGATGTCAGCCTCTCATCTCCATTATTCTGGAAGTCCAACCAGCTCATTTTCACCTCAAATGGATTCAATGAGACAACCTCATCTATCACCCCATAGTGCCTAGGCATCCCATCATCATCATCATATATTGCCCAAACTTGGCCCTTCTTGAAGCTCCTTTCAACTCTATCCTCATCAAAATCATAAAAGTCTGAATCCTCAACAGTCATTACTTCCATATCCCGATTCTCAATTAACATTAGCTGCCTCTTCTTCTTCTCTTCCAACACCGCTCTCTCCTCCCTAATATTAACTTTCTTCTTCCCTTTCAACTTCTTCTTCAATGCCCCCATTTTAATCTCAGCCAAAGTCAGTTCCGTCTCTGATTCTTCTGAAACCCCACTCCTATGTTGTTTTCTACAACCCCTGTTTGACTTCTCTCCAACCAGTTCCTCCACTACACCACTCTTTCCTCGTTTCCTGTCATCAATTTTTGACTCACCACCAATTGACACCACAATTCCCCTAGACTTCTCCCTCCCCAAAACCTCACTTAAGCTACCCATCTTCCTCTTTGATTCCGAAATTCCCTTCTTCTTTCCATTCATCGATCTTCCCTCAACCATATCCACGTCTACTTTCTTTCGTATTGTGACCTGCCCCAATTGAGTTGGGTGAGGATAAATACATACACCATACTACATTTTAAACACATGGTATACAATGACTGAATGACTAAAAAAAGAAATCCATCAAGCACAAGAGACCTTAGGATAGGTTGCTAAAATAAAACAAACGGGAGGAGAGGATCGACCCGTTCAGTAAAATTCCGAAGAAAGACTGTTGGCGGGAGGTGGAGACAATTCTGCGCACTTGGCTACCCAGCGTTTACCGTGGGCACGATAACTGGTACACCAGAGGTGCATCCTTCCCGGCGGAAAAGTCCATTCTCGTCATGATCGATCCACGTCCTACCGTAGTGCCCGGAGAACCGGGCTTTTGCTTGTCTTGGAAGCCGCAGGCGATGCCTTCTTGCTTGTGCTTTCAGAAAAGTGGCGATTCTTATCTGAATTGCGAGAAATTTCTCGAACTTAAAGCGATGGCAGGTGAGACGCGCACGGAACCAAGCTTATTTTACTGAATCATCATAGCCAAGCTAAATTACTGAATTATCATAGCCAAGCTAAATTACTTAATCATCATAGCCAAGCTAAATTACAGAATTATCATAGCCAAGCTAAATTACTTTTATCAATCACAACCCGAACCTTGAATGGATGATAGCAAATACATTCATACACATTCAATGATCAATGCATTACATCAATACGAACAAATAATGAGTGCATCAAACATCAAGGGATCTAAATTAGAAAAAAAATCAATAATTAAAATTTATTCAACCACCAAATTGTTCAAAATCGTCAATGCTCAAAACTCAGGGTAATCGCAACAATAGAACTAACTTTAATTTCATAAATTCACAATTCAAACTGCAAATTGTATAGAAAATGTAAAGTAGCTTAGATTAGGGTTTTGCTATATTTAAGAGTAAGTAGAGTGAATGATGTGAAATACCTCAAGACCGAATGTGCCGCCGCCGCCGCCGCCGTAAACGTCGAACTGCCGGAAAAAGGATTGCCGTGATAATGGAGTGAAAAGGCAAAACCGTGGAATTAAAGCTGTCTAGTTTTCAATCTTGAAAATTTGATTAGAAGACTTCAACTTCAAATTTTTTACTTATTTATTTATTTATTTGAGGGGGCTTCAACTTTTAATTTGCTTAGTGATCAATTTTTATTTTTTTTTATTATATTTGTTTAATTAATGAAAAATAAACTTTCGTGTCAAAAAAAAAATAATAAGAAATATAAAAAAAAATATAATATAAGTCTTCACGACAATCACGGATCTAGCAATAATATGATCCTATGGTGTATAATTTGGATAAGTTGGTAAGAAGCTTACGAAATAGAGTAGAAGAAAATAGATGTGTATTGTCATATTGTGTAGTAATATTATTTGGAAGGAAATAAGTAATCCGTAATTATCTTACTTACCCATCAGTTTTTTAAAGAAAAATAAATAAATGTGAATTTAGTAATTGATTGTTTGCCTATATGATGTGAATTTGAACTTTGTACAAATATTTTTCATGATCAATCATACGAAATCATGTAATATCATAGTATGGGTACTTTTTAGATTTTTGACCTTTTCTATAGTAAATTACTTCTAAAATGGTGTAGGGTATTTACACTTCCAAGTTACTTAAAACAAGCAATACAAGAAGTTCAAGCCAATAACGAAGAGATGTTTCCAGAAAAAAAAAAAAAAAAAAAAAAAAAAAAAAAAAAAAGACAATAATGAAGAGAAAAATATAGAGAGAAACAATAAAGAGATAGAGAGACTACAAATTTTTGAAAGAGAGTAAATACAAGAGAGTTGTAAAGCCATTAAAAAAAAGCCTAAAAATTGTTAATATGACAAGTCTAATGATAGGCAAAAATCGTGTCAAGGTAGGACACGACAAATTGTGCCCTGGTGTTCAAACGAATTAACATTTTTTTTTTTTGTGTATCAAATACGTATGTAAGTCAGTACGTGTGTCCTCTATGATGATGTATTTGTGCTTTATCAGATATTCTTTTGAAATAAAAATTTTCCACAATGACACTAGTTACTATAATGAGAAGTGCCTAGTAAAAATATGTCATTAAACCTTAGTCAAACTCTCCCAATTCACATAATAATTTTTTTTTTTTTCTTCGACTCTCCTTCTCTTCTCGTGAAATATCCCTAGTCCCCTCAAATTTCAATTAAATAAGAACAGAATAACTTGAATTGTGTTTTCTCATGACTAGCCTAAAGCTAAACGTCTTAAACTCCATTATCAATGTCATATGTGGTTGTGAATTGTGACTTGTAATTTATGAATTCCCCTGTGATGCAAAAATCAAATCCAAGTAAGACATAGCCTTTGCTTTCAAGTTTTAAATAGATGGCCCCAAGCAACAAAATGACTTGATACTAAACTTTTTTAGGCCTCATCACCACCTCAATTATTTCCTTATTATCCAAAAATACTATTTCAATTTTTTTCAATAATAGGTGATGGGAGTGATGTGATAGGAACAATGGGTGATAAATTCATTTTTTTTTTTTAGGTCAGCTAAAATAATGCATTTTAGGAATTATTGTGGTTAGAATATTAGTCGTAGATTTGAAAAGAAATAACCTCAAATTAGTCCCTTATCCTAAACGGATATGTTTACATTAAATAATCGGAGATATAAGTTCGATGGTGAGTTACATTCTTATAGTAAACATGCAAATCCTCCGGTTAACACCGAGAAAGATATATTATCGACTATATAGTTATGAGTAAAAAAAACCTCCTATAAGTCTAATATAGATTACTAAAATTTTATGATTCCATCCCAAATCTAATTGACAATAAGTACGAATATAATGTCTTGCCGACATATTTTGAAGTCAGTTATCCTCAACGGTTAGCTTTACTCGCAAAGAAATATAGGCGTGTGCTTCAATTCAATTGATGACAAGAATAAGGCCTCCAAAGACAGTCTTTCCTCTATAGTACTTCTTAAAAATAACAAAATTAGAGGAAATGGACCGACAATAATTATCCCTACTCAAAGGACAATCATTTACATGTTAAAATGTTATTTACTGGTAGCAAAATTTCAACAAATTATAAATATCTCTTGCACTTGCAGCAAATTAATGGTTCATATGCATGAGTGCATCAACCACATAAATTATAAGCTAAGGAATACCCCACTTTCGTACAACATTGTCCATAGTGCTAACTGTATTATATTGATGGTGACGCGATATCTATCATGTATTCATCATGGTAAAATATTAGGACATTGGTAAATTTCCCTTTGCTATGCAAAATGAAATTTACAAATGCCATCACATACTTGGAGCTGCAAGCATAAGCCACTCTCTCCGGGTTGCGTCGCTGTAACTGCAAGCAATCAGCGAGTTATAAGCCACTCTCTACATATTGTTTGCGTTCCTGCAACAGCAAGCAATCAGCGAGTTACAAAACAGTAAGCATTAATTACAAAACAATAAGCATTACCTAAAGCATGAGTAATGAATGGACCACTATGTTTGGTAAAAATGGTGGAAAAAAGAGTACACACCAAATCTCCTTTTTTTTTTCTTAAATTTACAAGGACTTTTTAGTTTCACATGTACACAGCCTTACCATGTTACCTTTGGCTAGTGCAATACAGTACAACGACTCTACCGTAAAGAGCTGAGGATGAATTGCAACAGGTAAAACCTGAAAAGGTTAACAACTCCTTGCTCTGAAAATTCTTCAAGCCTGTGTTGGGCTATTTGGCCAATCAATTAGGCAAATAACTGAAGATTTGGCTAAACCAAATTCCTGGTCCCCCACTATGATATTCAGGAGGGCAACAAACTCGGAGGAGAGGACATTGTTAATTCCCCTGTCATCGCTTGATATAGCAACGACATTATCCCTTTCATGCATTAATAGACACTTAGACAGGCTGCATATCATTCACAAAAATGAAATATCATCAAAAACTGCCCGGAACCAGAAAATGTTAATGGAAATATCCAGTAATCTTGTATGTGTTCTAAGAAGAGATTGAAAAAAAGGATTCACACACTATGGAACCAGACTTTTCAGTATATTCTCTGGAAAAAGCATTCTAAAGTTGGTTTATGTCCATAAGTGTTCTTCAGGTGATCAATATCCTATCAGTCTAACATTGACCGATCTTAAAATTTATGAAACTAAAATTCCTACAGGATGTATTATAACAAGAAAGCAGCATATTATATACATTAAAAAATAAAAAAAAAATAAAAAGTAAAAAAATACAGGATATTACAAGAAAGCAAGGTAACACAGAAAAGCTAACAGTACCAGTGACATGTTTATCATGAACATCAAACTGTTTTTGTTTTAAGTTGGTAACATATATGTTCTACTATAGACATCATACTCAGTATCACCACTTCCATAAATTTAAATTTCATACCTTAATTAAGGATACATGTTACTACTCTGTATTTCTCAGTGACTGCTTTACCTATAAAAGGAAAATACTTCGTACTTAACAAAATAAGCAAACACAGAAAAGGGGAGATGCAAAAGAGTAATGATTCAGCTACTAAACCTAGAGAAACACGCTTGTGTAACAAGACACTGATAAATCTCCTTGTGAAATACAAAATACTACCTCCGTTACAGGTTATGTGCAACGATTTGACACAAAGCAGATAGGGAAAATGTCTAATCGTTGCACATAACCTGTAACGGAGGTAGTATAACATTTATGTTCTAGGAAAATATAAGATGGATTCAGGAGCTTTAACCTTCCATTAACATGATAGATAGACGGATCAATGAGCTCCAAGAAACAGTCCTTTTCTCAATTAATTTGCTAAACCTAAACTTTCACCTACATCATATGCATATGGTTGAAGGCATTGCGAAATGGGCCCCCGGGCGAAAACACGTCAATTTACTAAAGATAAACCTTATGATTCAAGGTGGACATAATTTGACAAGGAATTGATTTTACAACACAAAAACTAGATATTCTTGCACTGCTTTATGCTATCCAAACAAGTAAGCAAATTAAACAAAGTTGGGAAAAACATGATATTGGTCCCCACTACGATATTTCTTCAAAACCAACAGAAATGAGAGAGAGGACATTGTTTCTCAACATGTCAATTGTCATATTTAGTGCAGTTGGGAATAATTGAGCAGATGAAAAATGCATGAATAAGGAACTTTATGGAGAAAAAAAGCTCAACTATTCTTCCACATTATAAAAGCTCTATGAACACAAGTGAGTTATTCATCCTTGGAAGGGACAGCTCTCTCTAACTTTAAAAAAAAAAAATAATAAAAAATAAAAAAAAAATCTTAAGAAGTTGTATTCCCCCTGATGGATTCTTTTTCTTCTTCCTTCCTCTCATCAATACCACATACAAAGGTCCCTAATGTTCTAATTAGACACCCATCATCACCCCCTCGAATTTACATTTCTTCAGTGCGAATCGAAGATAAGCCTCAGGGAGCCATAAATTCATCACCTACACCCACCATCCCGTCCTCATTACCAACATCCCAAAATACCAAAGCTCCAAAATCATCATCGCCTCCACCTACCACTGAAACTCAGCCTAAAAGCACCCCCTTGCCAACAGCCACAGAAAGGAGGTATAAAACACAACAATCACTCCCATCAACATTTTTAAATACACTAGATGACATTATCAATCAGTTCATTGATCCTCCCACGCGACCATCAGTTGACCCGAGGTTTATCCTCTCAGATAATTTTGCTCCGGTGGAAGAGCTCCCTCCTACAGAATGTGAGATTGAAGAGGGTGCCCTGCCCTCGTGCCTTGATGGGGCCTACATCCGCAATGGCCCCAACCCACAGTTTCTTCCCCGTGGGCCCTACCACCTGTTTGACGGGGATGGAATGCTCCATAGCATCCGCATTTCTAATGGCAAGGCCATCTTGTGTAGTAGATATGTCAAGACATACAAGTATGAAATTGAGCGAGAAGCAGGATCCAGTATTTTACCCAATGTCTTCTCAGGGTTCAATGGCCTTATAGGATCTGCAGCTCGGGGATCACTAGCTGCTGCAAGAATGATTGCTGGGCAATATAACCCAAGCAACGGAATTGGGTTAGCCAACACTAGCCTAGCCTTCTTTGGCAACAAGCTCTATGCTCTTGGTGAATCAGACCTCCCATATGAGGTCAAATTGACTCCAAATGGAGACATTCAAACTGTTGGCCGCAACGATTTTGAAGGAAAGCTCTTCATGAGCATGACTGCTCACCCTAAGGTTGATTTAGAGACAGGGGAGGCATTTGCCTTCCGTTATGGTCCTATGCCACCATTTCTCACCTACTTCCGATTTGATTCCAAGGGAAACAAACAAGCTGATGTGCCCATCTATTCAATGACGAGTCCCTCATTCCTTCACGACTTTACTATTACAAAGAAGTATGCAATATTTCCAGATATCCAAATTACAATGAACCCTTCTGAAATGATCCTAGGAGGTGGATCACCCGTGGGTTTGGACCCAACGAAGGTATCAAGAATTGGAGTGATTCCAAGGTATGCCAATGATGAGAGGGATATGAGATGGTTTGATGTGCCAGGATTAAATCTAATACATGCCACCAATGCATGGGATGAGGTCAATGAGGATGGAAATGAAGCCATTGTCATAGTGGCTCCAAACATAATATCTGCTGAACACACGTTAGAACGAATGGATCTTGTCCATGCATTAATTGAGATGATCAGGATTGATCTCAAGACAGGGGTGGTCTCCAGGCAGCCAATGTCAGCTAGAAACCTTGACTTTACAGTCATTAATCCTAACTATTTGGGGAAGAAGAACAAGTATGTTTATGCAGCAATTGGAGATCCAATGCCAAAGATAACAGGAGTGGTGAAGATGGATGTGTCGGTGGCACAAGATCGACGGGAATGTATAGTGGCAAGCCGGATATTTGGTCCAAGATGCTATGGAGGTGAGCCATTTTTTGTGGCAACTAATCCAGATGATCCCAATGCGGATGAGGACGAAGGATACCTTATCTCATATGTTCATGATGAAACTACGGGAGAGTCAAGGTTCCTAGTCATGGATACAAAGTCACCTAATCTTGATGTTGTTGCCTCAGTGAAGCTACCACAGCGTGTACCCTATGGGTTCCATGGCTTGTTTGTAAGGGACAAAAATCTTTAAGATCATAGTCCTATAGGTCACATTTCAGAAGCATTCTAAGCCACAACCACACCATGTTTCACCCCGCCCCAAAAAACATCTAATGAGCTTATATGCTGTAGTCATACATGTATATACTAGGAGTCTAGGACTAGCAAGTTGTATCTGAAAGGGAACAAAAAAAAAAACTTATGGTGTTAATTTTCATGGTTCTGCAGGACACAGAAAGGCAGGATTGTAACATATTATATAAGCAATTTGAGTACATAGTTCTCTTTCAAATTTCTGGGTTTTGAATTTTGAGATAAAAAAACAACAATTTGCATGCTTCCTCTATTCAAGAAAATTAAAAAATAACATAAAAAAGAACCTTTATCGTGATGGCATGCATAGGAAATCGGTTTAGTAATCGAAGTCTAAATTCCTAGATTATACCTCTACATACAAATACTACTCCAAGGTTATTAATGTCTAAATTTATGCCTATCTAATTACAGTATAGATAACAGATCCAACACTTTGTTAGGGAAAAATAAAGGGGGGGGGTAATAAATTAAATATTCACATGGCAAGTTCAGCTTGGAGCCATTTGGCTAGAGTGACTATGACTTTTGGATACAAATAGCAGGGTTTCAAGGGGAAAAAAAAATTTCCAGATGACATAGTAATTTAGCAATAGCATCTACTAAAGATGAGGTTCACAAAGTCATGTTGAAGCTCAAACGTTACCATAAAAGAAAATTGAACAGATTTCCAATTCAAAGCAAATAGAGACACAGCCTACTCATGAAATAGCCACAGCCTAGACTCGAAATCACTGTAGGCTGAATATAGAACCCTTTTTCCTGGCCTCATTTTTAGCCATAACAATACTAGTCTTAAGCTCTTGACTTGGCCCTTTTTTCCCCGTATCCTATTTACTATCATCAGTTCGTCACATATCAGATATTCAGACCGATAACATTCAAGCAACTTTAACTCACTAAAAATATGTACAGGGTTCAATCTCAAGCCAAAATAGGAATAAGTAAGAACAATATATCATTAGAAGGAGGTTGATAAATAAAGGAGGAGAAAACTATATAAGACTTGTTATTGGCCTTATTGCACTCTTTTAGCACATACTGCAAAACACTTCTCAACTCCTTGAGCAGTAGTAGGTAACATAAGTAATGAATAACATACTCATTATCGTCAAACACATATACAACTTGGTTTGCACGACTACTCATCTTAACGTGTCCTTCCCTCCTCCTAACTTCCTAAGTTGGCCAGCAAGCCCCAATTATATAAGTTGACTATCAGCAGATGTTTGGACATGGAGCACAGTAGCACACTATATTACAATCCAAGGAGAAATTCCATAATACACCATTTTTATTAAAACTTTCGTATCGGTGTCTGACTATGACCTAAATTGTCAGCAAAGACAAACTCTCAAAACAGCCATTTCTACTCTATGGAATAAATGTCACCTAAACCACCAAAATTAGCATGTAAATAAACCCGATCAACCTAAAAAAGGAACCACGATCAACAGCTACGTGGAAACCAATCTCCAATAACGTTTCAAATAACCATCTATGACAAATATTTTGTTGCAAAATCAAGTAATTAAAGCTGGGCATTGCTCTACACCTTTACCTATATCCCTCCTACCCAAGTTGACTCAAATTCATCATCAAATTCAAGAGTATTCGAACACGTAGTATTCCAAATCATACATGGTACAAAAAAAACATATTCCCCTAATATTCCTAACTCAGAATCTCCATCAATTTCAGTTAACACGTCTTAATTCACACAAATGTCAAGATTTTGGAATTCCCAGAAATCAAAGCTAGGTTCTGGGTTCTGCTAAGAAATTAGCTAAAATCTAGAGAAAATCAGGAAACCATAAACACAGAATTGAAAAGAAGCATTACATCAAATCTATCTAAATTACAAATTAGCAGCAATTTGAAACACAGAGTATTTGAAAGTACAAAAATTGAACGATAGGATTCATCGATTGATCTAAAGAAATAAAGAACAAAATTAAAGAGAGAGAGAAAGAGTGAGAAACCAACGTTTGGTGGATTGAGGAAGGTAAGCTGCCATGAAAGATGCACAAGATGATTCCAATTCGTTGGAATGAATGAATGGGAGAATGTCCGCTATATGATTCGAAACCTGCCAAACGTGGCAACATGGCTTCCGCCGAATCCGACCACCTAACTTAGCTACTGTGCGTTTATGACTTTCATACACTACTCTGTGGTCCGTACATTTGAAAACTCTCTGCGAAACAAAAATGGTCAAAACATAAATACTCCCTCCGTCTCCGAAAAAAGACTCTTTTGGTTGATTTTACAGGTACTAATAAAGTTAAATAAAAATAAGTAAAGTATATTGAAAAGATAAATTTACATGGCTTTACAAAAAAAGTTGAGAGAGATAGTAATAAAAGTATATGAAAAAACAAATTTTATATGGGAAAGCTAACTTTGCACAAATATTATTGCAAATTGGTGAATATTTAAATGCTAATGAGTCATTCTTTTTGAGACTAAAATTAGGCCAAAAAGGTCGTTCTTTCGGGGTTGGAAGGAGTATTAAAAAGAGACAAATGAAGTACATAGTACTCCGAATAAGGTAGCCGATTGGTTAGCAAACTTTGGTGTGAGTCTAGAGCAGAAGATGATCTTATTTGAGGCGATCCCGGTGGATCTTCGTGTCGTTTTATTGGAGGATTTGCGTGATGTGGCGACTCCTTATACTATCACATGAAAAAACCAACTTCTAGCTCTACACCAAAATTAATGACAATAAAGAGCAAATTTAATTAATATCTTGAGCCAAGGGGGAGGCCAAGGCCCCCGCCAGCCCCCCTGGCTCCGCCCCTATTCTGGTAGCTAGTAGTTTCTTTTAGTTTTGCTTTCTATGTTCTTTTGTTTTTTTTTTTGGTTATTTTTTCTCTTTCTTGTATAGGGCTTGGCGGCTTGCCCCTTGCCTTCAACCAAAAAAAAAAAAAAGAGAACATAATACAAAGTTTCAAATATTAACATTTTACTATATGATTTATATTTTTTTTATTGAATATATTACTTAATATACAAGTTAAAGTTACTTAAATTAACACATGCACAAAAGTGTGTACCTTAAGAGTTAAGTTGGCAATCATGCCGTGCCGTGTCATGTTCGTGTTTGAAATTAAACAAGCTAGGGAGCGTCAACACTAAAGAGTCGTTTGGTTAGGGGTATTCATTAAAGGATATGGAAATCAAATGCGCTTACTCCCTTTAATTTGATGATTTTTTTTTTTTGATTTGATGATATTTGTTAGACCTTATTATTACTATTATTATTATTATTATTATTATTATTATTATTATTATTATTATTATTATTATTATTTCCTTCACCCTCGCCCATTCCCCCAAAAGTCTTCCAAATTGCTTACCCATCATCTAAGGATTTTCCATTCCTTTTCCTAAGCCACTACCACACCACCATACCATCACCGCCATCTACCCTACGTCCCTACCCCAACCCACCAAGCCACCCAGCCATTCCCACCTCATCTGTCAATCGACCCTCCTTTACCCTTGCCAAACCCCCCTGGCCCTAATGGTTTTGGGGGTGAGAGAGGGTTTTTTTTAGAGTTTTTCGGGGAGAGGAAGGGGGTTTCAAAGAGGGTAGGGAGGTGGTTTGGTGGTGGGATCTCGCAATGGCTAGAGAAAAAGAGAGAGAAGTGAATTGATGTTTTTGTGGCTTTAATTTCTTTTTATTGTTTAAAAAATTAAAACAAACATTATTGTAAATCTAAGTCATTCCCTTTTTCTTATAGGAAAATTTGCAAATTGTAGCCATTTAAAATTCGTATTTTGCAAATTGCAGCAATTTAATAATAAAATTGCAAATAGCAGCCCAAAAGTTCATATAAATTGTAAAATGCAGCCCGATTCAACTTTTTCATCGGTTTACAAGTTGAAAAATCTTCGATTAAGGTTTAAGCTCTTAAGGGTCCGAATTGAGCTCGGAATTATCAAAAAAATAACGCAAGTATCTCGTTTTGCGTAACAAAAATGTATCGATTTGTGGGAAACTGTAAATATGAGACACTTACGTTATTTTTTTGCTAATTCCGAGCTCAATTCGGGTCCTTAAGAAATAAAATGACCCCTAAAACCTTAACCGAAGATTTTTCAACATGTAAACCGATGAAAAAATTGAATCGGGCTGCAATTTACAATCTATACGAACTTTTGGGCCGCAATTTGCAAAAAAAAATTTAAATGGCTGCAATACGCAAAATACAAACTTTAAATGGCTGCAATTTGCAAATTTTCCTTTCTTATATGAACCAAACAACCCTTAACTAAACTCATTTAATAAATATGTCGTGTTATATTGACCCTTTTAATGAAACTTGTTGGAAACTCTTGACACTAACCTTTTTTTCAATGCCCGATTTGTGTCATCTTGTCGTATTATCTAAAAAATTATTAGCCTCATTCATTATATTTATTAATAATTCCATTTTGTTTTTCCCTTGGTAGATTGATTTGTGTAATTTCATGTTGGGATTCTCAACACTAACTCCGTTCTAGTAATTGTGTCGTGTCATGTTGACCTGCTAGTTAATATTAAAAAAAAGGGTAATGCTATACATAGCCCTTAGGGCTATATATAAGCATTGAATTTACTCTTGGAAAATGTATAAAGTTAGGAATTCAAGACAAAAACACGCGCAAATCGGTGTAATTAGTGTGTTTTTGTCATGATTTTCTAAATTTAAACAATTTTCAAGAGTACATTAAATGCTTATATGTAGCCCTTAGGGCTATGTATAGCATTTTCCTAAAAAAAAACCTTAACACTACGAGTAAAAACTATCCTAAATTTTCGTTTTGGATTTTGCCCACTCTAGATTAAAGTGGGACATTAATCCGAACGAGAGGGACCGAGGGAGTAATAAAAATTGTGCACGATCGATCTCACGGGGAGCTCGTGGGCGTAGAAAGTTAGAAACATAGTCAAATATTTTAAGCTTCAAAATCAAAAGGAGAAAGTCAGACAGATACAATAACCTTTGATTGGTGAGTGATTCAATCTACTCTGCTTCAATTCCAACGCCTGCCTGAACTTAACGCCGCTCATCCGCCATTGTTGTTGGTAATGCAACACCTCTTATTGCTTCTTAGTTGATTCTGTATGTTTGAGTTAATTTACAAGCTTAATTTTATTATGATTTACTGGTATGTGCGAAGTTCAATTGCTTGAATGTTAACTGTGATTTGATTACATACTGTATTTTGCGTTTCTGATTCTTGATTCTGTACATTGATCATCAATTAAAAGGTTTGAGTTGATGAATAATGTTTGGAAAAGCATAGATTTAGTTTAAGAAATTAAGCAAATGAGTAGATTAACTGAATTTCGAACAATTTCGGAGTATATTTTGATACAATGAATAAGATAATTAAGGTACAAAGGGAATATACTGGCGGTGTAATCGTCTTCGAGTTCGATTTCTTGACCAAGTGCAGCTTCTTCCTTTCTCAATTTGTCACAAAATCATTGAAAACAACCCATTTAATAGTCAATCTAAATTAACCCTGAAAAAACCTAGAAATGATCAAGAATAAAAAAACCGAATATCAATAAAATTATATTTTTAGGATTTTCAAACAACAAAAGCTCTTTGCCTTCTAAGCTTTTTCAGTAGAGATACTCACTCAGTCACTCCTCAGATGAATGATTCTCCATTCTATCGTTTTGTTGATGATTCGATTATGTACATTATAGGATTGAGAAGTAATCAAATTCGTTGTAATTTGCAATTTGGACTGTGGGATTGGATTTTGCTTTTTTGATTGAATTCTATGAATCTGCCTCTGATTAATGGTGATTATCTTAGCAGTCAAATTATCAACCCTTGTTGCAAAAGTCGAGAAGCTCAACAACATTATGGAAGTGTAAGTGATTTTCTATTATAATTTACATTGTTTTACTTGCACCATCTGAGATAATTCATGCTTTTCATTAGAGTCAGTCAGTTACTATGATGGATTAATGGGTTGATTTCTTAGTGTGTGCTAAATCTTGATTGGAACTACGGGTAAATTAATTGACATTATCATTTTGTTAATTGTGGTTATATGATTGATGTCTTTGTAATATACAGAGTTGCTTCTGCGCCTGGGAAAGTTTTGATGACCGGGGGCTATCTTGTTTTGGAGAGATCAAATGCCGGACTGGTGCTGAGTACTAATGCTCGGTTTTATGCTATTGTGAAGCCTATCTATGATGAAGTAAAATCTGATAGTTGGGCATGGGTATGTGGAATCTGTTCATATTAGTACTTGGTTGACTATGTGGTGGCTGGATTACGTGTTTTGTTTGTCCTATTTTCTTATGAATATTGGATATGTAGGAAGGAGTAGGACTGTTGGTGAGTGTCGAACTCGTCTTTTATAATTATAATTTATTTAGTTTTTTTTTGCCGTCTGAGTTTTTTATAATCCAATTTATATGAAAAATGGAGTGTTAATAGCAATGTTGGAGTGTCAACTGTTGTGTACCTAAACAAAAATAGTAAAGTGAAATGAAGAGTTCTTATAACACTGGCTGTCTTTTATATATATTTTTATAAATTTTTTTTTTTCATAAATTTTCCTTCAATTGACAAATTAATGGAGAATTTTATCCTGTTCTCCAAGTTCGTATTGTTGTCTATTCTAGTTTTATACTCTAGGGACAGCCCTGCACGGGGGGTGGGGGGGGGTGTTCATTAACTATGGTAGCTGAAGATTCATGTGATATTCTTTTAATACGTAGTAGTATATACAGCAATAAAGTGTACTGTTTATGAGAGGGTTTTTGTTCTAGTTTTTCAATACCAGTGAGTTTATGCATTCTTTAATCTTAATGTTAAAAGTCAGAAAATTGCATACTGAAGAGCTTGTCATGTCTTTTCTATGAAAACTTGTTACCTTGCTGGATTGAGGGATGATTTAATTATTTCTTTTATTGTCAAACTTACCAGTTTTTCCTTGCCCCTTTTCAGTCATGGATGGATGTGAAGCTAACAGCTCCTCAACTTGCAAGGGAAACGATGTATAAATTTTCAATGAAGAAGTTAACTCTCCATTGTGTTTCATCAAGGCAAGTATTCTTTTGGATTGCTATGGATTTCACATCATGTTGGTAGTAGTTCCTTGTTTTTAGCGCTTCAGATTTATATTACTAGTGCTTAATCTGTTTATGCATTTTTTCATCTACTTCACAGTTCATTGTGCCATGCTTCTTCAATTGTTGAGCTATAGCTTACGTGCACAGTTCCATTCCCGATACTGGCTTATGTTTTGTAAAATAGCTATTAGCTAATAGCCTAATATTGAGGAAGATAACTTTTTGGGAACCAATGTAGTATCTCTCTCACAGCTTCACTAAGAAAACTACAATAAAGCCAGTTGAGAAGGTTATGTGGGATAGGTTTGCTTTAATTTGCTGTTGTGCAGTCATTTTGACTAGATAGAAGACATATTACTTCACACTTGATTCTGATATTATTATGGCATCATAGAATGAATGAATGATGGGAGGTGTCCCAATCAAATAGTAAAACTGAGAATACTAGCATGCAGTGCAGCCAAAAATATACTGCTCAACACTTTATTCTGGCCTCGTTTAACGAGAATATACCATATGAAAGCTTCTGAAAGATGACAGAATCATTGTTCAGGCTTCAAATGTTGAATTATTTACTAGTGTTAGTGTATGAAATATGATCATTGATGTGATGGGCCAGGTGCAGAGGTGAATCATTTTGTTGAACCAATTTTTACTGATTTAGTTTGGCCGATTTTACCAGCAATCTCTTTTTTCTGAAGGTGTAATAGGTGTCCGTATGTGTGTATGTCCGTTGATGTATGTGCTTTCATTTTAGGGTAGCACCTTATCTATACTATAAACTAAAGTAATCACCAGAGTTATCCCTTAAGTACACATGTCACATTCACAACAAAAACTTTCCCGCCCAAATATTTTTTAGCTTTTTTTTTTAAATTTCTTTTTTCCCTTAAAAAATAACATGATAAAAAAATTTAATGAATAAAAACTTACAATAATTTATAAAATATTTAAAATAATGTATCTAACATGAGAATTTTAAGGATAGACATAATATGAATTCAAATTTAAAAATAAAAAATGTTACATATAAGCCATTTCATTTAAACTAACTCCATTTTAATTGACTTTTTTTTTTTATTTATTTTTTTATTTTCAAGTCTTATTATTATAAATCCGTGCATTTGCACGGGGATAAAACTAGTTTTTAATAAATTCAAAATCTGGAAGATATCCGGATGAATTTATATCCATAAGAGTTGTATTTGTTTTGACAATTTTTTTTATATTCTTCTCTGATAAGTTTTCAAAACACAATTTTTTTTATATTCTTCTCTGATAATTTTTCAAAACAAGATTTTTTATATTGTGCCAGAGAATTTCCTTAACGAGATTTGGCTGTTTCTTTTGCCATATTAAGTGTCAGTGGAAGCAGATTATAACTAACAATGATATGATGTTCACTGGATAAATTTATCATTCATTTATTTCAGTGATGCAAGAAACCCTTTTGTGGAACAAGCTGTGCAGTATGTTATAGCAGCTGCCCATGCTAGGATTGGCCAAGATAAAAAGGATATACTGCAGAAACGCCTTTTACAAGGTGATAAATAGTTTTCAATATTTGATTATACTTTATTAAAATAAAGCTGGGGCTTCCTGAATGTGATGTCTTAAGTGGCTTAGTGATGCAGGTCTTGATATCACAATTATGGGTGCCAATGAGTTTTATTCATATCGGGATCAGGTATAGTAAATCTTTCTATCAAGTTCTCCTCTTTTGTTTTGACTTCTTGATACGATCATACATCCCCAAGTATGTCATGATTAGCAGTAATGATTTTAAAGTAAGAATCAAACTTGAGTGCATAATGTTGTTATCTAGAAAAGTGACATAGTGCATTGTTTGGCCAAGAAGTGACGGCTTTCCATTTACTTCTAAATTGTGGACCATGTTAAAGCAGATCTGGGCAAGAAACCAGCTGATAGTGTCATACGCAGGAAACCAGGCTGATCTGGGCAAGAGGATTTAACTATCAAGAACAAGTAGCTAAGATTTTATGTCAGATTTAATGTAGAGAACGGGGGAAAAAAAATAAAAAAAAATCTCCAGCAGAAGTCCAGCAACCATATCATTTGTACTCTGTGGGAGACTGAGAGTCTTATTAGGTTAATCACAATTACCTGAAAAGTTATACTCTTCACATTCAATGAGACAGCTGTTTTCGCATCTTACAAATGTTTCTGAGCTGGTTTTTTAGTTATGGTTTCTAATGTTCCTTTTTCTATGCATACTGATTGACTATATAAAGAAGTTGAAGCTGCTAAATCTCAATATTCTAGCAAATTGCATTAGGAAATTCTTTGTTTGATGCTGTGAACACTAGCTATTAGCTGAACATTGTGTTGATGTGAGCAGACATTAAGAGATAGGTGTAATGTAGTGAATCCTTTACTGTCAATGTCTGATATATTGGATGGGCTAATAGGAGAGATAAATAAAAATACAGCTTAAGTACCGTAGTTGCTTTGTTCCACATTCTAGTACTCCTTATCATCTTTTACTCATGACCCATGACAGAATCAAATGTTTCTATTTTGGACCAAATTGTTCCCAATGAAATGGATAACAGTGAAATAATTTGAAAAGAATATTCATTTTTTATCAGAGCATTGACTTCCATTCAAGCTTTGGCTTGTCTTTAGATGCAGACCTATAAAGTGAATGTCATGAGATAAGGCTACCTATCATTTTGCTTAGCTGATGTCTTAGTGTGTGGGGGGTGCTAAATCTCATCTGATTCTTTTTTTATGCATGTGTCATTGCATTTACCTAGCAAAAGCTGATTGTTTAACTCTTGAGGCATAGATAAAGTAGATGAGTCATCCTAATACTCCACTTTGTCTGACAGTTAGAAGCTCGTGGACTGCCTCTCACCCCGGAATCATTGTCTGTACTACCTCCTTTTTCTTCAATTACTTTCAATGCAAACGATGCAAATGGTGCACATTGCAAACCTGAAGTTGCTAAAACTGGATTGGGTTCATCTGCAGCAATGACGACTGCAGTGGTTGCTGCTCTCCTTCATTATCTTGGTGTATGTCATCTTCAGGAAAGTAATAATGCTGATCTTGATCTAGTGCACATGATAGCTCAAACTTCTCATTGCATTGCCCAAGGGAAAGTTGGCAGTGGGTTTGATGTTAGCTGTGCAGTTTATGGCAGTCAACGTTATGTCCGCTTTTCACCAGAAGTTCTATCATCTGCTCAGGTCCCTTTTTGCTCTCTCATACTCTCCTTTCTTGGATTAGTAGTTATTAATTCCTTTGATAATTATTAGATGTTAGTAATTGGTAGATAGGATTTGCTATTGGTTGAGAACCTGAGATGTATGTTGATTATTGAGACTTCTAGAGGACAAATTTGTTGATGAAAGTGTATTCTGTTTTGGACAGATATGGCTTGAACTTTTCTTAATAGACATTCATTGAGTGTATGTGCTATTCCTTGCATGAATTAGCTGTATACAATATGACTGCCTCTTTGAACTATACTAGATTACTAGACTCATAGCGAACGCTTGTACTAAGGCAGGTTGTCATTAGCAATTTAAAGTGACATATTTCTGTTTGGCAAGTGAGAATTTCAAGATTAGCTCTTCCAAACGCCCCTTAAAACAGGGACTATTAATGGGCAGATCATAAGAATGTGAGTTTGATATTTTATGTTCTCCATAGATTCTTGTATGTAGTAGGTAAAAGTATCTTATCGGTTTGGAGTAGCAAAATATAAATCGAGTGCTCATTTGTAAATAAATGTGCTGAGGTTCTATATGCATGCAATCTTTTTCTCTAATGGAATTATATATCTTGATCCACCTGTGTCATAGGTATTTTGATCCTAGATAAAAGGGAAAATGGAGAAATGACAGTGTCTGCATGAATCTTTAGGTTGCAGGGATAGGAGCACTACTTCATGAAGTCATTGTTGATGTCATGGAAGGAAAGTGGGATCATGAGATGACTAGGTTTGCTTTGCCGCCAAGAATGACTCTTGTAAGTAGAGACTTCATCTCTTAGCATGGCAGATTTGTTGATTAAAACTTTAAGCAAAAACGTCATTTTCTGTTTCATTTCTTTTCACTATCATGTTGTAGATTTTACCATTAATAAATTGATTCACCCATTATCGCATTCATTCCACCTCTTTGAGACATTTGATTTTTTTATCAGGTTCCTGTACATTGTGAACTAATAGCTAGTTTTGATTCCTCAAGATACATGATTTTATGCATATACGGCAATTACTGTCCCTAGTTTTTGTTTTGGTAGGAAACCAATGGTCATATAGCACATTGTATTATTTTGATCTGTATATAGATAGATGTTATGCTATTGTGTGGTCTCCCTTTGGGTGTGTAGGGGAAGTACTTTTCTTACTAGTGGCTGTCTTTGGCCTAGTCTACCCGCACTTATTATATACTTCGTACTTTCTAATCCTTTTTCTTTTGTAAGCTCAAGGTTGACATATACCAAAAGAGAATGTTTAAACTCATATTTAACGCTTTTCTGTCTTCCAAATGTTTTTCTGCTCTAACTTTTTCCTCCTTAGACCCATACACATCCTCCCACTTTTTTATCCCTGCTTTTTTACCCTCCTTAATCTCTGTTCCCCCACCCCAGCTATTAAGCATTAAATGAGTTCTAAATTAAATGTGCTTTAACTATACATTAGTAGGGCTGTACAGAGTTTGGTTTGGACCGTAACCAAACCAGACCAAACCGCATTTTAGCGGTTTGGTTTGGTTTACTGCTTGGAAAAATACGGTTTGGTTTCGATTTTTTGGGAAGTACGGTTTGCGGTTTGGTTTGGTTTTTCAAAAATTATAAACCAAACCAAACCGTAAACCACTAAACCGCATTTTAATATTTATATAATATTTATAAAAATTAAAATAGTTATTATATATTTTAAAAAAGAAAAAAAAATAATAAAAAACATGAAAAATCATTAGAAGACGGTCAGTAATTCAGTATAATACTATACTCCAAAATCAGTTTAGCTCCGGCAATCATTGATATCGCATAATGCAGCCCCTGATGTTGTCAAGTTGCTGCCAATTATTAAAAACTATAATGTAGTATGAATTTTTTTTCTTTGGACAAATGTATTATGTTTTTTTCCACTGTTAATTTGTTATGTATTATTTTTATTATGTGTTATTGTGTTAGCACTTGATTAGTTGGTTGTCTATTCTATTCAAAAAAAAAAAAAAAAATTGGTTGTTATTTTTATTAAAACTTTGTAGTATAATTTAATCCGTTTGGGCTAATTATTTGAACTTTATTATCAATTTATTAATATTTGACAATTTTTAGGAAAAAATGTCGTCTCATCATAAACCGCAAACCAAACCGCACCAAACCGCATTATTACGGTTTGGTGTGGTTTGGTTTCAATATTAATATGGTTTGGTTTGGTTTGGAAAATTGACCAAACCAAACCAAACCGTATTTTGCGGTTTGGTTTGGTTTATACTCAAACCGCACCAAACCAGACCATGTTCACCCCTATACATTAGTGTTTCTGCTTTTGTACTATTTAGTCATTTTTTAGGTTGTGATTAGACAATGACACCCTAAACATACTAACTAAGGGTTGATGTGCTTTGCTTCTTTTTTTTGTTCCTAATATGGGCTGAAGTGCTGAACAAGTAGCTTCTTCCATTATTTTGATTTCCCCTTCCAACCCTTATGAGCGTGCAAACCCTCCGGTTTCTCTATTAAACTTCTTTCTAGTGAAGGCTGGTCCCCATTGCTAATTGGGTAGCTCAACTCTTTTATCTGTTTATAAGCTACTACTGGATCTTGTCTTCAAACGGGATCAGATGATAGATTTATTTTGCACCTGTGATATGTTGTATTTTACTGGAGACCTATCCATTGCCATTTTCCTTGTGAGATGCTCGATAACATCAGCTCAATCCTCTCATACTAGTATAAAATAAGTAAATAACATCAGTTTAAAGAAGGACTACATGAATAAGGGCTTGAAGAAACTGATATCCATTTAGACTTCATATTCGATAAAATAAATCATGAAAAACATTTGATATGAAGAGTGTCTCTGTCAATTTGTTTATGGAGGCCTGCAGTCTCTTGCCTTAACTGAGAAATTTATGGACTTGCTTCCTCAATTATCGCCGGGCGTTCTTAGTGGCTGTTGACTGGCCTTGGCTTGCATTTTTCCATGTGTCACCAGCCAATCTGTACCAAGTGATTTCCGTGCTCCACACAAACTCTTGCATCTAAAGCTCTCACAGGTGACTTCAACCTCATCTTCATTAAACCTAAACCTATATTTAGTTAGCCAAAAGCTCTAATGGAAGAGGAATTGTGTGGAGACTCTGGACAGCTGGAGGCATACTATACAATATTAAGCTTTATGTTGTTCTCTTCTTGATTATTATTGTCATTTGCAGTTGCTTGGAGAGCCAGGAAGTGGCGGATCTTCCACACCATCAATGGTTGGTGCTGTTAAGAGGTGGCAGAAATCTGAACCTGAAAAATCTCTTCACACATTCACAAAATTGTCAGAAGCAAATTCAATGCTTGAGAAACAATTAAATAAGTTGAAGAAACTAGCAGAGGAAGAACGTATGGCATATGACAGCATCATTGATAGATGTTGCCAGCATAAATCAGAAAAGGTAACCCCTGGTGAATATTTAATGATTGCTGAGTGGTGCAGAAGTCCATGGGTTCACATTAGTTCCAATAGAGACTTTTCGTAGTGGATATCTGTTGTTCATGGTTATGAGCCTTATGGAGTACTTCTTCTCATAGTCATAGGTTTTTTCCGTGAATCAATTGGTTAGACATGCTTCTATAAGATTGGTTGTATAGGAATTAATAGTGCACAGAATATGGAGTTGTTATCTATTATGTTGTTTTCTGCATCTCTCTTATCTTTGCTTATCAAACCTTTTTTGCTTCAATACTGTGAATTTTCCATTGAGTTTGCTTTCTACCCAAAAAGAAAAGAATCTAACAGTTTCTGAACACAGTGGATGGAACAATCAGTTGCCCCAAGTGAGCAAGCAGTCGTTGAAGCACTACTAGGAGCTAGGAATGCTATGCTGGACATTAGAGGTCATATGCGTCAGATGGGAGAAGCTGCTGGTGTTCCGGTGAGGATTTTATCTAGTTATTCATTTTTTATGTGTAGCATTTTTCCCTCCTTGCTCTGCCTCTCAGATGTGTAAGTGAACCAATAAGTGTTAATTGACTATCATGATCTTATGTTTACTTTTAGTCTTTTATTGACATGCCTTCAGTACATTATATATCGCCTTGATTGCTAAATGATAAGCCCCATGTCCCTCGGGGTAAATCGAGTTAGATGGACAAAGGGCTCTCATTCCCTTAAAATTCTCTTTAAATGTTGTTCCGGTTGCATACAAAGCCACTCAATGAAAGAAACATATAAAATTTCAGTCATATTGGTTATATAGTACACCTATTTATATAATTCTTCTTATTACAGATTGAACCAGATTCACAAACTCGGCTTTTGGATACTACCATGGATATGGAGGGTGTCTTGTTGGCTGGAATTCCTGGAGCAGGTGGATTTGATGCAGTTTTTGCAGTAACATTAAGTGATATAAGCAGCAAAGTTGCAAATGCATGGAGCTCACTCAATGTTTTGGCTCTTCCAATTAGAGAAGATCCTCATGGCGTGAGTTTGGAAAATGGTGATCCACGGTTGCAGGAGATCACATCAAGAATTTCTTCAGCAAATATCAACTAAATCTTAACATGAACAGAATTTGGGTTTGTGCTCGATGGTGAAATCCGTTCTTATGTACTCGAATTTCGCTACTTGTGATGCTCTGTGTATTAAATTTGATTGCTTATAATACCACAAATAAAGAGTACGGAGTAGAATATTGCTAGAATGAATAATACATTATTGTTTTTAAATTTCAAAATAAATATGCAGTGGTATTAATTTAGTGATATATTAGTTGTTTTATGAATAGGGATCATATAGTATAATCTTAAGCACTTCAGATCTAACCGCAAATTTTCCCATAAAAGAGTGAGGTGCAGGGTGCAATTCCATAAACTTGAAGTTATATTTGTTGGGATGATGTTTGTGAATACAGAATATGTGAACAGGGCGTCAGGGCCTAAGTGTGTTTTGAATTGTCTAAGAGTGTGTTTTGTAGAGTGTGGCGTTGGTGGGAACTCACGTTGTGATCTTGAGGTCACGAGTTTCAGCTCCACTAGTTACAAAATGCTTGAGGGTAGGAGGATTCCTTATCTCTTCCCCTCTACTCTCAAATTAACATAATGATTTACTCCATACCCATATAAATTTTGGAACTATACTATTCTCTCTGTCCCAAAATTTAATATATTTGATTTTTATTCATTCATGAGTATTAGTTTTAATCATAAATTTTTGATAATGTATTAAATCTATATATTTTTTTTTCATACTCAAATAAAGGTCGAAAGCAACTAAATCTTTCACTATACTTGGACAAACCCAAACTCTTATCGAGAATTCGAGAGGGTTAAGGTAAGCCATAGCATAAGCAGCACTATTCACTCGTCTTTAAGCATGGCAAAACATAAAATTTTCAAAGTAACTAAAATCCCTCGTATTGTTAGATAATATTAATGCAAAGTTTCAAAATATTACGGAGTAGTAACTTCTTTTTTACTCCGTAATTTATATAGGAGTAATTAAGTTACAGTAATATAAGTGTATCATAATATATGCAAAGGTTGACTGTGTCAATTATTTTGAGACAGAGGGAGTATAATAAGGGTATAAATTCCAAGTGACGTAAGCAATGAATTGGCAAACTCAATTAAATCTACCTTCACCTATCAAGGAGGAAAATACAAATAGTTGTAGAATCTTCTAAATTTCTCCCACCAAAACATCATTAACAATACAATTCTTTCTCTATTTTCTTTCTCTCCAAGCTTCATTTCTTGCGATCTAATCCATTCATTTCTTCTTCATCGAAAATCAACCCAGAAAAAACTCAAAAATGGATTATGAGCTTCGAAGAGCAAGACAAAAGTTGCAGAAAGAGCAAAATGAGAGGAAAGAGATGGCGAAATTGAAGCTTCAAAGAGAAAGGAAGGCTAAAGAAGAAGCTTCTAGACAGCGTCAAGCCATTGAAGAAGTTCAGCGAGCTCGTCGTCTTGATGCTGCTGAAGCTCAAATTAAGGTTTGTGTTTTCCCTAATTTCATTTTTATTCGGATTGAAGAAATTGTGGATTGTTTGTATCAATTGAATTCAAGTTTAATTGATTATTAGTTTAAAGGAAAAATTGAGAATGTGTTTGTTAGGTATGGAATTTTGTTATAAAAGAACGAAAGGAATCAATTCAGGCATTTTTATCAATGAGTAGAAATGATTTGTGTTTTAGGTGTGAGAAATCTGTGAATGGTGTAGTATATGAAGCTGGATGTTTCTAGAGTGTTTCCTTGCTTGTGTTGATGCCATCAGCTTTGACGAAGAATGCTATTTGAGAAGGATACCATTGAATTTCGTCATTCGTTTGTCAATCTAGGGATTAGTTAGCTTGTAATCTCGTGTGCCGCCTCCTCGGATTTTTGATTAGGTTTTAGGCTGTGAAGATACCGTAGAATTTTCCATATGTTTATCAATGTAGGGGTTGGTTAGCTTATAATCTCAAACACCGCCTCCATTAAATTTTAGTCAGGTTTCAAGGTTTGAAGATACTGTGGAATTTGCCATCAGTTTGTCAATCTAGGGGTTTGTATCCCCAGCATTTGAACCTTTTCTAGTTACAAGTTTTGATTTTGTGGATGGGATGTTATTAATTGCCATTGCTCATTGTTGTGCCTATACATTGCTAATGATGCTATTCAATATTCTAGTGTACTGGTACGAAGTCGGAAATATTCGAAAATCATGTGTTTCCGTAAAACTGTTGAATCATTGCTACTCGGTCTATGAAAACTGTGCTTCACATATTCTTTGGGCTAAATTTTGCTGTTTAGACTTTTTATCCATCCATCCCAATATGTTATGTTGCTCCACATTTTTTTACAAACAAGTCTTCAACTATGCATGATGATTGAAAGTTTACTTTGTATTGATAATCAAGAAAATAGATGAATTGTGAAACAACCAATATAAAGGTCCAGCATTTCAGTATCCTACTATGCATTGATTGTATGGTGATTTAGATGATGCAGATCACATTATAAACTCTCAATTAGTCATAATTGCATTAAACTATCCTCTCTGAATTTTAAACCTGGACTAGGGGATTTTTGGGTTGAAGACCTTGAAGTTGAGAAATATATACAGTAAACTCCCTCTATTCCACAATGATTTTTTTCATATACCACATGTGGATGTCCCAATGAGTTTGCCGCATTGCTTTAATAGTATATTTTACTCCTTAACTCATGTGCAACCACAAAAAGATAGGAAAAAGGAAATCTACATGCTTTCAATTGGGCAAACTTTTAAAAAAGCAAACTGAAGAGTATGAGGCAATCTTAGCGGGACAGAGAAAGTAGAAGCTCGGGCATCAAAATGCTTCAGAACCTTGTTTGGAAAAGTGGATTATTTGTAATTAAGACTTATAAAGATGAATAGATGATATGTGTTAATGTTTGCTGATGAATTAATTATCAAAAGTTAATTTAACCGATGTGATTACAAGCTTTCACTATGAAGCAAACCTTTCACTTCGTCTACTGGCTACTCTGCAGTGATTCTACTCAGTCCTTTCTTCTCTTTTTAGTGTTTGATTGACATGAAGATCTTTATATCAAACTCTATCTAATTATGTATTGTAGGCAGATGAGCAAATAGCTGAAAATTTATTGTCTGGAGGAGGAATCATGTTTCATCGCATCTTAGAAGCCATTCTTTATCCAGGTGTTGGAGATAAGATTAAGCTGCCTCCATCCTGCTTCACTGGACTGTCTGATCAAGGCGCTTTTGACAAAGGGACTGTATACTTCCGGTTGTCCATTGCTGGTCAAGAGAGTTCCTCTGAAACCTCTGCTAATAGCGATAGTCATGGAGTGACACATTCAGGTGTGTTGGAATTTACAGCAGAAGAAGGGTTTGTTGCTCTTCCTCCACATGTATGGAGTAATTTATTTCCCTCAGAAGCACCAGATCACCCATTGATTGAGATCCAGTATGTTAGGTTGTCAAAAGGATCATATGCAAAACTTCAACCAGAGGATATTAGCTTTTTGGACATACCAAATCACAAGGCTGTCCTTGAAACAAGCCTACGCCAGCATGCTACCCTTTCTCAAGATGAGGTGATTACAGTTAGACATGGAGAGCTTACATTCAAGCTACGTGTCCTTGAATTAAAGCCCTCCCCAAGTGTTTCTGTCTTGGAGACAGATATTGAGGTTGACATTGTCAATCCTGACGCAGGCTCTGAGAAGAGTAACCAAAAGGTCCTGATACCACTCACTTTTGGAGCACCAGAATCTGGAGTTGTTGAGGAAGGGGTATATATGTATTACAAATTCTCGCTTGACAATGATATGTGGAGCACAATTGCATCTGGCAATGCCAGAATAGAAGTAAAGTTGGAGGCAGATACAGACTCTGGGGATACTGATCTTTACATATCCAAACATCCGCTGATGTTTCCCACACACCATCAGCACCACTGGTCTTCCCATGATCTGGGTTCCAAGACTTTGATTCTTAACTCTCAGGATCAGAATCTCGGGTTGGGTACTTATAGTGTTGGTATTTATGGCTTCAAGGGAACAACAAAGTACAAGGTTTTGGTGAATATTCAGGATAATATTAACCGTGGTCAGCAAGCTGGGTTGTCCACGTCATCTATTGATGTGGACTCTGTAGAATGTGGAAATTGCAAGCACTATATACCTAGTAGAAGTATAGCTTTGCATGAAGCTTATTGCCGTAGACACAATGTTGCGTGCCAGTATGCAGGCTGCGGTGTCATTCTAAGATTGGAGGATGCTAAGAACCACGTGCATTGCAATAGATGTGGAAAGGCTTTTCAACAAGCAGAGATGGAGAAGCACATGATCGTGTTCCATGAGCCCCTTCATTGTTCATGCGGCGTAATTCTTGAAAAGGAAGAAATGGTGAGTAAAATTTCAAAATGCAGATATTACTATATTAGTAAATTTACCAGTGAATTCGACAGATTATGGCAGTATTATTAAACCACTACTTCAGAAGTAAACTTCTGATATCCCTGAGTATAAACTTTTAAAATGCCTAGTATCGAAATATTATCTTCTATCTCAAATGTTTTACATGTAATTGAAACATTAATTCCATATTCCATACATATGGATATATTGACCATAGCTTTTTCAGTACTACTTCCTATTATTTATGTAACGCTAGCATAAACTAATATTATTTGAGGTTGAGTATTGAACACTCTACTGGGTGGTTCACTTGTGTGCGTGTTTCTGATTCGCTGCACCTGTGATTGATCTTTTTGTGCAGGTTCAACATCAATCCTCAGACTGTCCTATGCGGATGATTACTTGTCGGTTCTGCGGAGACATTGTTCAAGCTGGGAGTTCCCCTATGGATATGCGAGATAGGTTTAGAGGACTTACAGAGCATGAGAGTGTTTGTGGTTCTAGAACTGCTCCATGTGATTCCTGTGGGCGTTCAGTTATGCTGAAAGAGATGGACATTCACCAAGTTGCTGTTCACCCAAATAATTAATACCTGCTTCCTCACGTGCGTGGTCTATTCTTAATTTTTTTTTTTAATAACAATGTGCGTTTCTATTCTGGTCCAACTTCATATTGTAGATGCTGAAAATTGGCTGCTTTAGCAGACCACGGGCCAATGCAGTAATCCTGGATATGTATATCAGTATATGTGTAAACAGTAGCATTACAATGCTGGCGAAAATCAGTGTATTTGCATCTTTTGTTGTGGGCACTGAAACTCGATTGGTTATAGCATTTAAGTTCTTGAATTGGAAGGCCTGAATTTGTAAGTGTTCCAGGATTCATATTTCCTTCATACTTTTGAATTGAAAATATAGTACTTGTATTTTGAAAAGCTTTGGCGGTCATTTGAGCCCCCTTTTTTTTTCCGCCATATACAGCTTTAGGAGGAGTGGAAACTGCATAATGCCCCTAATATCCAAGTTTTATCGTTTCTTCTTTTTACTCAATTTTTTTACCCCTAAAATCCATCCGACTGTTTAGTTCTTAATGAAACACTCTACTGCCCAATTAGCCAAAAAATTTAGATTTTACATTTCCTCTATTAGTCTATCTTCCGTCTTTTGAGCTACTGTTGATCCTAACTTTCAAAGATTGATGCATTCCATTCCATTGTCTCTTTTGTTTATTTCACATCATTGGAAATTAAAGCTCATAGAAGAAGAAAAAATTGAGAAGAAATGAAGATTTATTTACCAGTAATCTCTACAAGAGCAATTTCCATCTTTAAAATGGTGGAAACGATTTCTATCCCTTACAATTATTTTGCGGTTATAGACAACAGAGACGAACTTTGTGTATGTGTGAGTATCTCTACACATCCTTACATTTCTTACTATTCTGATAGTTGTATGTTCAGGTGTAAGTAGAAGTGCAAAAGCAAGGGCCAACTTTTGACTATGATATCTCAACCTTTGTTTCTTCTCTTCTTCATCTACATTGTGAAGAACTTCTGAAGTATCTGCCACATACCCTTCGAATTTCAATTGCCATTCCATTTGGCGGATCATCTCATAGATTTCTTCCCAATTGCTTCGCGATCTGTCCTGTGATACAAATCTGTACATCTTTCTTTTTACCTCGACCAAACTCAATCCAGCAGCTTGATCCAATCCCCTGTTTGACACCATACTTCGAACAGAAGCTGCATCTGTCCATTTCTGAGCTCGAGCATACAAATTTGACATCATTACATAATCTCCAGCGTTGTCTGAGCCTAGTTGCATCAGAATTTTTGCTACCTTGTCTCCTACTTCCAGGTTACAATGAATTCTAGCAGCACTTAAGAGACTTCGCCACACTACTTCATTAGGCGGCATTGACATTTTCTCAATCAGGTCAAAAGCTTCATCAAACATGGCAGCTCGGCCTAAGAGATCCAAGATGCAACCATAATGTTGAACGGTTGGCTGTATTTTATTCTCATGTCTCAATTTCTCGAATAATTCTAGACCCTCTTCTGCAAGGCCAGCATGCCTACAAGCACTTAACACACCTAAATACACAACATCATCTGGCTCAATCCCTTGATCAAGCATTTCCGAGAACAGCAGAAGTGCCTCATGACCATGCCCATGCATCGCTAGGCCTGAAATCATCACACTGTAAGACAATCGGTTCTTTGCCTTCATCTTATCGAAAAGGCCAAGCCCTTTCTGCATAGAGCCACATTTTATGTACATGTCAATCAAAGATGTTTCAACTACAACATTTAGGCCACTCAAGTTTCTCATCAAGTACCCATGTATCGATGTTCCCAAATCGAGGGCACCCAGATGAGTACAAGCAGAAATCACACCAACCAAAATGCTCTCTTCTGCTCTCCAACTTCCCATCTCCATCATATCCCCAAAAATCTCTAGACACTCCCACCACATACCCAAATTAGCATGAGCTGCAACAAGAGCACTCCAAGTCGCAACGCTTTTCTGCTCCATTCCCTTAAACACAGCACAAGAGTCCACTATATTCCCACATTTCCCATACATATTGATCAGACTGTTCTGCACAAACAAATCATCAGAAAACCCAAATTTACAAACTTGCCCATGAATGCTTCTTCCTAACTTCATCAAACCCAAACCAGCACATGCCTTAAACACAAAGGGGTAAGTAAAATTATCAGGTGAATTCCCTCTTTCAAGCATTTCATCATACAGTTTAAGTGCACTTTCAAAATCACTATCTTTAGAATGCCCTCTAATCATGGTGTTGAATTCAAATGTACCTGGATCATCAATTTGGCTAAAAACTAATGAAGCATAATCCATATTTCCCCAATTTGAGATAGCACAAGTAGCAAGCAGATTACTAACACAAAATGAATCACAATACAATCCCAATTTGTACATTTGCCCATGAATTTGCTTCAAATCTTCCATGGCTCTGCATTTCTTCAACAAGGAAACACATTCTTTCACTCTCCTCTTTAAATTGCAATCTGAAATTTGTGGGCAATCTTCTAATGGCAATAACATGTGGGGTTGATGAAGAATTGGTAGCTTAATCATCCTTATTTTTTAATCACATTTTGAAGCAAGAACAAATTGCTTATGTAGCAAAGACTGAATTTTTTCTAAGCAAAAAGCCAATAATTTATAAATGAATGGAGAAGAAGTTGACTAAAATCACTTTCAAGTTTCAAGTGAATTTAATTTTTCAAAAAAAAAAAAAAAGGGGGTACAAGAAAAAAATTCTCCATGAAAAAAGGTTGGAAAATGAAGATTGAATGTGATCCATAAGAATTAGGAGGGAGAATTTGAGCCAGAGAAATGATGTCAATTAACAGGACATGTGTAAAATTAGATAGGATAATGTTTTCTAGGTTTGGTTTTGGGTTTACATACCCTTTTCAAGTTGGTTTCCCACAGCCCATGCCCACATATGGGCTGCTGTATAATTTTATGATGCTTTGGTCATTATACGGTATTGTTATCCAACGTATAAAGTACATCCGAGTGTATAATTATAATATCGTATATTCTCATTTTTTAAAACAAATAGAGTGAAAAATAACACAAGAGTGTAAAATTATATATCGAGTTTAAGCCGACAATAAGTATGATTTAACGATAAAAACAATGAAGCATAATTAATGATGTTGATTTTATTATTCAATACAATGATAAGAGCCCATGGAAAAATATAATCCCACTCCAATTGGACTAATGAGGTGTTATAATTTATATTATCGTTTGTTATTGAGTCAAGTTCTACCTATCAAACTCAAAATGAAGATGTAGTACTTAGAAATATTTACTTCAGAAATAGCCTATATATTAAGTGTTTAGCTCATTAATTTAATTCCAACTCTAAACACAATTGTCCATAATCTTGATAATATGAACAACTCAAACCATCAAACTCACCAAAATGTTGAGTTGAACTTAGCTTTGTGGGCTTGTGGTCTAGTCTTGGTAGTAAGGGTCTGTTCTCATACGTTTATTTTCAGTTCAGTTCACTTCACCTCAATTCAGTTCAGTTCCTTATTTCCTTCTCTTATAAAATATTCAGTTCAGTTCAGCTGAGTTCAGTCTATGAGAACAGGCCCTAAGTCTCAAATCCACTAGCTAATCCACTATAAACTATAAAACATACCACACTTTGTATTACACTCCTAAACCCGTATTTATTCACATCTTGAATTACATATACACTTTCAAAAAAAAAAAAAAAATCTTACAAACAAAAGTCTTTCCTAAAAAATCTAACACAAATGAGGTACACAATTACATGAAATTATATTTCTTTCTTTTTGGTGAAAAAATTAAAATTGAAAATGACTAAGTATCCAAAGTGATTATCACTAACAAGTAACAACATAAGAAATCCAAAGTGAGTAGTTTGTTAATGGAGTAGAAAGTCAAACTCCCACCAATTACTACTAATAACAGTCATTGTCTTAATTAATCATCATCATCATGCTCCTTCTATCAGCTACCAACCCAAACCCAACCCATCACCTTCTTTCTCTCTCTTTCTTCTCGTGGGTTTTGTGGGCCCACATAATTATCTCCTTTTTTTTTTCTTAACAGTTAATTTCCACAAAAAGATAAAAGAAAAAAAAAAAAACTCCATATTTCTGCATTTGCTTTGTTTTCAGCATACTGTATTATATACCCATTCATCTTCTTGTCTTTTTCTTCATCTTCATGTTAAAAAGATTTGATGTTTTTTGGGTTCATAAAAAAATTTAATCTTTGAGTTGGTAAGATGAAAAAGCATGAAACTTTCTAATTCTCAAAGTCTGATTAAATTAGATTCGTTTTGTGAACAATATCAACACAAATATGTCCCTTTCACTAGGTATTTTGACTCTCTTTCTCTCTCTACTTTCTCTCTCTACAAAAGGGGGGTTTGCGGATTTTTACCTAAAAGGAAATTTCGTTTTATTCTTTTTTTTTTTTTTTTTTTTTTGCACTGAACCCACTTTTGCTGCTGTGTAGTTAAATTTCTGGAAAATAAATTGGTTGGATTGGAATTTCCCCCTTTTTTTATTTGTTGTGTTCTTATTTGACCCAGCAAAATTCCAACTACCCAGAAGTCCCTTTTTCTATTTCCAGCATTTAATTGTTAAAATATTAGCAGTTTTTGTTTTCAGGAGGTGTTCATAGTTGATTTGAATTTCTGGGTTTGACCTTTAATTCAGTTTCTTTAATTGGGTTTGAGGTGGGGTAATTGTGTATAAGAAGAATTGGTCAACTTTGAATTTTTTGCCTCACAATTTGAATTGGATTGAATTAGATTGCTAAAATGTTGCTTTGTGTGTAGTTTGGAAAGATGAAGCTTGCTAAGGTGTGGACAGAACAATGGTGATGATCCTATTTCGACACGGCGGCGGCTAGGTGAAGTAATTTCTGATTGCATTTGCTCAGCACTCATCATCTGATCTAGGTTTTCAGTTAGTGGTCAAAATTTTCTCCTCAGTTTGTTGATTTTGAAGGATAATTTGGTACTTTTGTGTTCATTATTTGTGGATTGTTTGTGGTTGTCAACTAGAGAAATATTGGTGTGGACTTTACTTTCATAGGGGTAGACATTTGGAAAAGTCTTCTTTTGGTTGATGGTGAATATCCTATCCTATTGGAATATGACATTGGTTTTAGTCTTAAATTGATGTTAAAGAACTTATGAGTAATATAAGGACATATTGTGGATTATTGAAGTAAATTTGATCTAGGAATTGGTTGGTGGAGAGGATGGGGGATAACAATGGAGATGATTGGAAGCAGATGCTTAGGAAGATGCTTCCGCCGGGTGCATCATTGCCTCAGGGAGTAGATAATCCAGATTATTCAATAGCTATAGAGTATAAAGGTCCAGCAGTTTCTCAAGAAGTTCCTAGAGTTGAACCTTTGGATGTAAGTGCACGGTTAATTCCAACTGCGTCCATTGCAGAACCACTTTCGGAGTCACAGAGACAACTCTTTGATTCCGATCCTCCGGTCATTGAGCCAATCCCTTTACCCGTGTCTCGTATTGCAAGGGCTGTGGATTCACTCCCTGAAAGTCCTAGAGTATCATTAAGCTCAGAATCGGTTGTGTCTGTCCTACAGAATCCTGATTATTCTTCAGCTTCTCCTTCTCGTTCTCCTAGCTCAGCTCATAACGCTGAAAGTAATAATGTGAATCAGAGTTATCAGACAGCTAATGAAGGGAGAAGGGTCCCCGTGGTCACCTTTAATACTGTTGATAGATCTGAAAGTAAAGACCTTGATGCTGAACCTCCCGTTTATCCCGAGTATGTTGGATTTTCTACAGAAAAGAAGAAAAAGCAAAATGTAAAGGTTTGTTATCGATGTGGAAAGGGGAAGTGGGAAACAAAAGAGGCTTGTTTGGTGTGTGATGCCAAGTTTTGTAGTAACTGTGTGCTTCGAGCTATGGGCTCTATGCCTGAGGGGCGTAAATGTGTTACTTGCATTGGTAAGCCAATTGATGAATGGAAGCGGCCAAAACTTGGAAAGAATTCTAGGGTACTTTCTCGGTTATTGAGTCCTTTGGAAGTTAAGCAGATAATGATAGCTGAGAGGGAATGTTCCGCCAATCAGCTACGACCAGAGCAGCTGGTTGTCAATGGATATCCTTTGAAGCCAGATGAAATGTCTGAGCTACTTGGCTGTCCATTGCCACCTCAAAAGTTGAAGCCTGGGAAATATTGGTATGACAAAGAGTCTGGCCTCTGGGGAAAGGTCAGTTTTTTTTTTTTTTTTTCTTGGAGATGTTTACATTATTACACGCACCATAGCAATATTGTAATTTCACTGAGCATGCTTTTATCATGCAACAGGAGGGAGAGAAGCCTGACAGAATCATAAGTTCAAACTTGAGTTTCAGTGGAAAATTGAGTCCTGATGCAAGCAGAGGAAACACCGGAGTTTACATAAATGGCCGTGAGATTACAAAGCTTGAGCTAAGAGTGCTAAAGGTGAGGCATTGAAGCTAATTTAAACTTTTAATGTCAATCTGATTGTTTAGTGCGTTGTGTGATTTAGTCTCTGGAATCTTGCTCTTTTTGAGAAAACATGAAACACCATAATATACTCTTGGAACGAAACATGTAAGAAAACCCTATAATGCTCTTGATATTGAACTTGCTGGCTGTTTTTGTACCACTCTGATCGTCTACCAATATATTGTTACTGAGACTAAATGGGCACGTATAGTAAGATTAGTAACTGCCTCAATTTTCTCTTTTATGATTAGTTTGCAGAGAAAGTGAATGTTCTCACTGTTCACTTCATCATAGACTTTTAGTATATCATGAAAAATCAGTGTCTTCTTCCGAATTTGAGACTATCTATTTGGATTAAATTTTGCCACAATGAACGCAATGCTGATACTAGGATACCTCAGAAAGAAAATAACAGGGGTATGGATTGTACAGTTAAGAGTGACAGATGGGTTAGCCTTATATTGAAAACCGAAAACACACACTGCCAAAAAATGAACGGATGGAGTAGAGGTGATCTCTACCAGTTGAATGGACAAAATGATGGCTAGTGCCTTGGTGGTGCAATGGGTATAACTGCAAAGTCTTTGTTAGAAAATAGCTTGAATATACTCTAGATCAAGCTAGGAGAAACATTTAATCTTTGTGCGTGTTGGCTGCATAAATTGGGATTGGGTGATTTCTCAGATTTTAGGTTTGTTTAATCCTCATTTAGTTTGCACTTTGCAGAATTATTATATATGGCTCCTTGGACTCAGCAGATATCTGTTTTTGAGGTGTTTTGTAAGTTGGTTAGTATTGGTTCATGTGTGAGAAACATAGAGCTTAAAAGAGGGACTGGAAATAGTTGGATCAGGATTTCCACGTTGTTTAGATGGAATGCACTTAATAAGATGGACTAAATCTGGAGAGATTTTAAAGAGGATTAGAGGATATTCATATGAATTTGATTATCTAATAAATTGGGGGATGTCTATGAGTGAAGTTAATCTAGAATCCTGAGTAAAGGAAGAAAACTTAGTGTGTGAGCCTTGGCATGCAAAAAAGAAGTGCCCATATAGAGACTTATGTTCTTTTGGTGATGGCTGGTTCTTGCTAACTTCTCTCTTAGATTCTTTTACCCCTTCCTCTAACGTGATCATAACTTTCTTCCTATATTCCCTATGGTGCTAAAGGCCTTTCGAACTTGTTTGCATCTGTTCTGTTTACTATTATGTTTTGTTGCTTTGTGTTAGTAAGTGTTGCATTCGCATTGTATCTGGCGAATGTATTATTTAATTTTTCTTGATTAGTGCAAAGAGTTTTCACCTTTTATTTGCTTTTCCTTGTAAAATCACTATGCCTTGAATCTGACAGAAGTTTCTTAACGTTATCAACACAGTTGGCCAATGTCCAGTGCCCCCGTGAAACTCATTTTTGGGTATATGATGATGGTCGCTATGAGGAGGAAGGTCAAAACAATATCAGGGGAAATATTTGGGAGAAGGTATGGATCGTCATTTGTCTTTTTTCTTGGTCCATACAATATCAAATCTCAAAACAAAAGTTTATTTACTAATTCATTCTGATACAGGCATCAACTCGCTTTGTCTGTGCATTGTTCTCTTTGCCATTTCCCCAAGGTCAATCTGGAGTGAGGGATGAGGCAAGCAATTATGCTACTGTTGTGCCAACTTATTTTGAACAGAAAAGAGTGCAGAAGCTTCTTCTTCTCGGACTTGAGGGTTCTGGAACTAGCACAATCTTCAAGCAGGTATTTACGAGTGATTCGTTCTCTTTATCCGGACGAAGTTTTTCTGTTTGGTTGCACGTGACACCTGTAAATTTAGTCTTTTGATTTTGTGGACTATTGATATATCAGTGCTTCACATGTGTTTTGTTGCAATTTGTTTGAGTTATTGCCTTAATTGTAGCATTTGCATGAGTTTGGCATAAACTGACTTTCCTTTTATTTATTTTTTTTCTTTTCTTCTTTTTATTATATATATATATATATATATATATATATATATATATATACTTCCTCTGTTCTTTATTACTTGACCCGCTTTGACTTTTACACTATTCACCACCCCTCTTTTGACCGTATTTTGTGAATAACATGCAAGGAAAAATATATTCATGTATGATCTTTTTGGATTCGTCTCAATAAGTACTATCATAATATATAACTTTTATAATTTTTACTTTTGGAGAATTTAAGTTATTGATTGTTAAAGTTTTGCATTGGCAAACGTGATAAAAGAAACAGGTCAAGTAAAAAAGAACAGAGAGAAGAGATTTTGGGGTGCAAGTTTTTTTTTTCCCTTCACCTTGCCTCTGCCCCTTCATTTTCTACTGCTACTTATGCTCCCCCTCCTTCCCACACTCCTACCTGTGCTTTCACCTTCAATCCTGACAATATAACCTTCCAAGGCTTTCTATAGCCTCTTGTAGACATTGGCCTTCACTCCCCCCCCCCCCCCAACCACCACTATGAAACTCGTGAGTCAAGAAGAGCTTTTTCTTTATGGCTGTTTTGGTTGGAAAAAAGTAGTGGTTGTAGGGCTAATTTATTATGATATATCTTCTATTTTGCTGTTATCTGTAATATATTAGTACTAATACTTCACCGCTTATGCTATATTGCTATGATGGATGACTTGCTGAAGTAAAATTTTTATATATATGGATGAAACATGTAGGCTTATTAAGATAATTTTGCAATTTGTCTATGTCTGTTGGTTGTCTATGTCTGCTGAGCTCATGTTACTCTGCATGACAGGCCAAGTTTTTGTATGGGAACACATTCACTGCAGAAGAACTGCAAGATATCAAATTGATGATTCAGAGCAATATGTATAAATATCTAAGTATATTGCTTGATGCAAGAGAGCGGTTTGAGGAAGAAGACATAGCAAAGATGCAGACACAAGGGGCACATGACAAAAATAATGAAGCAGGTAATACCCTAATACGGAGTAACAATTAGCTGTTTGCTTCCTTCCGTTATCTTGTGAAGTATGGATGAAATATATAACTTTTTTTCACTTTTTATTCAAATCATGTTCTTCGAAATATTTCTATGAATTTTGTAATTTTTTAAACGAAAATGTTCTATATCAATGCCAATAATGATAAGAAAAAAAAAAACTTTTAAACCATAACTAGTGATTTAAGCTTAATACCTATCAGATTAGGAAACCAGCCAGAAAGCTCTAGAGTGCTCAGCAGATTTGTTTCAGATAGTTAGCCACAAGGCCTGAAGATCTCCAAAAGGCAGAATTTCTTTTGCACCTCTTCTTCAACATCTAACAATTATAGGCGGGGAATCTCCAAGATTGGAGTTTGTTTTTCTTCTAATAATCTGAAGAGAGTATAGTGAATCCTAGCTAAATTTCCCTTTGATCAAGATGATGGCATTTTGCCACCTAGATTTTTTTTTTTTATTTTTTTAATGGTTTTGTGATTTACTTGTTTTTGCTTTTAGATTCTAGTTCAGAGAGCAAGTCTTGTAGGCAATGCTACTGCAGCTCTTTTGCCTTGCATTTTTCTCTTTTCTGAAGCTATATATAGCTCTAAACAGATTCCTTTATGTCAATGTATTGATTTTTTTTAAAAAAAAAAATATTAATGTTAATGTAGGCAGGTAATATCTCAGTTGCCTGGCACTATCGCCTAAATTCCTATGTTAATGGAGGCGGTAGTGCCAGCTGATAAGCCCATTAACACTACTAACACTTTTGTAGCTTGAAATTAGGAACAAGGGTGAGTTTATTATAGAGTAGCTCTTCATGTAGTGATATGTTCTGCTTATGTTTTCAGGTGGGACTTCAGAATTAGATTCCACTGGGACTAGTCAAAGCATCTATTCTATCAACCCTAAAATCAAGCATTTTTCTGACTGGCTATTGGACATCATTGCAACTGGTGATTTGGATGCGTTTTTCCCTGCTGCAACACGGGAGTATGCTCCTTTAGTTGAAGAAGTTTGGAAGGATTCTGCTATTCAAGAAACATATAAAAGAAAGGATGGGCTCCACTTTCTTCCGGATGTTGCTGATTACTTCTTAAGCCGGGTACAAATCTAAAATTTTCTGTCTATCTTTATACAACTGGAAATGTGATTGTACTAAGACTTCCTTTCTGTCTCTTTCATGCTCCAGAGGATTTGAAATATATGAGAATTCACTATATAGTACGAAACTATGAACACTCTATGACTTTATGAGCACTAGTGCCTTGTCTGGTGGGTTATGGTGGGGTTCTAATTATCCGCAGCTATATCAATTCAGATGCTGTTTCCTTTTGATATAGCTCTGAGCTGTAAAAGAAAACACTTGTTATAGCTTTGAGCTGTAAAAGAAAACAATTGAAAAGGGAGAAAGTTAGATGTTTTTTGTATAGATGAAAGATAGATCACTGATTTTCTTACATGTTTGTATGTATAGATGAAAGTTTCAATCCCTTTTTTGTAGATTTTGCAAAGAACATATCTTTTGTCTACGTACTTATATATATTAGGTTATAGATTTCCTGTGTTCCCTCATTGGAATTTTAAGCTAATTTGAAACTCAATTGTCAAGACTCATACATAGTTGTTGGTCTTACTCTTACATGTTTGTATTTAATTTATTGCTCATTGTTGGACCATGATTGTGACATGAGACATGGCCTCTTTTTAGAAAATTCTGTGGTATTGGTTGTAATCTTTGTATTGTTTGGTGTTGCATCTAGCTCATGTGATCAACCTTTCAGGCTGTTGAGGTGTCAAGCAATGAATACGAACCTTCAGAGAGAGACATTTTGTATGCAGAAGGTGTGACTCAAGGAAATGGTTTGGCTTTTCTTGAATTCTCCCTTGATGACCGTAGCCCAATGTCTGAGTCTTATACAGAGAATCTGGATGCACCTCCGCCTTTGACCAAGTAAATGCTCTAACCTAGAATTCTGATTTCAGTTTATGACTATGATTGGTTAGCCTTATTTGCAATAGCTTTTGGGATGAATCCTACTTGAATTCTGGCAGCTAGTTATTGAGCCTCAGTTTTGTTGAGCATAAGAACATTCTGCATCAGTTTCATGATACAGATAAGAAGGTTTTGTATTTGAAATGAAGGAGAATGATTTCCTCTGACTCTACCTTTTCAAATTTCCTACAAATGCTACAATTGGAGCAATTTCATGTATAGTTATCATTTTATGAGCATGATAAAAAAGCGCTCAACTATAAATTTTATCTCCTTCATTTATGGTTAATAAATTAAGTTTGAAAATGCATAGCCTATTCTATGACTAAGCCTGATAAGCCTATCCTACTCTACATATGATTTGTGAGCTACTTGAGCGTGGCTATGTCAAAGTTTGGTTAAAGCTCACGCTTGGTTAGCTATTACAGTGTGTTCTAGCTTATTTTAGGAGTGGGTAAAGATTTATCACAGAATGCAAGTGTTTTATCTTTTGCACTCTCACATTTGTGTGCGTGGTGCAATGAGCAAATGCTTACTTCTGTGTCTCATCATACAGAATTCCTGCAAAACATGATGCTGACGTCTTTCTCATATAATTTGTTCATTACTACCTTTGCATTACAAGTGTTGTTTTTATAAATTTTGGATTGTCTTATTGAGCTTGTAAAAAACGATGATTGTCTTATCTAAGTCTTTACCCTCATTGTCTTCTTTTAGTCATGTAATTACTGTGAGGTGAAATACGATTCTAATCATGCTACATACAGGTATCAGTTGATCAGGTTGAATGCTAAAGGGATGAGCGAGGGATGCAAATGGGTGGAAATGTTTGAAGATGTGCGTGCAGTGGTCTTCTGTGTGGCTTTGAGTGACTATGACCAAACATGGATTGCTCCAGATGCTACTGGCAGTGGAACTCTCCTTCAAAATAAAATAATACAAAGCAAAGAGCTCTTTGAGAAGATGATTATACACCCATGCTTCAGGGATACCCCTTTTATTCTGGTATTGAACAAATATGACCTCTTTGAGGATAAGATTGGCAGGGTGCCCTTGCGTACATGTGAATGGTTTAATGACTTCTGCCCTGTTCGAACTAGCCATTCTAACCAGTCGTTAGCCAACCAGGCTTACTTTTACGTGGCAATGAAGTTCAAGGACCTTTATGCATCAGTTACTGGTCGGAAGCTTTTTGTATGGCAATCAAAGGCAAGGGATCGTGTGAACGTGGATGAGGCCTTTAAATATGTAAGGGAGATTCTGAGGTGGGATGAAGAAAAGGATGAGAACTATTTTGGCGGGGCTGAAGATTCCTTTTATAGCACTGACATGAGTTCTTCTCCTTATGTTGTTAGGCAAGAATGAATCATGTGTATGTAGCATTGTGTAAATGTATGTCTGTCTGTGAGGTATGCGAAGCCCAGAAAGCTTAATAGGCTAAAGGCTGATTTGGTTACTGCTTATCGATGTCGATTAAATCAGTTCTTTTTGTATTTTAACTTCTCATTTGTAAAGGCTTGTTGATATTTGTTGAGTTTCATGTAGGAAGGCTTGGTTAGCTACACTAAATTTTCAAGTTTTACTGTCATGATTAGTGAGTAGTTACAAACTCTTCAATCATGAGAGAACACACATAGTAGGTGTGGGGAATGAAAAAAATCATTTCGACAAGTAGACTCAAGAACCTACCCTAATGGGTGATCTTAATTCTTTAAATGCTTCAATATATTGAAATAAAGCAAGTAAATTGCCAGCTTATGAATTACAAAGAGCCTACCCTAATGCCCTAATGGGTGAACCAACCCTAATGGGCAATGCATACATTATTATTATTATTATTATTATTATTATTATTATTACTCCGTTACAGAAAAAGCTGTCCGGGCAATATGTTACAAAGGGATGCAGCTAGTGAGCTAAATTACACGATATAACTAATCTTTAAGGCACTGCATACGTTACCATTACCTGCCAAAGAAAAGGCTGCCCGGGCAAATATGTTACATTGTTACAAAGGAACACTAGGATCAAATAGCGGAAACATATGATGCAACAAATCTCATGCCAAATTCTGAGTGCTTCACTGATTTTATCAACATGACAGTCAGAGATGGCTTGAATAGGCAAATTTGGGTGGGAGGGTTAGAAGAGGTTCTTTGTCAGTAAGCTTCTGGGATGCCATCCCTAAAGCATAACCTAAGGCCTTAGCAACTGGAATAGCTACTGCATTTCCCACTTGCCGGTACCTGTTGGAAACATAGAATATTGGTTAAAAACATAATTACTTGAAATATTCTCTACTAAATCGCTCTACAGAAGTTTATATGCATGACAGAAGGGGATAATTTATCATAGGGCCAAAATGATCTATCCTACATTCCTAACCTCCTCACGCGGTCACACCCTCAACCCCCAAAAAAGGGTGGGAAGACACAGAGGGAATTAAAGAAGTAGCTAATAAAAGAATAGTCCAATTGTTCACCAGGCAGACAAGGACACATCCAAAATGATGAAAATCAGTGAAAATTTCGGGGGGGAAAAAAAGGAAACTATCAAGTTGAGCACATTAATTAGGAACTTAGAATTAAGCACATGTGGATTGGGTGGGGGTTAATGATATTATGATTATCAAAACCACCTGACAACTGCAAACCTCACACTCACGAGTTCCGAGTCTTCCAAGGAAATTTGGGGAGGTGGGGGAATTAGAGAGAACATTGAGCTTGCAAGATCGTATCATAGATAGGGGACCCCAAAGGGCCCAGGTGTAGCCTAAACCCCCCTCCCTCCCCAATCCCCACACAACAAAATCATATACAGGTTTTCCATATATTTAACTCGTTACTTGTAGATATACTATCACCTGGTACACAACTTGTGTTTATTTATCAGTAAAATCCACACATCTTGGTCGAGAGAATAAAATCCAATTGAGGAATTGGCTTAAACATGATGATGATTATTTAAGCATTTTTATCAAATAAATTACTCCGTATTACACAGCAATCTCACCTTTTCTTGACAGTACCACAGAAGCGATAATTATCAGGAAAACCTTGCAGCCTTGCACACTCACGTACTGTAAGCACTCTATCTTGCTCGGGATGTAGTACTGCCTGTAATTTTATTTGTCACAAGAATGCCACAATGATATAGCATGTAAGAACAGGGGAGAAGAAGGTACCTGGCTGTGGCAATTGGGGTAAGTGACTATAGTTGGCATTGTCTCATCCCACCAAAGTCTCGCAAATGGTCTGCAGATACAGCCAAACAGTTTTTGAGGTGCTACACAAATTCATATTTACAACAAGATATATAAGAGTAGACGAGCCAAACACGTCCACAAGAGACATATCTCACCTTTTAGATTTTCCTTGCTCAAATGTGAATGCATACTCTGGAACCTAGAACAGTACAAAAGAATCAAACTTATAGCTCAGTGTCTTCTAGCAAATTTATCAGATATACAAATATATCAGTTATAGCTCAGTATCTTCTTGCAAATTTATCAGATAATATCTCAGTTATAGCTCAGTATCTTCTTGCAAATTTATCAGATACATATTTCTTTTTTTTTCTTTTTTTTTATGCCATATCTACATTATCAGAATATATTTAAACTTTAATATTTTCCATTAATCTCTTTAATCTATTGTGAAAAAAACTTGGTAACCCTCATTACTGTTACTTTTATGGTCAAATGAACAAGCCTAAACTAGATGAGCACTTATCATAAACGAAGAAAACAGTTTATCTACCATTGGCCTTCCTGAAGGCAACATCACAGTTTCTAGCATTGGATCTCGCCGAACCACATTGTCATCTTCCACAATTACGCCAGGGAGATCCCTAAAATTTGCTCCCTAATGAAGATGATTGTTAGAAACTAGAAGCATTACAGATCATGACAATCTTAATATGGTTTAAAGCTAAAAGTAAATAAGATCAAACCTTTCTTTGTGGAATATGGCATACTCGTATATAGTCATCCTCAAATAACTGATGGGGTCGATGATCATAAAGTAAAGCTTCTTCTGCTTTTGATGCAGAACAAATCATATCTAAACCAAAAAAAAGTACCAAGAAAAAAAGAAAACTATTTTAGGGAAAACCTTTTTTCCAAAAGCTAAGCACATACTTTATATATATATATATAAATATATGTATACACACAATATTGAAACTCCAAAAAGGTTATACAGAACAAGGACAAGGTGTCCTCACAAAGAAACTCAATACAAACTACATACGGAGTATCTCTTTATGAAAAAACAGAAAACTGAGTGTCAGTGAAGGTAAAACATAGTCTGAGAGATTCAAAATAAGCAGAATGTTACCATATTTTGTTGACCTTATATACTTCTGAAACTCGGTCTCTGGAGGCCTACTATATGGCATTTCATCTGAAGATTCATAGTTTGTAACCTGCAATATCCAATTGTGGCAATCATTATTCGGTATTGAAGCTATCATCAAAATCCAAGATATAAACTACGAGAATAATATAAAAAATACAGAAATGAAATGAATTACTTACTGTAGGAAGATCTGAGATGGCATCACCCAGGAAAACAGCATCTTCTAGTTCAGGAGGTTGGGCACCCTCATCATAAGCTACAACATTCCGCTGCAATGTATTTTTTAAGATTTAAAACCTTATGCACTCCAACAATAATAGTCCAAGCTAAGTGAAATAATGATACCTCAAATTCTAATGGAGGCCAATATCTGACAACAACATCATGCGTAGGGAGTGGAAACTGCGGAAGTTCCTGCAAAAAGAAAAGCTTTTTCAGGACAGGACCAAACCAATCTGCTGTTATCGCATTTCTATAGCACTGATTAAGTAGTAGAAAACATCTGGTAGAGCAAATCAGATTCTCTTTTAAAAAAAGATTCCATGAAGATCGATGTTATAATGCTTAAATAGTTTACCTCACTAGGAAGAGCACCCCAAAAGAAGACACGCAAGCGAAATTGAGGAAGACCATAACTACCCGCAGCAATAATGCCAACTCTAGCTTGATAATTCATATGCACCAAACGACTTAATGCGTATCGTCCAAGTGAACCTTTGTCAAATCTTAAGATATCCATCACATTTTCCATAAGAACAAACTTAGGCTTAAGATATTCAACTATGTCCATAAAAACAACTAGTTGACGATTTCTCTCATCAGTTAATGGGGCATCGACACTTCTGAATCGATTATACCCACTAATACCTTGACATGGAGGCCCTCCACATATGACATCTACATCACCCTGGCACACATTATGACATAAAAAATTAGGATATAAGAGTAAAACTTTCCAAAAAAATGGGTGAAGGAACAACATGCTTAGATAAACAACTTACTGGGAGAGGCAATATTTTATTTTTGAACCCGTTTATGACAAATTCTTGTATTAACTCCTGACAATTACTGAAGAAATATACATAAATAAGTCGTGTGCATCTCAAAGTCATACCCAAACAACTTTCAAACTCAAACATGGTCATGAAGATACCTCAATCCCTCAATTGGTTCCCATGTATCATCACTTGGACCAAAACCTTTCCAACGCACCTAGAATAATAAAAGGAAAAACACCATTTTAAAAAAATGTATAGCTATAAATAAAAGCTTGTCAGGTTAATCTGTGGACTGTACAGGGAACTCTTTTAGGCTCATTCATCTAATGATTTAAAAATTCTCCAAGCCATCTTGCATATAAATTTCAAGCAAAAGATAAAACAATGATATTTAATAGCAATGTCTAATTAAATTAGATTCTAGAGCTGACTCATCGTTCAGTAACTTTCTCTCACAAAATGATGTTTCTAAATGCTTGAATAGCGGAAACCTTGGTACAGCCTCAATTCTTCTTATTTAAATATTTAATATACCATGATGAGTATTTAAAAGCCTTAATATCATTATCATTAACCTTAAATTTCAGCCCCTGCTTTCCTGATCCATCAGCATCGCCATAACTAATATCAACCAAGCTTAAAACCTCCAATTCATCAGCTGCATTGTCACTGTCTGGTTGAGCATCCAAATGGACTTCAGCTAATTCTGAAACCTCTTGTGTAGAAGGAAATGATTTTTGTGTCCCTTCAATGACAAACTTTTTGCACAGGCTCTCCCAGTGCTTTAACAACTCCAGAAAGTCATCAGCTGTTTCATTCTTAACCTATTTACAAGAAGAAACATGTCAATAACTACATCACGTAGGCACTTTAGCAGCTATATTTCTGGCAGTGGAATCACAATCTGCTTACTTGTACATTAGAATGATTTAATTTCAAGCTTTCGCAGGCTAGGCTGTCAGCATCAATCGCCCATCTCTGATTCAAAACACAAAGTTCAGCAATATCAATGCCTAAGTAAGGAATAAATATTTAGTCATTTTCAACCTTTCATACTAAAGTGTTTTTCCCTATTTATTCTTCATTAAAAAAATTACTCTCTTTCTTAAATATGCTGATTAATTACCGTTACGAGATTAACACCAGAAAGTCCAGCGCCAATGCATAGCCCAGTCGACATTGCCCCACAACCAGCATAAAGATCTAACATAGATAATTCACCACTGTATGTTTCACAAATAGACGTATTCTCCACTACAGGGGAGCTGGTAAGGGAGAGGGCGGATTCATTGCAGCCAAGGGGCTGTAATACACAGCCCTCAATAGAATTTTCTGAAACAACACAATATAACTGATCAGCAACTCAGTGTCATTTGAACCAAATGGCATTCCAACAGATTCTAGCAATGATCAATAGCTATAACTTCAGGAATACGACTATAGGACAAAGAAAATAAGTTACCAGCAAAATAAGGTATGTGCAAAGTGACAATCAGAACTCGGTTTCTTTTTTTTTTTTTTTTTTTTTTTTTTTTTTTTTTTTTTTTGGAGAGAGAGAGAGAGATCCATAAGGTTTCTGGAGTCTTGATGCGTTGTAGATATTCCTCTTAACAAACTGAGTTTTTAAACATTGTCAAAGTAAAGGTCATAACTTCTTGGTTCTAGTTTATTAATTGATATAGGTAATTAGGTATATACAACTCAGAAAAAAAATTGTTACGGTGAGCACAAAACTGAACTATGGTAATCACATGTTCACATCAGACAGAAACTGCAATTTAGAGTTAAAGAATCATATAAATCAATAAATAGAATCCATTAGAACACTGTTCCCCCAAAGTAAAAAGAAAAAACAGATAAGCCAAGAATACAACTTTCTACAATCACCAGCCCTAGTTATGACCTGAGAGACACAAAGAGGCATTGGGCATTCGGTACAATATGGAAAGAAGAAATCAGCTATTAATAATTAACCTGGTATAAGTTGTGATAGAAACTTTAATTAAGAAATATGACCACAAAGAGTATCTTACCTCTAGGCAAGTTGCGGAAAGTTGAGTACTCCAAACAGTATTCCATATCATAATAGAAGTCCGATGGTTCAACAGAACTTGAATTCAAGTTTAACTACAAAGCCATAGAAAAGTAAAGGGGTAAATGTAAGATTTAACATTGAGAAGTAAAAACACGAGAAACTTGTGTTGAGGAACAATTATATTGGCAAATGAAACTCTACCGATAATTAAATACGATTCCCTGCGTCCCATAATATAGTTCCTCTTTTCCTATTTTGGAGAACCACAATGTTGTTCCTGTTTCCATTTTTGAATAGTATGTAAAGACTATTATACCCTCACCTTTTTAACTTTATTCATTGTACTTCCTAATTTACCCTTGAATTTTGCACATGTCTGTACTTTTTTCCACTTTCTCTCTCTAACTTTTGTCTATGATTGTACTTTTCACTTTTATTAATGTACTTTATCCACCTTCTTCTTCTTCTATTTCTTATGTAGCGTCAAAAAACACAAATAAGAATTATATTATGGGACAGAGGGAGTACAATAATCCTTTAGTTTTTTCCAGTTTGTTCAGTTTGACTTTCACAATGGCTAACACACAACTTTGACCATAAAATAATTTAATTATCTATTATAAAAATATTATAAATAGTTGATTCTCTGAAAGTAATATATATAAACTCTAATAAGATCCCATACGACTACAATAATCACAAAAGAAAGTCGAAGGACGAAGGGGTGTGTAAATAGTGCCAAAACGAACAGTGAGTTAAATAAAAATAAAGGTAGTAAAATACGGAGTACTTTATTAAGTATAAGTAAGTAAATAAAAAAGGAGATGATGATAACCTGAGATGACACTTGTATCACTTTCAATTTAGAGATTATACAAGCTAACACATTGTCATTCATAATACATGAATAAAATATGCGCTTCTTGTCATGGAATTTAGCGGCTTCATTCATCACCTGGAACAGATACCGAGATTAGATGGTTTGTACTTTACACCAAAAAAAAATACTTATAAAAAATATGAACACCAAAATGATTGTAATATCCACCGTATCCTCAGGTTTGTAGAACCACTGGGCCCTGAAATATTCTTCTCCTTCTGTTGTTTGAAATAATTCCACAATCCTTCCAATATGTTTTTGTGTTCCCTCACCCTGAAAAAGGTCCAACATGTACACAATTTATCGATACCACATGACATAATTACATGAATTACCAGAAACTTGTTTCCTTCCTCAGAAAATTCTGATTGCTCACACAGAGTACGATGATTTGCACAGATTTCCTAAAATAAATAAATGTTAACCTTACTTTTTGCACAATGTATATCCAAATTTAGATTGCAAGTTTCGATGTCTTAGTGCACAATAATCTGACAAAAAGCATAATTGTGGAAATTGCAATTCAAGATTATTGAACTTTCCTATTCTAAGGACCCTTTTGTCTCATAACTCCTATAGATTAGTTTGGTTTGCTAAAAACAAACAATTGAGTTTTACAACACCCACACTCCTCATTCATTATATATGCAACAATGCAAAGATGGCAGTCTCACTCCCACCTAAGGGTGAAATCATTTAAGTTCATTCAAGAGGGGGTGCTATTACATAAGTCATAATACCCATTTGAGATGTCCCATATTAAGTGGTATTCCTCTCTAAATTTTCTCTATAGTTGGACACCACACCCACCAACTAATTTCTCTCAACTACTGCAATCTCCACATCATTTCTCTACGTAACATTTATTTAAGGGATGACGTTGGTAACTGTTTAATCAACTCCTAGGGGTGTGGCAATTGGATTAACAAAATTTTGCCTAGGAGTGCTAGGACTAATTCTAAAAAACATGCAGTTTGGAATAAATTTATCCAAATTGAAGGTGGTTTTCAGCTTGATCTTGCACGTTTTCAGCCACAGAAGAAAGGTGAACAGTCAAAGTGAATGATCTAATTAAGTTTAAGCATAAAAAATTTCTGTTGTGCAAACAGTCAATTTTTTATTTATTGATTGCATCTGTGAAATACCCTCTGACCTCTGGTAGAATAGCCTGTGTTCAAAAGAGCAGGAATAGAAGAGAAAAAAAAGAAAACATATTAGCCAGAAGCTCACCCTTATTAAAGCACAATCTCCTAGTTGAAATATGCACCCTTTTATTTGTGCTTGGGTATAATGACATTTCACTTCTAGCATTGGTTCATCCTCTTCCGTATCGCTGCAGGGATCAACAAAATTAGAGGATATCATCATCAAAAAGATCATTACATATTGAGCATAGAAGCACAAAAGTTAATGCAACCACAGACTACAAGAAAACAGGAGACTGTAATCACAGAAACAAGTATAAATAGTCACGCACTTTCCTGTAAAACTTCGGCTGTTAATTCTTCTATTCTGCATAGCTTCAAAGCATCCAAATTTTAGAACTGGGTGCAAATGCTAAATATGAATAAACATGAAAAGCAAATAAAGCATCTACTTGGATTATGCACAATTGCACAACTTAATTTTATCACTGAATTAAACAATTAGAGGTTTACTCTAGACAAGTAGAGAGGTTGTATACTTTGTCATAATAAGCTAAGATAGAAGAAGGATTCTCACAAACTTATCAAAAACGAGGTATCTTTACTTTTAAGAAGCAAACTGATGATAGAATGACAAGAATCTCCATTGTGTCAAGGTACTTAGCCCCCCAGTTAATAATCAGAATTCTTACTCTAGGAACACATTGCTAAGCTAATAACCCTGCTCACCCAAACCAAAAGAAATAGAAAGGTGAAAGGGAGAAATATAGCAACAAGTGGAACGAGGAGTGAACACTTCAACTGCATGCAAACCCTGCCACAGAGTTATTGCACCAGAGAAAGGGCAACCTATTCACTGGTTTATAATTTATATATTTAATATCGGATTGTGTGTTAAGCTAAAAAGTCAACTTGGTATTAACACGGTTAAATTATATAGGTCTATCTTCAACCTTTACTTTTAGTGAACCAACTGGTCACCAAGCCATGATCACATGCTCTGCACAGCACCATGTTGGCATTCTGGGAAAAGGAGTGGAGCTAAACTTTATGAGCCTTATTCTCCTCTAACAAAGATATACACAGCATGATACGATGCAAAGTAAAGGATCCGCTCCCATTAATCACCAATCCAAATTCAATTACTAGAATAGGGTTGGAGTAAAGTTTTGGATTTTTAATGATTTTAAACTAATACAATCCATGATCCAAATTAAAATAATACTATATATTTATAAAATTATTGGAATAGAATTTACTTCCTCCATTCTTTAATTATTGCAACAATTGATTTTTACACTACTCACACAATACCATTTGACAATCAATTGTGCTTTTAACGCCAAGAAAAATGTAGTCATGTAAGGTGTTGTTAGATTCATGTTGATGTATATTTTCAGATTATTAACGTTTTATGATTTTTACTTGGATAATTGAACATGTTAAAAGTTGGAGTTGTGCTTAGATGATTGAACATGTTAAAAGTTAGAGTTGTGTGTTGGTAAGCGTGAAACTTCAATTGTTGCAATAATTAAAAAACGGAGGAGGTATATAACTTATAACCTAACTCATATACCTATAAGGCTATAATCTTGAAGACTAGGTATAATTTGCACCCCATCTCGTTTAGCTATACTTTGAAGAAATGGATATACTATTTCAGTCAAAAAAGTCATCAAAAATTAGGGGTATTATGGTAAAATATGAGTTGAATTTTGATAAAGAAACAAAATTTGACATGTAAATTGAACCAAAATATACCAATTAAAGGTTGGATGACTAAATCCAACTCTAAACATTAAAGGGTTTTTTACTTTCCTTTGAGGGTTTAGAGAACTACAAATGGCATTGATGCATCCCAATTATAGGAAATTGGTTATTGTTTAGTTGGACCACGATGCATAAACACTTAGTGAGTTAGTGTACATAGAATATTCTCTTTCTTCTAATGTTGTAGGACTAATATCCCATTAGCAGGAAATCTATGGTAAAGTCAAGAGATACAGGAAAATATTCTACATATACTAAGGGGGTGTTTGGTTCACATAATTAAGGTATAAGGTATGGGTTTAGAATGGTTTAAACCCATACCTTATGTTTTCATTCCTGATTCCAACCCCATACCAGTTTGCGAACCAAACGCCCCATAAGTATACATATAACTTTGGTCCATGTTAAACTCAAAAGATTCTTAAAGAAAGTCATTAGAATCATGCAAGTAGAAAAGGCAAGAGAAATAGAGAGTACATAATGAGTGAAGATGACCTTCAATTTGTAACGCCAGCCCCATTTCTCAAGAGCCTCCTCCTCAGAAACCGGCTCCCCGACGAAGAAGCAATCCTCCCTTCTTCCACACACTTTAACTTTAACTTGACTCGCCTTCGGCTCTACTTTTGGTGCTTTGTTCTTCTTTTTCTTTGCCTTCTTTAAAGAAAACCCAAATTCAAATTCATCACGTTCATCATCTACCGCCAAAGAGGACGGCAATCCTCTCGGCGAACGTCTCAAAACCCTATCTTCCTCCATTTTCCCCAAATTCTCCGGCGATACTAAGCTCGGAGAATCCGTCCCTAACTCTCCTTCATTTTCCTCACATTCCACCGATTTTATCAGCTTCAATGGCGTCTTTTTCCCCAATTTCACTTCAATTCCAACGATTATCTCCGATTCTGAACCCAAAAACCTAGGTGATCGTCTCATCACCTGATCGTCCTTAATTTTCCCCAATTTTTCCACGCTTGGAGATTTCACCTCCGATTTTCTGTCACTTAATACTGATTTCACTAGCTTTAATGCCGCTTTCTTCCCTGATTTACCTCCAATTTCGACGACTTCCTCCGAATTCGAAGCTGAAACCCTAGGTGATCGTCTCAACACTTTATCTTCCTCAATTTCCCCCAAATTTCCCGGCAGTAGCAACAATCTCGGAGATTCAATCAGCTTCAATGGCGACTTTTTCCCTAATTTCACATCAATTTTAACGCTCATCTCCGATTTTGAAGCCGAAAACCTCGGCGACCGTCTCACAGACTCTCGATCAACCAACTCACGCTTCCTCTTACCACCATTAACAGCTGAATCAGAGCTCAAACTCAAAGCTAACTTCCTCGATTCCGGACTTCTCATCGTCTTTCCATTGGATTTTGACGACAATGTAGAAGCAGAACCATTACAATTCCCAGATTGAACAACACCATTGAACCTCGGTGACCGTCTTACAGGCGAAGAAGACGGAGATTTCAGCAAGAGAAGCTTAGTAGTTTTAGGGTGATGAACTTTGAGAGGTTGAGGAGTATAATGTGAGTCATTGTCGAGTGATTCAAGAACAGGGTCTGATCTAGAATTATCATGCAATGTGAGAGCTAGTTGATGGGATTTGGGAGGAGAGAGAAAAAGTCTGGGAGATCTTCTTCTGAGAGATTCATGCATTTTGAAGTTTTTTCTGGGGAAGATTTGGAGGAAGGAAGAAGATGGAGATGGAGATGGAGGAGAGAGAGTGGGGTTTAAGGGGGGAGGTTGGAAATTTGAAATGGGTGATACACTGATACTGGTAACTGGTAACTGGTAACTGGTAATTGGTAATTGGTAATTGGTAAATGGTTTAGGTGAAAGAGAGTGATGAGTGCAGAGATTTTGTCTGCCACTGAGCAAGAACTAAGGCATGGGAGTTGAGTTGAGCTTTCTTGTTTCCAAGATATTGCAAGGTGTATCTTAGACAAAAGATGATGAGCTATTAGACTAGAGCCGTAGAGGTGACCAAAAATTATCATATTTCATTATTTTGTGTCTAAACTCTAAAGTCACAAAAAAAAAAAAAAAAAAAAAAAACGGGCTTGTTGGGCCAAAGGTGCCTTTTGGAGTCAGATTCGGGTTTTATACTAATAATGTGTTTCTAGATTTGTCCAAACCCGCCCTATTTTTGGGTCAGGCTGATGTTGATCATCTCTATATTAGAGTGTATTACATTGAAACATTTGGTTTGAAGGATAGAGATAAAAAAAAAATAAAAAAATAAAAATAAGGATAGAGAATTTTATTGAATGAGATAAGGATAAAATTAGGTGTAGGATAACTAACAAGATAACTAATATACCCTTAATAACTATTCTTTTTTTCATTAAGGTCTTGATATGTTGTTTCAATTATAGTTTCTATCCTTCCCCTCTAGGTATAGAATTTGACAGATTGGTTTTTTTTTTTTTTTTTCATCCCGCTCTATACTTGTTTGTTGTTTCTATGATTACATTCTCCTGTTTTCTTGTAGTATGTGGTTGCATTAACTTTAGTGCTTCTATGCTCAATATGTAATTTGTAGTATAATCCTTATCTCTCTCCTTTTATTCCTCTAAGCAAACATGTTGCATAAGTACAACAAATCTGATATTATTATTATTATTATTATTATTATTATTATTATTATTACTATTATTATTATTATTATTATTATTATTATTATGTTATGAAATATTTGTGGATATCCATTATTCCAGAACAATCTAGATCTAGGGTTTATATTCTTATCCAATTAAACCCTAATATATTGTATGTATATATAGACCTTATCATATGGAATAATATACACAGATTAATTCTCTCTCAATCTCTCATCTTTTTCCCCATTATTTCACAACACGTTATCAGCACCATAGATCTCTCTCAAAGTGACAAATTGAATGGAATATAAATCCAAATTTTGTGATTTGCATCTTGCGTGCAATTATGTTACTTGAATTATAGTTTTGTTTAATTTCAAAATTCACAACAAGATTAATGGTTGGACCATATTCTTGTTGGAATTACATGATCTGTGTTGGACCATATTCCTTTAATGGAATTAAGTGGGTTGCGGTCTCCTCGTGGCGTATGTGAGATGTGACTAATCTAGAAAGTGAACATATTAAGAATAGAGAATCCTCAATTGCTACAACGAGATCCGTATCAGGAAAGTTTTTCCTCTACTTATTATTTTCGTAACCATATTGTATATACTGTATATGTTAATTATGTTACGAAAGTTTCGTATTTTATTCGTTGTTTTGTTTTGCAATGTCGAAATTAAATTAGTACTCCTAAATGCTTGCCACATAAACTGTCGAATAATATACCCATATCAATGAAACAAGTCTGGCATGACACTAATTGGTTTAATATTGTTTGACTTGTTATATATATGTAGTATGTTGTAGAGTATAATCTATAGTGCTTATAAGACAAATTCTCATCACTCTATTATCCCCTAATAATGGTGGTTTTGGTTAAGACTTCATTCATAATTTATGAAGGGAATATTATATATATTTTTTGATAGAGTAAAGTACTTGTTTGATTTTCCTCGTTAATTGCACCACGACAAATTATTTCCGATTAGAATAAAATTATTCTTGAACATATAATCTAAGTGATTTCATAAATTTCTTTTATGTACCCGATTGAATTGTGTTAATCTACTATGAGAATCAGGTCCGTTTTAAATGAGTATTATACTATTATCACATGTTTAGCATCATGGATACAATTATGTGAAGTTATATATCGTTTGATTTGATTTGCAAAATATTTCAATAGCATGAATCTTTTTAAGTATTATATGATTTTGTAATGAATTGTTTATTAATTATGGATCACCAAAGCTCTAAGCACCAATCAAATTACTGTAAAAATTAAGCTAAGAAAAGCCGATTAAAATCTAGTATGCGATTAGTGTATTAGCGGTGTTGGTTGAGTTTTGACAGGAGGTATCATGAAGTCATTATGTTTAATAGGGAAGTTCCTTATTTCATTTATTATATTGAATTTATTTTCACAAAATATACAAGTACTTATTATGGCCTTTTAATACATGTTACTTCGTATATATTTATGACGTACTCCGTATTGTTTTGTTATGTTATGTGGGGTTTGATAATTTGATTATGGGTTTGACCGTATGATTATAATTAAAAGTTAGTAACTCACCTTGGTGAGTGTGTTCTATGATAGCTTATTTGTTTGTGGTACTTGTTGATTTACAGTTCCTTTGATTCTTCTAATACTTATTTAACTGCATCAACTATATGTCTCCCCATTGATGTTGAGTTATTGATCTGCTGAAGAGAACAAATTATGAAAAATAGATCTAATAATAACTACACACATATGGGTTAGAAACCTTATGGAACAATCTAGAAATGTCTAATGGTTTTGAAAGTATGTTGACTGGATTATTCTCCGTTCACAAAACTAATGTGTTCCTATATATGTCATGAAATCTCTTGATTATTGAAGAATTAACAAGTATATATTTTTTATATATATATAAAATTCATGGTAAAGTTCATAATTATTTGAGCAAAGAATAGTGTTATGAGTTCAAGAAATTAATTAAACATGCTATTTTGAGCAAATTACTTGAAGAATGTTTTATGCCCATAGTTTACCGAATTTTCAACATAAAGATGAATATAATTGGGCAGGAGAAACAAGTAAGAGTTTTATAAGAATATTTTTCTTTGCTTGATACATGACATTAGCAAAAGGATTTATGGTTTGAGTGCAAGGGATTTCAAGGTTGTTGGATAATTAAGATTTATTTCATACCCCCATATGCAACGATTAGGGGGAGATATTATTCATTTCGTTATTATATATAATCCTTGCACATGAATTGTATGATATATTGATGGTCAGTATTGCATACATTTGCTTTAATATTAATGTCAATAATTTATTTAATAAAAGCGACCATACCATCCTGAAGATGGATGTAAATAAATGAATGTCATTGATCATTACTGGTTGTAAATGCTCCAATTAAAATTATTGTCCCAGAAGGACAACATCTGTTAATAATGAAACCTAAAGCGCGTCTGAAGCATTGTAGTCCAATAGATTAAAAATAAATAAATAAATAAATAAATAAATAAATAAATAAATACGAACCTTCAGAAAAGGAATGGAGCAACTATTGACAATGACAATTTGAGGAAAAGATAAATCCCATTACATTTCTAGAATAAAATTATTTTTAGTAAAATCAATATGTGAGATTAGTTGATTGTCTTGCTAATTGTATAAAGAAACACATGTTGATGTTCTAATATTACATCACATTCATAGTCATGCATGAAGCAAATTTGATAAAATGATCACTAGTGTTGGAAAACTGACCAGAGTTCAAATTTAGAGAAGTGATTGGATGTGATAATTAAATTAGGCCATCAGGGTTTAAGAATTACCCGTTATGGAAATCTAAAGTTTTGTTTGATAATGTGATGACGCTCTCTCAATGACAAATATATGAAATGAATTGAATGATAAGACATAACATTGAGATTGAGCTATATTTGGATTCTGATTCATATTAATTTGTATATATGAAAATTTCAAGGGTTAATAAGTTTTGATTTTTTTTTTTATATAAAAGAGTAATAGGTGACCAGAAGTTCACCAAAATATCGTATATATTATTGTAAACTATCAGAGAACTAGAAGCTCACCAAATACATTATTTAAGGCTTTAAAGATCCAGAAGATCACCAAATACATTATTTAAGGCTTTAAAGATCCAGAAGATCACCACCTAGTAGAATTACAAGCAAGTGATCTATGCTTGTATAACAATTCTTTTGATTGGGCCTATTATATGTCAGCACATAAGAAATTGAAAAATAATGGAAAACGTACAACTGCACAACACATGTCTCCCCGTTGACATTGTTTTCCAGAAGATATTATGAAAAAGGTAATACATAATAAATACACCTGTAATGTAAAATTAACGAAGAAATGATTCTTCATTGAAGTTGTTCTCCAGAAGAGATGAAACTTGTTGAATACAAATCTTCTGAGAAATAAATTTTGATTGTGATCCTCCTAATGAAATGAATTTTATTGGAACTTTGTATACTAAGTTGGTGAAGAACTGTGATGCCCTTACATATGAGATATTTTACCAACTTAGGGGGAGAATTGGAGTAAGTTGGCAAAAAAAAAAAAAAAAAAAAAAAAAAAAAAAAAAAAAAAAAAACTGATGATCCCTATATAAATAATGGTAATTTGAAATGTTTTCTAGCCAACTTTCATCCATATGCTATCAAGATATGCTGCACATTTATGATTTGATTTGTATTCAGTTATGACTCATGTTGCATAGCGTTGAAGATACATTTTGGTCACATTAATTATGTGTATACATTGAGATAAATTCTTGCCAATTGTACTTGAATCACTACACCTGAAGTGTAGGTTGTATATGATCGGTTCCAACAAAATAAAGATATGTTTAATAGATATGATATTTGGCAAAATAGTGCAATTGACACTAATAGTGTAATAGTATATACCATAGTGTATGAAATACCCTAAAAGTGGTATAAATATCTGAATTATTATAATAGATGGCCTATTATGTAAGAAAATTTGTGATGGTACCAAATGAGAAATGTATTTAGATATCATAGTAAAATAGCATGCGGAATGTAAATTAAAGGAATTTTATGATACCGGTACATGATAACTTGTTATTTGGCATGATTTTAGGGTACTTTTGAACCTTGTTTTCGTTATTAATCGACATCAAAGTTCATTTTTTATCCTATTTTTATGCAAATTTTGTACCATGCATGCTTCACCGGTTGTTTGTGTTTTTGATGTAATGTAGCTATTTTTAGCACTATGGAAATGATCAAGCATGAGTGAGAAAGGATAAGGGCAAGCTTGGTTGATAGAGCCATGGAGGAAGAAGGAGGAATGCCTTAAAGGGAAATGAAAAGCTTTTGGAGAACCTTGAAAGGTCGTTTGCGTAAGCGTCAACTTCAACCAACCATAACTTTTGATCTTATCAACTTTTTGAAGCGATTCAAATTGGAGATTAAAGTTCGTCTCAAGAGCTTTCCAACGACTGGTCACAAGTCCATTTCCGACAAGAAACGTAGAAGTTACAGCTTCCCAAAGTTAAGCAGTCTAGGCAGGGCATCCTGCACGGACGTGCAAGATGATAGCACGTCCGTGCAAGTCTGCACGTCCGTGCCAAAAGCTGCACGTCCGTGCAGACCTTGGCAGAAGCTCCTGCCTCCATTCTGCCCCCTCTGCACGTCCGTGCCAAACTTGGCACGGCCGTGCTTAGCCTTGCACGTCCGTGCCAAATCTGGCACGTCCGTGCAGACCTGCAGTCGAACTCCTTCCTTGTTTTCTCCGTCCTTTTTATTTGGGGGTCATATAAATACCCCTTTAGAGCTCATTTGTACGGGGGGAGGCAGTTTTTGAGAGCTTTTCTCTTAGTTTGTAGTCTTAGAACATTAAATTCTCAAATCATTAGTTAGTTCTCAATTATTAGCTTGGAATTATTCAAATTCAATCATTGTAGAAGACAAAATCCACCATTGTTGCTCACCTTGAAGCTTCATAGTAACCATTTCTTACTCATCTTTTCTACTTCTCTTTACTTTGTTGTTAATTATTTGCTAGTTCTTGCATGTTTTGGATTGTTAATTAGCTTAATCCTTAGTTTGAATTTGTTCATGAATTGCTTGAAATCTTTAATTGCTTTAACCCCCATGGATTGTGAGTAGTCTAAATTCTAGGGTTTGGGCAAAACCCTCAATGTAGTCACTAATTACTTGTTGCATGTGCTAATTTGGTTGTTGTGGGATGTTAATTAGTTGAGCTTAAGTGGTTTAATTGCTTAGTTCTTGTATATGGCCATTGCTAGAACTATTTATCCAAGCTTTCTCAACGAAGGATCGAGAGATGAACTTGAGTTAGCTCCCTTATGCTTGATTGACCCGAAATGCCATGAGAATAGGGATTACCGGTCAAGGGAATGTTTATGTCATCGTGATTATGCTTTAACACTTGTTTTATGCTATGTAACCACGAGAGTAGGTCGTATTCATGATTCAAGTAATCCCTCTAGGTTGAGAGAGTAGTTGGGTGCTTTAGATGACTTCCCCTAATTTATCCCATTAATTTACCTTGATTGTTGCATGCTAATTGTGATTTGTGATGAAGTTGAGTGGTATAACCCAAGCCCTAGATTCCTCTTAATATTGTTAACCTCCTCTTAGCTTAGTTGAATTGTGTTAGAAGAAGTTACTAAAAACCAACCCAATTTAGAATTCGTTTAGCTTATTTAAACGGTAGTACTCGGTGGTTGATTCAACGCCTCTCTTGGGTTCGACCCTTTCTTACCCTTACTATTGTTAGTGAGGCCAAGATAGGAATTATTATCCTTGGTAGGCTCGACGACGGCCTATCAGTACATAATGGAACCGATGAATAATATGCATACGCATAATGGAATGGACTAATGAGTAAGGGATCTGAAATATATGTACATTTTGATGTCGACATAATGATAATGGTCATAAGTTTATCATGGACCCGAAGTCCAATGAAATATGGATTTTTAAATCCACACTGTACAGTGTCTTACATTATTTCGAGTACTATGTATATTCATATGCATGTGTGAGTCATAGGTTACTAGATTATTCATTGCATATGTTCGAAGTTGTTATATGCATTACTCATTGTATAATTTGTTTAATAGTTATCATGTTTTATATATCTCATATTGCATGGATTAATTTCTCACAATGATTGTGGTGTATATGAATGTTCGTCAAAGTATAGTAAGACATATTTACAACTTTGATGAAAAATTAGAAAGAGATATTTATATTCCAATGGGCTTATAATTGTAATGAAATTATTGATGACACTTATTTAATTGCACGTTATGAATCATGTAAAAAGAGTTCCTGAAGAACTTATATACGACGAATTTAAATATCCATCCCTTGAAAAGTCTATGTGACTAAATCATTGACATCTCAACCTGAAGCTTGAGCATATAAGTGTTAGTAATGAGAATTACTATTTGTATATGAAAGAGAATTATTGTGTTAATTATAAATATTCTAAAGAATCAATAAAATACTTATGCGTGATACTGTTTTATCATGGTCCAGAAGAACCATGATCAATGTATATAATTACATGTGCTATATAATTATTTCATACAAGATTGAAAAATCAACATTAATAATATCATAGGTTACCATATTATTATTAAGGAATGTTTAATCAAATTATAATGATCATCAATTTCGATTATTCACGACCTCCGGAAGAAGGCATAAGTACAATAGTTAAGGCAACTTTGAACAGAGATTTTGAATGAAATGTGGACAAACACATGTATTATGGTTATAGGTTTGGTGATATGAAGACTCACTTGTTTAAGTAAAAAAATTTGAAGATTTGGAAGACTCGAAATTAAAATCAAGGAATGATACTATTCTGCGTCATGTGTGAGGACACTCAACTATATTGGATTCATTGCATTAGAAGACCTCAAGCTATGTATTCATCAGGGGGAGAAATTACGCGCTGCACTCTTTTTCCCTTAACCATGGTTTTTGTCCCATATTGGGTTTTTCCTGGTAAGGTTTTTAACGAGGCAGCATTTCGAGCGTATTACGAAAAAAGTTGTACTCTTTTTTCCTTCATTAGGTTTTTATCCCACAGGGTTTTTCCTAATAAGGTTTTAATGAGACACAGTCTTCGATAATGGACATCCAAGGGGGAGTGTTATGAAATATTTGTGGATATCCATTATTCCGGAACAATCTAGATCTAGGGTTTATATTCTTATCCAATTAAATCCTAATATATTGTATGTATATATACACCTTATCATATGGAATAATATACACAGATTAATTCTATCTCAATCTCTCATCTTTTTCCCCATTATTTCACAACATATTATTATTATTATCATTTTACATCTAGTTGATACTACAAATTAATGAAATGTAATCACGCCATATGACAATTGGATAAAATTGAAATAATAGATCATTGTGAAATCTATTAGTGTGAGTTACATTTTTTTTTAAAAAAGGTCTTTAGTTAACAATGGGTAAAGACTTGAGAATTCACAAAAAGTCTGCTTACCTTTTAAATTGAAGTTTCATAAATCATACTCCATGTGTAAACTCTTTACTCACTCTTACTTCAATTCATGTGTTTATCCACAATGATTTTTGTAAATTGTTCAAACTCAAACTTATCTTTGAGAGGAATGATAGTTCCATGCTATTAGGAAATAACTACAACGATCAATTCTAGAATAAAGGTCCAATTCAACTAAGAACAATAAACAAAGTATAGGTCCAATTCATTTTAAATAAAGTACAGGTCAAATTCCAATTTTAATCAACTCAAATCAATTAGTATTAGTATAATGAAATTGTAAAAATGTAGTGCGAGTAACTTTTTAACAATGTGATTGGCGAGGAAAAGTAAGAAAAACTGTAGAATAGAAATCATAGATTTTCCCATGTTTGTTTAATAGGTGAGGAAATAATAAGAATATTTGCAAATTGCAGCCATTTAAAACTTGTATTTTGCAAATTGTAGCCATTTAAAAAATATGAGGCCATGTGGACGCATGTTTGCACAATTGCACATGTTAATGACCAAACATGTTAATGATCAACCTTAATCGGTATTTGTATGTTCAAAACTTCGAACTATCAAAGAAACACGAAACAAACAAAAAGCTAAAAGGAGCATATAAAGAAACCGCCACTGACGAGCTTTCACCGCCAACCAGTGAGCAATTTCAACCCAATCACGAAAAACCTTACATATTTAGGAAGCCGAAAATTCAGAAATAGTAAAGTGAATATCCGAAACAAGCCAACACATGTGTTCAAACTATAGAGTTTAAAATCTTCATAGTTCAAACTATAATTTAAAACTTAAATTAAAAAAAAAAAAATCAAACTCAAAAAATATGTAATTTATTTATTTATGCCATAAAATTGAGTTCATAATTGGATAAAGGAACACAAGTTGGGAGACACGATCGCAACAAACATTTAGTTGGCGCTTACAACTTGAGCCATCTACGCATCCTCCACGCCTATCCACGCCCACAATCCAATTTCGAAAGTCGAAAGTCGAAAGTCGAAAGGAAGAAGAAGAGAGACAATGAGCCGTTCTCTCCTCTCTCACCTCTTCGCACTTCCCAACTCCTCTCCTCGCTTCACTTCTTCACTGTATAATATTCTCTCTCCTCTTTCTCAAATTCTTTCTATTTTGATTTATTTTTGTAATTAATTTGTTTTTGTTTTTGTTTTTTGGTTGGGGCAGCTCTTATTCTGGTCCTAGTTTGAAGCGCAATTCTCAATGCACCTTCCGTTGTTTCTGTAGCGCCGTCGTTTCACAGCCTCAAACCTCGTCGCCTTCGCCGCCTCCGCTCAAGTAATCTCCGCCTTCCCTTTATCGATTTGTCATTAGAATTTTATTTATTGGAGCCGAATTGAACTGCGCTGAATATTTTATGATTAAAAGAAATTAAGAACGGAACTGAACTTATTGGAGCTGAACTCAACTAAAAATAAGCCGTAGAGAACAGGCCCTAATGTAGTTATAAAAGCATACTTTCCTTGTGCTGGTGCCATCATCGTAAGTAAGGTATTTAAGTAGGATGATGTTGTAGTTTATGGTGGACTTGTTTAACTCTTTGTTTGATTATATCTAGTGTATATTGAGGACCATATCGATGTCGATGTTAGTACTAGAGGGATCAAATTTAGGCAACTTCACCCCCAATACCCCATATAAACAAAATGCAATAGTTCCTCCTGACCGAGTAATTGTTAAACCATTATAAAACGGCCATCTATAAATTCACAAAAAATAACTTTGTAATTGTAACAAGTACATATTGTTCAAATATGAGCTGGTCTGTTGTAATCGATAGTTGATGAACATTGGAATTTATTTTGGTTTGTTGTTCCAAAGAATACTACAAAAAGGGGGGGTTAAATTGTAGTATGAGAATTTAGCCAAACTTTTTGCGGAATTAAAATGAAGTTAGCTAAAGGAACTGAAAGATTAACTAAAGGAACTAAAGAATGTAAGAGAGATTTTACGTGGAAAACTCCTTGGCCCTAACAAGGAGAAAAACCACGACCACTTGGGATTTTGGGAAAAAAAATCTTCACTATAATAGGGCAAATTATCCTATTACAAGCTAAAGACTCAAACTCAAGTTCCTCTACGAATTCGAGACCCTGAGGAACAAGTCACCCAACTTGTTACTCTTCTCTTCTCTTTCTCTCTTCTCACTTCTCTGTTCTCTCTTCTCTTTCTCTTCTCTTCCTCACTTCTCTTCCTCATACACAAACGTTCACTCGAACTTCCCCATTCCCCAAATTACAACTCGAAAGAAAAACAAACTCTAGTATAAGAACATTAAGAACACTCTAATGAACTTGTGTGGAATTGACACTTGACTCGATTTGAAGCTTGAAAACTTATGTGAGCAAGGGTGAGTTTTTCCAACAGAAATCAATGGTTATTTATAGATCAACAAATGCTTTGGAAAATTCTCTTTGTGCAGCAACACCATTACGCCACTACTCATACCCACTAAGAAGATCATGTTCCTAGAATTAAGGAACCATGAACTCCTCAATGTGCAAACCCATGACGACTGACATAGAACATGGGAGAGTAAGCCGTAAGTTTTGGAAAACATGGTGATTTTATTTTTTCAGAAGATATTTTCGAAAATAAGAAAATAAAATAAAATCTTTTTGCACAAGATATTTTCGGAATTCAGAATAAAATCCCTTTCAAAAGATAAACGTTTTAGAAAGCAACCGTTTTCCTAAAAACTAGCATGCACAATTTTATCTTTTTAGACCAATTCCACACAGATTTTTTCGAGTGCCATTTAATATCTTATACTTACATAAATCCTAAAATATAAAAATATATTTAGTCTTCATGTTTTCTCTGATGAAGCTTCTACTCCGAGGCTTCTGTTCCTTGGAAGGAACTTCTCTTCTCTGATGAGGCTTCTTCTCTGAATCTTCTGTTGTTGTTCCCTGGGGGAACCTTCTCTTCTCCAGTCTTCATTTCTGAAGCGCCAGTTCCTGTGAGGGAACTCTTCTATATGGTTAGCTCTGCTTCTGGCCTTCTTGTTCCTCATGGTATATTTACAAGACACTTCATTCTCCTAGTTTTTGTAACTGAGTACACACTTAAACAATCAAGCACTTATTAGTTAGTAAGTAAGTGAGGTTGTGTCATCATCAAAATCATTAAGTCCAACATGGTTTATTAGTGTTGCTCTTTCTAGGTTTATGGACTACTCTTGTGACTTCAATCTTCATGTGGTTGGTGTATAGACTATTGGATATTAGATTGAGTTCACATTAATTCATACTTCACCTAATGAACTTGTTGCACAGCAGGAAGCGAGTTGTCTCTGGAGTCCAGCCAACCGGAGCTCTACATCTAGGAAATTATCTTGGTGCCATAAAAAATTGGATTTCACTTCAGGTGGGTTTTGTCGATTCCATTTATTTATCTCTACATTTATTTTATTCTTTTTAATCCTTTGTTTGTTGTTATGGGCTAGCAAGCTCTTATTATTGTATGCCATTAGTTCTCAAGAGTAAAACAACGTGGTCCGACTCTTCTGACACTTTCCTGTTGTTATTTGCAGGACACTTATGAAACATTTTTCTTCATTGTTGATCTTCATGCGGTATATTTTCAGTACATTTCCTTATTGAAAGGGCAAATGATTAGCATTAGCATTTCAAGATGTAGTATATATCTTGTGCTTAGCATTATTTGTAGGGAAACACATTCTTCATTGATAAGCCATAGATAGCATGCATTTACCTGATTAGATTTCCCTAATACATCTGTTAATGATCTAAATACAAATTGGATTATGCAATTCAGCTTGTCTTTTCTTTATTGATGGATATCCTTGGTTCATAATTGAAACAAATATAGTTTTCAAGGTTTATCATTTGTGTGTTGGTTATGAATTTGGATTTACTGATTGGAATGTTTCATTCCTTTATGCTGTTTGCCCTTCTCTCTAAGGTTTATGTTGATCCTGATTGGGATGAAGCATTATTTTTGCTGATAATATATAGTTTTAGGGAAATGCTTGGAGCCATGTTTCCTCATTTTAAGCTTGCTAATGTGTTCAATTTCATCTCTCCAAAACTCGACAAATTTTATTAATTTTACATTCTATGATAAGTGATTTAGTTACAAAAAATAAAATTATGTTCTGTTATCATCCATTTTGAAACTAGTGACTTGGTCTATATTACTCTGATTAGTTGAAGTGTATTTTGGAAATATCATTCATTTTGATATGACTCCTAGATATTTGTTCAAAAGTGATTTTTTTCACACAAATTGGGCAGACACACTGATCCATCCAATATTGATTCTATTTGAGATTAGATTTCTTTAACTTACAGGTAACATTGCCCTATGAAACTAAGGATTTATCCAAAGCAACAAAGGATACAGCAGCTATTTATTTGGCATGTGGCGTTGACATTTCAAAGGTGAAGAACTAGTTCTAGACGCTAAAACTTTTGATTTAGTGCCCTATCTTTTATTAAGTTAAGAAACAGCTGCTCAAACTTGTGGACACAGGCTTCAGTTTTTGTACAATCTCATGTCCGAGCACATGCAGAACTTATGTGGTTGCTGAGTTCTACCACACCCATTGGCTGGCTTAATAGAATGATACAATTTAAGGAGAAATCACGTAAAGCGGTATACTTTCTCTTCCAAACTTTCTCTGTTCCTCTTTATTGGCATCTAGTGCAAGGTGCTGTATCCTTAAGCCCTCATCTTATGTAGTTAAACAATCTTGTGAACTAGGATAGTATTGACATTCATTAAGGTTACGAACTTTGAAACTTTGATACTCCATATAGTACCCTATTGTACAGTTGTGAAAGTATAAAATCCACTGATCTACATATAATAATGACTCAGGTTTTATACAATATCAGCTGCACAAATATGGTTTCTTAAGTATCTATTTTAAAAGCAACTAGAACAATTTTTTCATGTCTTCTCTGGTAACTGTTTCTCTTAATGATACTACTACGTTTGCTTGCTGTGATCTATTTGATTTTTTTTTTCCCCTGCAGGGTGATGAAAATGTTGGGGTTGCACTTTTGACGTATCCTGTTCTCATGGCTGCTGATATTTTATTATATCAGGTGAGGATTTTATATTTCTGTTTTTATATGTCAAGTTGAAATTCATTATAGTTTGTCTTCATGAAGAGTGTTTTGGGCATAACCAATGAAAGTGATTAGATCCATCCTTCAAGTTCCTCGCTAGTGGGCTAGATCTGCTTGGAGCTTTAACCTCCTACAGTCCTGTTCCTTAAACATGCATATACTAGCTCTTGGAATTGTTATGGGAACATAGAGGAGTCAGGAGGGTACCACACCAGGGCATGGGTGAATGATTTGGGTGATACTGCTAACTATATCCTAGTTTGTTGTAGTGTGCCTACATTTCATATGATTTAGGAAACTTTGATCTCAATAAGTGAATTTTCTCCACTGCCTCAGTTATGCTTTATGCTGAGTATTGCATTTGTGAACCTGATATATTATGTTAGTTTTCTCAAGTTCTTGTTATTTTACTTAGGACTTTAGTGTGTTCTATTAGCCTGAACTGGCATAATTCTTATGCTATGGCAGCCTACCTTTGCAGTCAGATTTTGTACCAGTTGGAGATGACCAGAAGCAACATCTTGAGTTGACAAGACAGCTAGCTGAGCGTGTGAATAATTTGTACGGAGGAAGGAAATGGAAGAAAATGGGAGGGTAAATATTTTTTTCATGATCACAACATCTTGCTGTGAAGTTTTGTAAATCATCTCTATTGAGTTGGTTAGTCCATTGACGTCTCACAAATCTTATATATTTTGGATGTAGGAGAGGGGGCTCAATCTTTAAGGTGAATGTTTGGTTAAATTCAAAGCTTCTTACTTCATTTGAATGTTTTGGTAGTTTATCATGCCATGTTGACATATAATTTTTTTGACCAGATACCTGAACCACTTATTCCACCAACTGGAGCTCGGGTGATGTCTTTGACAGATGGTCTTTCAAAGGTGATTGCTATTTGATTACAATTAGTCCTCCTGACTAGCTCTATCCTTGATTGCATTTTTTTGAAATTTAATCACAAGTTATTGGGATTGTGGGCGAGATGTGGCCAATTGCTTATGTCTTGCCAGCTTAAACATCTCTCTGTTCCTTTCTATCTCTTGTCTTCCTTTTTATAAGGTAATGACATCTCCAAATTTTCATAGCATAGATCAAATTAGCAGAGAATAAAGCCATACCATATTGTTTGTAATATACTAGCAAATTAGCAATATTTTTTCTGTTCTGTCTTTATTCATCTCAAAGATTCAGGTTTTCTTGTTCCATAGACAATTATTCTGAGATGATTTACTTGATTGGGTTTTTAAGAGGCTCCCCAGAAGCCTCCAAGGATTCCTATTACCTTCTTAATTAATAAGATAGATTCTAAAAGTGTACTTGTGTAGTTGTAATACATGAACTATTACAAATTTATTTCTTCTGCTAAGAGTTTCTACATTTTAGTAGTCTGAAAAGTCGTTGTTGTTAAAGAAAGATCCTCCTCTTGTCTTGTTGAAGCTATTCATTACATGTTTGGACTATTAATTCTCAACAAGATGTACAATCCATTAATGTTTGAGATTTTTATGTGTCATTTGTCTTATTGCTGCTGCTTATCTTTACTGGAATGCTGGAGCTTAATTGTTCTAATGAATTGTCTCTCTTGCTATGTAGATGTCTAAATCTGCTCCTTCTGATCAGTCTCGAATTAATCTGTTGGACCCAAAGGATGTGAGTATTGTTTATAATCTTGCCTACTCTGTGTTTACATGTTTCTTAATATGACTGTCTCAATTGTAGTTGATAATTGCTGAGTTAATATGTTCCGTGTTCCTACTCTGTGATACACATGTAATTTAAAATTTTGATGTCTCAAAGCAGTCCTTCCAATTGGAGGTTGGAATGCAATGTTTATCATTGATCTTTGTGCTATTTCATGTGACATAAAAATATATATGTAAACAATAAATTATATTATCTTGATTTTTTTTTTAAAATTATGCTTTTCTTCTCCCCCAGTATATGAAATTATCCTCTCATTCTCAATTTGACTTAACTCTCGTGTTCATACATGCAGGTTATTGCAAATAAGATCAAACGTTGCAAAACTGATTCATTTACATGGTATGTTTCTGCACATACCCATCCCCCCCCCCCCCCCCCAAAAAAAAAAAAAAAAAAAAAAGGGTTGAAGATGAATGCATTTTAGTGGCTTCTGTAAGTAAATTTTTTTCATTCCTAATGCAGGCTGGAATTTGACAACCCTGACAGACCTGAATGCAATAACCTTCTCTGCATTTATCAACTTGTATCAGGCAAAACAAAGGAGGTAATACAATAATCAATAGACCATCACAAATACAAAAATAGCGTATAAAGAGGACGAGGAGTTAGGTTACAGACATCAGCCTAAAATGTACCATGGACCATATTTGTCGTCTAGGCAGAGGTTTGGCAGGTGTTCTATCCATAAGGTGCAACGGGAAAAAAATCCAACCAGCACATGATCGTAACTGTGGGCCCTGTGGCTAACTCTAGTTTATCGTCATTTAATAATGTCTAGTTATTTTGTTGGTTATGCTCATCAAAAAAGAAAAGAGGATGAAAGACTGCTACCTAGGGCAGGGTAAGGGGATTTTAGATGTATGGAGTTTTCATTAGACCTGTGATTTAAATGCAAATCCTCAACTCTATAAATTAAAAGTCAAGGACAATTTAGTGGCACATTTGATCCTGGCCATATATTTTTTTAAATTTCGATATATTGGTTGTAAGTGGCTATTAATAAAGTAATTCTAATGAAGACTTTTTTGCCCAATGCCTAAAGTGATTTCTAGGACACTTCATTCCATATTAGATTCATGGGTTGTAAGTGTTGCTTTATTTTAGAAAATTCTAGGGTTTCTCCAACCAAACACCTGCTATGTCCACAACTTTCTAATATGACACAGATGGTGCAATGTTACTTCTTTAAGTTTGTGTTTGAACAGCAGCAGTTATAGGGAAGGGGAGGGGAGAAAAGGGGAGGAAATAGCTGGTAGCATTAGTCGCAACTTTGTTATATATTCATACTTTAAGCAGTCTCCATTGGTGTGCTTTTGTTAGACAGGTCTTGTGATACTATATATTCAATGTCAATGTTATCTGAAGTACACCAGCCCAGCTAATCTAATTGGTTTATTTTAATTTGGCAGGAGGTTGCCCAAGAATGTCAGAGTATGAGCTGGGGAACATTCAAACCACTTATTACAGACGCAGTAATTGATCATTTACAACCCATTCAGGTTAGTGTAGTTTAAATTATTTCCTTGTAAGAATAATTGGACAATATGGCAAGCTTGTTGGAGTGTTGGACTGTATGTGTTTATGAAGCCTTCATCATAAGGACTCATTTGCTTGTCACCATTCCAGGCACGTTATGAGGAAATCATGTCTGAGCCTAGTTATTTGGATGGAGTTCTAGCAGAGGGTGCAGCTAAAGCTACGGATATAGCAGATACTACTCTTAATAATGTCTACCAGGCGATGGGGTTTCTTCGAAGATGAGCTTAATTGGTGGTGCATGCAATTTTTTCCATGCAGCCTTTTCAGATGACATACTGTTTAATTGTAAATCAAATCTACTTGTTTTGGAACATTCATTAGGCTTTTATTTTTTGCTATCCCCATTAGTTTCTAAGGAAAAATTGCACTCGGTAGAAAATAGGAACTGGACTCATATTCAACCTCCGGCGCATTCATTCTTTTTACAACATTATAGAGTTTAGAATTTTAATAATTTATACATACAGCTTGAAGTGACATGACTCGTGCAATGTACGTCTGATTTAAAATACTGGTATGTTTAAATTTTAATGATGCTGAGAAAGAGTAAGTATAGCTTGTGGTATAACTTATAGAGCACATAGGGAGTGACTTGTATTCTACTCCCCTACTCTCAGAATCAGTTGTGACATTTTCTTAAAGTCTTGTAAGTTGTAACTAAGATAAACGACATATGTATGTCGTGACATGAATTTATGAATATCCTTTATAATAATTTTATTATTCCTGTATCTGTAATTCAAATGCTTATACAAATATCATTCATAAAGAAAAAATATTTTAGGAAAGGTGAAAAGTAATTGGAGTACATGAATGTAGACTTTGTTGATGGAGGGAACACTTTCTTGTTTTACGGATGAACTTAGACTTCTCTTCATTGACTAGATATATAAACATGCTAGATCAGAACAAGTTAATCAGTCTTGCTCTTGCAAGTTCCATACTGTGTTCAACGAAATCAACTCATAGTTTAGGTTCTCAATAATATCCTGTTCAAAGATGCATATCTAGCTTGAGCATTCTGCATCATATAGCCCCATCTGCTGGCAAACTTTAGCTTTCCATAATGATTTCTGTAATAGAAGGCAAAGGTGAAATGTCACAGTTTATCACAGCGGTCTTCAGACCTTTCTTCAGACCTTCAGGGCTGTCTTACCAGAAATCATGAATTTATCATGTCATCGCGATGAGCCTCTTCAATTGATATTTCTCTCACCAATTATCTAAGCTGAAGTTTTCCATTTGAGACCACAGTCCATACAATGATCAACCGTGAGGCAGAACACATACTTCGACAATCGAAGACATGATCACTACCCTACCCAAGGAATTAAAGCAAAGAAACTCCAAGTTTGTTATTGTGATTTGTGGATGTCATGCAAGTATTGCACACAGCCCACGCAACCCATACATGCCACCCTATTAATCCTCAAAAGGTTCCAACATTGTCCTCTTATATCCCAAGATCCTCAAGATAATCCTGGAAATGCATAGTGCAATGAGCTCTCAAGAGAACAAATTGAGTACATAAACCCCCCATAAAAGTCAACATGGTAGAGGTTTCAGAATCTTCTGCTTGTCTAACTTTGCATTGATGCTCCTTTCTGTTTATTATTCACTGTCCTGTTTCTTAATCTTGAACAGCCTCTTGCAAGGCAAATCCCTGTAGGCATGTACTTCAAGTTTCTGGAAGACACAACAAAACAGTGGTTTGCAGATATTCCTTATTCCATGTAAGACTCAACCATTGTTAAGGAACAAATAATCTTCTCTCTGTAAACAATCTATTGACTGGTTTGAGCATACTACATCTTCTTCCAGATTTGTAATGACAAATATATCCTTCAATAATTTGTATATCTCCTTGGATCGAGGATGGGAATCATCTGCAGCTGAAAATTCATGGAAGTCACCGTCCACCTCTATGAAGCTATGTCCCGGAGTCTTTCTAATACCTTTTCCTCTCATCATACTTCTAACATTCCTTACCTCACCCCATCTTTTCTCCGTAGCGCATAGATTTGCTAAAAGTACATAAGTACCACTATCTTCCGGATTTAGGTCTATCAACTTGTCAGCTGCAAATTTTCCAAGATCAGCATATCCATGCATCCTACATGCATTCAGCAAAGCACCCCATGCGGCTTCATCGGGTTCCATAGGCATTTTTCTGATCATGTCATACGCTTCTCCTATCAATCCAACACGGCCAAGTAAATCAATCATGCAGGCATAGTGTTCTGCTTTAGGCTCCAATCCAAATTTGTGCTGCATGCCAGCAAAGTGCTCCCGCCCTTTGGCAACTAAACCAGCATGACTACAAGCTGATAGAATGCCGATAAAAGTAATATGATCAGGCTTAATACACTGATCTTTCATTCTCTCAAACAGCATTAGAGCCATGTTAGCATTCCCATGATCTGCATACCCAATAATCAAGGAGTTCCATGATACCAAGTCTCTCTTTGGCATCTCATGAAACAGTTCCTCGGCCATATCAATCCTACCACACTTCGCATACATGTCTATCAACGCGTTTCCCACAGATACACCAAATTCAATTCGCTTCTGGTGTATATAATGGTGATGAATCCATTGCCCCAAATCCAGGCAACCTGATTGAGCACAAGCAGAAAGTACAGGCACCAAAGTAGCTTCCTCAATGGGAACCAAACCTCCCTTCACCATACCTTGAAACAAATCCAAGGCATCCTCCGGCTTATTATTCTGAGAATAACCAGCAATCATTGCATTCCAAGACACCACATTTTTCACAGGCATCTCATCAAAATACTTCCTAGCCATATCTAATTCACCCTGTTTTGCAAAACCATTTACCATACTAGTCCATGAGAATACATCCCTACACTCCATCTCTTCAAAAATTCTTCTCGCAGTCATTAAACAACCACACTTAACATACATATCTAACAAGGCATTCATCAGATTCAAAGTATACTTCACATCATATTTCTCTATATAACAGTGCATCCTCCTTCCCAAGTCCAAATCCCCCTTAAGAGCACACGCCGAGAGCAGTGTGATCATAGTAACTTCATTAGGCACTGTCTCACCACCACACACCATCAAATCAAAAACCCTCAAAGCTTCATCAGGAGAATCTCTCTGCACATAACCATCAATCATCGCGGTCCAAGTCACCACATCTTTCACAGGACAATCATCAAACACTTGGCGTGCACAACTCAAAAACCCACCATCAGCATAAAAATGAAGCAACCCATTTTGCACCAACACACTTGATTCAAAACCCACTTTACATATCCTACAATGAACTGCCCTACCCTCTCAAAACCCGAAAACAGTCCGAAAGCCTTAAGCGCGAAAACAAAGCTTCTCCCATCCATTTCAACCCCATCTCTAACCATTTTGCGGAAAATTGAAAGACCCATTAAAGGATTCTTAGCTCTAGAATAACCCCTAATCATGGTATTCCATATATAAACATTTGGATTTGATATATGATCAAAAATCAAACGAGCATAATTCATGTCACCATAATTAGAAAGAGCACAAAAAGCTATGATTCTACTTACAGGAAAGACATGAAAGATTAGACCTTTGCGCATCATTTGAGCTTGAATTTGCTTGAGTTCTGCCATGGAGGAGCAATTTTCCATTGAAATGAGAATTGGGTTTGTAATGTTGACGTTGCTGGTGCTTGTATTCCATCTGGGTAGAGTGGAAAATAGTTGGAATTTAGGAGAGAGAAAATTAGGGGAAATGAAGCAAGAATTTAGCAACAGAGGAATAACACCCAATTTTTTAATGTGATGGGAAATTGTCAAATTGGGAATCAGTATGCTACATTCAAGATTGCAACTTTGAAACAAATACACTCGTTCAATGAATTAAGTACTTGCATTTCTTCTTTCTTCTTCTTCATATTTGAAACTATTTCACTTTTCCTTTTTTTTTTCTTCTTCCTATTAAAACTAGTTTAATTAGATTAGTTAATGAGAACACAGTTGTGATCATTGTATGTACAATGTGTCCAGAAGAAATAAAACACTTAATAAAGTCGCAAAGAGTAATCAACAAAAAGAACCAAAAAGTATTCTTTGTGTTTCAAAATAAATGTCTCAATTTGATCAGCATATTTGTTTGAAGTTTCTGAACTTTGATCATTGATACAATATTCTTTTATCACAAAGTAATAAGTATAAATTACGAAGTATAAAAATTGTGCATTTGAAATGATTGTAACAAGTATTTACATGACTATATTTAGGTTATGTATAAAACACCAACTAACGTAGGTCAAAATAGGGCGGGAGAGAATATACTTGATGAAAATATACTCCGTAGTTACCAGGGGAATCACCGAACCTTAAATCTACTCCATAGCTTAATTTGCTATTTTTTCAACAAAGTATTAAGGTTGAAGTAGAGGCTCGAAAATAGGGGCATGATTGTTTGTTTGGAAGCCACTTCATGATGCAATCGGTGTGAAATACATGGTTGCAAATTGAACATGTATTATTATTTTTATGACTTGAAAGCCACTCGACTAACTCCCCTTGTTGCATCGACTCTATTGTTGGTTTAATCTTGAAAAAACTCTGATGTACGATATCTTTGAATTCCGGGCTACCTCGATGAGATGCATTCATATAATATGACCCAAGGACGTCGAAGTCATATATATCGAGGGCGGCTAATTCAGGGGTGTTGTCATCCATATCCATATTCACTGATTCATTATTGCCATTGTCATCACCATCGTCAATATTATCATTGCCATTGTCCTCAAACCAGCCTATAAGGAAAATCCGCAGCAACGATAACAGAAAAGGAGAAACAACTGTTGAAGTAATCCGAGATCTGTTGAGCAAGCAAATCTCTAAATTTGGAGTGTATAAATGGTGGTATTACTCGTTTAGCTAGATTATAAAAGGCGCCTTTAAAAATAGCAGACAATTTAAAAGGCGTAATCAAGGGTTGTACATTTAATGAACCCAAGCTTACGATGAACAATCCGCGGCATGCATAGGGTAGATCAGGGGATATATGATGGACTCAGAACACTCTTAAATCAAGAAGCTTTGCTCCGTATGACATGATCGTGATCGTGGAAACTAAAAACAAATAAACTTTTGGAGAATATGTGTGATTCTAAAATAAAAAATAAGCTTTGTCAAAAAAATAAAAATAAAAAAAATATATAGAGAGAGAGTTAGCGTAGACTTTAGGAAATTGTTTCAAAAATAAAAACAAAAGGTAGGATTAGGAAATAAGGAAAGTAGTTATTATTATTATTTTTTAAATCGGAGATTTAGATATGACTACTTTCTTTATATCTGGTTATTATTCTAAATTCTATCCTAATTCAGTAAAAATAATTTAAGTTCAGCAAATATAATTTTGTTTTAGTAAAAATAATTTCAGTTCAGCAAAAATAAGGTGAAATGAATGGCTTAACTATTTCACTTATTTTTCTTCTTATCAAAACTAGTTTAATTAGATGAGTTTAAGCTAATGAGAACATTGTTGTATCATTGTATGTACACTGTATTCGGGAGAAATAGCGCACTTATTAAAAGTTGCAAGGAGTATAGCAACAACATACAACAAAAGATAATACCCTCTATGTTTCATAATAAATGCCTCAATTTGACTAGCATATTTGTCAATGCTAAACTTTGATCATTAATACTATAATAATCAGACTAATAAGTACTCCCTCCGTCCCAAAAAGAACGACCCATTTGGCCAAAACTTTGTCCCAAAAAGAATGACCCATTTGCATTAAAACACCACCGATTTGCAACAATATTTGTGCAAAATTAGCTTTCCCATATAAAAATTTGATTTTTCATGTTATTTTATTACTTTCTCTCTCTATTTTTTTACAAATACTATGTAAATTTATTTTTCCAATATACTTTTACTTCTTTTTACTTAACTTCCTTAATACCCGCGTAATCAACCCAAATGGATCGTTCTTTTTGGGACGGAGGGAGTATAAATTATGAAGTATAAAAATTTGATATTTGAAAATTGAATTTTGAAGTGATTGTTATAAGTATTCACATGACTATATTTTTGCTTATGTATAAATACCAATGTAGGTCAAAATAGGGCAAGAAGGAATAATTCATGAAAATATAGATACTAGGGATATCACCGAACCTTAAATCTTTTCCGTAGCTTAATTTTTTATTTGAAAGGTAAGTTTAACTCATCCCTAAGTAAAGTTTGCTATTTTTTTAAATAAAAAATATGATAAGGCTAATTGGGCCTTGCCGAAAGCTCCTATCACTAGACACGTGGCTGACAATGCCTAGGGGTAAGGGAAGAGAGGCTCGAACCTCTCAGGCTCGCACCCGCAAGGATTCGAGGCGACCCCTGAGCCATTGCACCTGAAGGTCTTCCTCGGGTAGAGTTTGCTAATTGAACTTGGGTTAGAGCACCATATTACATAAAATATACAGGCCCATTTAAAACCCAGAAAGAACACACAAACCCAAACAGCCATAAGTCCATAACCAGCAAATTCAAGCACAAACCATCGATAGGTTTTAGCAGTGAGGAGAGAGAAAGTGTGCTGAAATACTGTAGGCAAACTAAGATCAATTACAATGCAGAGATGGTGTTCCAAGCTTCGAACTTTGGCTCATCTCCCAACAACAATTAGAGCTTCTTCTTCATCTTCTTCTTCTCTTTCAATTCATCGCTTTTACTACCAGTCTTCCTCCAATTTTCAGCGCCCATTTTCACCATTTTCAACAATTTCTTCCCAATTACACTCCCATTTTAATGCTCCTGCTTCTCTGCCGATTCCTACGAATGGGGTTTCCTTTTTGCTCTCTCCTCCTCCATTAAGTTTTTTTTTTTTTTTTTTTTTTTTTGGGGTTAATTTGTGATTTAGCTTGTTGATTTTGGGGAAGTTGTGATTTTTAAATGTTGGGGTTTTTATTTAATGTTTTATTTATTAATCTATGTTGAGGAATGATAGGAAATCCTATGTGGGGTTTTTGCAATTTTGATCTAAGACTAATTTTTGAGATGATTGATTGTGAATTGAGGGAAAGCACATGAAATTTGATGAGGGTTTTCTTTTAAATTGGTTTGTGTTTATGAATATTAAATTTTACATTTGAGAATCTTCTAGTTTTAATTATGCTTTCTTGTTAATGGATAAGAATTTGATTTGAGTTTTATTTGTATGTCATATTATGTGGAATATAGTATGTGCAAGTGAGGAGTTTTTCGGCTAAATCCAAGGAGAAGAAGTGGAAGAAGCTTACACCTGCTACTTCAAGAGTCAAGAAGATCAAGATTAAGGGTTATTCGTAGGTTAACCTTGTCTAGTGTTCTTTCTTGTTTTCCTTTTGTGGATAATATGTTTAAGATTATTGCAATGATGATTTATGAATGGTCTTGATTTGATTAGATCTTTCAAGAGAAGATTCAAGACTTTGAATGACGGGACAATAAGGCGATGGAGGGAAGGCAAGCGGCATAATGCACATTTGAAGGTATGGCTGTACCCTTATGGGTGGTTATTTGGTTAAGCTATTAACTTCAGCTTATATGCATAAGAAAATGAGCTTGATAATTGTGTGATGCAGCTCTATCTAATGTATGCCTCCCTGACTATGGGTTGTTCACAATTCGTAAAAATTTGTCGTCTATTTTTTTTATTGCTCGACAATTGTTGCTGAAAACTGATGTTGCTAGGCTTTTTTCATGTATTGAATAGAATTGTCAGCCGGCCCCATAGAGAACAAGATAGACTATAGAGAATTGTAGCCATTGAATAGGTATAGTAAATGTTTAGATTCGAATCCTTGGAAGTGAAATACACATGGTGTTTAAGAATAGAGGATTTAGAAGTACAGTTGTTGTAGCCTTATAAAGAAGAGACTTCTTGAGTTTAGGTAAGGCTCATAGATGATTCTAGATATGTCTTGCACAAAATGGACTGTATTCTAAAGCCAGAATAGGTTTGCCAATGTTTTCTTTTTTTTTTTTTTTAGCGATTGTGTAGGGAGTTGTGATCCAAGACTATTTAAGCCAGCCCTCGTACCTACTATCTAGGGTTTAAGCTTGTCATATGAACTTGATATATCTGCGAATGGACACAAATCAGTTGGTCCCAGTGCTATATACCAAGAACAAGTACTAGAAGCATAGACAGGGGACGATTGACTTTTCCAAAAATGGCTGAAAGGATCAATTTTAGTGGTCTCTTGTTGCCTGCTGTAAGATGCTCTTCGCAGGAAAAATATGATTTCAACGAAGTTCTATTTCCTAGCAAGTGTAACAACTGTTTGGTTGATTGTAGAAAGTAAGGCCTTCCCAAGAACTTCTAAGAGCTGGTAGTTCTTGTGTTATGTCAACCAACTTAGAGTTTTCCACTTCTTAGGAACTTGTACTTTCTGATTTATATTTTTTGTCAACCAAAACATGCACAGATTATATCACTGCTTGATACATGTGTTGCAGTGTATGGATATGTGAGGGAGGAAAGAGAAGTGGAATGATTTTAAAAGGGGATTTTGTGTTAATACTTTGTCAATGGCTCAATTGCTACTTACTGACAGGGAAAGCATCTGTTTGCACAATTATTTAATTTACAAGTATCAGATAACTGAACCAACATGGTTAGCCTATGAAAGGGGTCTCAAAGATATATAGAAGACTATGTATGAAAATAATGATATACTCTCTTTATCCTCTAGTCGATGACAGAGAGTGAAATTCTCAATTTTGAATTTTGATATCTACTCTGTAGCGCACAACCTGTATCTTAATCCTGAACAAGCTCTGCATAGTGCATCTATGTTTTAAGCTAGACTCTAGCTGGGTACTAAGATTTGTATGTATGCAGTTCAAGCATGCAAGTCCATGTAAGATCCCCCCCCTCTCTCTCTCTCTCTCTCTCTCTCTCTTCTCTTGAGATTTGAAATTGATTTTTTTCGACTTTTTTCTGCTAAGGTTTTGTTTCTCTTAAATTAATGCTTTTATTTAGAAAGTCTTTTAAGTGGGAAAGCCTTGACATTATAAAAATGCTTCAATATGCTTTCAGCTGGATCATTCGACTGAGAGTAGCTGATTCTTGATTAGACTATTAGGTTTTAGTTTTTGCAGCTGAATCGTTATTAAGTTTCTACTTTTTGAAGAATGATTCATCAAGCCTTGGTCTTGGCAATCGTCATACGATAAATTGGGAGAAAACTGGGAAGTGTCATAACTGCAATAGTTTGATTGCATTTTCTTTCTCTAATGCTTTTATGACTTCTTTCTTTGGTTCTCATGAGGGTTGTCAACCATAAAGATCAGCTAAACATTTTGCCTATTTCCTGGCCAGGTTTCTTTTTGCGAATTGACTACTAGGATAGATTATTTTGCTGGTCCACTATCCTAAACAGAAGTCTATCTTATGTTATGGATTAAGCCTAGACAGCTAAACTTGGGGTATTACTGCTTGGTTGCTTGGTAGCAAATGGTGGTAATATTATGAGCTCTTACTTTAGCCATTTTACTCTCGATCTTTCTAACCTGGAATGTCGATTAATAAGTTGGAAAAAAAAATGAAAAGAAAAAGAAAAGCAAATCCTTTCTCACATCACCATATGCACTTTGGGCTCTAGTTTTTCTTACTACATTTTCATTCTTAATCACATCAACTGTTTTTGCAGTACAATTTTAACAAGTCCTAATAATTTTTCTCTTGCCGTTCACTTTCATTTTTCCTAGTATTTAAAGCTAACAAGATTTATTAGGATGGATAGGCTAAAGAGTAAGAAAAAATATGCTAATTCTGAAATAGTTTGTATTTTATGATCCACTTTGTAGTCATTCACTATTACCTATTCTGCAATTTTGAGCTGTTGCATGTAGTAGTTATATAATCTGAATACAAAACATACTTAAATGAGTTTCTTGCTTAATGCAGTCAAAGAAGTCCAAGAGAAGACTCAGAAAACCCGAGATTGTGCCTGCAGCTTATGCAAAAGTCATGAAGAAGCTGAACTTTTGTTCAAATTTCTGAATCAATCAAGCGAAAAAAAGAGTTTTTGTTAACCACTGCCTTCTTTTTTGGTGATGAAGTTCCCCTTCAGGCTTCAATATTGGATTTTACGCATTTCTTCCATATCAAAGATCCTAGTTGCTCTTGTCCCGTTAGACACCATTTACCTTTGCTGCTATTGATTTATGCATGAACTATAAACCTACATAGAATCTTGGAATGTATTTATGTCTTGTTGCAAATTACAATTCCTACCTAATAAGAACACTTTTTTCCGAGACATTTGTTTGTTGTCTTGATTTTTTTTTTTTTTTTCCTTTTTTCAAATTGTTTTATATCTTTGGTTCCCCTCTCATCTTAATCCTCTGACTGAAAATATCATGAATCAAATAATAAATTGGCTCGAAAATGACCCGTATGCGCAATGGGTACGATTATGACTTCTATCATCTTCCGTTATTGCAAGTGTTCAAAGGTATCAATATGATACTATCCACTCTTGCAACTTCTGCAAGTGTACAAGCTTACAAAGATAAAGTAGAGGTGATCAACTCCAATTCGGCTTAAAAATAGGACGGGTTTCAGCATAGCTAAAAACACTATAAACCTAAATACGGGCCCGAAAGCCCACTACTTTTTTTGTGGATTTGGACACGAAATACTTACAATACAGCTCAAGCTCGAACTTCTGGTGAGCTCTAAGTTAAAGGTAGGCCTACATAAGTAGATTCCGTACATCACTTGACCTAATTTCAGATTAACCCTAAACTATTAATGCCAAATTATACCAATTACCTCCAAAATTCCTTGAAAAATTTCCCCAAAATTGAACTCAAGCAAGTAAACTAGCTATGTCAATATTGCAGAAGATTGAAAGTGCATCTGATTCATCCAACACCGTGACTCTTCCAGACCATCTCGTAATTGATCATATTCTCCCAAGACTTCCGGTAAAAACCCTAATTCGCTTCAAATCAGTTTCCAAATTATGGCTTTCTACAATTTCTAATCGTCAATTTGCTGAATCTCATCTCAATTTTTCTTCATCATCTTCCTACGGTCAATTCATATTATTAATTAGAATTAATCGTGAATCATTCAAATTATTGTTATTGCCTTACGATGAGTTCAATAATCTGAAAAGCCCTTTAGATTTAGGTTCTTCTCTATGTTTTAGTCGAAATTTGCGGGATTTTGATATTGTGGGTAGTTCTAATGGCCTTGTTAATTTGTTATGCTCGAGGAACACGAAAAGGCCTGTTCTTCATTTTCAGTGTGTAATCCTGCTACAAAAGAGTATTGCGAGATTAATAATCCTGATTGTCAACAAGGCTTTTCGCGTCAATGTTGGTTCACAAATATTTAATAACATCCGAATTAGTGTAAATCGGGTTGGGCAACTTTAATTTTCTCTCTCTTACTTCAACTCTAAGCAATGGAGTCACTACCGAAATCAGTCGTACCACCGCCGAATCAGCCACACCACTGCCACCACCACCTCAAACTCCCACACAACTCTACTACAATAGGAGTAATGAATTAACCTTCCCGTCATCAATGGCGGAGCTTAAGAATCAAAGCTTAAACATAATATTTTGCTTTTATGCATCAGGTTCTTCAACATTAACATTATCAAGCATAGTAACATGCACATGCAATTCATTTTTGTTGATTTCTGATGTTGATCTTTATTATTTTGATTTGTTTGAGTGATTGTACTGTTTTTCAATGACTATTGTTAATTTTGTGTTTATTTAATACTCTGTTTTTGTGAAAAAAAAAAAAAAAAAAAAACATTTTGTGAAAAAAAAAAAGGTAATTTTTATGAAAAAAAGTCACTTTTATGAAAAAAAGGGGTCACTTTTGTGAAAATATGGTCACTTTTGTTAAAAAACAAAGGGGTCACTTTTGTGAAAATATGGGTCACTATTGTAAAGAAAAAGGGTCACTTTTGTAAAGAAAAAGGGTCACGTTTCGCGAAAATGTTCGATGTACAATAAAATTATTGTAAATTATTGTAAACCGGGGGCATGCAAAAGTTTTTGATGTTGGTTTGGCTACATACCGTCTATAGACGACTACAGGATTGTCGCTTCGTTTAATTTTTACAGTTGCAATGATCGGTTTTATGACTATCGTCAATGTTATTATGTGTTTTCTTTGAGGATTGGGAAGTGGAAAATTATTGATGGTCTTGGTGAGAATCCCTATCGTGTGTATGGTAGATTGGTTAACGCGACAATGGTTATTGATGATGTTTTGTATTGGTCTTTTCAAAAATATTGCTATGCGGGGATACCTGATCGCATTATTGGTTTTGATTTAGCTAATGAGCAATTGAAAGTAGTTCCATTGATGGATTGGTTGAATCAGTATGATGTTGCAAATTTTTTTTGTAATGAAAGTCATTGCTTTGTTATTCTGGTCAAATGCTTGATGTTTGGACGTTGAGTAAACATGATGATTGGAGTTCTTCGGAGAAATTGATTTATTTTCATGATGAAGGCAAGAAGATTATTTTCACTGTCACTTCCACCGGAAAGCTCTTGTTGGGACACTTGAAAGTTGATAGCCAGCAGTTTACGATAATTGGCTCTACTAAGGATACTCGAGAACTATCCCAAAGAGATGCTTACATTACAAAGGAAAGAATATGATAGAGTATATAACATATCCCTGGGCCTCAACCATCAGCTTAAGCTTTTGGTTGAGTTGGTCCTCTAACATGGTATTAGAGCCAACGTGACATAGAGGTCACGGGTTCGAATCTCATCCACCCCTCCTTTAAAGTGGAATTAATTTGCGCCGGGTATGAGAGGGTCTGTGCTGCATCCACATTTCAAGCCCAAAGGGCCTTTCATGTGAGGGGGAGTGATAGAGTATATAACATATTCCTAAGCCTCAACCATCAGCTTAAGCTTTAGTATGGCCAGCTCATGTCAATGTTGGTTATTAATCCCCTCCCCCCTAGTAATGTTGCTACTCTATTGTCTCGGATGTAGTTCATGTATAAATTCACTCCTATTACTGTGTACTTGTGTAGCTGGTCAGTCGACGAGTGGGTGTTTGATTATGCAGCCTGTTAGACCTTACAAGCTTGCAAAAGCAGATACTGTGTATGTAATTGGGTCATGAGTGTAATATTGACGCTTGACCGGACCATCATTATTAGCTTGAAATTTCTCGATTGCTTGATTTCAGTTCATGATATCTTAGTTTGAAGTTGGAGGTTGTGTTCTGCATCTTGCAGGAATTCAAAATATATCAATCAAACTGTTATTGAGTTCTTTGTAGTTCTTAGTGTACAACGAGTGGTTGGTACTTGATAGTTTCCCAAATGCTGCAGTCTGCTTCTGAACAGATTTTGTAGGAGTTATCTAGCTATGTTTCATAGCAATTGTAAACAATTGTTTGGTTGCTCAGTAACAAATGGGTGGGGAAGTTCTGAACTCGTATGTCCTTTTACCCTAGATCTTTCTTTTCTCGTAACCTGATTGATTAGACCTCGGAATCACATCTATGTGCTTCCTCCTATAATACATTGTGAACTTCACATTGGGGACACCAAGTTTTTTTGCTCGTTCGTGCACGTCATTGCTATCTTTCAAGTCTCGAGTATATAGTTTTCTAGCAACAATACATTGTGTTCAAAGAGTTCATCATCTTCCCTGCTGAGCAATCTTGAGTTGTGTAATGCTATATATTCATACCAGTTCCAAAACAATCGCCTTGTTAAATAATTAGATTTTCCTGAATGATATTCCAGTTAATAAATTGAGAATCTGAAAAGTAAAATCCTTTCTCATATGCACTTTGGGCCCTATTTTCTCTTACTACTAATTCATTCCTATTCTGCCGTTTTTGGGCTGTTGCACAACATTCATAGTAGTTGATCTGAATATTAAGCATAGTTAAAAGATTACCTTGCATAATGCAGTCGAAAAAGTTCCAAGAGAAAACTCAGAAAACCCGAGAAATTTGTTTGCTGTCTTGAGCTTTTTGTTTTTCAAATTGATTTATCTTCTTTGGCTTATCTCCCCTCTCTTTGTATGGATTGATACTCTCCTTGGGTTTTGAAGACGGTGCACTAAACTACTAAAGTCATGAGAGAATTGAATTCTCAAACTGAGGAAGTGAGGAGTAAGGGATTATATTTTTTTTAATGTAAGTTTATTTTGATATGCAACTATGGAGCAAGATTGTTTAATACATAGTATATTGATATGTATAGTCACACAAGTAGTAGGATAGTTAATTAGTTATACTATTAACCCCAGTTGGACCCGTTTTAGGTAGATATGAGACTCGATATACCCAGTATATCTAGATCTATCTGGGATTGATTTAGACCAAGTGGATTTGGGTCGTATCTGAATCCAGATATACTCGGTAATAATTAAAAATCTATATATACATCGTCAAGGCTCTTTATTGAGGGGAAGCCATATTTTCCCAAACACTTGTACATGGTATCAAGAGCTCTAGGTTCTAAAAAGGAAAGGAAATAAAAATCATTTCCTTGGATTCTATTTTTTTCCCCAATTTTTTTATTTTTTTTTTTTTTTTTTTTGTAGTATCAATATGTAATTAATTTATAACAAATTAAATTGTAGTTTATTTTGCAATTATTTAGAGGTAACATTATTTTAGAGTAAAATTAACTAATTAAGTATGGGGGCGCTACATTTTGTAGGGAAAATTTAAGTAAGAAGGTTACACATACGAAAAGTTTTATAATAATGACATGTAAGGGTGATACATAGTAATGATGTGGTGCCAAATCAAATCGTGTGTGACACTTGGCGTAGTGGCATTAGTATATCGTCCTAAATTGTTTTAATAATATTATAAATTTTAAATTATAGATATTGTCTTGTTGATATCTATATCTATACTTAGTATTTAAAAACACAAACCATAATTTTTCATATGACACATGTCATCACAAGTCACTCACTACCACACATGACACATGTCACCCCTTTTAATCTTTTAGTTTAAGTCTTTATACATTTTGTAACTTGCAAATTCAATTAAGAAAATGAAGTGTTTCATTTACATCATAATAAAATAAAGTTAAACCAATTAATATACATCACATAAACATATGAATTGAATTATATAAAAATTGTCTTTTTAACTAATAGACTTAAAATATAACTTAAACCAATATGTCATTTCATATCCTATAGTCTTCATGTATATATATGTAACTAAATTCTTTTATCTTTTTCCCCAGTTCTACCCTCATTCTTTTTTTCCTTTTAAGTTTTAGCAATGAAACAATTAGTTCGTATTTCATATCACAAGTTTCAACTACTGAAAAACATACCTACATATGAAATAACCTAAATATGAACCCGTGCATCGAACGGGCCAAAATGCTAGTTAATATTGATTAACAAGGTTTTTCATTTTCATTTTAATTTTTACTAGCCTTCTGGCCCATGCAATGCACGGGTTATTCATAAAAAAATTGCATTGAACGATGAACGAGGAAATATCAATAAGTCATTATAGTTATAATGTGTAATCGAAAACATGATTGAAGAAATTTAATTTTTGGAACTTTGATTGAAAATGAGGGTTAAATAAAGAAGGTGGAGGGCTAAAATTAAAGAGAGAAACGGAAAAGGGTAAATTGAAGAGGGGAGATGAAGATAAAGTGTGCATGGAAGATGAAGTGTGCATGGAAGATGAAGTTTAAATTTAATGAAAAAATTAAAGAAAAATAGTGTAATAAAAAAATAATCTATATCTATACTTAGTATTTAAAAACACAAACCACAAATTTTTCGTATGACACATGGCATCACAATTCACAAGTCACTCATCACCTCATATGCCACATATCATTTCCCTTAATATTTATGTTTAAGATGCATTATACAACTTGCAAATTCAAGTAAGAAAATGAAGTGTTTCATTTCCACCATAATAAAATAATGTTTTAATTAATACATGTTACATAAACATATAAATTATAATAAAAATTGTCTTTTCAACACCTAGACTTTAAATATAATTTAAAATAAATGTCATTTTATATCTTACAATCTTCATGTGCATATATCTAATAACTAAATTCCTTTATCTTCTTTCATGGTTCTACCCTCACTTTTTTTTTTCTTTTAAGTTTTAGAAATGAAACAATCTTCCTACATATGAAAATAATTAACCCAAGTAACAACTCGTGCATTGAACGGGCCAAAAAGCTAGTTATACATAAGAAGACATGTGGCATTTGGGTTGAAGGGAGAAGAAGATAAAGAAGTGTAATATGATAGAGACATGTGTCTTTTTTTGTTAGAGTTTTTAAATACTAAGTATAGATTTTTAACAGCTGTAAATCAATAAAACAGTCTTGACCCTAAATACTGACATATATACTCGCCTGCTTCATTTCGCTTCCTTCCACCTTCATCATAGTGTCATGCATGTAATTTTTGTTATCTAAGCAAGTTATGGTAATGCTTTAAACAACAACACTTGCATCCATGAGACTACTTTGAATTATAATTGGTTATTTTACATTTTTTTTAAAAAAATCTAACAAAATTAATAAATATACACACTATTTTGATGTGAATTATAATCAATAAATGAACAATTATTTTTATTAGGGAAAAAATATAAATATTCCGTCGAAGTAAATTAAAATATGTTGCAAATTATATTAATATTTTTTTTAGGAAAATTATGTTAATATTTTCTACTATAATCATAAATGTTTGTGTGGAGAGGTATATTGTAACACCCCAGTAATTCTCTCTTAAAACTTGTAAATACCCTGAACAAAACCCAAGAGAATTACTGGCGTGTTACCGCCACGTGTTCAAACGTTAAGGCTTTATCAGAAAATAGCAGCGGAAAAACTAAATCAGTTATAAATAAGTTTCAAAACCAAATTAAGTCATACAACTTGGAACCATTAAGGCCCTTATTCAAAACCCAATAAAAAGTAGTAAGTGATTAAATCCAGTGTTCGAATAAATTCAAACCCAAAAGAATTAGTGTCAAATAAAATCGAATTAAAATAAATTCAAACTTGCAAAAGAAATAAAATGCAAACAACCAACACTATACTCAAGATCCCACAACCCTGATGAATGCTGCATGTGTAAGAACCTGTGGTAATTCTGCTCCCCAATATTACAAGTGTAAAAATTGGATCGTCACAGGGTCATTGAAAGGCGAAGGCCATGTCCAAAGAAAGACACACACAAAAGCACGCAGTCAGCAAAGCTAAGTACATACAAGCTGCGAAAACAAATTAAGAAAATACCTAACATGCTACTAATATTCAAGCACAAGCATCATTAAATACAAACTCAATTCACGACTCGATTATCAAATTTATAAAGACCTCACTAATTAATGTTAACTGACTCATTTATTTATTTCATTGGATTTAGCAATACACAAGGTTGTCCAACCCATGTCCCATTTGGAACATCAATAAAGAAAAACCCCATGTCTCCTTTCGGAAACATCAATAAACATCCAACGACCACGGGCGCGACTCCGTGACCGTAGTTAGTATGAGATCTCACCTAACTCCTAGTTTTGAAAAATATTTGAAATAAGAGACTCGCTGATCAACGACCTCGAGAAAAGTACACGGCTAATACCCCATGTACCCCAACCCCTGATTGTCATTACTCCAGAAGTGCACCAATCCAGAGTTTTATTGCTCATCCATCTTGCACTTTACGTGATTTATAGGTTTAGACTTGGTGATGACTCATATGCATAACAATACAATCAATCCAATATCAATTCAATCAAGTAAAACAACTTTTCAATTTCAATTCTTGATTTATTAGTGGCAAGCAACATTTATTATTTATTCCTTTACTACCTCGGTGTATAAACACCTTGAGTGCATAAGGCACCCCAAAACCTTAACCTCGTCTTAGAAGACTTAAATTCTTCCTTTACTCTTCCTGCTTGCATAATCATGAATGAGTAATAAATTAATCATTACACCAATCATATACCTTTGCCTCTAAGCGCACCTTGCATAATTAGAGCACAAATAATACTTGCAATATAAAATAGTGCACGTCATACGAAATTCACAATGTATAACCAAACAATTTAACTCAGTCATCCCTATACATGATACTAAGTTCTCGATCCGTCGTCCTTAAACATGCACCTAAAAGAAAGGTTTCGTAACTTGTACGTACCTTGAGAAAACGAATTGGTATGCCACTTTACTAACTAGAAATCACCTTCAATAAACTCCTCTCCTAAGCCAAATAATAACATCTCAATCAATACACAATCAATCAAATTTACAGCAATACTAACTTACTTTAAAACCTTCAAAATCCAAATCAAACAACACTTTAAAATCTTCCCTTTAGTTAAAATTAAAGGCTTATATATAGTTCTTTAAATTTTCTTCATAAAAACCTTAAAATACACTCTTATACATGAAATTACAGCAAGTTCAAAGTCTAATAAAAATCTGAAAATTATATAAAAACCCCTAAAAATCTCCCTTTTTAATGGGTGATTAAACCCTCTTTATAAAACATTAAAAGTAGTACTTAGAAACTATTTCCAACACTTAAAATTTCAATAAAAACATATATTTATGTTTAATTAACTTTAAACATAATTAATTATATTAATCAAACTCAAGGATAATATTTTAAGTAAAAAAAAAAAATCGTTAAAATCAAAAACTGCCCGAAAATCATATTTAGAAACTCAAGGTAGTGAGTCTTTCTTAAAACGTTGTTTCCACATGGAAAACACTACTTTTTCATCAAAATCGGATGAGTTCAGAATCTGATCGGGATTAAAACGGGATTAATATTAACGAACGAAAATCTAAAAACTAAAACACGAATTTACATGTTCAAAATAATATGGAATTAAGTTAAACTAATCATTAGTTATAATCACCAAAATTTCAAAACATCATTACTATAAAAGCCCTAAATCAATTGTTCATAAAAACCCTAAAATCATGATTTTCAATAATTAAAAACCCTAGGTTATAAAATTTACAAAATCTGAAAATTATGATACTTATAAAATCTGAAATTATAAAGTTTAGTCGTCAAAATAAAACTTGATACTAATTAAATTACTTTCAAACAATAAAATCAAAATCCATAAATCAATAGTTATAATTATACAAATTAATAAAACAAAGGAGAGAGAAAATAGACTAACCTTTTTGTGTGGGAAATTTTTGGGGATTAATGGGGTATTTATAGGAGAGAATGTTGTAGGGTAAGTAAGAATATTGGGCCTCATAAAATTATTGGGCCAATCAGGTAAATGAAATGGACTAGGCTTTGTTTGTATGATCATGAATTGTAGAACATAGGTTCATAAAATAGTTTGTGCTAAAATAATTTTTGACCAATAATAATAATTTGAAACTTTTGTAATTAAATTCCGGAAAAGTACAAATAAATATTATAAATAAAATAAAATTTCATTTATAAAATATTTAAAAATACGGGGGATTACATATATTAAATCTTTTTTATTTATAGTAATTATCTTTGTTATTAACTTATATACGAAATTATTTTGTACTACCTCTGATTTTTTTTTTAGTTGCAACTTTGGGATATTATTAGAGAGATATAAAATATTCCAAAGTTACAACTAAAAAAAATCGGAGGTGGTATAAGATTTTATACTACAATTAAATTTAAAAAAAATAATAATTAAGGGCACACTAGGAGATGACACGTGTCATTGCTGGTGTGTCTTTTAGTATATAGTTATTGATGATTGATTATTAACTAGTTTTAATTAGGATAAACTTTTTGACTTGATGTTCATTAATACGGTCATGTGATCCCTTTTGATAATGCATGATATCTAGACATACTACATCTTATCACTTATTTATAGAATAACTAGCCTTCTATCCCGTGCAATGCACGGTATGTATATAGGTATATAAATTTTTATTTTATGGTATACTACATATTTTAATTGGAAAATGAATATTTTATATAAAAGAAGAAAGAGTGACAATTGGATGTTGTTGTATAAGATATTAAGTTAGAAGAAAGTGAATCAAATACTTGTCATACATATATTCAATTCAAGCTAATGTTTTTTTTTATTATTTTTTTTAAGAAAAAGGAGATTAATTAATGAAAAGGAGATGCAGCATGTAGCATTGGTCAAAAATAAAGTTTACATGTGACATTGGTTTGTGTTTTTAAATACCAAGTATAGATATAGAATTACTTTTTGTAGTTTTGTTTGTAAATAAATAAATAATATATCTCTTATTATTGATATATTGATATTGAACTTAAATTATTTAATTTGTACAAAATTAATTACCAAAACTTATTTTTACTAATTCTCTATTATTTTGTTAACAAAATTAGATATATTATAAACTAGGTTAAGTCCCGTGCCATACACGGTCATAATTAAATTTTACAACAAAAACTATAAAGAATGGTGTTAATTCATTTATCCAAAAAATATATTTGTATAACAAAATAACTTGAATTTTAATTTATACCAATACCAAATACATAATGGTTAATGAATTGATTTTTAATAGAATTTTAGAAGATATAAGTGTTTATATAAGAAAATGAAAACATTAGCTTAGGTTAGTTCATATATAAACTGATATATGTTTGTCCTTAAACTTTGTTGACACGCATTGACCGGCGCAATATGAAAATCTAGTTGATTTTATATTACTTTAGGATAGTTAGTATTCTGTAATCAACTTCTTTAAAATATAATTTAATTTTAGTGAGTAGTAGGGGTTTTTATGTTAATTTTAATAACCACATTGCATAAATGGTGTAGAGTAATTAGATTTATATTTTTCAATATATGATATGTACTCTTTTTGTTTTTTATAAGCAAGAGTTGAAATTTTACACTATTCATATGTTATTATTGACTTAATTTTATTTTTTTTTGTTTACCAATAAACAATATTAAAATATGAGTATATTATATGTTGTTGGATAATTGTCATAATCAGTTTGGGTTGAGCCAGGTCGGTTTGAAAATAGGTTTCGCCAATTTAAAGCAGGTTTCGGTTCAAAATAGTTTGGGTCCTAATCAGGTCGGGTTGTAATTGGATCGGACCATAATCAGTTTGAGTTAAGTTTTAAAATGGGTTTCGATTCAAAATAGATCGGGTGAAATTTGGTTCGGTCTTCCATGTACGCAAAAACTCCATAACATTTTAAACCCTTTGGCAGAATTTAGCAGAAAACAGAGAGGAATAATCAAAGGAGTAATTCGAAATTGATCAACAATTGTATTAGTTCAAAAGTAATGAAATTGGGAATTTAAGAAAAGGGTTATAAAAAAAATACCTTTGGCAGAAAACAAAGAGGAGAGATTGATGAATCCTTTAGGGTTCTACAAAACAACGAATTAATAATTCAGAATTGAAAACTTACAAACACGAAATAATAATTCAGAATTGAAAACTGAATTAGGGGGTTTAGATTAAATACAATTTATTCCAAATGCAGATTAAAGAAGGACTAATTAAAGGATCAATTTGAAACTGATCAACATTTGTATTGATAAATAAAAGTAATGAAATTGAGGATTTAAGAAATGGGAAATTTCCAAAAATAAAAAATAAATACCTGGGTGGTTGAAATGCAGAAAACAGAGAGAAGATTGTTGAAACTTTTCGATTGATTACTATAAGTTAGAGAGATTGGGATAAATTATGCCAAAAAATATGGGGGTTTAGGGTTCTACCAAACAACACCTCCAAAAACTCACTTTTATTTTATAATAAAAAATAATATCTTTTTTATGTCCATTACAATATCATGTCAATTACTACGTATTATATAAATATTTTTACACAAAATCCACTGTGTTTAGAATATTTACCAAATCATGATATGATTTTTATTTTTTGGTGAACGATATGATATTTTCAATGTCAATTACTCAATTACTATATAAAGATTATTACACCTGATTCATTGTATATAGAGTATTTACCAAATCATGATATGATTTAGAAAATTTAAATTTACCAAAGTATGGAAAGAATATTGAGCATTTTTTTGAATAAATACTATTGAATAAGTTTCATTTTGTAAAAAAAAATAAAAGTTGTGATTCAAACATTGTAATACATTGTAATGGCTACAAAATTGTTATAAATATCAATTATCATACATATATATTTATAGAAATCCAAGGCTGGTACTTGCCTTGGCCCCCCTCTATATCCAGATTTTGATATCATATGAATAAAAAATCTTGTACACAAATTAAAGTTTTATAGTAAATATAGTTGGTTAGTTATTTGTTGCATATATATTTAGAATGTCAAGGGTTCAATTCCCCTTGTATACATGCACATTTTATATATCCAGACAATTAAATTTTTTGAATTGCAACGGGTATTTTGTAACAGACATTTGTTGAACTCTCCAAACTTCAATACCTTTTGAGTACTATTATTGTGTCAGCAATTTTATTTTCCTTGTTTTTTTTTGGCAAATCTTTACCGATTGTAGAAGGTTAAAACTTGTTTCAGTTTTCTACTTGCTTCACTTAGATTTGTCAGTTTCTGACCCAAATTGTTAAACCCGATTGTTTCAAACCGATCTAAAAAGGAACTAAATCGTTAAAATTTCATATCGACCCAACCTAATTTTTTCCAACCGAAACTAAATTGAACTAAATTCATGCGAACTGTTACTAACCCAACCCATTATCAAGCCAAATCGTTACAACCCGAAACTAAAAACAACCCACACTGATTACGTCTGAACCCGATAGCTAGTAACCGACCCATTTTAAACCGAAAATTGTTTACACCCGGAAAAAATCCGATAAACCTGAGCTGTCCCAACCTATAACTCGTTGTGATCGAACCGTTTATAACACGTAACCTGTTGTGACCGAACCGTTTTCAACCCATAACCCGTTGAAACCAAACTGTTTACGACCCGTAACCCATTGAGACCGAACCGTTTACGACCCTAACTCGTTATGGCTGAATCTTTTACAACCCATAACTCAATAAGTTTATGATGTTATTAGTTTCAACCCATTACTCAATAAACCCAACTTATTTATGACTTAACTGTACTTGATTATAACATGACCCGTTCGTCTGTTCCTACCCATTATCTGATCAAGTTCAATCCTAACCGATTATAACCTGTACCGATAATGACCGAACCAAATTTCACCCGATCTATTTTGAATCGAAACCCATTTTAAAACTTAACTCAAACTGATTATGGTCCGATCCAATTACAACCCGACCTGATTAGGACCCAAACTATTTTGAACCGAAACCTGCTTTAAATTGGCTAAACCTATTTTCAAACCGACCTGGCTCAACCCAAACTGATTATGAACTGAACCGACTACAACCTGACCAGATTAGACCCAACCCGAATTGAAACCGCAATAAAAAAAGAAACCAAATCGTAGTAATCCGATAATTTTCAAAATTGACTCGCTAATCATTTCAACTCGGTAAAAATCAACCCGCTAATCATTTCAACCCGGTATAAATCAACCCGCTAATCATTTCAACCTGGTATAAACTAACTCTTTATAACCTGAATTGAAATTGATAAACCCAAGCCAAACCCGAATTGTTTATCCGAATCAACACCCATGCCTTCACTCCAAACAACACTACGTCATTTGCAACAAAATCCAAAGTTTGGTACGAGTATTTTTTATTTTACTTCACTCTAAAAGCATGCTAATACTTTACAAAAGAAAGTTAAAAAAAAAAAAAAAAAAAAAAAAAAAACTACAAAAGAATTCTTTGAGTTTTCATACTTTAAAAGCATGCTAATACATTACTACTTCAATAAATCTACTGTATAATTCTATTGCAAAAAATCAATATTACACATAAAACAGGCAAAAAAAATCAATATTACACATAAAACAAATATCCCAAAAGAAAAAATAAGGGTGGCAGGAATCGAATAAAGACCTACCAAAGTGCTAGACTTTCATATTTGATTATTTGCCTCACAAATCTTTTTTTTTTTTTTTTTAATTAAAAACCCTACGAGTACCAATTTCCTCAAAAAAAAAAAAAAAAAAAAATCCCATCAAAATTTGCCAAATTTTAACTCCGCAAGTAAGCTATGTCTATGTCGAAATTAGAGGAAATCAAAATTGCAGCAGATTCATCCAACCCCGTGAATGTTCCAGAACATCTCATTTTAGATCAAATTCTCCCAAGACTTCCGGTAAAAACCCTAATTCGCTTCAAATCAGTTTCCAAATTATGGCTTTCTACAATTTCTAATCGTCAATTTGCTAAATCCCATCTCAATTTATCTTCATCGTCTTCCTCCGGTCAATTCCTATTATTGATTGCAAATGAAATTAATCATGAATTATTGTTATTGCCTTATGATGAGCTCAACAATCTTAAAACCCCTTTAGATTTAGGTTATTCTCTATATTTTGATCGAAATGTGGAGGCAGTACAAATTGTGGGTAGTTCTAATGGTCTGGTTTGCTTGCATATACTTATGAGCGATGAATGCATTAAGTTTCGTTCCTTTTTCTGTGTGTGTAATCCTGCTACAAAAGAGTGTTGTGAGATTAAAAATCCTGGTAGGCAACAAGTCATGTCGCTTAGTTATTGGTTTGGCTACATACCGTCTATAGACGACTACAGTATTGTTTTCGCTTCATGTAGGCCTAATGGTCAAGGGTTTCTTTTCCATCGTTTTTATTTGTATTCTTTGAGGAATGGGAAGTGGAAAATTATTAATGATCTTGAAGGGAATTGTAATTGGTTGTATGATTGGTTGTTTGACTCGACAACGATCTTTGATGATGTTTTGTATTGGTCTCCTACAAAACCTCACTCTTTGGGGAGACCCAAGCGTATTATTGGGTTTGATTTAGTTAATGAGAAAGTGAAAGAAGTTCCATTCATGGATTGGTTGATACAGTATGATGCTGCAAACTTTTTTGTAATGAATGGGTGTTTGTCATTGCTTTGCTGTTCTTCTTGTCAAAAGCGTGATGTTTGGACGATGAGGAAACATGACGATTGGAGTTCTTGGGAGAAATCGTTTTCTTTTCCTGCTGAAGACGAGTTTATTAATACTGTCACCCCCACCGGAAAGTTCTTGTTGGTACGTCGTCATAGCCAGCAGTATAAGATAATTGGCTTTAATAAGGATACTCAAGAACTATCCCAGGGAGATGCTTACATTCCTAAGGAAAAAAAGTTACTTGCAAGTGCAGCATGTTATGTTGAGAGTCTCATTTCGCCTTTTGGAACAATGGAGTCAAACGAGGAGGAAGATCATAAGGTTTGATCGTGTGATATCAAGCATTTTGGGTGGAGATTTTTGCACAATGGTGTTCCTGTCAGAAGCAATCTTAAACGTCGTGGGATTGTTTCACTATCTTTTTCTTTTCCCTCATGCTAATGCAGTTTAGTATGCTTATCCCCTTCGATTGGTGCCGGAAATCCGGAATGTGGTAATCAACTGTCTTCTTTTGCCTTGGATTTTATCCCTTCACAGTTCCTATGATAATAATATTTTGTGGGATACTTTTTGGGCCCTCCTTTGGGGAATTTGGATTAGTAGAAATGCTTGGTTCTTTGATTAGAAAAGTGTGCCTGTGGAAGCCACTATTCAGAGGGCAGTCAGCATTGTTGGGGTATTTGAGAAAGCTAATGCTCTTTTCCCTTCTGTGCTGCTGGATAGACAGGTTACAATCCATAAGTGGGATGCTCCCCCTTCAGGCTTCTACAAGCTAAACTCGGATGCTTCTTGCTGTGGTGATGGTGTTACAGGTTTGGCCGTTTGGGTGGAGTTGTTCGTGACTGTGTGGACGTGCATGACTGTGCAAGGTGAGATGCGTGCTGATGTTGCAGAAGCTATGTCTGCTAGACATGCTTTGTCTATTGCTATCTAGTCGGGTATAACAAAAATCATCCTTGAGTCTGATTGTTTGAAGCTGATCCACTCATAAGTGTAAGAAAAGATAAAACTCTGATTTTGGCCGCATAACCAATGATATTCTCAATCTGTCTAATAGATGCACCTCCATTGATTATGCTCATGTTGGTAGAAAGGGCATTGGTGTCGCCCATAGGCTTGCTTTTATTAGCAGGAACTATAGTGAGATTTGGGGTGACCCATGGGTTCCGACTCTGCCTAACTTTAGGCCTCATCCTTTACAGCAGAGACCGGACAGCCACCCGGCTGTGGTCAGCGAGCTTATCAGCAATGAAGCGTGGGATATGGAGGCCCTTGTCACTCATTTTAGCAGTTGGGAAATTGAGGAAATCACCAAAATTCTCCTTGGCAGGTTCTGCACTTCTGATTTTTGGTCCTGGCACCACTTGAAGAATGGCCTTTTTTCTGTTAGAAGTGTGTATAATGTGGAATTAAATGCTATAAAATCTGATCATCCTTCTTCTATGAACTCTTGTTCTTCACATTGGGGCAGGTTGTGGAATGCGAAAATGTTGAGACTATTATGCATGCTCTTTTCCTGTGCTCAGATGCTAAATGTGTGTGGTGTGCTTACCCGCTCCGTTTTGATTCATCGTGTGGGGAGGCTATGGCTCTTTTTGGTGTATTTTGTGGGGGATATGGCTGAAACGCAACGCTTGGTTGTTTGAGAAAAAAAAAAAGCACTCTTGTTGAAGAGGTGTAACTGAAGGCGGTATCGATTGTGGGTGAGTACGCTAAAGCAAATGATCCTTCCCCTTCTGAGCTGAATACTACGGAGGCAAGCACTGCTGTTTGGACTCCCCCGCTTTCTGGTTTTGTCAAAATTAACTCAGATGCTGCCTGTTTCAATGATGGTGTGGTTGGTTGTGGTGGTTTTATGCGTGGCTAGGAAGGTGATTTATTGGCTGCAACTTGCTGTACTTTCAAGGGGCCTGTTGACGTCATTATTGCTGAGGCAATGGCAGCTAGACATGCTGTTACAATGGTCATGGAGGCAGGCTTCGCATTTGATACTTGAGGTGGACAACCTGAACCTCTATCATAAATTGAAGAAAGGCAAACGTGACAACTCGAGGCTCGGAATCATCGTGAATGACATTCTTTTTCTAGCTAATTTATGCTTGTCTTTTGATTTTGCTTTTGTGGGGAGAAGAGGGAATGGGATGGCTCATAAACTAGCCAACATTAGTAGAGAGTATGATGGTTTAAGGGTGTGGACCGAAGAGGTTCCCCCTAGCATTGTAGCTGCTGTTATTTTTGACACTCCCTAACTTTCTCTTAATATAGTTTGGTTCCTTTTTCTCGTTAAAAAAAAAAAAAAAAAAAAAAAGCAAATGTTTATTCAAAAAAGTTTGTTTTCTTTTTCAAATATCGTTGTTGATAAAATGTGGAACCACTCGAAAAGATTAGCAAATATACGCCATTTTTGGCGATGATGAGGAGCACTTTTGGACTTCTTTTTTAAAAAGATGATAATGAAAATGTTCTTGACAAAGTTGGTGGACCACATCGCTAATTCATTGCCCACTATAGCAATTTCAGTTTTTATTTTGAAAAACATTAGTAAAATATTGAATTTTTTGAAAGTATATTGAAGGCCAAAGATGTTGATATTGATCCACTTTTATGATTTTTATCAAATACTCCTTAAAATATTTTATGAGATGCAATTTTTTTTTATAGTTTTTTTTTAGAGTGTCATAAGAGCGAGTGATAAAAATCTATCCTTGAGTCAGTTGAATTCGAGAGAAAAGCTTTAACCACTTTAACTATCCCTTGGTCTCGGAAAAAAATAAACATAATAAAACAAAATAATTATCACTTTATCGGTACTTAAATGGGGATATTAGGCTATTGTGACACCCCAATCAGAAAAATATCAGAAAAATGGGTAATTAATTACTGTATTAAATAAATTGAAACATGATAAATGGTTACTCTCTTTGCAATCTAAAATTAATTCATCATTTCCCATTAATCCCTAGTTAAGTGAAAAAAAAAATGGAACAAATAATTATACCGTACTTGCCTACTTGGTATATGTTATTAAATTATTGGTTCATTATGAAATTAACAATGAGTAAAACAGGGTCTCTGATTGCTGTATAGCATGTGAGGGGCAATTAACCGAATTTTTTTGCAAGTGCACGTCAATTATGACAGTGAAAGAAAAGAACAACAAACAAATTGTGAAACAAAATGTAAAAATATTATGAATTGAAATTGGAATCCTAAAGAATCCCTTCCTTTTAGTACTTCCCCTTAATTACGCGTCCTTCTTTTTCTCTTCCTATTTTATCCTTCTTTGTAATATTTTATGGTAGTAATAGTCGTTTTGGACAATTTGGATCCCCCATTTTTGTCCTAGAAATAGTCGAAGTAAAAGACCGATAGTAAATGATGGTAATATTGAAAAAGACTTACAATTACTATCCGATCGATCGTGATTAATTATTCTATATGGATTAGAACTCCCACAAAAGATTATAATGTTTAGAAAATGAGCAGTTGATGTTTAGAAAATGTGACAACTTTTTTTTATTGCGAGCACATTCCATTTGTTTATTTATGTGGCTATACTGAACTTGAATTGCTCTATGGAGTAGAATATCATAGCATGTGATGAACAGGAAAGACACCAAGGACTAGGTAAGAAAGAGTGCAGTAAACATCTACAAAAAGGATGGGAATGTAAAATTGGATAATATATTCCCTCTTGTTTCTTCTGCCCATAATCTTGTCGCTTCTTTTGTCTTCCTTCTATGATGGTATTGGGATCCTCCAATTACGTCTTGCAAAGGACTAATAAGACCCCCTTTTAATTAGCTTCAAAAGTACCCCTTAAATGTTATTTTATGTTACATTTTTTTTTTAATTGCATTCACCTATATAGTATATACACTTATTTAGTAATACTAGCAAAATTGAGCCGTGTTTAATTAATTGGTCCAAATTATTGAGTCTCAAGCTAGTTCTCATTTATACTTTGAAAGTGACTAAGTTTTGAATAAAATATACGAAGTAAAATTTAGTCAAGTTCATTAGTTTACTCTTAATCTCCGTTGATACAAGGAATATATGTGTCAATTTGAGTGTCCAGATTAGGTTTGATGAAGTCAAATGGGGTGGAATTTGACACCTGGGGGCTGGAGTGTGGCCATTTGGATCATCTTTGGGTTGTTAAAAATAACCACCATACACAAAATTGAATTAGTTAGGGTTGAAATTGGATTCACAATCAACCGTAAAAAGTGTCCGTGCAACCTAGTATGAACAACCAATTTCATTATGCCCTTGATCTCTTGGTCACCCCAAGATAAAAGTTTACCTCTTTAATTCTTTATCGAATAAATAGTCACATTTTTTGTTAATCAAAATCAAACAACAATTTCATACAACCTCCATATATTATTAGTTGCAACTTTAAAAAATTTACTTCGAATATAGTAATACTAGTACAACGAAATACACATACGAGTAATATATAACACACTTATTTAGTCTCAGGGTCTGTTCTCATACATTGAAATTCAGTTCAGTTCAGTTCAGTTCAGCTCTTAATTCGTTTTCCTTATAAAATATTTATTTCATTTCAGTTCAATTCAGCTTTCAGTTCAGTTCAATTCAATTCAATTTAATTGAGTTCAATATATGAGAACAAACCCTCAGACATACTCCATAAGTCCGTAACTACATCCCTCTCACACGAGGTCTATCTATCAATCCTTCACGGGTTTCAATAGTGTTTTTGTCAATGGAAGGAGTAATAATGACTCCTCATCATATAAAAAATTGACAAAAAAAACCATATTCTTTCCCTTCTGTATCTGTTATACTCCCTCAACAGCTTGTCTCCATCTTTCCAAATTCCTGCGACTTCCAAAAAAAACACACCCAAAAATTAAAAGAAGCCTTCTTTTTTCACTTTCCTTTTCTCCAAATCTCTCTATCACTTTTCTTTCCTCTTTTTCAATCTCTTCTTCTTGTTCTGAAGCTTAATACAAACAACAATGGCTACACTTTCAGACATTTCAGTTTCAGCATTCATAAACATAATCACTGCTTTTGCTTTCTTGCTTGCATTTGCACTTCTCAGAATTCAACCCATAAATGACAGGGTTTACTTCCCTAAATGGTATTTTAAAGGCCAAAGAAAAGACCCTGCTTCTACTAATTTTGTGGGTAAATTTGTTAATCTTAATTTCAAAACTTATTTTACTTTTCTCAATTGGATGCCTGAGGCTCTCAGATTGTCTGAAACTGCGCTTATTCAACATGCTGGCCTTGATTCTGCTGTTTTTCTCCGGATTTATACTCTTGGGTACTATTTAATTTCTCTATTTTTGCACAATTTTACTTATTTATTTAATTATGATTTTATTTTATTTTATTTATTATTTAATTTTTTTTTTTTTTTGACTTAACTTAAGATTTATAGTAGTGGGTGTGATTCAATTTTGCTCAAAAAATTGGAATTTGACTACAGTGATTCATGGGTGTGTAATTTTCCCGAAATTGAATAATTGATGCTTGTTTCTGGGTTTTAATGTAATTCCAGTAGCAAGATTGAATTTTGTTTTTGCAATTAGTACTCGACTAATTTTCTGCTTGATAAATTTTGTATTTTTTTTTAAATTTTTGGTGGGGTGCGGTTTTTTTTTTTTTACTTGTTTATTAATGTTTATTTTATTTTTGTGGGATTGTAATTGACTACTGAGAAAGGGATTACATTTTTGATGAAATAAAGATTGATTACTGTATTGTTTTACCAAGAGTGACTTAAATATCCACCCAAAATAAAAAGTTAGATTAATTCAGACATTTTTTCCTGGTGTTTGGGCTTAAGTGTTAGTTTAGACTTTTGGGTATGTATAGCTTCAATTTGTTGCTTGTTTTGCATTGGAAAAGTGACAATGGCTGAATTTTGGATTGACTGGCATTTTATACTGTTGACTTGTTGAGAACTTTGGAAGTATGAAATTTGGTGTTTAGAGTATAATGTGTAAATTTCTGGTTTTGTTGGGATTGTAATGTTAGTTTTAGACCTTTTCAAATATCTAGGGAGTAAATGGTTATGTCTCCGAATAAAATATGATTTGTGTCAAACCAAGTAAATTAATTTATATTACAATGATCAACTCAGTTTTTAAATCCTTTGATTAGACTTTTTTCACGGTGCTGCCAACTATTCTGTGTTATAACGATTAACCAAGATTGTGTTTATCAAGCTAATATTGTTCCTGTTCTTTCCTCCGCAGCTTGAAAATTTTTCTGCCTATGATGATTTTAGCACTTGTGGTACTTGTACCAGTCAATGTATCGGGAGGAACATTGTTTTTTCTGCGGAAAGAATTGGTCACGAGTGATATTGACAAGCTTTCAATATCAAATGTGCCTCCTAGATCATATAGGTGAGTGTTCATTACTGTCAATTTGTTGCCTGATGTGAATCTTAGCCTTGCCCAAAATCAATTTAGTGGACTAACGACCTGTAAATCATGATTATAACTAAAAGATGATAATATGCTTCTGTTGATGCAATTGTTTAATACTTTAATGAGTAAAGTGAGCTGATCTACTGAAATGACGAGCTGTAATTTTGTAAATTCCAGGTTCTTTGTGCATATTGCAATGCAATATCTGTTTACATTTTGGACTTGCTTCATGCTTTACAAGGAATATGATACAGTTGCATCCATGAGATTACAATTTTTGGCTTCCCAGCAAAGGCGTGCAGAGCAATATACGGTATTATTTGCCTCATCCTTTGCTAGCATTTTAGTGACAAACACATCTTTTGTAACCCATTACTATGTGCTGCTTCCACTAAGTGTCTTTTTTAGATTCCTCTTGACTAAAGCTGCAATAGTTTGGATTTTTAAGTATTATTGTATACTGGTGATATATCTTCATTATTCATTATTTATGTATTCTGGTTAGCCCACCATTTTTCTCCTCCGAAAGAGAGAAAATTTATGAAATCATGCCAATACCTTGCATTATGCCGGTAAAATTCTTTGTATTATTGAATTGATGTCAATATCTCGCATTATGCCAATCTTATGAAATTTTGAGGCCTTGAGCAATATGTCACAAGTTTAGATTGTTAACATGTGAAAAAGATAGAAAAGTTGCTTGTTAATTTGTTTTAGGTTCATTGTGTAATTTACCAACCTAAATGGCTTATTATTTTTTATTAATTGAGTTTATGTAGGTAGTTGCTATGGAATTGAAGCAGTCTGTAAACTTTGCAGACACTTTATCTCCCTGCATGCAGCAAGTCAAATCACTTATTGCTAATTCTATTTTTGGATTTTTGTTTTTTGCATTATACTTCTATTTGGTCTGGACCTTTATTCTTTGATGAGTACTACTATTTTGTTCGTCAGTGTTGTATATTCTTTGTGTGGGTTACATCTTTTTTTCTTTTTTCTTTTAAAAAAAATAAATAAAAAAATAAAAAAAATTGAACAAACCCTGTATACCAAGCAGTTCTAGTATTAGTTCTTTTGATCGTTGCTTATGAAAAAGCTTGTTGAGAAACATAATTCAATTCAGTGGTCTTATGGTTACAATCTAATTGAATTGGTTTATTGTGTTCGTTCAGGTATTAGTCAGAAATGTGCCACGTGCTTCAGACCGTTCAATCTCAGATTCTGTTGATAGTTTTTTCAAGAAAAATCACCGAAATACCTACCTCTGCCACCAGGTTGAACTTATTGCCTTGCTCATTTGATGCTTCTCAATGAGTAACACACCTTTTCTTTGCTATATGACATATTGATGTATCACATATTTAAATTAACTTTTTTTTTTTTGCTGATTTGTGAAAAAATGCTATCAGTGCACTCTTATTTAACGGTTTCCATTGTTGTTAGGCTGTATACAATGCAAACAAATTTGCCAAACTTGTGAGGCAACGGGATAAACTCAAAAATTGGCTGGATTACAACCAGCTTAAGTTTGAAAGAAAGCCAGAAAAAAGGCCAACAACCAAGGTAAAAAGCGATTATGCCATATTAATTAAGAGTTGATATGCTGCCTGCATTACACATGTTTATGCCTTGAACCTAATAAAGTTGATTGTGCCTATACATTCAGACAGGATTTCTTGGTCTTTGGGGAGAAAAAGTTGATTACATTGACTATTACAAAGAGAAATTGAAGCAGTTAGAGAAAAAAGTGAGTCATTGCAACATTCATTGTGATTTACCTAACTCTTCTAATGCATGTATGGGAATGGCGATAGTTTTTTTAAAAATTTACGTTCGCAATGTGTCCTGACAAGTATGAAGTTGGAATATATATATGTGCCAGTTATTGACATATGTATAGGACCCTTGTAATGTTTAAAATTGATCTAAATGGCTATGAAATGCTTGAAATATATTCATATTTGTTCTAATAATTTTGTAGATGACAATGGAGCGTCAGAGAATTCTCGATCATCAAAAGTCTGTCTTGCCAGTTGCTTTTGTTTCTTTCAATTCACGGTGGGGTGCAGCTGTATGTGCACAGACAGAACAGAGTAAAAATCCTACATTGTGGTTGACTAGCTGGGCTCCTGAACCTCGTGATGTTTATTGGCGCAACCTAGCCATACCGTTTGTTTCTCTCACAATTCGTAAACTTGTGATTGGGATAGTTGTTTTTGCCTTGGTTTTTTTCTACATGATACCCATTGCTTTTGTGCAATCTCTTGCAAATCTTGAAGCTCTGGAAAGAGTTGTTCCTTTCCTGAAGCCTGTCATAGAAATGTAAGTATATGATATTGAGGTTTTTTTTTTAGCAACAAGTCTTGACATATACTTACCTCGTTCTGTATCTACGCATATCTATTTTTTGACAAGGTCATTCATATTCTTGTTCCATGAATCTATGCTTTCTGTCCCTAGTTCCCTACCCCTTTGAGAGCTTACTATATTAATTGTTTTTATTGTTTACTTGTTTGTAACCTTAGTCATTTTCATCAAATGCAGGAAAATCATAAAGTCTTTTCTACAGGGTTTCGTTCCTGGTCTAGCACTTAAGATCTTCTTGTACATTCTTCCAGCTCTTTTGATGCTTATGTCAAAGATAGAAGGACACGTGGCTTACTCTAAACTAGAGCGTAGAGCTGCAGCAAAGTACTACTATTTCATGTTGGTGAATGTATTTTTGGGAAGTATAGTGACTGGAACAGCTTTCGGGCAACTTGATGCTTTCATCCACCAACCACCTAGCCAGTAATACTTTCCTTCTCTGAATCCCCTTGGTTCATTCATTTTCTATTAGTCATTGTAGAGTTGACTGCTCACTTTCATCTATGCCTAGCAACATGACAAAAAAGATGTATATACATTTCGTATTTTGATGCTAAATATTTACACTTAGGTTGTTCACACCATATGTGTCTCATTCTTCAGGATTCCAAGAAATATTGGCGTATCAATACCAATGAAGGCTACCTTTTTCATTACATATATAATGGTGGATGGTTGGGCTGGCATTGCCAGTGAGATTCTCCGATTGAAGCCACTTGTCATTTTCCATTTGAAAAACATGTTTATAGTTAAAACTGAGCGAGATAAAGATAGGGCCATGGATCCTGGTAGTATCGATATTCCAGAGACTCTTCCGACCCTGCAGCTTTACTTCCTTCTTGGTGTTGTCTACGCTGTGGTTACTCCTATACTACTGCCATTTATAATCGTGTTCTTTCTCTTTGCTTTCCTCGTGTACCGTCATCAGGTAAATACACTTCCCTCTTTTTATGATATAATTCTCACAGATGGTTATTTTTGTCCATTAGTTGTGGGTTTAACATATCATTTATCATGTCTAATCTATTAAATTGTTATGACTAGTTGCACATATAATATCTAATGTTATGTCATTGTCCAGATAATCAATGTGTATAATCAACGATACGAAAGTGCTGGTGCATTTTGGCCACATGTTCACACCCGCATTATTGCTAGCCTTTTGATATCACAGTTGCTTTTGATGGGTCTTCTCAGCACAAAAAAGGCTGCGAATTCAACTCCATTTCTTATCATTCTACCTATAATGACCTTTGCATTCCACAGATATTGCAAGAGTCGTTTTGAGCCCGCATTTAACAAATACCCTCTTGAGGTAAGGTTATTTGATTGAGTTAAAGACGACAATTTACATAACTTTTTCGGACTGATTTACTATTCAGTGTTAGAGTAGCAGGGCCAATCCTTCATCTTTCTAAGGAAATTCGAAAATGGATTCATGTGTATAAAGGATGTAGACCAATTCCCGAAAATGATTAATTAATACTTCATTTTATTATGATTTACTGGGATAACTTGGTGTCTATAAAACTCTCTTTTGAGTTGATTGTCCTGTTTTAGTTTGATTATTAAGCATCCATTATCATTTACTCCACTCCATAAGAGTGTACTCATTATTTACTGTGCTTGATTTTGTGGGTTCCTTTGATTGATGATTAAAATGCCGACATGAATGATTTTTTTTTTTAATTTTTTTTTAATTAAATGTCTGTACAGGAAGCGACAGAAAAGGACGAGCAAGAGCACACTGAAGGAGCTGAACAAGCCCTAAAGCCCTACCTCGCCGATGCCTATTTGCATCCAATCTTCCATACCTTTGAGGAAGTTGAGTTTGATGAGGTCAAAGTTGATGAAGTTCGAGTTGACAAGCACCAAGCACACGTCTCAAGCCCCCCGACTCAAGTAGAAGAAATCTCTGCTTCCTCTCCTCCACAACCGCCTCAATATTACAGTTACGATCATGATTTTCATTCTTACAATTATTACCATCATCATGAGGTGCAGTCTTCCCAGTACGAGTATCACTATCAGGGTTAATCCCAGAAAGCTGCTTAACCAAGAGAGCACTGACAATTCAATTTTAGCTCTTAGTTTCAACTAAGGTTTTATTAATGTATTTTCGCCTTCCTCACTCGGCGTAGCTTTGTAGATTCTGATCTAGTTACCAACAGTGTACATACTTTTTAGTAATGGTCATTCACTAAGGCTTGAACCCTTTATGTATGACTTCAACCATTAATACGAGTGCTTATTTAGCAAGGTTTCAAATTTCCTATGCGGCTTTATTTGGTGTAAATTTGTTTCGAGTGAAAAGATGTGGTGGATCTAACTAATGACTTCTTCCGTCACTTTTTAATCGTTACATTTGATATATTCTATGATTTGAACTGCTGTAATGTAATACTTCGTATATGGGTATTGGGTAGGGACTAGCTCAAGCACAAGCTCAATAATTTGAATCCTCTTAAAATCAATCAAACGATTTTTCTGTTTTGTGGGCTCAGAAATTAATTACATTTCGTGGCTAATTGGAGTTATCAAATGTTAAAATATATCTTTTCATATCTGACAAATCTCATAAATTATGAGGTTGGTTAGATATGGAAAGCATTTTCCAATAAATTGCTCCATTATTCAAATACAAATAAATAAATAAATAAATTAATAAAAATATAGAGGTGTTTCTTATTAATTTAAAATCTTGACATGAGGCCTTAAAAACAAGAAACTTAAATGCATCAATAATGCAATACCATTATGGTATACATTTATAAATGTTGCTGAAGTAGGATTACTATTATGACAATTTTTTATTTTACAAAAACAATTGTGCATGTGTGTGAATTTCTAAATGAAGATGGGAGAGAGATAGATCCACCAATTGACCAAGGGAAGGAGGGAATTAAATGGTGGGTCCAATTTACGTTAGTGTCATTTAAATACAATTTTGACTATGTTTTATTATTCTCTTCATTTGAACTTAACTTATTAGATCTAAATAATCTCAATTTTCAACTCATACTGACACTTAATTAAACACATACTTCGTATTAGGGCTGACCCTTATCATGTGCAGCCTAAACATTGGTTATAAATGATTATATTCTTTTTAGTCTGCTAAAATTATTCATAAGATTGGTTAGCTCATTGGTTATGGACTTATCATTGTTGCTAAATATTGTAATTGTGTGATAAAGTATATTTAGTTAAAGTATTAAGGATAGAGATGTGGTATATAAGACGTGGGATGTTTTTTTTTTTTTTTTACGAGAAGAAAAATGATTTCATTAATGAAAGATAGCCAAACGGCACTTACAAACAATTCCAAGGAAATCTAAAATTCCAATACATTTGCATTATATATCATATTCTCTCGTAAATTTCCTACACCAACATTATCTATCTTTAATATTTTCATTTTAAAACAACGAATAAAAAGGAAGAACTAATGATATTTTAATTGCACAGGGCCTTTGTAATGATTGGAATGGCCCTGCTCCATATTAGACTAAGTCGTCTTCATACTATCATAATTGGGGTACGTTGGTGATATACTCCATACTAATTAGACTGACTCGTCTATCATAATATCATAATTGCAGCGTAAGTTGATGATCTTAATAAGGAGTAATCTGCTAGGCAACTATAAACTCGAGTTGCACGGGAGAATACTATATACAAGCTAACTAGCTAAGCATCACACAAGTACTAGTCTACTACTCGTAGTATCTAAAGACTTTAAAGAATGAACAAATTATATAATAGTGAGGTTTAGATCCTTGAATTTGGGGTTAGTGATTCATGTTGTTAGAAAAGTTTATTGCGCAATAGTTTTGACTTTTAAAGGGTCAACAACGTAACATATATATCATGGCATCATCATTCTTATTGAGTTCTTCACATGCCGCAAAGCCAGCTAAATTATGCACTTTAATTTATTAGTTTTTCTTTGCAAGACTTGGAGATGATGCTTCCACCTTCCGTCAACCTAAATTAATCCCATTTATTTCAGATTTTTAGATGCTTGAAGTGCGGTGCACTATTTCATTCTTGTTTCCAACCACCTATGCTTTGATACTCACTAGCTAGTTAGTTTGCACACCTTACTGTTTCCGATTAATTGCAATATTTATCTTTCTAATTATTTATGACTGTTTTTGTCCTTGATTTTTATACAAATCAAGTATGGAATTGTACGTGTGATGTTAGGATATACTAGTATGATATGTGATTTACAAAAAAAAAAAGAAAAAATAATAATAATGATTGTTGTTTTCTGCCAATATTTTGATGTAAGACAAATTTTCTTGTCAAACATGAGAAATTCTTGCAACGTAGACATACAGTAAAACAGAAATTGAGTGAGGATTTTGTCCTGTATTGTAATTCATCACCTGAATGTGATCGAACACACAAAAATTTTGACCCGTGCAAACCTTATAATAAAAACTATCCCAACTAACTCTATTCAATTTGGCCGAAAAAAATGATTAAGATTTTGGCTTATATGACACAATAATTTAACATGACTCAATATTGAAATAAATCCTACTGACATTACCAAATGCGACCTAAATATCCGAATAGACACCCATGAGGCGACTACTTGTACAATTGAAAGTTGGACGTATAAATTTATACAGTGACATGAATCACGTTTAATATGGCATAGCAGTCATACCCATCAATTTATTAGGAGTGCTTCCCAGAGTTCCAACATATTGAGAAGCTAGACTGGCAACACCCCATTTACACTTTATATTCCACTCTGATTTTACACAAATTTAATGCATTACTAGTACCATAAAAATAATTACATGAGTATGAATTATGGTGACCTTGCAAAAAATTCTCATTCTTAAATTATGGAGTATAACATTAGACATCTATGATTTAAATTTTTCAGTAATCGAATTTCGTTTGATGGTAGAACATCAAGATTTTTTTTTTTTTTTTTTTTTTTTTTTTTTAAAAAAAAAGCGATAAGTATTTATGATTCAAAATAGTAAATTGTTTGATGAAGCATTCCATATTAATCCCTTAAAATATTTTTTACCTGAAGATGCGAAATAATTATTGCTATAGATAATGATGTCGTATGACAATCTATTAACAATTAAAGATTAATCATTATCTCTCACCGATAAAAATTGCATAGGTATAATTAAGGACCTGTTCTCATACATTGAAATTCAGTTCAGTTCAGTTCAAAACCGTTCCTAATTTCCTTCTCTTATAAAAGTATTCAGTTCAGTTCAACTCAGCTGAGTTCAATCAATGAGAACAGGCCCTAAGTACTCCGTATTTTATATAAACTCGTTAAATGTATTCGTTGATATTGAAATAAATCGTGTCATTTTCTCACTATACACCAAAATCCAACAAAAATGTTTCAAAAAATAGTCATAAAAGTAATAAATTTTGCCGTTGAATTCAAAGGCAACATAGGCAGGGTTGAATCCCTCGCAACCTTGTTACTCATTTTAGTCAATAGTCAATACATCCACTTGGTACTAATTGTGCACCCCTCACATTCTTCAAGAAGGATTACAATTAACGTGAGTCTGCCAAATTATAAATGTGATGAGTATAAATGTCAACTGAACAAACATTTTTGGCTACTGAGTACTTTTTTTTTGTTTAATATCTCAAGGGTAATCACTAATAGTAGTTAATTAAAAATTAATCAGAGCCTATTAGACTAAACCTGATTCAACTAATCCGAATTCGATCCAAGTCAGGCTAAAATCGCGGGGGCGAAGGCATTTATTAGGCCTCACAACTCTTTAAAAACACTCAAAACATCCCACATTCCAAACATTGCATCCTCCCAACAAAATTTTAGTTTTTTTATTTTTCTGACAACAGAAAAAAAAAAAAAAAAAATGGCAGAAACCATCAGCACTCATCATCAAACCATCAAAAACCCAGAAATTCAATACTACAGTTCTTGGTTTTCCCCAGAAACAGGAATTTACAGCAGTAAACACCCCAAAATTAATCTCCCAAAAACCCCATTTCTTGACATTGCTTCTCACATTTTCTCTTACCATAAAAATGGCAGCAGCAACTCTGTTCTTGCTGATTCTTCATCTGGGTATTCAATCCCATATTCTCAACTTTTTCCTCTTGTTAAATCCATGGCATGTGGGCTCCACCAAATGGGGATTTCTAAGGGTGATGTTGTATTAATTTTCTTACCAAATTCAATTTATTTTCCAATAATTTTTCTGGGTATTGTTTATCTGGGTGCCATTGTTACACCCATGAATCCTCTGTCTTCTTTCTCTGAGGCAAAAAAACAAACACTTAGCAGTCATGCAAAATTAGCCTTTACTCTACCTGGAAATGCAGAAAAGTTATCATCTTTAGGCCTTAAAATCATTCAAGTTCCTACAAATATCCTTATTAGAGAAGAAACCCAGAATTTTCCTGAGTTTTCTAACCTCATTTTTGGTAAAAATCATGAAAAGACTCCATTTTTACCCCCTAAAATCAACCAAGATGATACAGCAGCAATACTGTATTCTTCCGGTACAAGTGGTGCAAGCAAAGGTGTTATGCTTACACACAGAAATCTGATTGCAACAGTGGAGTTATTTGTAAGATTTGAAGCATCACAATATAACGAAAATATGGATCATGAAAAAAATGTATATTTGGCTGTTATGCCAATGTTTCATATATATGGGCTTGCATTATTTGGAGTTGGTTTGATTTCTTTGGGAACTAATATAGTAGTGATGACACATTTTCCTCTTGTTCCACCAATTTTGGGAGCATTGACAGCAAAAGCTAAGAGTTTAGGTGGTGTTTTTGGGGTTAGTCAGTTGTGCAGTTTGAAGCAGGTTTCTTGTGGTGCTGCCCCTTTAACTACTAAAATTCTTGCTGATTTCTTGCACACTTTCCCTACTGTTGATTTTTATTCAGGTAAGTAAACTTTATTACTAGTACATATTTGATTCATATGGGCCACTATCACATTTATTTATACTACTAGTAGTATTCAACTATTGATTGTTCTACTCACTTTTCATTGCGTATTTTATTTCTTCTAGTTTTGTATGATGTGATGATAAAGCTATCTCTCTAGGACATGGCAATGAGAATTTTACTCCAAAGGGTACTTTTTTTTAAATAAAAAATATTGGTGCCATATATGAGGGCATTTTGGGGATTTTGTGATGTAATGAGGGTAACATTAGGTGTTCGTCTCTTATGGCTTGTTCTCATACGATTATTTTCGGTTCAGTTCAGCTCAGCTCAGCTCAGCTCTAATAAGTTCAGTTTAGTTCAGTTCAGCTCTTAATTTCATTCTCTTATAAAATACTCCGTATTTATTTCAATTTAGTTCAGTCAATGAGAACATGCCCTTAGATATGATTGGGGGTTGAGTAGGGGTGCTCTTGGATCATGAAAAGAAAAGTCCTCTTAATTCAAATTAGCTATAGCTAAAAGTACTTTAACTGTCATTTTTATAATCTACGACATTATCAAAAACAAACAAAGCATCTGAATTATAACGTATCTGCGCCTGATCCAGTGTTGCTGATGACAAAGCTGGGGAGATACCGGTGGCGTTTGTCGTGAAGAAGCCCGGGAGCTTACTGTCTAGGAACGACATTGTCAAATACGTTCCAGACATGGTTACACTCTTACCTGAAAAATCAATTTTGACGAATATATATAGGGGAACATTAAGGTGATGCTAATTGTGTTACATCGTTGCAGGTAGCGCCACACAAGAAAGTGAGGGAAGTGGTGTTTGTGAAGTCGATACCGAAATCAGTAGCAGGGAAAGTACTAAGGAGAAATTTGAAGAACTTGCTGCCTTCCAATAGTTCCAAACTCTAGCATTTCGATCTTAATTTATGTAAATTAGAATGATATGAAAGATACTGTGATCATTTTTGGTTTTGTGTCATATTGCTTGATTTAGCTCAAGTGTAATTTGATCCTCATTTTTCACAAAACAGTGCCTTGTATGATGTTCATATACAGAGTGTAATCAACATTTGATTACCAAATTGCGCTAAAAGTTGTACTCTCTCTGATTTTTTTAAGCCTACCAAGCCAACCGACACAATTGCTGATGCAAAATTTTGGTATGATATTTATACTCTGTATTATTCCCTCCATCCCTTAATACAATGCCTCTTTCTCTTTATTATGTGAGGAATAAATAATCAAAAGAGGCATTGTATTAAGGGAAGGAGGGAGTATTTCATAACCCCCATATTTGTAGGTGCGAAATTTCAACATAGGCATATTTCATTTTGTAAAAGTTGATATTAGAAAAAAAAATTATTAGGACTATTTTTATAAGTATTCAAATGACTATATTTTAATCTTTTATATAAATCGCAATCCCTTATCAAAGTAGTGTAGGACTAAGTTGGAGCATAGCTGAAAAAAAAAGGGCACTTAGCAAAAAAAAAAACATAAAATGAGTAGATAATTAAAGCTTTGTTAAGATATAATTGTGTTTTACCAAAACCATTATAATGTCAAAATACAATTTGTCTAATTTATTTTAATTCGCAAAAATTGAAGTAATTAAAAATACTTAATGGTGTAAGACAACCGACGTTGTTGATTACATTTCTCACAAGTCACAAGACTAAAAATTGGGGGTTAAATTTGTTGGGCAACCTTCCCAAAACATAGCAAAATTGTTTGCATACCTACACTGGGCCATCATGCATTGGGCCAGCCAGTCACATCTTAGTCACTTGCTTTTCTTACAACACTTCATAGTTCAGACACATGCAAATGAATCTTGTTTTGTCAGTATCTTGCATGTACTGTTACTTGCAAACTTACATTCCAATAATGGTCCCACAATCAATACTGCCGAGTAAAACGATCGAGAGCCTATTTTGTACATCCCAATCCAGAGTCATTTACTTATTTAATTAATAAATAAGTAAAAAATATTATGAATATTTGCTTATTTGTTAATTAAATGAGCAAATGATCTCGATGTATCCAGATGTATATATCCAGATATACGATATATGCATATAACATATTCTACTCTTTGTCTCTCATTTAGTTTCTCTATCTCACATTATAGTTCATGTTTATGATTGATTATGAGATGGTGAACTGGGGACTTGGGGCGAGACAGCTCCAAATTAAAGCAGATCCGAGAATTGCTGCATGGGCCTAAAATCACATCTTACATAGTAGCCTTACTGACCCAATAAGGCCCTTCTTGGATTAGCATAAGGTCCATTGGATCTCTAGTGGTCCAATGGGCTGACTTCATAGTAATAGAATAAAATTAGCTTGGGAGCAAAATAAAATTAGCTTAACAATCTTTCTCGACTATCTAATCTAATAGCCGCGTAAAATTTTGACTGCAAAGTAATACTCGATTCTACTCGTATGAAGTATGTTATCAGAGTAACATTCAATTAAATTATTTATTTTATATAAAATCCGGCTTTTTTCCATTATGTATTCATAGATATATAATATTCCGTAAGATAAGAGTAACACATTTTCTATAAGTGCTATACCTACTTCGTACGAGTATTTGATTACAAAGGATTTGCCATAAACCTAAAATGGTAGATATTATTTTATTACAAAGATTTTGCATTGATATACTTTTCTAAATCACTCTCATAAAGATCTATTCCTAAGAAAGTGGATATGACCACTTTTCTAGTTAAAATTCTATTTTGTCTAAGCTATAGGCAGAAATGTAGAATTCAAAGATAATTATAATTATAAATAAATTAAAAATTGTATATTTTCACACTAAAATTTCAAAGTTGTTGGAGTTTCATTATTTTTCAGCAATGCACTACTCTCCAGTCCTTTCTATCAATTTTTTGAGGTTGATGTTACATAGAGTAGCATGTCAAGCACAAATGAAGACAATGATTCCAAGATTCTTAATTGATAAGGTACAATTCTATACTTCTATTTATAATTTCTCAATTTTGATTTACCAATAATTGAATCATCATTCATATAATTTTCCAATAGGCAATATGTTTATGGGTGGCAATCTATATATTCCTAATAATATTCTCTTTATAGGGTTCATTATAATCTCTATTGATATAGAAAAGCCACTTAACCAAATCCCAAAAGTTTGTTTATATGTCCTCTTGTGGATGTACAATTAAGGCTCCTTTTATAAAGGCTAATAAGTTTAAAAAATATAATATAAAGGCTAATAAGTTTAGCTAAGATAATTCAGTATTGTTAAGTTTTAGAAAATGATAAAGATAATGTAAAGATTGATAATAACTAGTTAGGGTCTGTTCTCATTGACTGAACTGAACTGAGCTGAATTGAACTGAACTGAATTTCAACGTAAGAGAACAAACCCTTCGATTAAAGAAAAAAAAAGTTTACTAAACACTACCTTGCTTGCTTAATGTGACTATGTGAGTATGACGATAATAAGTTAGATCATTAGGATTTGGCCTCAGGTTGGTCACACAATGACGCAACACACAAGTAAAGTTTAGTTTTAATCAACTTTTATTTAATCCGAAACTATTAATATCCGATCAACATTTTATTACTGCCGAGAGTGACACCAAGGGGGAGTAGGGGACCCTTGCCCTTTATTCCCAAGATAAAAACAAGTGAGATAACCTCTTGAATGATCATCATTCACACATTCAACTAATCAAAGCCACACTCAGAAATTTCTCCGGGAGATTACCCCTTCTTAGCTCTTTGATAAGAACGGCCATTTTGTATCCATACAAACAGTTTAAAGGCCCCCACAAAACCAAAATAATTTGAGAATTTCAGCCAAAAAATATGCCACAAAAACCCCACCAAAATCACAATTTTCGTTACCCTCAAACTAACTCTCTCAATACTATCATCCTATACTACCATGGCTACTGCCATGGCAGTTGCAACAACTAATCTGTCTTTTAGCCCTTTGACTAATCGCAAAATGATGAACACAAAACTTGTTAGGGGAAAATCCCAGGTTTCCTTTAATGTAGGTGTTAATCCCATTAAATGTCAATCAAATAATGAAAAATCAGGGGCACCCATTAAATTTGTTGGTTCTGGGTATCGATTTTTGCAACTGGGTCCTCATAAAACTCATTCAAATCGATCAATTTTGGCAAAATCACTTGGTTCTAGTTCTAAAGATGGTGTTACTTCCTCAATCTTTCAAACTGTGAGTATCAACTTTCTTTTACCAATGTATTCATAATATCATAGTTGCATTGTGACAATTTAGCTATTGGGTGGATTATTGTTTACCAATGTATTCATAATATCGTGTTGTTTACAATACACCTGTTGTATACAAGTATATACGAGTTAGAACTATTGATCTGCTATACATATTATTGTTTATGTATTGATTTGATTGAAATTGAGGAGGGTTATTGTAAAAGCCCAAATTTTGATTGCCATTATGTGTTTTGTTGATGTAATTAGGTATTTTGTATAATTTTCATGTTGATTGAATGTTAGTTTTTGGCGGGTTGTTGTTAGAATGGCTTACTAGCTTAGAAAATGATGGTGATTTTGTGTTCATTGATATAATCAGGTGGTGGGTGTACTGCATTTGGTTGTTTCACTGGGGATTATATTGGCGATGGATAAGTTGCTGAAGCAGGCTTTTGTAGCTGCATCAATTCAATTCCCAAGTGCATTATTTGGAATGTTTTGTACATTTTCAGTTCTAACAATCCTTGATACTATAGTTCCGGCTGCTGCAGCGGGTTTGATGAGCTTTTTTGAGCCAGCCCTTTTGTTCATTCAAAGATGGCTTCCATTGTTCTATGTTCCTTCACTGGTAATTTTGCCTCTTGCTGTAAGAGATATACCCGCGGCTTCTGGATTGAAGATCGTTGGCATTCTAGGTATTCACGCTTATTGCACCCTTATATACGTATATATGGTATAACTGGGTTGCCAATACATGTCTTTGTTCCTTTGTTAAAGATAATTTATCTCACCAGAATTACTACTGAAGATATAGAAGATCATGTGACATAGATCATGTCAACTGTAATATATAGGTTCCCGCAGTATGGACTTAAAACCAGTACATAATAACCAAGTGTCATCAGCTATAATTAGAGGCATTGGACTTTCGTAAATAGTTAAATGGTTTTTTTGAGTGCAATGTACTTGGTGAAAACATCCCCAACACCATCACTACTAACCATATTGTTAAATAATTCATTCAAGTTGGATTGTGTGACATATCTTCTTTACTACATACAGGACACAATTATTTTTCCTGTAGCAAGTAGGCATATGGCTCTCATGCCTTATTAGAGCACTAATTTAATGTCTGTATTCCTATCATGTGTTCCTTGTAGCTGGTGGGTGGCTAGCTTCTCTTTGTGTTGCTGCATATACAGCTATAGCTGTGAGGAACCTCGTCAAGACAGAAATGATGCCTGCTGAGCCTATGGCAAAACCACCTCCCTTTTCTGCTACTGAAGTGTGGGCTTGGAGTGGCATTTTCATTGCATCATTTGCTGGCGCATACCTATACCCAACAATACTGGGAACTGCTGCTCGCACCTGCCTTCCATTCTTGCTTTCAGCGACAGTACTAGGCTACATGATTGGCTCTGGGTATGCTTTTGCTTTCACAGCTCTGAATTCTCTTTCTGAAAAATGACTAGAACCTTGTTAATTTTTTAAAAACTTATCCTTCTTTTCTTTTGCATTTAGGTTACCTTCTGCTCTAAAGATGCTGTTTCATCCAATTATCTGTTGTGCACTTTCAGCGGATTTGGCAGCCTTTGCCTTTGGGTACATCTCAAAATCTGGAATGGATCCTGTTTTAGGTTTGCAACTAACTTTGCTCAGAGTCTATAGTAATATAATGCTTTGGCTTTATTCATGCCAGGTGAAAAATCGGAGTGTATCTTTGTAACGGTGACTCAATGTGTGTTTATTTTGTAATTTTTTCTATCTAGGGTCTTCTTGGTTTAATCACATCTTCCCCCTTAAGCCTCTTTCGCATACATGAGGTTGTTAGAGTACAAGGAAATCTAATTGATAGCTCTTTTTGCAAAATAAGCAGGATAGGCTTTGCTTATCTCTTCCTAGGCTAAGGCTAATACACTATGACTGTGGTGTCTGTGAAGGATATTATTTAACCAAGGTGTCAACAAACCCTGGAGCTGGTGACATTTTGATGGGATTCTTGGGATCAGTTATCATTTCATTTGCCTTTTCGATGTTCAAACAGAGAAAGGTAATGAAATAAATTCCTCTCCCACCAGTTTTTATCATTGCTGCCAAAATTATTGTCTTAATATTAAGCTCTTGACCTGTAACCTCTGGTGTTTAATACTTCTCAGCTCGTGAAGAGGCATGCAGCAGAGATCTTCACTTCTATCATTGTCGCAACACTATTCTCTTTGTATTCAACTGCTCTTGTAGGGCGTCTTGTTGGGCTTGAACGATCTTTGACTATCTCGATTTTACCACGGTGTATCACTGTGGCTTTGGCCCTCAGCATTGTCTCTTTATTTGAAGGTAAAAACTCTATGCATTGTACTGTAAGCTTGACAAATAGGAACTAGTCTTTTTTGTTCCAAGCATTCCTTTAACTGGTGCTGGAAGTTGAAAGCTTGATAAACCTCTGCTTATTTAGGTACAAATTCGTCCCTTACTGCTGCTGTGGTGGTGCTGACTGGTCTTGTTGGGGCCAACTTTGTGCAATTTGTGCTTGATAAGCTACAGTTCCGTGATCCCATAGCTCGAGGAATAGCTACGGCATCTAGGTGAGAAACTTATACAAAACTCCCTTTGTTCCATATATTAGTCATTCTTGCTAATTTCTTTTGGTCAAATTATAAGCCTTACACTAAGCTTATGCATTATCAAATGTTGTTTTACAATACCAGAATAACTTGAAGCCTTATTTGCAATATCATTACAATAATAAATGTTATTTTACCAATACATATTAACGAACTTAACAAACTTCTTAATGTATGTGGTTCAAGGCCTTTACATGGTCAAGATTTATTGATTTCAGTGGTTCAGTTTTGCTTTTATTCTCTCAATATGGCTCATCCGAAGATCTAACACCACTGCGCTTTTGCTCATTTTACTAATTCTAAAAGTACATTTTTGGTGTTCAATATAGTGCTCATGGGTTAGGAACAGCAGCTTTGTCAGCAAAGGAACCGGAGGCACTCCCTTTCTGTGCAATTGCGTATGCACTCACTGGAATCTTTGGCTCCCTTCTATGCTCAGTTCCTGCTGTCCGCCAAAGTCTGCTTGCTGTGGTTGGTTGATTTTTTATTGCTTCATTCGTTGTAAATTTTTTCCAGATATTACGAAGTAACATAAACTTCCTATGTACATTGACGCATTGTACATATTGTGGCAAAGTATTTTCTTTTTCTTTGTAGATAATAAGAGTTTCAACCTATTTTTTGCACATTGTCTATTTTAAGTTGTCCTCAAATGTTTATCAAAGACTATCTTTGATGGACTCTTTCACAACCAGGCGACGAAATTGAAGGGAGAATGTAAACATTTGCTGAATGCCTGATATATACTTGTAACTCTCATTTGCATCAATAATGCATTGGTGGTCAGATACCGAGTCGGTTAACTTATTTTAAACCCGTCTATGCTGCCCTTTGATGCTGTAAGACCATCGTTCTGTACAATCATATACCTGATTGGATGTGATCAGAGAGATATGAGGAACTCAAGTAACCTTTTGTAAGATTGATAGTTCAACTGATTTTAGGTGAGATCAGGTTATGGCTTTACCTGATTTATCAGAGGGAGGGATAGCTGAAGTGGTTAGAGCTTCCCTTCCAAGAGATCTTGGGATCGATTCTCATCATCCGTCCTTGTGGCTCTCTAAATACCAAAATAAGAAAATTTTGCTATCACCCGTAGATCATGTTTATCTAGGAGATAAACTTAAATTTTCTTTAATAGTAAGGGGACTGATTGAGTGGATCGACAAATGAAGACACAGTGCATAGCCGCCATAGCATGATGTTGTACTTCTAGTGCACAAATTTTATTGGATAACCAATAATTGATATGATTACCATTACGGAGTGCTTGTAAAAACAAAAGGTCCTGACTTCAAAGGGAAAGATGTAATTTGGTATCCCATAAAACTAGTGCAATCAACCTTTTTTTTTTTTTTTTTTTTGGTAACTTAACATTTCAAAATTCAAACTATAAATAGTGGCTACTCTAGAAAAAGAAAAATTACTATTCACATTTACTTTATCTTAATCAATACTGTATTTAGGTTAACATTTAAAAATGAATAAAAATTGACCTTTTAGTATTATACTGGAAAGTAAGATGGATTACATTACATAACATAATGGAGTGTATCAAGTTACAACATACTACATTGCTACCCTTCTCGATCCTTTTTCTTCTTCCTGTTGGTGATTTAATGGAAGGTTTAAAAAGTCATTCCCAATTGAAATCTTGTAAATAAATTTACCTCAAATTTTATTTTGTGAATGTGCCAAATTTATGACCATTCTTTCATCTTTTATACTACGATCTTTCACTAATTGAATTTCTCAATGCGCGATTTCAATTTTTAAGTATCAACTTAATCTATCACTAATTAAATTAGGAGTTTCAATTGCTTCACTCTCGTCAAAATTCAATGAGCATAGATGATAAAAAAGGTAGGAAAGTAGGTATTAGTAATTTTTCGTTACGGTGTACATTTTTTGAAATGAAAAAACAATATTTTTTTTGCTAAGGAAGGTCAAAGTCAAAGGTAACTCATTGACTAAAAATGTTTATTCAAACCGTCTCACTTAAATTTAGGAGTGAAAATAAAAAACGTAATTTTAAAAAAATCACCCAAATAAACGAAAAAACAAATTTGTTGAATGTGGGTCCATAAACCCGTCAAAAGATGTCAGGCAGCAGCAACACCCACTACTCTCCTCTCGTCTCCCTTCTTCCCCTAAATTGTTTACTCTTTTGCTCTTAGATTCGTTCATTTCCCGAGTGAAGCCTAACATCTCCCTATTTTTTCACAAATTCATCCATATTATGCTTCTTTTCTACCATTTTTGCTGAAATCAGCTTGTAAAGTTCACATTTTTTGAGCTTGGAACCTTCAATTTCAACTTCTGGATAACTGGATTTGGGTAACTTTCATAATCCCTTCATTTTTTTTTTCCTAAAAAAAAAATTCAAATTTTAGCTTCTGGGTACCTCGGTTTTGTAGCTTCTGATTTGTTTTGAGTTGTTTCTTTTGAGTTTATGCTTAAAATGTGGCAATTTGCTGTTTCCATTTTCTGTGGATTTTGGGTTATTTCATATGTTTTGATTTAGTAGTTTTTTTATTAATATTTGCTGCTTTTTGTGGTTTTAATTTTGTGGGATTTCTATTATGTATATGCAAGTTTAAAGGGTTGTTTGAAAATTGTTCGTTGCATGTGTACCTCCCCCCTTTTCAATTAGTACAAATTGGTTCAGTTAGGTTTCATATTTATTTGTTGCTATGAACATGAATGATTCTTTGTATTGCTTAGGATTTGGGTGTTAGTTGACTTTTTTTAATTATCTTGGCTTTATTAGTTGTTGATTCCTGTAGGAATTCTATGATCTTGACATCCATTTTTAGCATATGGGGGCAATTTTAGTGGTACGGAGGGAGTAATTAGGCTAGTGTGTAGAGAATGTTAGTCCATTGTTGCTGGAAATGTTAGTTCTATCTATGAAGGGTGAATATAGTTGTAGTTGGAGGTATATTCTCGCAATCGGTTTCTGTATCCTAGACTGTTTCAACCAAGTTGATGTTAGTTTCCCATTGAAATCCTTCTTTCAAGGGTTTTCCTGAGATAAAGTTATGTAGAATGGGTAGGATGTTTTGTGTAGCTTCCTGACTGTGTTCAGTTGATCAATTGTGTTTCATTTCTGAAAAGAAGGTTGAACCTTGTTTGCTTTTTGTTTGCCCTGTTGCTAGGTGCTATAGTTTCCTGCCTGCAACATCGATGATTGATGTGTAGAACTCTGCTTTCAGCATACCTTCAAGTTTCGGATTTAGCTGTTTCCTCGTGTTAAGTAGTGGTTTGATAGATTGAAGATGGGGACATTTCGCTCAAACTACCCCATTATACCTGAAGGAAACAGAAGCAGATCTGTCCCACACTTTTCATGGTTTCACCCGGGAAATTATCTAGCTGCGACAAGAAATGGATTCAATCCATTCCAAGGAACTCAACACAACCCGGAAGGAGCATTGTCAGCTATGCCCATTCGATGCATGCCTATAAATGAGGCTGCCAATATTGTTGTGGATGATGAGCCTCAGCCCTCTAAGCCTGCTAAGAAGCCAAAGACATCAAAGAAAACCTCTGATGATGCTGCACCAAAGGAACGTAAACCGAAAATTAAAAAGTCAAAGGCTAAAAGTGGTTCTTCAGCAGCAAAGCGTGAGAGGAAAAGCCTGAATTCCCGCAGCAATGAGTCATCTACAGATGCTTCTGGAATCCCAGCACCAGTTTGCTCTTGTACAGGTGCTGCTCGGCAGTGCTACCGATGGGGTTCAGGGGGGTGGCAATCATCTTGTTGCACAACTAACATATCAGAGTATCCACTTCCTATGAGTGCCACAAGGCCTGGTTCACGCACTGCTGGAAGGAAAATGAGCCATGGGGCTTATGATAAACTTTTTCAAAGACTTGCTGCTGAGGGCTATGACTTCACTCTTCCGATTGACCTTAAGGATCATTGGGCTAAGCATGGTACCAATAAATTTGTGACAATCAAGTAAATGGCCTAGTTTCTCTATGGAGATGCTTCTGTTTCCTGTTTCTCCTTTACAGTATCTGCATCATTTTCCAAGTAGGCATAAAATCCTTATGTCTATCTAAGCAGTTCAATGTTTTAGGTACGGGTATGTAGAATTTCAAACTTGTTAAAGTTCTTTAGTGTATGGAAATATTTATTATCCCTTTATTAAGTCCGAAATTGGTTTGTTGCTCTTAATTTTTCCCAACTTCCCGTCTTTGTTCTTGAAGGCATAGACAATCATTAAAATTTATTGGTTTCTCTTTGCATCTTCTATGTTGGTTAAATAATATAGATCAAAGGTGAAGTGTTAGTGACCAGAAATTCTTGATGCGTGAAACCTGAATTAAGATATTTACACAACCTAGGAGTTTATTCCTAATCTTTTATATCCTTCAATACTTCAATTGCAATGAAGAACTTTTATCAAGAGAAATTTACAAGAAGTTTTTTCTGATGAAGCTATACGATGTGATTGACAGACAAGAAAAGAAACGTGTGAAGTATGTTTGATGCTTGAATCCTCTTGAACTGCATTTTTCATATCTTGCTTTAATTGATGTCTATTAACAGCAGAATATCAGAGTACTCTACAAAAACAACTTATACAAGAAGAATAGGTAGTGGAAATTACAAATGAAGAGAGGAGGAAAAATTTGAGATTCAGAGTGGCATATTCATATATTATCATCTATAAACTCAAGCTGTTTAGGCCTTAGCAGCTGCTGCTGGAGCTGCAGACCTGTTGGCAACGATCTGCTCGAACAGATCTCTGATCTTCAATCCAATGATAGTTTGGAAGAAACCAGTTCCATTGTTGCTTCCAGGGAAGTCTTGGTGCTTCAACATTTGTTGGGTGACTTCACCATAGAACTTGGTTGATAGGTTGCTCAAATGACTCTCGACATAGATTAGTTCGTCTAATCTGTCAAACTGCCCATCCATCTCTACCACAGTCACCTACAAAATCATACAGAATGTCATGATATGGCACAAACATCATTTCGAACCACTACCAATAAGGCTATGTATAATACAGATTGAAGAGGATGATACCTCATTGTCATAGAAGGTGTCGGGGCCGTAGGAAAACTTGATGCCAGGGTAAGAACATGTTAGTTTCCTGCCACAGGGAATCCAGGAAATAGTAGATCCTTCATCAAACAAGTAAACAGGGTTGAAGTACTTGACTCCTTCCTTTTGAATCATCTTAACTCTCAAGACTTTGCCTTCGTCATCATCAGGAATGAGTTGGGTTGGTAATACTTCAATCACCACATCAGCATACTGTTTTTGTGGATCTGCACTCATAATAGCACATCATCAGTTTTAATCCTTTCAAGCTTGGAAACAATTAGTGGCGCGAAAATAAAATTTTGAAAAATGTTTTATAGACTCTAAGAGTAATTACGCGACTAATAATTAGCCAAATGAGGAAAATTGTATAGTAAATTACCAATGTAAGCATCAAAATCTGGCTTTCTGGCTTCAATACTAGCTTTGATGCTTTCAAGACTGTGTCCTCTCTCTTTCATATCCCTCTGATACATTATTTACAATCAATTAATTAGTAAAAACAAGATATAATACTATGTACAAAATAATTCACATATGACTATAAGATCATAATATAATTGAAATTTTTAATTATTTTTTTTACCTGAATTTTCCAGGCAAATTTAACTTCATTGCTAATATCCAAGTAGATACTGAAGTCCAATAATTCCCTCACACGTGCATCATACCTTCATATAAATTTTACAAAATATTATTAGCAAAATAAGCGTTTGTAGTCCAACGGTTAGGATAATTGCCTTCCAAGCAATAGACCCGGGTTCGACTCCCGGCAAACGCATTTTTGTAATTTTTATTTTATTAATATTTACATAATACATGACAATATCTTCCTCCTAGTATATGACCACAAAGAAATTTATTTTTTTATTTTTTTTATTTAATTTTTTTTTTGACGGGATGACCACAAAGAATTTGCAAACATACCATTCAAATCACATATGGACCCGCATGCTTATACATTTTTATGAAATAAAATATCACTTTTTTTTCCAAATTAAAATAAATAAATACGGAGTAAATAAATGTAAGAAAATCAAAATAAAAATAAAGAGTGTTGGTTGATAAAGACAGTAGCTTAACCTCAGCCAACCGTTTTTAGGATTTTATCTCCTTATCAACATTTGGGGATACATCAGCCAACCATAATGTTCATATGATCCCTCTCTCAAATTTGTGCATAGTTATAAAAACCAAATATATAATACTATGTATTAATTTGAAAAAGATGGAATCAGCTACAAAAGTAGGTTATTTAATATTCATTTACAAGAAAGAATCAGTAAAATTAAACTTAATCATGAGTAAAAGGCTAAAAGCCACTAGTAAAAGAAAATTATATCATCAATAGTCACATGTTGTATGTAAGTAACACGTACAACTAGAAAAACAATATTGTACATAACAATATCAATTAATTATGAGCTAACTAGTATTTAAACCCGTGCAATGCATGAATCAGTTAGGGCGAGAAGGATGGATACTTACATGGGGTGTAACCCTTCAATGACCAAGATCTTAGGAGGTTGAATAAGCTCAGGAGGGTCCAACAAACCACTAACATGATTATAAATAGGCTTATCAACAGGTTTACCCTCTTTCAAAGCTTTAACTTGTTCATACATAAGATCAAAGTCATTAGCTCTAGGGTCTAAAGCAGTAACACCTTTCTCTTTTCTACCAGTTCTATCAAGTGAATGGAAATCATCCAAACAAATAACAGTAGTTGTGTCACTTATTAAGGTGTTGGAATCAGGGTTTCCTCCTTTTGGGGGTTCTGCTGCTCCTCCAAACACACTTGTTAATCTTCTCATGAAAGTACTCTTACCACACCCTGAGTCTGCTGCTAGACCAATCACAATTGTCTGTGACTCACCTGCTGAGCATGTTATCACATATGGTCTGCTCACACTTGTCAGTATGTTATTGGATGATGGAAATGATGATGATCTTTTGTAGTTGAAGAATACTTGTTTGTTTTGGTTGAATGATCCTCCTAAGTGGGTTGTTGTTGGAATTGTGTATACTGTGCACACTGCCATTTTTTGATTTTTTTTTTCTCTCTCTATAAAAAATTAAGAGAGAGAAGGAGGGAATGTATATGGTAGAAAATTGAAGTGGGTGTTTGAGATTTTTGATTATTTGGATTGAGGATGTTATGTCTTCAAATGGGTTTTTTTTTCTTTTGGTGGAAAAAGAATTGAATTTGGACCAGACTTTTGGATAATGGAAAATAAAAGGATTGATGATTTAAGACAAATGAAAGAAAGTTATGCAATTTTTGATGATTGGTAGGAAAAATTTTGTGATTTTTATTATCGAATTTCCAATATTGCCCCTTGCATCGATGAAATGTGGTAGCTGTTAAAAGGTCGAACTGAGGTTTAAAGAGGGGATATCGAGGGATATTAAGTTTTATGGGTGAGGATGTTATAGTCTTTTTAAGGAATTTCTATTTTTGTATATTGTATTATTCTTTTGTTTTTGAAGAAATAAAAAAGGGTGAGATCTTGTTGATGAGGCTCTGTAGGTGTATGTGATGGACAAAGTTTGCATGGAGGTAATCTAATGCAGTTTGGATATTTGCATTGCCACATGGCATTCAGAAATTGGCTGGTTGAAGATGAGGGTTTAAGGGTGTGGAGTGGAAGAAGGGTTAATTCTATATCATTCATTTTAAGTTTTTGGACTTCCTGTCCTAACTCCTAAGTATTTCCTTTGGCTTTGTGTTCAGGGTAATTTTCATGGTTTTTTAGAAAGGATAATGCTGATAATTTCATACCATCATTTTTACTTATGTACAGAATACAATATGCTTTACTTGCTTAGAAAATACCTAAGTACTTACTATGTAGTCCAACTATGTACTCTGTATAACTCTCTTATCATAAGTATTTGTACATTATTTTGAGCATTATGCTAGAATCAGTTCACAGTATCACTCTCAAGAAATTGTTTCACTTCAATGAGGCTTAAAACTGATCAAATTTGCTTCTACCTATATCGATTGGTTATAATACAGTAGGACGTAGCATGTTGGCAGTACAACACACAGAAATTGAGAGTTTGGACTGCATACATCTAATCAGATTTATATACAGTAGCAAACATAAAGTTTCACATATGAATATGTGCTATTGGTATCAATTTTGGCTTAAAACAGTACTAAATTTGTCAAAGTGATACAAAAGGCAAGTGTTTTACCAGAAAAGGCAACATAAAGTATTTAGAACTCTAAATGATGAATTACAATGTTCAACATTCAGTAGTTCAACCATTTATTTGAACAGAGTTTACACAATAACATAGTTTACTCTTGTCAAATTTCTGGTCTCGAGCTCTGCCAAATAAATATGAGGCTACACCGTAATCTTTGGAGAACACTAGCTCCAGCACCAAATCAAAATAAACACAACCCAACCTCGAAACATACTTGACCATATCCCCCTATATATAAGAACAAAAAACTCCTAGGCATTTCCCAGGCATAGAAAGACCAGAGTTCTAAAGATATTCTGAATTAGCACGCCAATTAATCAGCTGCCATAAATGGATCTAATTCTCCTAAATCCACAGTTATAGGTTCTAATGAATCTTCATCTTCGTCTTCTGGTGAAAAGTAAGTCGGGAAAGGAAGCGTTGAGACATCAGGTTTCTCATAAAAGGCATCTTTTACAAACACAAAATTTCCTTCAGCACCAGGGACCTAGAAACATAGCCAACGAGTTAAACAACCATCTCATAGAAACGAAAAAGAGAGTTCTGGATATTCCAAGTGTCCAAGTTTGTTAAGAGTTCGGAATGTCTGAATTAATGATGTAAGCAGAACAAATGGCTCTTTAAAAAGAGTCAAAAGAGAAAGAAGATAGTTGAAAAGGGGTACATACTTGGCCTCTAACCCACATTAAGTTCCTCTTGGGGTCTATTTTATAAACCCAAACATTTTTCACTGTCCGCTGTTTGCCACCCATGCGCCCAGCCATCTTTCTGCCTTTGAAAACCTACCAGGATACAAAGCATACAATCACAACTTAGAAGAACAGAAGAAAGCATAGATAATTTCCAAGCTGTATTTAACCATGTAATGACTAATGCTTAAGCATAACATATTAACATAAAGATGGTTCAGCAATTTTGATATTCAACCATGAAATGACTAATGTTGAAGCACAGCTTAAAAAGCAACAGATTCTGAAACAACAAAGGCACTATCTCAGTCAGCAGTCATAATACTGTAGACAGACATTAGAGGTGTTACTTCCCAGAGAGAAAGAATAGTTCAAACTTCAAGGTACTATTGGATATACGCCCTCTATCCGATGTTAGTTCACACATATGGTTAAGGACACGAGTATATGACGCAGTGTCAATAATAAATTGAACCAATTTTCATCCCCTTCCCCCCTCCCCCCCCCCCCTCCTCTCACTTGATTTTAGCAATGGCATATTTGGAAGTGGAAAATTCTAATTATACATTAGTATTACACAGTACTACATTTGGAAATGCGACGGATTCCAAAAAGATGATATTGCCAGCCCAAGGACTGAGCTATAATAGCCCCAAAAATTGGGGATTAGTGAACAACATGATTCCTGCATCAAAATCTTCATCTGCCCCTTCACCACTCGTAATGAAGCTGGAAAAGGCTCAGATAAACCCCTATAAATTTGATTAAAGATAATTAAAGGAAAGGGGATAATAAAATGAAGCATACAAAATTGCTCCAGTATCAGAACGCTGAAGTCATGAAAAGAGGCATGTAAAGATATCATGAGGATGAGCATCTGGCTAACCAATAATGGAAAAGAATACAGCCTGACTACTATGTACAAAGGGGATTTCATTCATGTGTATGCATTAGGGGAGAAAAAACTATTGGATGATTCATAACTAGACTTTTTAAACAATGCATATCAAAAAGAAACAGTAAAGATCATAGAAAAGATGAAGAAAGGAATTAAAATACATTTGATGGGTCCCCTTTCTTCCAAAGACAACTCCTCCCCCTCTTCCCATTTTCCCTATATTTTCCCTATTGCAAGGGAACTGGTGGAACTTTACAAGAAATACTTCTGAGGTGACATTTTCACATGCAATGGACAAGAGGAAAAATAAACACTAATTGGCAATCATAGAAAATGATATTCTATATCAATTTCAGTAAAAATAAACAATAGAATAAAAAAGCAAGCAGTCATCACTTTGCACATGAACTTACTTTTCCAGGAGCATCCCTTTGACCTGTGGAACCACCACTCCGATGGGCCTTTGACACACCATGTGATGCAGGCAACCCCGGAAAATGATGCCTTTTCATTACACCCTGTACACATGAAGTAATTTGGTCAGCAAACAGGGTTATTTTGGCATCTACTGAACACATGTCAGCCCTTTGACATAATTCTTGCTATGTTTCAGTGTCCATGTGCATATAAAACTACAACCAAGCAAAACTATAATTAAGCATAGTTTTGATGAGAAAAATAAATTTAATCCCATAAGATATCAACTCAAATAGAGAACAGCATAACAATCCGTAGCATAATATTATCATTTCCTTAATCTAATTACAAGAACAAATGAGACAGAGGATCTCTTATATTCAATTTTATGACGATCCAGGTTCCAAGGAAGTAATTTGAGTGAATTATAAATATTAATGATATTCTAGTTTCTTTAGTAGCTTAGTTGAGAATATATAGGTGTGGAATAGTACATGGTGCATTTGAAGGCTAGGTTATGAATTAGAGGACAGTTGGACGCGTAAGAATCTCACAATGTACATAAGACTATAATTAATCAAAGCCTTAATCCCATAAGTGGGGTCGGCTACATGAACCAAAAGTGATTATTCCATATAGTCATCCACAAAAATCTTCCTCCTCCATCCGTACATTAGGCTATAAGATTTGTGAAAATTAGATTGTATATACAAAACCACAAGGGTCAACTACACAGAGGCATTGAAATGAGCTATAATTACTCGACAAATCTTTTGAAAAAGAAACTGCTTGAGATGAAATTAGAGTCTATGTTTTACAACACAAGATCATTTGCCAAAAAAATAGACAGGTATTGAAGAAGTTGATCTGAGGGAGCTTAACAAGCTCACATCCATGAAGGCTGATGCTGCTGCAATTATTAACACAAGCTCCTAGTGTCTGGCCCTTTGGCAGCCATGAGATCAGGCCTGAACAAAAGATTGAATTCTACAGTCCATTTGTTTTTTAAACAACCAAGCCATCCAATTTGTAAATCAACGACAGACTTTTAGAGGGGTCACTAGGGTTTAGTTATCGAAATGTAGTCAGCTTATATATATGTATCTAGTTTCTACTATTTTAGAACTTTCATTAGCTTATGTCGATAAACAGAAACTGACTGTGGCTCCTCTTCGTAACTTCGTGTCAAAAATTGTAAGAGAATCACTTCAATTTGTATACCAAGGGCCAATACTAAGTAGCTTTGTTAATATATAAAGTGTGTACTTATGTCAACAGCTTCAATAGCTTGTGTGCATAAATAGAATGAGTGAGAAACTGAGATATCTCCTCTTTAAAACTTAACATCAAGACTCTCTTTTGTGAATCAATCTCATTTAATAAGCTTAGTGTCTACACTTAGCTTCATTAATCCTAATACGGGGTTGATATTTTTCGTTTGTTCTTCGATTAGCAGCGCATTGTACTCAACAACCCTGACCTAAGCCCAAATCTCATTAATTTACCTACAAATGACCCTCAAACATTCATCTTTATGATGAGATACAAACAGACATCACTAAAAATAGGCCAAGTATAATTTCTGGGAGAGAAAGATGAAATCTCTTGTCAAGCGCATGGTAGGAGCCTATTAGAAAACTAGGAACATTGTAGATAAAGAATCCAAGGTACTTAAAAATTTACACCACTGGGGCACTGGATCTGCCAACAGTGCAATCAGTCAATAATTATTCGCCATTAAAAGAAAGAAACTTAGGTAAAGGACAAGTATGACAAGGTGGAGAGGCTAGATGAACAGAGTTCTAGTATCATCAGCATGGAATTCAGTACAGCACAGATAAATCAATTGCATATGCCTCAAATTCAAGTTGCAGCATTGCCTTGCACACCTCATTCAAATGTGATTTTCCTACCCTATTAGTTTATAAGGAATTTAGGATAGTTTCTTTATTTTCAAACAGAGAAATATCTAAGATAGTTTACATAATATAAGTATCAATATCAAAGTTTTGCAAGGATATAACACCATAAGATAAAGAAATTCACCTGAAATCCCTTCCCTTTTGTGATCCCAGTGATATCCACGTGTTGTCCAGGAACGAAATGCCGTACATTAATTGATGTACCAACAGGAAGAAGAGCATCTTCTGTCACCGGAAACTCCTTCAACTTTCTCATCATAGGAACCCCTTGCGCTCTAAAGTGACCTACTTCAGGTTTTGTCAAATGTTTCTCCTTCTTATGCGAGCAACCAACCTAACTAACACCACATCCAACGAGATCCCCAAACAATTAACTTCAGAAACAACAAAACTCTTCAACATCTTAATTTTGCAACAATTACAAATCCCTACTAAAATATAAAATCAACCAAAAAAAGGGGGGGGGGGGAGATAGGTGCAATTAAGATTTAAGAATCCACTTCAAAATCAAACTCAGCAAGATAAATGCAAAGCCTTAAGCAACCAACTTAACTATCACCACATTCAAATCATACCCAAAAAATTACATTGCAAATAATGAAACCCTCAACCTAAAATTGTAAAATCTCAAACTTCTGGACATTGAAACATTTACAATATGCAGCACCAACTAACACATAACCCCAATTTAAAAAGAGAAATGGGCAATTATGAAAGTACTTTGATACTTCGACATCAAACTCAATAAGATAAATGCATAGCATTAAGCAACCTACCTAGCATCACATTTTAATCATCCCCAAACAACTACATTTCAAACAATGAAACCCTTCAATCCTAATTTCTAACATTTCACCATTCTCAACAACCCACCAAAAACATCTAAACATTCCATATTCAATGCTAAACCCAATCACATAAAAGCACAATCACAAGCAAATCAAACACACCCACTTCAAAATATCTACCAAAAATGAGATCTAAACATGAAATAATAATAACAAAAATGTAGTTAAGCATGAAACAGTACCTGTAGAGCAAAGAAGCCTTCTTTCTCAACAGTTTTAACTTGGGAAACAATATTATCATCAAACCAAAGAACAGAAATAGGAACACGAGCACCCCATTTATCCCAGAGCGCAGTCATCCCACATTTAATAGCAATCGCTCCAGTTCTTTTAGATTGTTTGGTCATAACACCAGGTTTTGGTTCAATGATTCTGGGTCGAAGAACTTCATTATGAGGTGTTAGAATCTCAGAGCTAAAATTTCTGAACTGGGTCAATGTTCTTTGTGGGATTAACACCGTTTTTAGACGAGAAATGAGGCCTCTTGATGCGGCAGACATGATGAAAATTAATCAAAACTTCAATCAACAAGATGAAGAAGATGGGGGTTATGTGATTTAGGGTTCTTTTAATTTGGGGGTTACGATTGAGATGAAGACATATTGTTAACAATGAGTGCAGAAAATCGAGTGATTTGAGGATTGCTGGGGGAAGAAATGGAAGAAGGGTTTTAGGGTCGAAGGGGTTTTGCGGCTGTGTGATTTGTGAAGTGGGGTTAATTTTACTTTTTTTTTTTTTTTTAATTTATTTATTTTTTACAAACCCAACCCAAAGGTTCAAACCATGAAATGTTAATGATTTAGGGGTCGAACCATTAAGATCACACTTGATTTTTAGTCGGTTACTCGGTTAGCCCTTCCCGAGTCAAAGACAATCGAATATTGTAGTTGAATTTGGCTCAAATCTTAGGTCTACAATAAAAAATAAATCCTTGTTAAATACGTTTTATAAAAATCAACTTTATCCCTTTATATACATTCTTTAACCTCTAAAGTATTGACTTTTTAGATATCAACTTTATCTCCTCAAATGCTTTTTCACAACCCTTGTCTTTTATAATACTTTACCCCCCCTCCCCCAATATAGTTTTATAAAAATCAACTTTACCCTCTCAAATATAAATTCCTAACCCTTAAACTCCCTAACTTTATAGAAATCAACTTTACCTCCTCAAATATGTTTCCACAATATCTATCTGCTGCACTACTTTACCCTGTTAAAAATGTTGTATAAAAATCAACTTTACCCCCTCAAATACATGTTTCTAAGCCTTAAAGTCCCCTAGCATAAAAGAAATTAACTTTACCCCCTCAAATACATTTCTACCATCCCTATCTCATATACTGTAATAATCAACTTTACCCCCTCAAAGACATTCTATAATAATCAACTTTACCCCCTTCTAAAACATTTCCCTAACCCCTAAAGCCCCCTGGTTTTATAGTAATCAACTTTATTCCCTCAAATGCGTTTCCACAACCCCTATCTCTTATATTACTTTATGACCTCGAAGACGTTTTATGAAAACAACTTTCCCCTCAAATATGCTTCCCTACACCCTAACCCCTTAATGGCGTTGCTTTATTATTATTATGCACCCGTTAATCCATATCTCTTATCTTTCAATAAGTATATAACTTCAATAATATACAAAAATAGGTCTCTCTATGATTTCTCCTGGGAGGGTTTTCATTTAGCTCTTGCTAGCTAGTTCTTCTTCTACTTCAAAGTTAACTCTTGATCCTTTTTTTCTTTGCACATTTCGATGGCTACCAAAGAGATTGATAATTTCGAAAAAGAATTAGATGTTCTCAATAAACCATATGCAAAAGGGAAAGAAAATCGATTGTAAGGAGGATGGGAGCAGATGCTCAGCTTTAACTGGCAATTTGTTGGTAAAATCCATAATACTTGCAAAATGCAATGTTAACCATAATGCATTAATTTTGCCCTTGAAGAAAATCTTCAACCCTAAGCATAGATGTGAGGCAAATGTAATCTCGACATATATTTTGAAATATAGGGAGCATATATTCCAAGCCTATTCTAAGCTCAAAACTTGAAAGTAAGAAGTCATAAGGAATTTTGTTTAACCCATTAACTCGGATCGAGTTAACCCTTCATCTTACCTCTAACAAATATATATATATATATATATATATATATATATATATATATTTCCAATCTCTAACCAGTTATTAATCTAAACCAAACCGACTCGACTACCCAATCTGAAATAACGTAATTTTTTTTTTTTTTTGAAGGGGACCTGACATAACATAATTAATGTCTATTTAAAGTAGCTATTGACCCGAACCAGTCCGACTCGACTGCCAACCGGCTGATTGTAACCCACCACCGATTCATGCTATTCGACATCCCGCGTATGCGTATCTGATTTGCATTGACAGATATTTATACCTTAAAATATTTTTCTATTTCCGTATTTTCCCTCGTTCTCATTTTCTCTCTCTTCACACTCTCCTCTTCTCTTCACTCTCACTCATAATTTGCTGCATTTTTCATTTTCAAACCCTCTACTTCTTCCCAATCTTTTTCGCTTCAATTTCAATCAAATTACCAACTGATCAATGAGTTCTCAGCCGGAAAACGTCAATCCATTCGCTGTAATTTTTCCCTAAATTCTCTCGATTTTTTTTTAAATTTGTTTTTTCTGCTCAATTCTCTATATTTAGATCTATTTCTCCGTTTTTTTCGCATTTAATTTCATAGTTTTTTCGTTGTAATCTGTATAAATAATGTTGATATTTATTTGATTAGGTCGGTTTGTTAATCGTGTTTGATTTTGGTTGCTATTGCTTGATCTGGATCTGAAACCCTAACTTAATATACGTACATTTCAGAATTCAGCTTTAAATTTAAAATGTATTGATTTCGTTTCAGTTTCAATTTTGATTTTTTGTTTTTAATGTAGTTAATTATTTCCGGAATTTATAACCACCGACAACCTGATGCTTAGGAAGAAGACTGATTGCCACCAATAATCTTCCTAAAATGAACGCAACACTTTGAAGATTTCAGGACGTAATCTAATACTAATGCGTAGTAAAATATATTCTACTTTTGTCCAAAATTAGCTAGTTGCGTTCGAGTTTAGTTGTGAAAGAACCCTTGGATTGATCATTTATGGGTGAAAGTTTTAGCTTTCTTCTACATTTAGTTTAGGAAATGTTTGCATAAAATTACAATTTTAGTATATGTATTAAATAATAATAGATAGTATTCCGTATTAATCATCAAGGTTGGCTAGGTTGACGTCTGAAATCATGTATTACCTATTTTATTGAATGGAGTTTCAGTGTAGAGTTTTAGACATTCTAGACAATATAGGCCGTGTGGCAAAGTAAGGAAAAAAGGATTAAAGGTAGTATGGGAATATCAAGATTGACACTGTTGTAGCCATGTACAGGTATGGCCTAAATGAAATTGTGACATATATACAACACCAACAGCACAAAGTTTCATATGTGGCTGGCCACACCGTACGGCCAACCACAATTTTTTTATTTTTATTTTCTCTCTCATCGTCTCTATCTCCTCTCTAGTCTCTTCTAGTCCTCTCCTCTCAATTTCTCCAGAAACTAACGATCAAACAAAATCAGCAACAATTTCTTCAAAATAAACAACAAATCTGCAACCATCATTCACCATCATCGATTTCGCCGTCATTTCAATTGAAGACAAAATTGCAGGAGGGTTACGGTTTTCGATTTCAATCGCCGATAGTCATGGAGGTTTGTTCGTCGGTGGTGTTGGTTTTTGGTGGTTTCAAGGGTGGTATTTTGTTTGTTGTTCCAGATCACATGGTGTTTCGTTCGTCGTTAGATCTAGTATGGTGGTTTTTTCGTTGGGTGGGTAGTGGTGGTTTGATGGTGGGTTCGTTGTGGGTACGTACAAGTAGTTCGTTGATGGTGGTCGATGGGTGTGTAGTGGTGGTTTGTTGGTGGTTTCGTTGTTGGTAGAAGTGGTTTGTTGGTGATGGTTCTGCGTTCTAGATCTAGGTTTGTTGGTGGTTTAGGTTGGTGGTGGTTTTGGGTTCGTTGGTGGTTTAGGTTGGTAGTGGCTCTTTGGTGGGGTTACTAGGTCCGGTCAGGGGTTACTTACTAGGTCGGTCAGGGGTTACTTACTAGGTCCGGTCAGGGGTTACTTACTAGGTCCGGTCAGGGGTTACTTACTAGGTCCGGTCAGGGGTTACTTACTAGGTCCGGTCAGGGGTTACTTATTAGGTCGGTCAGGGGTTACTTATTAGGTCGGTCAGGGGTTACTTATTAGGTCGGTCAGGGTTACTTGGTCCTCTCAGGGGTTACTTATTAGATTGATGAGGTGTTACTATGTTGGAGGGGTTACTTTTGTCATGTGTTAACTGGCCACACGGTGTGGCCAGCCACACACAAAACGTGCTGGTGGAGTGGTGGTTCTCTTAAATAACCATATGCTATAGAGATCAAGGTTTAGACCCACTTTATGTTTTCCTAGTGCTTCTTTTATTGATTACGAGGCGTTTTCTAATTCCAAGCTCAAGGTTGCTATAAAACCAAATGTATAAAGGATTCTGTTGGCCTAGGATACTTCAGGATTTTTGGCACTTAGCTATCTATTTCTGCCCGCTTCAGAGATATATATCTACTGCTGATTGTTTATGCAAGATTTTAATCTAAGTCACTCAAAGGTAGTTAACTTGCTTACTCAGCAGAGTCCCTCTAGATATAATGCAAGCCAAATTCCATGACTGTACTTTGAATGCTCAAATTTTGTAATAAACATAAAGCACTCAAGCTTGGAGTTATCGTGTATATATTTTGTTCAAGAGATTTGAACTTCAAAGTAATTTTGAACTGAAGAAAATAATCCTAAATACTATGTATGTAGTGTTAATGTTCAATGATTTTTTATGGTTGGGGCTTGTGTATTTGACTAACTTTTCACAAATCTTGATTTAGAGTATAGTTCATACAATACATGTTGTGTACTCCTTGTTTTGGCTAGAATTTTTCATGTTCAAAGACGAGCCACAGTGAGTGCTGTCATTAATGAACTCAACCTTGTTAAGATTTCAAAGGGATAGAAATTTTGTTACCTTGTTACTGAATTGCTATATGTTACAGTGTATTTTTAAGGGCAATTGGAACATAGACTATACTGGCAAAGCTGATCTGTTACCTTATTTTTCCTGTTTTGTGCATGTCCAAATTTAAGTTCCTTTGACTTTGAAGTTATACTTGCTTTGTTAGTGATGACGTATTCCCCTTGTTGCTAATGCTTGTGTCATATTTCACAGAATGGTTCAGGTGATACTGGCTCAAAGTTTCGCCTCCCTAACTTTGGTTTTGGTCAGAAGCATGATGCCACTGATGATGTACCATTGGAGACCAGGAATGTATGAAAACTTTAACACTTAACTGCTTGCCTTTGATTATTGTGCTTAAAAAGGTATTTATCTATGATTTTATGCAGGATCCTAACAAACAGAAAGAACTTTCTGATTGGGAGGCAGATCTCAGAAGAAGAGAGCTGGTTAGTTTTACCATTGTTTAAGTGGAGATGGAATGATTCCTAATTATTTTGAACTTGATACTGTAAACTATGATCCTATATTAATGGATCAAAATATTGTTATTCTCATCTTAGGTCTTTATTTTATTTTTAATATTTTTTGTTGAATCATTTGCAACATCCCTGTCGCAGGACATAAAGCGGAGAGAAGATGCTGTTGCTGGAGGTTCGGTGAATTGGAGCTTGATCTCGAATGCTTAATTTTCCCGTTTTGGGACTTTGGCCATGACTGTTATTCTCTATGATGCTCTAATTAATTGTTTGTTCCAATGTTTTCTCCAATCCATTGCTAATTGCTTACTAACCAGTATTTTAATGCAGCTGGTGTTGTTGAAGATGATAGGAACTGGCCACCTTTCTTCCCAATCATACACCATGATATTGCCAATGAAATTCCTGTTCATGCTCAGAAGTTACAGTATATGGCATTTGCAAGTTGGCTAGGTAAGAGTTTTTCTCCTTCAAAGTTCTCTATTGAGGTTCAATCATGAGATGAAATGTATGGAGCCATGGGATAGAAGCCATTATATTATTATTGTTGTTTTGATATCTATGTTTTTTATTTACATGGGAAATGACTTGATGTTGGTGAAACCATGGAATATTATCACGTACCTGCAAAAAATTTATTGTTAAATTAAGCTAGGCAGTTCATCTTGTGAAGTTATGAAATATTCCATTGCAGTGTAGCTGGGCATTTCAATTACATCATGTCTCTTATCTAGATTTGCTCAAAGTTTAATTTCTGAACGTAATTTCATCATTAGATCCTAAGCATCATTGTAACATATGCGTTGCATGTCATGTTGATCTTTGTTTTTAAATGGAAATGAAGGAAGTTGAGTAAATATTATAATATTCACTTGTAGTTTTTGCTTCATATTACTCTCTTTGGAAACTGGGTCTTAAGCATGTCATCTATTTAATTTTAATGTTTGACCTTATTTAGGTTGGTTTTTGTTGATTGAAGTCAATGCCCTCTATCTTGGTCTAATTGCTCAACTTTGTTATTTTATCTAAACAGGTATAGTTCTTTGTCTCGTATACAACATAGTTGCAATAATTGTCTGTTGGATTAAGGGAGGAGGTAAGCACTTTGTTCCATTTTCCGAATTAACAGTCTTCTGCTATGTCTTTCATACAAAAATCTGATCTCAATTTGTATTTCAGGTGCCAAAATTTTTTTCCTTGCATCAATTTATGCTTTACTGGGTGTTCCACTGTCATATGTACTGTGGTATCGACCACTTTATCGTGCGATGAGGTAGTTGAATGTGCCTTGTCTCTTCCCTCTCCCTCTGATTTGCGCTGAAGGAGATATTCGACATTGACGTTTGCCTTATTTTTCTCTTTCAGGACAGATAGTGCCTTCAAGTTCGGCTGGTTTTTCTTGCTCTACCTGGTGAGTTTACACTCAATATACCTGTAGTACCTCTATTTGTGTGTGTATGTTGGCGCGTTGGGGGGTTGGGGGGGGGGGTGGGGTGAGGATCTGGTGTAATATCTTACCCTCTTTTCTCAACTTTCTGTGTCCTGATTAAATATTATTATCCTCATGCAGATCCATATTCTTTTTTGTGTGTTTGCTGCAATTGCTCCTCCAATTGTTTTTCATGGGCAGTCTCTTACGTAAGTTTCTTGCTCCTGTTTCACATTGACTACTATCTCAGCCAGACAGCCAATATATTTTTTGAGATAATATAAGCTTTGATTGGGTGTCATCCGTTTTTACAAATTCACTGAGGTTCATCAGGGAAAGAAAAACCAGAGGAATAATTTATTTAATTATAGTCGTGATGACTGTTGGTGGTGATGTGAACTGTGTGTATATGGTTATACAAAAACATTTTGAAGGTTTAAACAAAGTTTGGAACTATTATTTAAATGGTGCCAAAGGGCCCAAAATTAATGATTTATTGTTGTTTTTTAAGAGGTGAAATGAATACTCTGCCTTTTCTGCATAGATAAGAACATAAATTACAATGTAGAATTGTAATATCTTAGTATCTGTTGGTGATGCTGAATGAGTGAATGATACTCTTGAAATTTGGTCAACTAACATGAGGAGTATTTTGTTAAGACATTAAGTTGTGGGACTCTTAACGCTGATTTCTAAATTAATTGCTCACTAGATATGAGTCACAATTCATTAATTTTTCTTGTTCCATTAACATGCATGGTGAATCATAAAGTCTACCTGGTCATATTGAACTCATCCTACATCTTCATCTGCATCTATTACATATTGCTTTCAGATTTACAGTCTTGTTAATTTGGTTTTTGGCATCAGTTATTTCTGTTTTAGGACAACTTGTGCCAAAGTCATGGTAAGGCACACCTGTCAATGATATGTCATTACCCCGGTGGAAGGTCCACATGGCGTAGTTTTTGGATAATATATGTCAATATGTCATTTCTGATAATTATTCCTATATATGTGTGGTTTACTTAGTAATTTATATCTTGCTACTAACTGTTATTGACACCTAAATTTCTGAATATCCAGGGGCATCCTTGCAGCAATTGATGTATTTCCTCACAGTGTTCTTGTTGGGGTAAGTTCGTTAGATATTAATGTCATGTCTTGGCCAGGAAATTATTTTTCAGTATTTCTGAAGTTAAAAAATAACACATTGCATCACATCAATGGAAAAAGATCACATCAATGGAAAAAGATGTCTTGTTCTAATCATTTGATCCCATTCAGTGAATTTTATCAGAAATGTCATTTAGTCATAGATGTAGTTCTGTAATATGTTTTCCTGAATTATTGAGTAGTGAATCAGTGTCAAGTTTTCCATAACCTGAACATTATCGTTCCTGTTGTTTATTATGGTAATCCATTTGTAAGTCAAATATTTTTGACATCGTGTTTATAGTGTCAAGTTGGATCCAATTATTTTCTGATCTAACACAGTAAGTGATGGAACTTTAGTGTGTGTAGTATGTTTCTTGAGAGTTTATTATATCCATTCAGCTCATGTATTTGTCTTTTGTTTTTATTTTCATCCTTCATCCTTGTATTTTAGGAAAAAAACTCCTGACTTTGTTTGTGTATGCTCTCTATGCAGGTTTTTTACCTAGTTGGGTTTGGGTTGTTTTGCCTGGAAGCACTCCTGAGCTTGTGGGTTCTTCAGGTGAGAATGATATCACTTTCATATATTTTTCCATCACTATTGCGTGCCAACGCTAGGAAGGACATCTCAGTTTTGTACTCCCTCCCTTTTTGTTGACTCTTGTTCTGTAAGAGTTTGAAAAGGATGAGTGGTTGTAGGTGTTAGTAAAAGGTGAATAAAATAATATAGATAGAATCAAACGTCAAACAAAGTGCTTTTGGAGACTAATTTATGGCTAAATGACATTTCTAATCCATTTTGTTTGCTATTCTGCAGAAAATTTACATGTATTTCAGGGGGCACAAGTAGTATTCTCTAAGTATACAAGTGCTTCATTTGGTTTGTATAACCTTCCGTACCTTCCAACCCTGCAAAGAGTTCAGAATTTTTTCTCGGGTCTGCGTGCTATTCTAGTAGACAAACCTTAGTTTTAGTTTGTGCATACCTTGTAAAAATGTTAAGGGCAGTCCATATCCCTTATTCATTTTATAATTTCATCTTTAAAGTTCTTTTTAATTGTGATTCCTATAGTCAATCTTGTACGATTTCTTGTCACTCTGACATTCTAGGCTTGTAGCAGATGTTAAATGAGTTATGAATATTTCATGATGTTGTTGGCCTTGTGGCCGTGCACTAGATGTTTCGAAGTGCTACGATTAAATTGAGTTTTTTAGCGTTTACTTATTACTGTTCTGTTAATCTGTGAGGGCTTGATGATTTTCTGCTTGACATCATATTTCAGGAGAAAAGCTCAATAACGGAGCTGATGATGAGGTATTTCCTCTCTTGTTCCTTTTCGATTTACTACCCTCAACCGGAAAATCTTTCACCTTCAGATAAAAATGTTTTCCTTCACTCATTCATTCCATCGATTATGAGTTCAATTGTAAAAAAAGAAACAAATATTGATTCATTGGTGTTGAATAACAAAAACACCATCAATACAGCATATTAGTACATAAGTATGTACTACCTATGATTCTAAATGTTCTTGTTTTGACTTTGCATGTTTGTCAATGCAATACTTTGACTATAAATATCTTAAATGCAGTCCATATCCCTTAGTATATCCTTCTATTTTGGACATTATTTTTACTTTTCCGAACCTCGAAAAGAGGACAAATGAAGAGGCCATTTGGGTGATTGGCACAATCCATTTTGAATTTAAACATTCAATATTTGTTGTTTACGCACACGCCTCCTTTCATTGTCTCAAGGCAAGCCCCATGTTACTGTGGTCGTATATAGGTTCAAACAACATATATGATCTTTGGATGAATTCTCTACCATCATGAGAGTTTTTGACATTAGGTTTTTAAACCTCTAAAATTTTGTATGATTTGTGAATTAAAACTTTTATTTTTTGGATTTTTTTTTTTATTTTTTTTTTTATTTTTTTTATAACTTTTCTGGACTCATAAAAAAAGAGATTAGGATTTTTCCCATGAACTTCATAAAAACCCCGAGAGTCCATTTGAGTGATTGAAGTAGTCCAGTTTGACTTTATATTGTAAAGTTTAGTTGTTACGTATGTGCCTCCTTTCATTAACTCAAGATTATCATGAGCCTTTGTGTTAATATTATATGACCCCAGGATACATCTTTTGCCCTCCCGAAAGTTAAAGTTTCGAAATTGGTGTCATTTTGTGTATTATAACCTTTAGTTTTAGAAAAAAAAAAATGACACTTCTGATCTTATAAAGAAAATAGATTGGAGTGCTTCCCATGTGCGCAGGACATTTTGAAAGACCATTTGGGTGGTTGGAACCGTCCACTTTGATTTTAAAATATCAATTAAGCTATTTACATTTATGCCTCCATTAACCCACCCCACCCACACTCCAGAGACCATTTGAGTGGTTAGAGTTGTTCCGTTTTGCTTTTTAAAGGTCGGAAAAAAAAAAAGTAATAAATAAATAAATAAAAAATCTCGCGGAAATATCTGCGAAGCATTTAACTACCGAAACCTAACTGAAAAGTTCTTTTTGACGAAAACTGAAAGTGTAGTCGCCCCCAAACACGATATCCCCCTCTTAAACCCTAAACTCTGCCTCTTTTTCTTTCTCTTTCAATTTTTCCTGAATCTCCTTTTAATTTTGCAATCATCTTCATCAATTCTCTAACATGGGTAAAAAAATCAAGGATCTCACGAGTTCAGGCGGCGATGAAGATCGAAAAATCAAGCGAAAGAGAAAGCTTGAAGAAGAAGCTCAAATTAATGGCGAAGTGATAGAAACCCCAGAAATTTCAGCTTCTAAAAAGTCCGATAAGAAGAAGAAAAAGAAGGAGAAGAAAAATGGGAAGGAAGCGGAAAATACCCAGTTGGAAAACGGGTCTAAATTGAGTGAAGGGTTTAATGGGGAAAGTGGGAAGAAGAAGAAGAAGAAAGAGGAGAAGAGAGATGGTGAAGTGGGTGAAGAAGAGAAGAAGAGTTATGGTGTTGTGGTGGTTTCTGGGAAGAATTCGGGTGATTCAAAGTATGCACCTTTGAGTTCATTTGCTGATTCAAAGCTTCCTGATAATGTGCTTGAATGCTGCAAAGGTTTTGCTAAACCTTCTCCAATTCAAGCTCATGCTTGGCCTTTCCTTTTGGATAACCGCGATTTGATTGGGATTGCTCAAACTGGGTCAGGTATTTGTTATTCTATTGGATTTTGAATTGGTGCATTTGATTTTATATGTAGTTGGGTATCTTTAGTGTGTAGGTAATGTATGGCATGAGAATGTTTGAGAATAGTTTGATTTGTGATGTATGAAATTCTAACTTTTTGTAGTGAATTAGTGTAAGTTTGTCTGAGGCAATCTTATTCGAGGACTCGGATCGGTTTGTAATGAAATTTGATGTTAATGTTGTGATCAGGTAAGACCTTGGCATTTGGAATTCCAGCAATTATGCATGTTTTGGGCAAAAGAAAAGATGAGAAGTCTAGAAGGGTGAACCCACTTTGCCTTTTTTTGTCACCTACAAGGGAGCTTGCACAACAAGTATGTATTCTTCATTTGGTTTTGTGTAGTGTGTTTTTGAGCAAGGAATTGTGTTATTAAGGGTATATGTACTTGTTTGTCTTGTGTTGGTAGATTGCGGATGTCCTTTGCGATGCTGGGAAGTCTTGTGGCATAAAAACTGCTTGCTTTTATGGAGGAACCTCAAAAGGACCTCAATTATCTGCTCTGAAGTCTGGTATTGTAAGTTTGTTACTTAATACTCATTGCTTCACCTAATTCCCATGGGTGCTAACTAGATTAATAGAAATGAAGAATAAAAAAAGAAAAGTAGAACAAACTTAGCCAGGGACTGAAAATGGTTATCAAAACTTTCTTGAAAGCTTGAACTTGAGTTGCGATTTTATGGCGACTCCTCTTTCTTTCTGTTCCAAAATTATAATATATAATATTTATATGTGACCGGCTGCTTTTGAAGCTGTAAGACTAAACTGTCTCAGACTATTGGATATACCAGTATACCACACAAGTTTTACTTGAGTGCAAAGAACCATAAAGAGCTACCATTTTTATGGGAAAGTACCATTGGCCTGTCACGCTTCAATCATTCTAGTGTTGGATTCAGTTGTTGCTACTTGCCTGCATTCCTTGCTATTGCTTTTCTTTCGTTACTCGAGTTGTCAATATATGTGCTCTTCTTATCCATAACAAGAAAACATTAGATCTTTTAAGTTATCCTCTATATCTTTCTATTATCTTGCCTTAGGGCTGTCCCTATCTGTTTGTGTAGCTCTCAGCATCTCGTATGAATCGTGAGGATATATATGCATTTCCTTGTATTGAACATCCTTAATTTTTTTGTGACTTCAGGACATAGCCATTGGGACTCCAGGACGTTTGAAGGATTTGATTGAAATGGGTGCATGCCGTCTGCAAGATGTATCATTTGTGGTAAGCATGAAGTAAAGTACATCTCTTGTCAAGTGTGGCACCTTTAACCTTTTAGTGAACATCTTTAGATCTTTTCATGTATTCTGGCATATGAGGGTCGCAGCCTAGCCTTGCAGGTAGTCATCATTATTCACAAGAAGACAGATCATCTTAATGCTATCTCCTAGAGTCATGCTTTTTGTCCGCAACAATTTAGGGAACAGAAAATGACACAGCTGACAGGCTGAGTAACAGTTTGATTTATCTGCCAACCAAGACTACCCTTCCTTTGCTTTGCTAAGCATCAGAGCTTTGATCCAGCTCTATTATGGCCGAGAGCACAAAAAGCGATACAAGTATCTGCTCTTGAGTAGTGTCGATTGTTACGATAAAAATAGTATTGATTGAAATTTGAAAATTCTTTGGGGTTGAGAAAAACAGTGTAGTATCTGAAGTTGATGCCTGAAACAGTTCTCATTGTTTTGTGTCCTGTCTTCAGAGGTTGTTTTGGATTGAGAAAGAGAGGAGACCAATAGAGATATTAAATTGAATTAATTTTACATCCTCTTCCTCGGCTTAAATTTTCCTTGTTAATGTTGATAAGTTTCTCAACATCAGTACCTTCACTTTTCTTGTTGCATGCTTTGTGTGTCCTTTATGTTAAATTGATTCTTCTAATCTTTATTATGGAATACGACAGAATAGAAGCATTGCCAGGTGTTATTTACACATTATTTTTACTTTAACCATGATGGATCATTTCTTGTATTAGCAATAGAAGAAAATGCGTGTTTCCTTCCCCTGTTTAGTATGCATCTTGTACTGCATTTTTCCGTTCTTACATTCATCTCCAATATTGTTTTCTGAATTTGGCCCAAGAATTTATGGATTCTGGCAGGCTTAACTAAATATTACTCCATTTTTAAATAATATGCTGTGGTAGATTCTTGTAGTTCTGATCTTAATTGCTGCTTGATTTATGTCTACTCTGCAGGTTTTGGATGAAGCGGATCGTATGCTTGACATGGGGTTTGAACAAGATGTTCGTTCTATATTGAGCAAAACAAACTCTGGTATGTTAAGATTTCTTCTATGCTTAAAACTCTATGCTTCTTGTTTACAAGTCCGTAATATTCTTTTTCTAGAGCCCTGCAAATATGATGGAAAAAAGAATTAGAGGAAAATAGAAGCATCAAGTTTAATAGAACCAAACATGTCCTTTGTTTATAGGTATTAATAATTCAGTGTATAGCAATTTGCTTCTGATATCATAAATTTGGATGTCATTCAACTTTACATGTCTAGAACAGTATTGTAGAAATGTAAAATTGGGTATGGAAGTAACTTACTATGCAATTTTCTTTTTGTTTTCCCTTCATTCTTTTTGCCCAGACTTAAGTTTGGTTGGGGAAAGCACAAGGTAAAAAGATCAATGACTATAATTAAGAGTCCTTGACAAAATTAGCAGCATTTAGTAATGACTCTGCTGGCACTATTGTTAATAAAAATTGCTTATGTGTAATCATTGACTTGAAGTTAGAAGGCCATTATGAGCTCAACCCCCTCCCCCCCCCCCCTCCTTTTTTTTTATTAATTTTTTATATCTTTTATTTAATAATTAACTTTTTAATCTGGTCTAAACTTTGACCTATATTCCTTTGATGTCAGGATCTTTTCTTACCATCTCTTTGTTCTTTCTTTGTGGTTTATCTAACCTTTGAATTTATATGCTATTTTATAGGCTTTAACATTTTCATAGCTGACTTGATAATTAGAGATTGGATGGGCAGTCTTTCTTGAAGTTTCTTTAGTCCTCCTACCTCTTTGTCATAGTTGAATTACTTTATTGATTGAAGGTGGTCTTCATTGTTTTATGAATTGTGATTGTCTTATCTTCTTACAATTATATTGCTTTCAGCTCGGCAAATGGTGATGTTTAGTGCTACTTGGCCTATGGAGGTTCATCAACTGGCCCAAGAATTTATGGATCCAAACCCTATAAAGGTAAGAACAAATTGATATTATTGGCTCGTTGCTATGTAATTGGTATTATGGTCATATTCCTAAGTTGTTTCTGTTTTTAGGTAGTGGTCGGTTCAGAAGATTTGGCTGCCAATCACGACGTTATGCAGATAGTAGAGGTCTGGCTTGTTTTGTTAGATAATGTTAATGTAGGTTCTGGTGTATACAGCTCTTGATTTTGGTCTCTTCTGTAGGTCTTGGAAGAGAATACACGGGATAGACGCCTTGTGGCTCTGCTCGACAAATACCATGAGTCTCAGAAGTATGTTCTTCATGTTAGGACTGAACAGTTTGCCTCTCAATCATTCTTTTATCTGCTTAGCTGTTAAATAGATAGGCAAAGTTGAAATAAAACAAAACGAGTAATTAATGGAATCAGCACTTTTGATATCACCGTTGATATCAAGACAGAAAAAAACAGTTTGCCTCTTAATCAGCTTTGATATCACCTTCAAGACTTCAAGCCTTTGATTAGGCTTTATAATCAGCATGGACAAGGAGGCTTTTTTAAAAGTGCAAAGAAGCTATTTCTGATACCCTGGGTTCAGACGCCACCTGATGCCTCTACTACCTCACCGCATATAAGGGCAACTCAATAAGACATTTTGATTTAGTACATTGTAGTCCTACGTTTAAGCTTTGACTGTCACTCTTTCAGATACTCTTTTATCTCTGTTGAAAATAGGCACGGTAGAAGTACGTTATCATTAAGAAAATGACATGTTTAATATTGTCAAAATGTGAAGCTTCTTATGTGGGGTCCAGAAAACATGGTAAATAACTAAATATATTATGATAAGGGGTGTCAGACTGTGTCGAAGACACTATATGCACAAAGTGCTCTATTAGCGTTCAACAAATCATTTGGGTGGGACATTGGCTATCTGCTTGACATCTATTAATGTTTTAAATTTAGGCGAGACACTGTTTATGTACTTCTATCTCTGATTGTTTATAGGTGTAGATTCCTCACTTTCAGTGTGAATGTGTGGATCTATGTCCTGTTTGTCCTCTGGTGTTGATGCATTGTTCTGAACTCTTTTTATTCTCTTGTACAGGAATAGAGTTATAGTCTTTGTCCTGTATCAGAAGGAAGGAGACCGAGTAGAGAGGATGCTGCAAGGAAGGTAGCTTTATAATCTCGTTTTTTCCTGTATATTTTTGTCCTTCTCCTAGACATTATTGAAGTTGTTTCCAATATTTTGTGCTTTTTAGGGGTTGGAATGTTGTTGCTATACATGCTGGTAAACCACAATCTACACGGACAAAATCACTGGCCTTGTTCAAGAGTGGAACTTGTCCATTATTGGTACGTAATTTGTGCATTAGTGTTTATAGCAAGCAATTTTAGCTTGCTGAGAATTTGTACTCTTTTAAAAAGTGTTGTTTTGCAAGATGAAATTATGAATTTAGTTACAATTTAGCTAAGATGATTCTGTATCAAATTTTAAATTAGTTATCGTTATACTTAAACTAGCTATTAAACGGTTTTTCATCAATGTTTTTTTTTTTTTAAAAAATTTATTTATTTATTTTTATAAATATTTTTTAAATAGGGTCCTTTAGGGCCATTTACTATATTTAGCTAGTAAATCTAGTAATTTTCCATTTCAAGGCACCTTTTTTTTTTGTTAGGTTGTAGTGCAACTATATCTGAGGTAGCTGTGTCATTGGACGGTACTATAACTATGAGCTTAGTGTATGAGTCTTTAATTTAGTTTGGAGTTAAATTTGGAACAACTGCTTTTACAGATAGCAACTGATGTAGCCGCGCGAGGTTTGGATATCCCAGATGTTGAAGTAGTTATCAACTACAGTTTTCCGCTTACTACAGAAGATTATGTCCACAGGATAGGGAGAACCGGACGAGCTGGTAAAAAGGGAGTTGCTCACACATTTTTTACGAAAGAGAACAAGGTAAGACTTCATCTAGTCAACTATATTATTATTATTATTCCATTTTAGAATTGCCTTACTAATAAAGTTTACACCATTCCGCAGGGTCTTGCTGGGGAACTGGTGAATGTTCTCCGAGAAGCTAACCAGCATATACCTCCAGATCTTGTAAAATTTGGTACTCATGTAAAGAAAAAAGTAAGCATCTTGAATTGCTCCTTGTCGACTTGTTTTAATCCACCCCTACTCCCTCTTATGTAAATTTCTTTTTGGGGAAATTAGTTCTGGTTGTAAAATTTGTGATGCTTTTCCCTTGCTCAAGCTTATGTGATCTTTCACTTGTAGGAGTCCAAGCTCTATGGTGCTCATTTCAGAGAGATCACAGCGGATGCTCCCAAAGCTACAAAGATAACATTTGCCGACTCTGATGATGAATGATTTCGAAGGTAATTGCAATTGTTAATCTGGGTGTGTGTCTCAGCGAATGCGAGATTATGAAATTGAAAAAAGGATCTTGATTGAAGCTCAGTATTGAGCTCTGGCAGTGCTATTTGATCCTTAAGTCATATTGTAAATGTCGTCCTACTGAAGCTCTTGGTTGAAGCTCCATGGCACTTCTCCTCACGATGCCATTTGCATGGAACTTGAAGATATTCAGGAAGTAGTCAGAAGAGATATGTACACTTGAAGTTTTGAAAGCGCGTATTTAGTTGGGGACTTGGGGGTTACTAAAATTATGTCTAGTATTATGCATTTTGGTAGAGTTTAATTAGGATATTATAGTTATTCTTCCTATCTTGTTTTATATTCAAGTCCCAGTTTTGTGTTTCCTTCGCTATAACAAGATGAGTTGAATAAATGAATTATCAGATTTATTTGAATTATATTTCTGGTGGTTGATGATGTCTACTTCTTGTCCGAGGGAATTAAAATAATTTAAATAAACATCGTGAAAACTCAAAATTACAATGCAGATGAACCCTAATGCTAATGATGCTTTTGCTCCCTATTCATTTGACGATGATGATGAACTTAACACCGTAGTAGTACCACAAGATGTGATGCTTTTGCGCTCTATTCATTTGACGATGATGATGAACTTAATGATGATTCTCCATTAATCGAAGAATCTTGGTTGGTTTGAATTATGATGAGTGTAGTGTTAAACAAATCAGCAAATGCTGCCAATGATAACAATCAGTTTGATTAGTAAGTAAAGTACTCCCTCCATTTCAACATTATTGAGGGAAATCGCTCGTGATAAAATTAGTAACTTTTATGAATTATTTTACTATCAATTTACGGAGTAGGAGCTTGTCCCAATTTATCAATAGATAATTTGTTTATCGAATGCTATGTTTAACTATAATTAAAAAAAATATATATATTGATTTATTTACAAAAATTGTCCTATATTATACAAAATTTGTTTATATTTTTGGTGTTTAAAGAGCCACAAACCTTCAAAATTTCTAAAAAAGTGTGGATATTAGCCTTTAATTTTGAAATTTTTTGACTTTTTACCCGAAAATAAAAATTGCTGAAATGTTTACCATGGTCCCTAATATCCTCCGGGAGTCCAATCGGCTTGGTGGAACCATCCAATTTGCCTTTAAACGATCAATTTACCGGTTTACAACTTGCACCGATTTCATTAATTCAAGCTTACCACGAACATTTATGACAACATATAATGATCATATATGGATCTAGACGACATTATATGACCCCGAGATGTATCCCTTAAAATCTTAATGCTTTTCGACACCGGGCCCCGAAATATTCAAAATTTCTCAAAAAGCGTGGATATTAAGCCTTCAATTTTGGAATTATTTGACTTTTTTTCGCCCTAATATAGAAATTGCCGAAATGTTTACCATGGTCTCAAATACCCTCCGGGAAACCAATTGGCCTGGGTGGGTGGAACCATCCAATTTGCCTTTAAACGACCAATTTACCGGTTTACAACTTGCGTCGATTTCATTAATTAAAGTCTACCACGAACATTTATGACACCAAATAATGATCGTATATGGTTCCACACGGCATTAAATGTCCCCGAGATGTATCCGCTAAAATCTCATTTCTTTTCGACACCGGCCCCAAAACCTTCAAAATTTCTCAAAAATCATGGATATTAGCCTTCAATTTTTTTATTTTATTTTATTTTATTTTATTTTTACTTTTTTTCGACCGGAATTAAAAAATGCTGAAATGTTTACCATAGTCCCTAATACTCTCTGGGAGACCAATTGGATGGTTGGAACCATCCTATTTGCCTTTAAACGGCCAATTTACCGGTTTACAACATGCACCAGTTTCATTAACTCAAGCCTACTGCGAACATTTATGACAACATATAATGATCATAAATGGTTCCAAACGGCATTATAAGAGCCCGACATGTATCCCCTAAAATCTCAAAACTTTTAGACACCGGGCCTCGATACATCCCAAATTTCTCAAAAAGGCGTGGATTTCAATTATGGAATTTTTTTTACATTTATTTTGCCCGAAAATAAAAATTGCCAAAATGTTTAAAATGAACCTAATACCATCTGAGAGTCCAATTGGGTGGGTAGAACCATCCAATTTTCCTTTAAACAGCCTATTTACCGATTTACAACTTGCACCGATTTCATTAATTCAAGCCTACCACGAACATTTATGACAACATTAATGATCATATATGGTTCCAAACGAAATTATAAAACCCCCGAGATGTATCCGCTAAAACCACAAGTCTTTTCGACACCGGGTCCCGAAACCTCCAAAATTTCTCAAAAAGTGTGGATATTAGCCTTCAAATTTGGAATTTTTTGACTTTTTTTCGCCCAGAAATAAAAATTGCCGAAGTGTTTACCATGGTCCCTTATACCCTCTAGGTGTCCAATTGGGTGGGTGGAACTATCCAATTTGCCTTTAATTGGCCAATTTACTGATTTAAAACTTGCACCGATTTCATTAATTCAAGCCTACCATGAACATTTATGACAATATATAATGATCATATATAGTTCCAAACGATATTATGACCCCGAGATGTATCCCCTTAAATCTCAGCCTTTTCGACACGGGGCCCCGAAAACTCAAAAAGTTCTCAAAAAACATGGATATTAGCCTTCAATTTTGGAATTTTTTGACTTTTTTTCGCCTAAAAATAAAAAATATCGAAATATTTACCATGGTCCCTAATACTCTCCGAGAGTCCAATTGGTTAGGTGGAACCATCCAATTTTTCTTTAAACGACCAATTTACCGGTTTACAACTTGCACCGATTTCATTAACTCAAGCATACCATGAACATTTATGACAACTTATAATGAATATTTATGGTTTCAGACGACATTATATGACCCCGAGATGTATCCCCTAAAATCTCAAGCCTTTTCGACACCGGGCCCCGAAACCTAAATTTTTTCTTAAAAAGCATGGATATTAGCCTTTAATTTTGGAATTTTTAAACTTTTTTTCGCCTGAAAATAAAAATTGCCGAAATTTTTACCATGGTCCCTAATACCCTCCGAGAGTCCAATTGGGTAGGTGGAACCATCCAATTTGTCTTTAAACGGCCAATTTACCGGTTTACAACTTGCACCGATTTCATTAACTCAAGTATACCACGAACATTTATGACAAATTATAATGAATATTTATGGTTCCAGACGACATTATATGACCCGAGATGTATTCCCTAAAATCTCAATCCTTTTCGACACCAGGCCCCGAAAACTCCAAAATTTCTCAAAAGTGTGGATATTAGCCTTCAATTTTGGAATTTTTTGTCATTTTTTCGTACAGAAATAAAAATTGCTGAAATATTTACCATGTTCCCTAATACCCCCCGGGAGTCCAATTGGGTGGGTGGAACCATCCAATTTGCCTTTGAACGACCAATTTACCGATTTACAACTTGCACCGATTTCATTAATTCAAGCCTACCACGAACATTTATGACAACATTAATGATCATATATGGTTTCAAACGGCATTATAAGACCCCCGAGATGTGTCTGCTAAAATAACAAGTCCTTTCGACACGGGCCCCAAAACCTCCAAAATTTCTCAAAAAGTGTGGATATTAGCCTTCAAATTTGGAATTTTTTGACTTTTTTTCGCCCAAAAATAAAAATTGCCGAAGTGTTTACCATGGTCCCTTATACCCTCTAGGTTTCCAATTGGGTGGGTGGAACCATCCAATTTGTTGGGGTTTGGTGAGTCCGACTCATTGCGGAAACAAACCCAAAAAAAGACCGCACTCGCAATAAATAAAACCATAAATATAATTAAATTAATCACAAGATTAAGATAAGCTAATTACCTTTGACGCGTTCTTTGCTCCAAAATGAGCTCTTACTTGAAAGCTTCAAGTCCCGCTCACACGGAGACCTCCAACGAAGTCCACCCGCACCAACAAAACCGACTAGGTCCAATGTCTTGGGGTTAGCAAGACCCGACCAATAAAACCCGAGTAATTATATTGAGTTCAAAGGTTTTCACTAATTGTTATGCCTTTTTCAACTCTTACTCAAGCAACATTCCCAATGCCCATACTTGGGTATTTATAGGAAATGATGGGAGTATCATTTACTCTCCCATCAATGTGGGATAGTATGATTTTTCCATTTTATTTTAAAGCTAAAATAAAATTAATAATCAAGCTAGTAATAAATCAACAAGTGGCAAGCTCATGTGAGTGGTTAGGTGAGGACCACTTGGAGAAGGGGGGGACCAAACTTGCACCCCACTCCCTCTCCCATAACCGGCCACCTCACTCCACACACACTCAAGGACCACTAGCCATATGGCACCCACCCTTGGGCACCAAGGCAGCCAAGGTGGGCTGCCATGTGCTGTTGTCCGTGGCAGCCACGCCCAGCAAGCCCAGCAGGCCCAGCACTCGCATGCAGGCTCACTACTAGAAATGGGCCAATTTCCGACCGAATTATGCCGAAGGACATGATTTTCCGTCGCAAATCCTATAATCAACGACGGATTTAATTTTGACGCTAATTTCGGTCGGAAAACATAGTTAACGATGGAAATTTCCTCGCAAAGTTTCCGACCGAATTTAATTCGGTCGGAAAATATAGTTTCCGACAGAATATTCCGTCGGAAACTATATTTTCCGACCGAATTAATTCCGTCGGAAAATTAATTAGACAAAAGTCAAGGGTTTTGATGTTGGGTCCATTTGCTACGAATTCGAAAGAAAGAGAGAGGAAGAAACAGAGAGGAACGAAAGAAAGAAGAAAGAAAGATCCGCCGCCGTCCTTCCGTTCGCCGCAGCCGGAGATCCGTCTTCCGTTGGTCGACCCGCCCTTCCGTTGGTCGGCCGCCGGTAAGTGTAGGTTTTGTTTTTTTTTTTTTAAAAAAAAAAAATATATAAACACGCCTCCACTCCACTACAATTAACCACCGTCTGCAACAGCCACCACCCTGCGCCGGTCAGAGGTCCCGCGTCGCCCAACCACCGCCGGCGCCTTTACAAGCAGCCACCACCGCCGGTCAGTGTAGGTTGTGTTTTGTTTTGTTTTTTTTTTTTTTTACTTTTATTTTTAAATTTTAGTCTGAAAATCCTTCGAACAGCCACCACCGCCGGCGCCTTTACAAGCAGCCACCACCGCCGGTTCCTCCTCCATTATTGTCCTCGCTCCGACCACCACCATCTTCACCACCCGCCGTTCAGGTTGCAATGGTGGGAGGGAAAAAAGGAGAAACGTCGAAGAGTAGAAAAGGAAAGGAGAAAAGACAGGTTTTGATATATGATGATGATGAGGAAATGGAGGATGCGGAGGAGGCGGAAGATTTGGGTGACGACGAGGATCCTCAAACACAGATGCAGATTGAGCATCATGAGCAACAGCTTCAGGCGCAACAGCTTCAGGGGCAACATGCCTCGCAGTCTTCTCAGAGGGTGGTACTAGACCCTGCCACGTGCTGGTATATATTTAGTTGTTATTTCAATCCCTTTGTATCCATATTTTATATCATGACCTATGGAATACTCTAACATGAACTACTTATTTTCTTTTTGATCTTGATGTACGTTAAAATAGGTTTGATGATAAAGCCGTGGTAAAGGCCATCTCCGGTACCCTAACAGGCTACTATCGAAAGCCTTGGAGGAATTACGGAGAAGTTGATGCTAAAACAAAGGAGCATTGGTGGAACTTGTTTTGTGTATGTCATTTTATACTTACAACTATGTATTACTAATTGCGAAGTTTGAGTTTTGGTTGTTAACTTTAAATGTTTGTCAGAAGCAATGCACATGGGCACCCGAGTTGGAGGACCATGTGAAGACAACCTTTGAATCCAAGTTCTCATATCGGTTGAAGGACATGTTTCACACAATCACACACAAGATGAAAGGTCAGAAGCCGGGCTGGCTTATTGATGATGTCCACCGGAAGATGATGAACATTGTTTCCAATGATGATACGTACAAGAAACGGTCTGAACAAAATAAGAAGAATAGAAGAGGCGGATCATTGGACAATATGGTTGAACCAACCCACTACCAGGGTTCAATTTCAGCTGTACAACATGCAAAAAGGATGGTTAGTTTCTTTATAAGGCATGTAAATAGGTAACAATTGTGGTTCACATTGGAATGACAAGTTTTATTTGTTTTTGTGCATGTACATTCAAAGGCGGCGAAAAACAAAGGGCAGTTACCTACTGCACATGAGCTTTTCATGAAGACGCACTTCAAGGAGGTCCCTGGGAAAGGAATGGTGCCTGCCAATGTCAAATCCAAAAACATAGCGGTAACAATTTTAATATAATTTTGTATGGTTTACTTATTATGTTGGCTTAAACTTAGAAATATGCTTCTTTATTGTGATTTAAACCCATAATATGTTATAAGTATGTAAATATGAGATGGTTTGACAAAAAATGAGTTAAAAAGTAAAGAAATGTTGGAAATAGGCATGTAAGAAGCCATAAAGGCTTGAAATGGCTTCATTTTGAGGATAAAGACCCTTAAACTTAGAAATATGGTTCTTTTATGTGATTTAAACCCATAATATGTTATAATTATGTAAATATGAGGTGGTTTGACAAAGAATGAGTTAAAAAGTAAAGAAATGTTGGAAATAGGAATGTAAGAAGCCATAAAGGCTTGAAATGGCTTCATTTTGAGGATAAAGACCCTTAAACTTAGAAATATGGTTCTTTTATGTGATTTAAACCCATAATATATTATAAGTATGTAAATATGAGATGGTTTGACAAAGAATGAGTTAAAAATTAAAGAAATATTGGAAATAGGCATGTAAGAAGCCATAAAGGCTTGAAATGGCTTCATTTTGAGTATATAAACCCTTAAACTTAGAAATATGGTTCTTTTATTGTTTATTGATTCCATTTTCACTTATATGTTGCTTTACTTGTAACTGATGTTGTTGCTAAATTATTAAAACCATATATAATTGTATAATGTATTTCTTGTAGGAGTCCTACCAGAAGAAGGTTGAAGAAGCCACCACCCAAGGGATTAAAAAGAGTCCCAATGAGTTGTATTGGGAGACTGTGGGTGGTCGCAACAAGAAGGGTCGAGTGGGGACTTGGCGAAAGCGCATCGTTGTACTATGGCGAACGGATGGGTCGGGTGTCTAGGTCTTCACAACAGTACACACCATCCGTTGTTTCTCAGATGCAGAATCAGATGGAGCATAGGGTCGAGGCACTTCGTAGTGAGATCTGCAGTGAACTCCGAAGTGAAATACGGAATGAACTTCAGAGTGAAATGGAAGTTGAGATGCAAACTCAAATTCGAGCTGAAGTGGCCCAAATGGAGAGGAGAGCCGAGGAGAGGTGGAATGACTTCATAAGTCGATTCGGCAACAACACCGACGGATGTTCCACCATGCAGCCTCAACGTCGAGACCCTAGGGATGATTCGGGTAGTGGAGGAGCAAGCCAGGGTACCCCTGCAGTTTTTTAGCTTAGCTTAGGTTTGTGTAGTATGGACAAGAACTTAATTTGATCGATTTTATGTAGCGTTTGATTATGTTCCCGCTTTTGTAGAACTTACTATATATTATATAGCTTTTGGATATATATATAGCTTTTGAGAAAATAATATTTATTAATATTTTCGCAATTTGATAATAGTTTTAATTATCACAGGTATTTGGTGCAAGAACATACACAATTATAATAATATTTGTTAATATTTTTGTTAGAAAGGAAAATCAGTTTGCGACGGAATTATATTGGTCGCAAGTACTTCACCAGCGACGGAAAACTGGAGTTAAATCCGTCGGAACTCACCTCCCTTTTCGACGGATTATTCGGTCGTAAACCAGCGACGGAATAAATTTCGTCGCAAAATACACTACCAGCGACGGAAATATTCGGTCAGAAAATCTGCGACGAAATATTTCGGTCGGAAATTACTTCTTCCGACGGAAATATCCGTCGTTGTAAACAGCACAGCGACGGAAATTTCGTCGCAAATTAGCGACGGACTAAACTAAATAGTCAATATGTTACGCGACGGATTAAAATCGGTCGTAAAATCCGTCGGAAAACACCTTTCCGACGGAATATTCCTCGAAAATTCAAGAATTTCCTACCAAAGGTTTTACGACGGAATTCCGTCGCAAACATGATTTGCGACAGATTTAGGGCCTTCAGCGAGGGAAAATTTCGGTCGGAAACAGGCCATTTTCTTGTTGTGGATGCCAGGCGCTGCTGGCCAGCAAGCCCAGCATGCTTGTGCGGGCTGCTGCTGGCCTTGTGCCTTGGCCAGCGCTGCTAGGCAGCAAGCAATGGCCTAGCCATGCTGCTGTTAGCTGTGGCGAGCTGGCACACCTAGCGTGCTAGCTGCTGCAGCTTGTTGCGGCATGGCTTGCTAGCCATTGCGCGCACAAGGCTGCGCCTAGCATGCTAGCACGCACTAGGCAGCGCCTAGCCTTGCGATGCTAGCATGGGTGCGCTAGCACGCACCAGCCAGCCTAGGCTCGGCTTGGTGCGCATGCTAGCCACCATGCTAGGCTATACGCCCTTAGCACTCGGTTTGCTTGGGCATTCCGATGCTAGGGGTATTTTGGTCTTTTGTTGATTTATTACTATTTCTCGTCTCGTCTTTCACTATTTTTCGACTCGACTTCCGACGCTCGGTTTCGACGCTCTAAGCTCGAATTTCCGACGTCTAAATAAATATTACTCGGTCGACTCATTAATTCCTTCTGAATTAATTCGTCGGTTCGGTTTGTTGAATGCTTGGGTGTGACCCGAAGGGTTCAGTCAAGATTAAGCTGTAATATTAATTATTCATTAATATTACTGATCGGAAGCGGCCTCCACCCAGGCATTCCGATCACTTGACCTCACTGAATATATTAGCTTTCTAATAATTCTGAACCCACTAACGAAATAGTACACTTGTTCGAAGGACACCATTCCTTTCACAATTTGCCTTTAATTGGCGAATTTAATGATTTAAAACTTGCACCGATTTCATTAATTCAAGCCTACCACGAACATTTATGACAACATAAAATGATCATATATGGTTCCAAACGGTATTATATGAACCAAAGATGTATCCCCTAAAATCTCAAGCATTTTCGACACTGGGCCCCGAAACCTCAAAAAATTCTCAAAAAGCATGGATATTAGCCTTTAATTTTGGAATTTTTTAACTTTTTATCGCCCGGAAATAAAAATTGCCGAAATATTTATAATGAAACTAATACCCTGTGCGAGTCCAATTGGGTGGGTGGAACCATCCAATTTGTCTTTCTATAGCCCATTTACCGATTTACAACTTGCACCGATTTCATTAATTCAAGCCTACCACGAACATTTATGACAACATTAATGATCATATATGGTTCCAAACGGCATTATAAGACCCCCGAGATGTATCCGCTAAAACCACAAGTCTTTTCGACACCGGGTCCTGAAACCTCCAAAATTTCTCAAAAACTTGTGATATACATGGCCCGATCAATTCGATCAGGCACTCGCCATCCAATCCATTTTCATTGTTCAATTCTTTGACAACATGAAAAAACCATTGGTCAATTCTTTGACAACATGAAAAAACCAAAAACCCTGCCCTCCCTCTCTATCTATCTCTATCCAAGAGATGGAAGGACAGAGGACTTTGGTGTTCCCTCCAGTTAAGAATTGGGGCCTCACAATCACTAGCTAATATGCCTTTCTCTCATGCCTTTCTTAGTTCGTGATTCGATATTCTGGTGCCCTAGGCATAGAGGAACCACACCAATCCATCCCGAACTCGGTGGTTAAACTCTACTGCGGTGACGATACTGTAGGGGAGGTCATGCAGAAAAATAGCTCGACGCTAGGAAGATAAAAAGCTTAACACCTCTCATTCTTATTACTTTTTCAATATGAAAAAGTAATAAGAATGAAAAGGTCGTCTTATTCAAAAACCCAATTATGACATCCCTTCTCTCCCACTTCACACCTCGGGATGCACCGTTCTTATTCTTATAGAGAGAAACGAGCTTTCACATCTTCTTAACCCGAAATGGCTGGGGAGAGGAAAGGTTCCTTTTTTTTAGGATACTCTTGGAGCCTTCAATTTTGGAATTTTTTTGACTTTTTTCGCCCAGAAATAAAAATTGTCAAAGTGTCTACAATGGTCCCTTATACCCTCTAAGTGTCCAATTGGGTAGGTGGAACTATCTAATTTGTCTTTAATTGGCCAATTTACTGATTTAAAACTTGCACCGATTTCATTAATTCAAGCCTACCACGAGCATTTATGACAATATATAATGATCATATATGGTTCCAAACGACATTATATGACCCCGAGATGTATCCCCTTAAATTTCAAGCCTTTTCGACACCGGGCCCCGAAACCTCAAAAATTTCTCAAAAAGCATGGATATTAGCCTTCAATTTTGCAATTTTTTGACTTTTTTTTCGCTTGAAAATAAAAATTGCCGAAAATTTTACCATGGTCCCAAATACCCTCCGAGAGTCCAATTGAGTAGGTGGAACCATCCAATTTGTCTTTAAACGACCAATTTACCGGTTTACAAATTGCATCGATTTCATTAACTCAAGCATACCACGAACATTTATGACAACTTATAATGAACATTTATAATTCCAGACGACATTATATGACCCCGAGATGTATTCCCTAAAATCTCAATCCTTTTCGACACCGGGCCCCGAAACCTCCAAAATTTCTCAAAAAGCGTGGATATTAGCCTTCAATTTCGGAATTTTTTGACTTTTTTCGGCCGAAAATAAAAATTTCCGAAATGTTTACCATGGTCCCTAATACCCTTCGAGAGTCTAATGGGGTAGGTTGAACAATCTTATTTGTCTTTAAACGGCCAATTTACCGGTTTACAACTTGCACCAATTTCATTAACTCAAGCCTACCACGAACATTTATGACGACATATAATGATCATTTATAGTTCCAAACGGCATTATATGACTATGTTAAGTATCCCCTAAAATCTCATTTCTTTTCGACATCGGTCCCTGAAATCTTCGAAATTTCTTAAAAAGCATGGATATTAGCATTCAATTTTGAATTATTTTTTTACTTTTTTCGCATGGAAATAAAAATTGCTGAAATGTTTACCATGTTACCTAATACCCCTTGGGAGTCCAATTGGGTGGGTGGAACCATCCAATTTGCCTTTGAACGACCAATTTACCGATTTACAACTTGCACCGATTTCATTAATTCAAGCCTACCACGAACACTTATGACAACATAAAATGATCATATATGGTTCCAAACGGCATTATATGACTCCGAGATGTATCCCCTAAAATCTCAAGCATTTTCGACACCGGGCCCCGAAACCTCAAATTTTTCTCAAAAAGCATGGATATTAGCCTTCAATTTTGGAATTTTTTAACTTTTTTTCGCCTGAAAATAAAAATTGCCGAAATGTTTACCATTGTCCCTAATACTCTCTGAGATTCCAATTGTTTAGGTGGAACCATCCAATTTGTCTTTAATTGGCCAATTTACTAATTTAAATCTTGCACCGATTTCAATGATTCAAGCCTACCACGAACATTTATGACAACTTATAATGAATATTTATGGTTCTAGACGACATTATATGACCCCGAGATGTATTCCCTAAATTCTCAATCCTTTTCGACACCAGGCCCCGAAAACTCCAAAATTTATCAAAAAACGTGGATAATTAGCCTTAAATTTTGGAATTTTTTGACATTTTTTCGCCCAAAAATAAAAATTGCCGAAATTTTTGCTATGGTCTCTAATACCCTCCGAGAGTCAAATGGGGTAGGTGGAAATATCAAATTTGTCTTTAATCGACCAATTTACCGGTTTACAACTTGGACTAATATCATTAACTCAAGCCTACCACGAAAATTTATGACAACATATAATGATAATTTATGGTTCCAAACGGCATTATATGACTCTGTGAAGTATCCCCTAAAATCTCATTTCTTTTCGACATCGGTCCCTGAAATCTTTGAAATTTTTTTAAAAACCATGGATAATTAGCATTCAATTTTGAATTTTTTATATTTTTTCGCACGGAAATAAAAATTGCTGAAATGTTTACCATGTTTCCTAATACCTCTTGGGAGTCCAATAGAGTGGGTGGAAGTGTGGAACCATCCTATTTGCCTTTGAACGACCAATTTACCGATTCACAACTTGCACGGATTTCATTAATTCAAGCCTACCACGAACATTTATGACAACATTAACGATCATATATGGTTCCAAACGGAATTATAAGACCCCCGAGATGTATCCGCTAAAATCACAAGTCTTTTCGACACCGGGCCCCGAAACCTCAAAAATTTCTCAAAAAGCATGGATATTAGCCTTCAATTTTGATTTTTTTTTTTTACTTTTTTTCGCCTAAAAATAAAAATTTCCAAAATGTTTACCATGGTCGCTAATACCCTCCGAAAGTCCAATTGGGTAGGTGGAACCATCCAATTTGTCTTTAAACGGCCAATTTACTAATTTACAACTTGCACCGATTTCATTAACTCAAGCCTACCACGATTATTTATGACAACATATAATTATAATTTAAGGTTCCAAATGGCATTAAATGACCTTGAGATGTTCCCCCTAAAATCTCATTTCTTTTCGACACCGATCCCCGAAATTTTCGAAATTTCTTAAAAAGCATGGATATTAGCCTTCAATTTTGGAGTTTTTGACTTTTTTTAACACGGAAATAAAAATTGCCGAAATTTTGACCATGTGCCCTAATACCCCACGGGAGTCCAATTGGGTGGGTGGAACCATCTAATTTGCTTTTAAACGACCAATTTACCGATTTACAACGTAACTTGCACAGATTTCATTAATTCAAGCCTACCACGAACATTTATAACAATGTATAATGATCATATATGGTTCCAAACGGCATTATATGACTCCGAGATGTATCCTCAAAAATTTTAAGGCTTTTCGACAGCTAGCCCTGAAACCTACAAAATTTCTCAAAAAGTGTGGATATTAGACTCTAATTTTGGAATTTTTTTACTTTTTTCGCACGGAAATAATAATTGCTGAAATGTTTACCATGTTCCCTAATACCCCCCGGGAGTCCAATTGGTTGTGTGGAACCATTCAATTTGCTTTTAAACATCCAATTTATCGGTTTACAACTTGCACCGATTGCCGGTTTACCACGGCCAATTTAATTAACTTGCACCGAACCCGACTTGAACCGAAATTGACTAATACCCGTTTTTACCCGTCAAAACCAGAATTTAACCCGACTTGTTACTAACCTGACGTGAATTCAATCCGACCCGTTCTTAACCAGACCCGAATTATACCGAACCTGTTACAAACCCAACGCGAAATCAACCCGATTTGTTATTGACCTAACCCAAATTCAACCCGAATTGTTATTGGCCTGACCCGAATTTTACCACACCTATTACTTACCCAACCCAAAAATTCAACCTGATTTGTTACTAACCCGACTCGAAATTAACACGACTTGTTATTGACCCGACCTAAATTCAACCCTAATTGTTCCTGACCCGATTTCAAATCACCTTAAATGCAATTTAGACCACCTTATTATTGTTAATCAATGTCTTTGGAGACCAAGTCGGTCCAGGCCAGCAAAACAAAGGAGCATCATCCTCAAATTTAAGTGTTAAATATAGTATATATTTGTTGTATGGTCAAAGGAGTTAATTATGTTCCTAAATTATAGACTATATAGTTCCCTAATATATTGCCATATATATTATAGTCAAAGGAAATATTTAGATTGATTAAAATGATAATTATCTATTTATAGTTAGTTGAACCCGAATATGACTTGACTTGGAAATGATCCGACCTGATTGTAACATGCAAATTATTGACTTGAACATAACCCGACTTGAATCCGAGAATGACCCGACTTGGAAATGACCCAATCTGATTATAACACGCAAATTATTGACTTGAACCGAACCCGACTTGAACCCGAGAATGACCCGACTTGAAAATGACCCAACCTGATTATAATCTGCAATTTATTGACTTGAACCGAACCCGACTCAAACCCGAGAATGACCCGGCTTTATTCTAACCCGCAAATTATTGACTTGAACCGAACCCGACTCGAACCTGAGAATTTCCCTAACCTGTTTTAACCCGTGAAAACCTGAATTAAACCCGACCTATTGTTCACCCGACCTGTTATTAACCCGACCCAAACCCGATAAGAAGTATGACCCGACGTGACCCGACTCAAGCATGACACAACCCAAATCCGACCCGCATAGGTTATGGAATTAATCTAAATTGACCCGACCCGAGTTGACCCGACCCACTCTTACCAGACCCTTTTACCCGAATTGACAGCTCTAGCCACAAGGGCGGGATGAGAATCAATTCCAGAATCTCTTGAAATCGGGAGAGAAGCTCTAACCACTTGTGCTATCCCTTACAAAATTTGTTTATTGCTATAATAGAAAGTGTGGTTTATTTAAGTGTTGTTTCAAAGCAGAGTATCTCAATATAATTATATAAAGTACAACATTTTATTTGGAAAAACATAATTAAACTTGTTTATAAATTGAAATAACAATCATAGTACATAATGAATTGACCATTGAAACCCTCAGTTTTTTATATTTCAGCTGACAGTTATAAGCTTACTCGAACTTGAAACCCTCAATTGAAGATGGAGCAATCCATCTTTAAGAATTTGGTGTCTCCTTTTAGTCCCTTTCGCATCAAAGGTACAACAAGAACAATCAAATATCATAGAAATCAAGTATTTCCTTTCACTCTTCAAAAAATTACTCTTATCTTCCTCTTCCTCTTCCGCGCCACGTATGATGCAAGTTTTATGGTTAATGTCAAACGTAAAATCCTCCATTCCTGGAGTGTCTACTAGAATGTGTAAAACATTGATTGAACCACCATCCGTATTCACAAATTTCTTAATAATACAAGATCTTGTCGAACCAATCATTAGTGGATTTATTTCACAATTTGATGGAGTCAAAGGGGCTGAAAGAAATACAAATATCATATTAGAAATATAATATAATATTATATATATATATATATATATATATATATATATATATATCAAATTAAAAAATCATGGTAATTTTACTTACTTTCATGAACACTTGTGGAATCCAAGTTACCTAAAATGAAAATATGGATTAATAAACATTTATTTTTAAATAATTACTCTAACGACCTGTTCACAATTACTAAACTGAATTAAAATGAATATTTTATGAGAGAAGCAAATTAGGAGCTGAAATGAACTGATTGTAGCTAAACTAAATTAAGCTGAAATAAATAGGCCCTAATTTGAAGAAAAAAAAATTATGTATGTATTCTATTTTCTTACCAAAAATTAGATGATCATCAGATTGATCAACAGCTTTCCCACCTTATAATTAAAAAAAAAAGTTAAATTAAATTTAGAGTTTATATATGTTGTAAATAGAATGAAATAAAGCACAATAATACCTCTATATTTGAGGATTTGAAGACTCCCTTGTGTCTTAGGAAAGACAAACCTCAAAGAGCCATTAACAAGAGAATGGTTCATTTGAATATCACCCAAATTTGTATCAAGATTTATAACACTTGCATATGCTCTTATGCGTTCAGGAAACTCTTTTATTGATGGAACTTTACCACAAAAACGAATTTGATTTTTCTCCAAATCTTGAGTTATTGTTAACCCATTTTTCGAAACACCGGGCATATCAATTCGAACATGATAATCTGTATCGATTTGTTTCTCTTCGTAGGCGCCTTTAGGTGAATCATCGTTCACTACTTGGAATGGATGGTTTGGCACTTTAAAACAAAAATAAAACTCATGAATTTAGGACAAAGAAAAAATGACAATGAAAATGGAGAAAAAACCTAAAAAAAAGTATTAAAATGTACTCATACTATTAATTTTAAGTCAATATCAAGTATATTTACATACACATTAGCGCAGTTAGTTTAATTTATTTATTTCTTAAAATTAAGTCATAATTTTAAAAGTATATATGCCATTTTAAAAAGATAGAGCTTTGGCTTTGTTTCAAAAATAAAATTAAAAAATAAATAAATAGAGCTTTGACTTTTTTTACAAAATAAAATAAATAGATCTTTGACTGATCAGTATCTAACTAATTGATAGATTGAGTTAACAAATTAGCTACAATTTATAACTAACATAAAACAAAGAGGTATATATATCTATATCCTTAAGAATAGGGAGGGAAACCATTTACAAGGAAATCAACAAAAATGTAATTAGTTACATACATATGACGAACTTCATATATGAAAATTTATTTTATTCCAATTTTTATATAGTACACTCGTAAGTATGATATGCATTACAATAAACCAATGTTCGTTCTCATTATTATATTGCATCGTACACTCAAGTTTAATTTTTACCAAATATGGAGTAGTAACGTACATTTCTTTTCTTATGAAATATACACCATTAATTTTTAGAAACTCAAGCACCTGGAAATCAGTTGCAAAGTACTACTAACATATTCATGGAAAATAGTCAAAGATCATATCAACACATCAAAGCATAAACCAATTGAAAGAATAATCCACCAAATTAAAACCTATTAATTCATCACAAATTCAGAATAATTAATTGTAAATAAAAATAGTTGAGCAAAATGAATGAATTATTACCTTGATTATCTGAAGGAGGAATTAGAGTCTTGTTAGTGTTACTGTCATGAGACATGTTGAATCACTGAATTTCTTTTTTAGGGTTTTGACTCTTTATACGGTTATATGTTAGGCTTTTTATAGATTACAGATACTCTGAATAATAAAAGATATACACAATATTTATTTTATTTTTAATTTTTTTAATAGCGATATACGCCAATTTTAAAATGCACAATTTTTTGTTGTTGTTTTTAAATTGAAAACGTAACAATATAATCGATATCAAATTCGAAATTTCCTATAATTTAGGGTTAGTTGTTCATTAATTATTAAAAATTATAGAATATTTTACTAGTGATATTAGGGTAATACAACAAATTTATATATTTGGTTTGAGTTCGAACCGATAGATGTTGGGTTTAATAATTTTGGGTGGGATTCGTATTAGGTAAGTTGTTGTATCAGTCGGATTTTAGAAATACTCAAATATTTAACACGGCTATATATTTTTCTTACTATAGTATAAACTTTATCAAAATTCTAAACGTAAATATTAATTCAAATAATCAATTGTTTAATACTTTGTTGATAATAACCTTTTGATTAACTTAGAATAACCCCACTTTTTTTCTATTTTTTTTCACATTATTCTTATTAACAACGATGTAAAATCCCATGTATCTTAGTTTACTCCAACAATATATTTGATTATTTCTTACAGCTTAATTAATTTTATTGGGCACTTATTAATTTTTTAGCATTTAAAAAAATTCCTCTCTTCTACAAACATCTCCCCACTTTCCTATCTCTTCATCACAATTGCACGAGGATAAAAGATTACTATTTTATCTTTTTTACGGTTGTGGAAAAAGATTTTTATATATATAAAAAAAAAATCAAATAAATGTCCTAATATCCTTCAATTTATGAAATAATTCTTAAACTAATCACAACTTACACTTTCCTAATTAACCCACTTTAAATTTACAAATTACACCCTAATTACACTCCTTAATACAATACAGTTTCAATAGCTCTATACTTCTCATGCAAATAATAATCAAACTCCTATACATAAACGGATAAACCATATTGTACATATGTATATATAGACTTTCACCTTTATTTACTTTCGTTCTTACAATTTCATTAAAAAATAATAAAAATTGTTTTTGCAAATTCAAACTCAAAGAATGGAGAATAATAATGATGAGTTGTTAACCGAAGAAGAATATAGAGATATAAGGAAAATGGAGAATAATTTAAGTCCATTGGATTTGTTAGCATTGGTTGCTGAGAAAGCTTCTCAAAAATTAGAAAGAAAAGAAAAAAAGGATTGTATTTGTGAAACTTGTATTAGAAAACACCAGCAACCCCTTAGCGACTCCGTCAACGTTGCCTCCTCTTCCTATGTCCATACTAAACAAGAACACGAAGCGGGTGGTCCTTCAAAGTGGACAACAAGATTAACTATTCGATGTTCACTACCACCAACACGCGATGAATAATTTTATTTGATGATGTAGTAGGGGTGGCTATGCCACGTTTTATTCCCCTTAGTTTTTATTTGCTTGTTTTATTTTTGTTTCTCGGTGCTTCGATGAATAATACGGATAGTTTTTTTAGATTACGTGAGGTACAAGTTCCTTTGTACTAACCAAAGACATTCGTATTACTTTTAGGGTTACAGGTTTTTTTTTTCCTTTAAAAGGTGTGTTTACTTATTTCTTTTCTATTTGTTTTGTCGTTGGTTCATAAATTAACATTAAATTATTTATAAAAAAAAAATATTTTTGATTTCATTATACCTCTTATACGTCATTAGAGCTTGCAATATCTGACATGATATGACAACACGATCGAAACCAACACGACACGACAACACGGTCGAAACCAACACGACACGAACACGAAATTATTAAGAGAAAGCACGAATTGAAGTCGATACGACACGATAAGAAACCAACCCGAATACGACCCGTTTAGATAAATTGGTCAAATTATGATTCAATACTTATCCTACGTTTTACATTTTTTTTGATAGCTTTTGTGAACAAAATGAAATTGACATATTGACATGAGACCAAACACGAACACCACACGACTTTTTGCCAGCTCTATACGCCATATTGCCATATAACACCATCATCATATCATATAGCTAATATATAAAATCTAAATTTTTTAGATTTAAATAGATTTTATAAGATAAAAAATTAGCTTAGGATTCTATTTGGATAGAATTTTAGTATAAAATTGTTTAGTTTAGAGTTTTATTTTCGATATAATACCAATATTTCATAGGTACAAATTGAATTATAAATTTATACAGTAAAAATTACTCCCCTCGTTTTTAAATACTTGCTTCACTTTCCTTTTCCGGCCGTTTTTATACTTGCTCCATTTTCTTTTTCGGAAAGCTTTTACAATATTTAATTCATTTCTCACACTTAGTGGACCCAACATAATACTCTCTCCTATTCTTCCACTATTTTTGCTTTTTACAATTTTTTATTTTCTCAACTACCCCACTACCTCAATATTTTATTACTTTCTCCAATTTCTCCTAAAACTCCGCGCATGAAGAAATTGAGCAAGTATTTAAAAATGGAGGGAGTATTAGATTATAATAGTAAAAAATTATCGTATAAATTTATTTTTTATATTATAATATTTTTTTGGAGGGAATGAAGTAGTTCAGAGCGTAAAACATCTATTTATAATATATACTAATCGGTTAAAATAATATACTTCACAATTTAACATAGTTTTATTACGGAGTACTATGTAAATCTGTCAATTAGAATCGGGTCATGAGTCATCTCGGATGGAGTCACTTCAGGTTACAGGTCAAGAAATGTTCAACTTTTGCCCAAAGTTTTTGGTTTGGGTCAATCCAAGGAGCTTTGCACACCTACTAGATAGTTAATCATCACAAAAGCATTACATACCTACTAGTTAGTTAATCATCACAAAAGCACATCAATTTTAATATATTTTTTTCTTCTAATTTTTTATTTTTTAATGTATTAAATCAATCATTTTCACGAATATTATTATTAGTCATTACATACCTACTAGATAGTTAATCATCACAAACGCACATCAATTCCTTATTAATTTGTATGAATAATATTTTTTAAAATTTGATACACAGATTAGAAATTTATCTTAAAATTGAGTAAAAAAACCTGGATATCGCACGGGGCACAAAACTAGAATATATATAAGAAGAATATCATACAAAGCATGCAACCCTGCAAATTGAAACAACGCATGTCATAAACTCATAACCCAGTACGTAAAAGTACTACTTCGTATTATAATACTACATAACAAATAAACAAATAAAAACACAAAATCTTTTCGGAAACAAAGTTTAATGATATGCAATTTCCAAAAGTTAAACAGCCTTTTATTTATACAGATCGGAATAATATCTAAATTTAGTACATCAGTACATGTGTTACAGAAAGCCACACCAAAGCAAGTTTTACTGTACTCTTGCTTTGTGCATGAAATACGAGTGACTCGGTACAAGATCAGGCGGCTTGATTTATACTTGTATTACGCTAAATATATAATACAGAGTACATTGACATTGTCTTGCGCGAAGCACTTGTTCATGATCATGCAATAATGTGATGATTCCAACAAGGCAATTTTCGATCTATAAATCTGTCTTCAATGCCAAAATTGCTGGACTGAGCCTCCGCAGGGAATCCAGCCCTTTAAATATGCGCTGTTGAATGTTAGTAGTCTATAAAGAGTTCAGGGAGACCAAGCCTTTTACCATACTGGATTGCTAACCAGCTGACAATTGAAAAGTATGCCATGAGGAAAAATATCCGAGAAAAAATCACCCGATGTATCAGTGAGGTTACCATTGCTACTGCAGCTCTAGGAATCAAACATAACAATCTACTACAGAGAGTAAACAAGGCAAAGGAAATCATGGCACTGAGAAAACCACTAATGACACCTAGTATCACTCCCCATCTCATAAGCTTAGTTTTTAGTTGACCAGATAACCAGGACTGCATCATCTTTGTCAGCCTGTGGTGACAATAAACGTAGAAGATAAATCAGTATCCACAATGAAAACAACTAAACAAGTCCACGACTGAAAACAAGTCCCAAAAACAAAATAATGTCACGTTATTGTCAGTGGTATACTGGTATGTTGAGAAACCATATAGATTTAATGGTAGTTCGTAAATAGGTTCATGAAATTGGAATGTCACATCCAAAATCAACTATAGTCAACCAACATATTACTGGTGGAATCATAGGATAGCAGAATCATTGTTATACTGAGAGTAGTACAGATGAAACTAAAAGAAATCAAAGTTTAAATTTAGAAAATCAAGGAATATACTCACAGTATGGAGTATCTTCTCATCATCTCAAACAAAGATGGATCCTTTGCTTGGCAACCAAAGTGACTGTCTTGAAATATCTCAACTTTTGATCGCCCGGAGGTATACCAGCAGTCATAGGTTTTATTCACCTAATCCACCACGTAAGAATAGAAATTTATTACAAATCAATGTGCAATATGGATAGTTATTGTTTCCAGTACTCACTCAGCCTAATGTAAAACATTTGGCCTTTAGGTCTATAGGAACTGGCATAAACATCCATATAACCTCAAATGAGGCTATATCTTAAAATTGCTTCAGACCATATATTCAAGCAAGTTCATCTGCTTCACATTTTTATTCCACTGTTTTCCAATGCTCATTCTTTGTCTTGCTACTCATTTACATTTCCGAAGTGATAAGCAATCAGAGCGTAGAATTCTTGCAAATAACCAAGGAGTCAATCTAGGAACCTTCCACTTTAGGACTCCAAGTCTCCAACAGTACAGTCTCCAAAGTTGAGGCCATTTTTCCAAATGTAGTAATAAAGAAGTGCTCAGAATATTTTGTCATGACACCTTTTCATCTTCATAATATAAGAAAATAATGCCAAATTTCTCCTTAGTCCCTTTCATCTAGATGATCATTTGCTAATAAATATCAAGTCATTTCCTACATTTTTAATCCACACATAATAAAAAGGGCCATTGCTTTATAGGAACGGGTTAATCTAAACTTGATGACAAACCATAAAAATCAAGATTATTCCAGTAAAACCAATAATGAATTATGTAGGATTGTAGGTAGATACAAATTCAAGCATTGAAAAAATGGTTGTAGGAGAGAACCAACTATCATATAGGCTTATAAAAGACAGCTGAACCAGAAACCAATAGCAATTACCTTCAGCATATGCTTAGTCAGCCAAGCAGTAGAAAAATTAGGCCGACAATCACTAGGGAGAGCTTCCTGCGGAGCTTCTGCCAGACCAAGTAACGTCTGACCTGAGAACTGGTCTTTGTATTCCACCTATTATAATGAAGCCGGATTATTGATAGAGAAATACAAATAACTGAATTGGTGAAACACAACTGATCAGTTAAACAATGAAAGTGAAGTATACAATAACTTTCCCGCTATCTCAAGTTCTAAATGGAGTAGCTGTTCTGACAGTTAAATGATTGTCAGAAGATCTACAAGTAAGTTCCATCAAATCAGTTAGCCATGTAGTATCAGCAAATTTACTTACTATACTATTTCAATTCTCCGCCATTTTCCAAGGGATAAAATAAGGTGACATCACACAGCCAGACAATAAAGCATCAGCGTTTAAAAGTAACTACAAAGCATAATCATCATATTCAAACGGCCAAAATTTCAAGTTTTTAACCCACAGCACCAGCTAGAAGTCCTGTTCTAGTGATAATTATAAATCTGCAAGAGATCCCTATGCAATTATCTATTCTATCCAACCAACTATGATTAATGCAGCATTGCTACTAATCATACCGCTTTCAAGTACAATTTCAAAATTTCCTTCCTCGGTATAGTTGCATCTCATATTGTCACCTTATATTGCTATTGCATAAACCTTTTCTTTATTCTCCTTTTCTCAACCCCAATGAATATATATGGCCTTCTCTCATCCCAAAAAAGGCAGTAAACAGGATTACAGGAAGCATAAAACAGAAAGGCCCTTATTCTATATTTATCATCCTCTTTCTCTGGAATCTGCGTGGTTGGAAAAGATAGGCAGAACAGATACAACTGCAACCATACAGACTACTTCAGGGAACAACATAGAGGTGGTCTCACAATTCACAAGCTCATCAGGTATGACAACCACGGAAGATAGTGCTTCCCCCGATCATTTAGATATGTAAAGGTGAATGATGATCTACTACTACTAGTAGTCATCATAGGACCTAGATGTCAAAGCTCACACAGCACACTAGCATAAGCACAGAGCAGTTTGGCGAAAGTACCAGTTTAATAATTTATGGAGATTCACCTTAGGAATTAGAAGAAAAGGCAAGCAAGCAGTTGGTTAAAGATTCATTCCAAAACTTGAAGAGTCAACTCTGGAACTGCTGCAAAAACCAAGCAAGCAGTGATTTTAAAGTCAATGTGGGATATCGTCTGAATACCTCATATTAATAGTCACAGACTCACAGGTTATGTCCACGCGGTAGTAAGAACCTTGTTAGAATGCAAGAACCGACTCATACACAGAAGAGCTATGTTAGTTTGACTCACAAAGACTGTCAGACTGGTACTCCATTTAACATGGTTAAGGCAAGGACACAACAAGTTAGGAGAAAATTCCAAGATATATAGCTAACAAGTTACAAGACCATCTCAATTTATTTGGTTTGAGAAGTCACTGATGACTAACAGAACAATGATTTGGATAATAATAAGGACACAGAAGGTTCAACACAAATTGCGAAATGTTTCAGAAAGTAACAAGTAAAGACCTTAAAAATAGAAGCCCAGTAGTAATCATAACGGCAACGAAATTTCCTTCTTTCAGATGGGTAAAATACTCGCTTGGCCTTATAATTTAGTAGCCCAAGTTCACATATTTTTGATGATCTCAAGTCAACACCTGCAAAAATAACTTAACACATCAATCTGCTCACACATTCAAAGATAACTGCAAACACATAGTACATCAGATTTATTTATTTAATTAATCACCTCAACCACGTCTTAACAAAGCATTTCACTTTCCAGCGATTTTATTAACATAGTTAACAGCCGTACAGCTCAGACACAACATTTCCGCTAACAAATTCTGTTCCTCCATCTCTATTGTTACTAGTTTACTTTTAGTTCCATTTCACTTTATTTTCTCAAAGCATATATATTATGAAAGATGGGTTCCCTTGAGCGGCCCTGAAGATTTGCTAAAGAGGATTATCGACAAGTTGTAGAATGGCCATTTAGCAATGCACTTTGAGCCTAGGTATCTCTCTCTTCCTCTCTAAAAAGCAATCCACCTCAAAATACTTACAATTCACATCAAACATAAAAGTTACTTTTACTACCGGTACAATGTAAGTTCAAACCTTAGACTGACTCTACTATTAAGTATGAAATTTTCCAATAGCTAATCAATTATCATGAGAGAAACCTCAAGACAATCATCAATTACATTCCATATTCTTTACAGGTGTAAAGCACACACTAGTACATTACAACCAGGACAATGGCACCACATCAAGCAACGCAATAATCCACAGTAGCAATTGACTTGAGTTAGGTCTAACTTGCTAATATAAAAGCATGTAAACACTCCCGAATCCCAACTCACCCTCCAATAAATCATCATACAAAAACCAACAAGGAACGATCACAGAGAGCAATATCCAGTATGGTCCTTATTCCACCTCATCAACCTTTAACTTCACACAAATAATCTTTAGATTTTCAGTAATGCAAAAGTTACTCAACCTAATATTTTTTTTTTTAAAACAGAAAACTCTTGAGCTTATATTGACTAGTTAGCCTTGAATTGGACTTTTTCAGAACAAACTTGTCCAATAATTAACTTATCTACTCGTATATATCTTCAACTGAACTTATTAAAATCCGAACTTATCGGCCCTGAAATGAACTCTGTTACCTTATTAAGCCCGAAACTCCATTTACAATGTGAACAAATATGGCCTTAACTTCTATTAAGCACCAACACGATCCCAATCCAAGAAATCCGGGCAATTCGAAACTCCACAACAGATAGAATCCTCAAAATCATAATTTCAAAAAAAATAGTCAAGCCTAATTCAGCAATTTCACCAACAATCCATAATTCTGACTAGTAGTATACATCTATATTACAGAAATTTCAAACATGAAAATAAATTATACGCATAATTAGTATACTACTTCAAGCTAAAATCACTGAAATTTGAGATTTCAGCAAATCAGCAGCAATCAAAAGATATACACTAACCTAACTTAACCTATATCACAGAAATTAATAATTGCACAAATTCATACACAAATTAAAGCTAAAATCACAGAAACAAACATGATGAAAACCCTAAATTACTGGTGGGAAGTTTGAACTTACTGGTGGAAACGATTTTGCATTGAGAAGGAACAGAAATAGGAGGAGGAATTGAGAAATTGGAGAAGAGTAAAGCGAAGAAGCCGAAAGTATAGGAGAGAGAAAATATGCAGATGAACAGAAACCCTAATGCTATTGAACACCGTACTAGTACCATATGATGTGATGCTTTTGCTCTGGATTCATTTGATGATGTTGATTGTGATTCAGATGATGGTATTGTTGTTGATGATGATGTTAATGGTGAATCGGATGATGTTGATGATGATGATGATGGTGAATCAGAGGATGATGAAGGTGAATCCATTAATGGAGAATCTTGGTTGGTCTGAATTACGATGAGTGGTGTTTAAAGGAACAACATTCAACAAATGCTGCAGATTATAGTACTGCTAACTTACACTAGTACAGTACGAGTTGCTTTTTGGGGGTAAACTAGCTTTTTGGGAAAAATTAAGTTACAAATGATTTTGGCGCACCAATAAATGATTTCGGGCCTTTTCGGCACACTTAGAGTTTGTTCTGATTGATTGAATTTAACTTATTAGAGCTGAATTGAACTAAACCGAACTAAATATTTTATGAAAGAAGGAAATTAAGATAAGAACTGAACAGAAATGAACTTATTGGAACTGAAGTGAACTTAAAATAAGTTGAAGAGATGCCCTTATAACTTGTTCTCTTCAGCTGAAACAAGTAGATCTGGTATGATTTTATTAAGGTCTGGTTTGTATTGGTCTGAAATTTTATTATCTAATCTGATATGAACTGATTTAAGAATTTGACTAAACTTTAACTTTATTTTAATACTAATCTGTAAATATGAACTAATTTTTTAAATATGGAAATTTCATAATATTTTTTTAGTACGCAATTAACGTATTTAATAATAAGTAAATGATAATTAAATGTTCTGATAATGTTTTTGGTCTGTTTAATCTGATATGAATTTACTAAAGAATAAGTAATAAGTATTTTTAATAAACTGAAGAGAACAAATCTTTATTGTAAAAAAGCACGATTTTATATGCACTCTGGATCACATGAAGGTGTGATCCGTGTATGCTCTGAGGGGTCCTTTTGATTCTACTCCATAATTAACAATTTTAGGGAATTTTTTTTTTTTTTTCTCAAAAATGGTCTTGATTGGCTTATAGTGTAACATGTCTTGTTTTTGGTTAATTATAACTAAAAAATTTAATCATCCACCACTCTAAACAACCACCCCGCCTGATCACTCTAGACTCCATTCTCTTTATTTTACAACAATAATTCATTTGACTTAAAATAATTGATATAGTCAAACTAAACACCCATAAATTTACTGTATGATTTCTATCGTTATTAATTGGTTATTAAAATAAGCCTCACTTTTGACTTTTTATTATTCAAGCCTAGATTTTACTTTCGAACAAGTTTTGAATCAATCAAACAATTATAATATACAGGACTAAAGCAACTTATAATGAAGAGATGATGTCAACTACTTTTTAATTAAAGTTAATTAGTTGAATTTGGATAGTTGATTGATATAGCAGAGATGCTAACAATAGTATAATAATATGATTAGATTACAATTAGTAGTGAAGCCCACGTATAATGTACTATAATCTCGCTGACTAGTTAAATAAGGAGATCCTTAATTATATAATTGTACGTGTTGATATAATTTAAATGTCTAATAACTTGCATTAGTGTTATCACTACAAGAGAGATCGTGAAGAAGGAAGACATTTAGAGAGAAATGGGACGTGAAATGATTATTATGAGATCATCAAGCTTCAATTGTCTTTTGGTGGTGGTTTTAACGATGACAATTGCGATGAGTTTAACGTTTGTGGATGGATACTACGGATACAACGACTACAATGCGCTGCCAAGTGCACCGCCGGGTGCACCAGTCTACAAGCCATCGACGGATTGGAATTACGCTCATGCTACGTTTTATGGGGATGAATCTGTCTCTGAGACAATGGGTTAGCTTTGCTTCTATATACTACAATATACTATTTTCCGTATCATACTCTGTGTTAATTAAAATTAACTGTGGATAATTCTCCTTTAGTATTAAATTTTACGTAGCTTAATTAGTTTCATCATCATCAAATCCATATTACTACATACCGAAACAAACTAAACAAAATCCCAATTCTTATAAATTATTCTTGTTAATTTCAATTCGTGGAGGTTAAAGTAAGTAGATAAGCACCTTCTTCGATATTTTTATTCTATTTACAAATCACATTAAGTAGTGTCATATTTATGTTTTTGAAGAACTTATATATGGTCCATATTTATACATGTATGTAATTTCACATTTGAAATTAAAGCAAATTATTGTTGAAGGAATGAATTGTCATGATCAATACCATCAAGAAAAAAGGCAATGAAATAATACTACTCCGTAAATTAATGTTGTTATTAGATTAGTGATTACATATGCATAGTTAACATTTTAGGTCATTGATGATAAATTAAGACCATTATTTATGTAACATATCAATTAACCATTTTTTTTCATAGGAAAATATAGCTAGTGATCGATCTTTTTCTTTTTTACTTTTGAATGAAGAATTAATTTAAACTGTTAAATTTATAAAAATAGGAGGGGCTTGTGGTTACGGAAACTTGTATGATAACGGATATGGAATAGCAACAGCAGCAGTTAGCTCAGTGATGTTCAATAATGGAGAAATTTGTGGAGCTTGTTATGAGATAAAGTGTATCGAGTCAAAGTGGTGCTACAAAGATGGACCTATCATTAAGATTACGGCCACCAACCTCTGCCCTCCAAACTGGTACCAATCCGCCGATGATGGTGGGTGGTGCAACCCGCCTCGCTCCCATTTCGATCTGTCTAAGCTTATGTTCATGAAGATTGCTGAATGGACTGCCGGCATTGTTCCTGTCCAATATAGAAGGTACAACCAGTTTCTCTGTTCTTTTCACCTTAAATTATTTTGTTGAACTACACTGCTAAAGTGAAACTTTTTACGGAATTTTATTATCATTATTTTAAAGTGAAGAAAACAAGACCTAAGTGCGATTAAACTCTAACGACCTAATTAAGCTATTCCTCACTTCAAATACGTACAGTCTTTCCGTTTTTTATTAGTTGACACATTTTGACTTTAGCACTATTCACACACCTCCCTTTGACTATGTTTTGTGATTTCTATGTAAGGAAAAATATAGTCAAGTGAGATCTTGTTAGATTCGTCACAATGTACATTTTCATAATATCAACTTTTTATAATTTTTGCTTATCGGTAATTAAAGATGTTAATAATTTAATTTGTGCATTGACAAACGTGACTAAAGAAACGCGTCAACTAAAAAGAAACGGAGGAAGTATATGTTATTGGTTTATTAATTATTGGTTCATTTAACGTTTTTGTAGGGTGCCATGTGTTAGGCAAGGAGGTATTAGATATCAATTCCAAGGGAACCCATATTGGCTACTAGTGTACGTTATGAACGTTGGAGGAAGTGGAGATGTAGAGAAAATGTGGGTAAAAGGGTCAAAAAGCACTGATTGGATTTGTATGACTCGTAACTGGGGAGCTTCTTTCCAAGTATTCTCCGAATTAGGAGGTCAATCTCTCTCTTTCAAGGTTAAGAATGGAGCTGGCCATACTCTTGTGGATTACGATGTTGCACCCGCTTATTGGTCTACGAGCCAAACTTACGAGGGAAAAATCAACTTTTATTAACAGAACGTACGACTACTACATGATTTGGGATCGCCAAGTTATTTAAATTTTCAAATGGTTATAAATTACTTACATAACGATATATGTAGTGTTATTGATTGCATGTTTTCTTTCCTCAAAATGCAATCAAAATTATATGTAATACTAAGTGTTATAAGAGGAGAATCCATCATGAATTTGCAATTATATTCATGATGAATGAAATTGAGAAACGAAATTGTAAATGATGTGTTTCCTTATTACTTCAAAAGTTATCAAGGATGAGTTTGATTCATACTATTTTGACTTAATTGAAAATTTTTGAATTTATCATATCAACTCTGAACTAATTTTAACATTGCTTATCTAAACTTATTGAATTATTTGAAAATTAATGTAGCGTTAATAGTTTAACTAATTACTTAGAGAACTTGTTTAACTACCCCGTAACCTGGACTTGTCAAACTTGTTTTAACTAACCTGAGTTTGTCAACAATTTTTGCTCATATTATTACATATTATCACTTATCCAACTTTTCCAAAATGCCTCATTTAAATTAATTTAAATGATCGATTACATTTAATCTATCAGAAGTTAAGCTGCTAACAATTCCAAAACGATTCAAATATTATTATGAGCATTTTGATGTAAAATCATTATTCACTTAATTGCCGCAAGGCACATCTATCTCTTTTGTACGTCACACATTTGGTCGAGTAATTAAATTGAGTTAATAATGCACTCATTTTTAATTGGTGTCCGTGTGCTACAATGATATTGATATACAAAGTATTTCCTTTGTCGCCTAATATTTTTTTAGTAATCAAAGAAAAAATAAAGAATGAAATTCAAAAGTAATTATCGGTTCCTTCTAGACTCTTCATAACTGGAATTTGATGTCCCGTTTTGAGAACCACCTTTTAAGATTTTAACCACGGTAATTCAAGCAAGTTGATCAATATCACCTTAATTATTACTTGTACATAATACTTAATTGTATAATTAGTTGACTTAGCAATTTGTATACGTTTTCAAACAGTTAAGTATACATGACATCCCAGCACGACGCAAAGAGTTAAGGTCGCTATCCATAGGACTGTCACCGGCCGATTGATTCAAAATTTCCACAAAATCCACATTTTAGACGGCTAAATTATACCTTCTCAATCAAGTGCATTGATAATTGATATCAACAATCAATCAAATTTAGTGGGGTTCATATTTCTTACAAAAATTATTATTATTATTAGGAAATTTTGACAATTATCACCTTCTGTTATGTCCATTTTAGCAAGTACCACCTTCTATTTTCAAAAACATCAAAAGTTACCACCTTCTTGCTTTCCAACTACCACATGACGTCATTTTGGGCTCATTCTTTCCCTTTCCTCCCTATTTCCCTCATATTTCTCATTCCTAACTCGATTCTTATCCCCCCTTTCACTTTTTTCCCCTTAACAATCAAAAACACTTCAATTCACTCCTCCAAATCAAAATTGACGAACAATTATTGGTGGTTTGGGGGAAAAAAGTGAAAGGGGAGATGAGAATCCACATAGGAATGAGAAATGTGAGGGAAATAGGGAGGGAAGAGAAATAATGGGCCCAAAATGACGTCACGTGATAGTTGGAGGGCAAGAAGGTGGTAACTTTTGATATTTTTGAAAATAGAAGGTGGTAATTTTCAAAAAAAAAAAAAAATAGAAGGTGGTAATTGTCAAAATTTCCTTATTATTATTATTTTTTGAGGAAACAAAAATTATTATCTAGTTGCTTCTATACTACGTAGGTTTTTTTAAAAAATTTAATTTTATTTTTTATGAAGTCATCATTAGCCTTTTGTCTAATTTGTTGTTGTAATTAAAAATAACTCTAAATGCAACCTGGCAGTTTTATTTCAAATTGCTGGCAGTTTTGCTGTGGAAATAGTCGAGGCTATGGCTCTGAGGCACTCTCTGGTGATTGCTATGGAGTCCGGTTTCTTGAAGGTGTGTTTAGAAACTGACAACCTCAAGTTGTATTACAATTTGAAGAAGAGAAGGGTGGATCAGACGACTTTTGGCTTGATAATCAAGGATATTCTGCTGCTTGCTAGCTCCTGTCATGAATGCACCTTTGCTTTTGTAAAGAGGGATGGAAATCGGGTAGCTCATAGTTTAGCCAAGCTTAGTTGCAATTTTAATTCTCTTAGAGTTTGGTTAGAGGAGTATCCTAGTGAGATACATGATCTTGTTTTGGCTGATTTAAGCCATCCTACTCCTTAATAATATTGCTTGGATTTTCGTCAAAAAAAAAAAAAATAACTCTAAATGTATCATTAATTAATAACCATATTATATTGATGAAGTAGAATAATAAAGGTACTTTTAACAGTTTAAGCCTTTATAAGTTCTAAATAAATAGATTTATCATTTATATGACATGTTCTGTTCACGTTATTTTCACTTATTTTAGGTCAGTTAAGTTCAGTTTATTAGGAAGAAAAATTAGTTCTGATGATAAGGTTACTCACTTACCCTAATTCAAATTACAAGTAAAATAAGTCTTTAATAAGGTTTAATAAGTTTAGATAAGTTCAAGTAAATTCAGATAAATAAAAAATCGTGTGAAAAGTACACACCCTAATTATTGCAAGATGTTACCTAATAATACTGTCATAAGACTACAGAGTTCACACGAAGTATTACTTATAAAAATGAATATAAAGATACGTGTTGTTTTCATTTGTTTGGGTCCAATTTAGTCCAATTGGGCCTGGTCACTGAATGATCCAATTAAAAGCCCAAGGTTAAGGTTCAACTCTCCAAATGTGCTAAAGTCAAAAATCAACATCCTCAAAGCCATGTCAAGGTCAGTCAACGGCCCAATCAGCTTGGCCCAGCCCAACTGACTTCCGGGCCCAATCCGCCTCCTTCATTAGCCAAGGTATAAAAGCCAACAATTTGGTCAATTCTTGGTAAGACAATAAAGCCTCAAGCAACTAAACTCTTGCACAGCTTTCTCTCTCTAATATACTGACTTAAGCATCGGAGGGGCCTTCCTCGGCGTCCCCCCCGAGGCTAGTTTACGTGTATTTGTTGTGCAGGAAACCCTCGGCTCCTGCGTCGTTCGGACCGAGACCAAGTTCCCTCAAGATAAAAGGATCTTCCGAGATTCGATTGTTTTCATCCGAAACAATTTGGCGCCGTCTGTGGGGAACGCTACTAAATTTCGCGTCAGTCATCAAACACTCCGGCAGTCGCCATGACTAAGAGTGGAAAGAGTTCCAAGAAGGCTAAGAAGGGAGGAGGCCGGATTACGGTGAGGGAACGCCAGCCGGTTTATCCCTCCCCGGAGCAAGCCTCTTCCGAATCGGAGGCCCCCATTTCTCCGGAAAGGGAAGCCTCAAGAGGTCCTAGCCTCCAGGAGGAGAACACCTCGCACCACACTCGGCAGCCGGGGCCATCCCCGAGACCGAGTGGCTCAGGTGCGAGGAACTCCCCGCCGCGCCATAGCGTGCAATCCAGGTCACATCCGCGGGAGACTCCTCCCTCCGGACCCTCCACCGAGGAAGTGGCCAGAGCAGTGGCCATCTGCATGGAGTTCCTTAAAGCTCAAGGGGCTCCAATCCAGATGCCTGATGATCACCAGCCGAGAAACCTGAAAAGGAGGATCGGTCAGGATGATGGTGGACAAGTTCCACCACATAGAGAGCTCGGCCAGAGGTGGCGAGGGGACACCCGAAACTCCAGTAAGGAGAGGAGGAGGAACCCTCAACCCTCTGACCACTCCGAAGCTCAGAATTCCATGGGGCCCTCCAAGGACCCGGAATTCGCCCGCCAAAGCGTTCACGAACGCTTGGGTTCGAGGGAGGTGAGTGTGCATAGCCGCCTCACCTTCCCAGAGGATACCGGACCCCACCCAACCTTGTCTCAGCCGGGGACGAAAACCACTTCCACCTCTGAGAGAGGAGGGAGCGAGGTCCCTGAGGCTGGGTACAAGGGGAAGGCGGTCATGGTTCCATCGAACTCGCCCTTCCAGAAGTGGATTCTGGAAGAGCATGTGCCAACGGTCAAAATCCCGGCACATATTACTTACGATGGTACCTCAGATCCTAAGGATCACATTGCCTCTTACGAGGGGCACATGTATCTGAACCCGAGGTCTGAGGCTACCTGGTGTAAATACTTTCCTACGACCCTCAAAGGTGTTGCCCAATCCTGGATCACCAAAGGGCTCAAGGAAGGCTCCATAACCGGTTGGAACGACCTCTCCAACAAGTTCAAGAGCAAATTCTCTACGGCCAACCGCCGAGAGAAGACCACTGCAGAGCTAATGAGTCTGCAGCAGGCGGAGGACGAGAGCCTCCGCGACTATCTGACTCGCTTCAGCAACGAGTCATCCGGAATCACAAGCCTGGATCAAGGCCTGGCCGTGTTCGCGCTACGGAACGGCCTCCAAGCTGGAAAGTTCCTGGACTTCATGGTCATGCATCCCCCGCAGACCCTGGAGGAAGCCTTGGAAGCATCGGATAGGTTCATCCGAGCCGAGGAGTGGAACAGATCCAGGTCTCAGTCTCGTCCGAGAATTGAGAAGCCGAAAGGGCAGCAGCCCGAAGTCTCGGCGCAGAGGAAAGGGAAGGCTAAGGCCTCAGAACCGTCCTCTGCTGCCGAGCCGAAGAAGGAAAGACACTTTCCCTACACGGGAAGGTACGATTCATACACTCCACTCTCCCTTCCCCGTGCTAAGATTTTCAGCACGACGAAGGACGAGGGGAGATTCAAAAAACCTCGTCCGTTGCCTCCCTGGCATCAGACGAGGGGAAAGGACCAGTGGTGCGAGTTCCATGACTCACCCGGACATCGCACCGAGGACTGCGTCCAGCTGAAGGACCAGATTGAGGATCTGGTCCGCAAGGGGTACCTGAGCCAATACCTCGCGGACAGGCGCGAGGAGAAAAAAGCTGAAAAAGGTTTTCGGCAGGACCTCAACTTCGCTCGGAAGAAGGATAAGGGACCTCAGGGCAAGGAGTCCCTCGACATCCTAGTTATTTCCGGGGGAATCTCGCGAGGCACAGCCAAACGCCAACTGAGGGGTCTAACCCATCAGATTCATCAGGCTGAGCTTCGGCAGTCCCAGTCACCGGCGCCGAACATCCTGTTCACAGCCGAAGACTGTGAGGGGGTGGTATACCCCCACGATGACCCACTAGTAATCATTCTGGGCATCGCCAACCGCAACGTCTGGCGGACCCTCGTCGACGGCGGTAGCGGGGCGAACATCCTCTTCCGAGGAGCGTTCGACCAGCTGAGGATGGGAGCCGAGCACCTGGCCCCCGCACCCTACCCGGTGTCTGGATTCAACGGCTCTTCCTCGTATCCTGACGGGAAGATTACACTTCCTGTCACCATCGGCGAAGGCCGAGCAGCTAGGAATATCATGGCCGAATTTTTGGTCGTAGATGCTCCATCTGCATACAACGTGATCATGGGGAGACCCCTCATTCACGGCATTCAAGGAGTCGTCTCCACGTATCATCAAATCATGATATACGTTTCAGACGAGGGACGCTCCGAGAAAATAAAGGGCAGTCAAAAAGAAGCCCGCCGATGCAATCACCTCAAGCCATCCACGTCTCGCCGAGGCGACCGTGGCGATGGGGAGGAAAAGCACCGGGACCGAAACGCCAAAAAGCCGAGAGGCTCAGACGTTTCGGCTAATGAAGCCCCAGACAACGAGAAATCTGATGGGGGCCAAAAGGCTGACTCCGCCTCAGAGCCGAACGACTCTGATGGCCAGCCGCGGTCAGGAAAGTCTGCTAATATTGATAGCAGGCCGGAATTCGAGGAATCCAACTCTAAGAGCATGGAGACGGATGACCTGACCGAGTCAATAGAACTGACCGTAGGAGATCCGAACAGATGTGTTAGCATCGGGTCGTCACTGGAGCCAAACACCCGTGCGGCACTCGTCCAACTCCTACGGGCCAGTGGAGACGTGTTCGCCTTCTCAGCCGCAGAAATGCCCGGGATTGATCCGGACTTCGTCTCCCATAGGCTTAATGTCGACCCCTCCAGTCGACCCATTAAGCAGAAAAAGCGGAACTACTCCGCCGAAAAGAACCAGAACATCGCAGCTGAGGTCGATAAGCTCCTAGATGCTGGGTTCATTGAACCCTGTCAGTATCCGGAGTGGCTGGCCAATGTTGTAATGGTTCAGAAGGCAAATGGTAACTGGAGGATGTGCGTTGACTTCACGGACCTGAATAGGGCATGTCCCAAGGACTCCTATCCGCTGCCGAGGATCGACCAACTGGTCGACTCGACAAGCGGGCATGCTCTGCTCAGTTTCATGGACGCATTCTCGGGATACCATCAGATCTTCATGCACCCCGAGGACCGAGCTAAAACAGCGTTCATAACAAGTTCCGGGTTGTACAATTACAGAATGATGCCCTTCGGATTGAAAAATGCGGGGGCAACATATCAGAGGTTGGTTGATCAGGTTTTCGCCGAGCAAAAAGGCCGAAACATGGAGGTTTATGTTGACGACTCAATCGTCAAAAGCATAAAAGAAAAAGATCATGTCACGGACCTAGCCGAAACCTTCGCCACCCTCAGAAAATACAAAATGAAGCTGAATCCGAAGAAATGTGTCTTCGGCGTGAAGTCAGGCAAGTTCCTCGGCTTCATGGTCAGCAAGAGGGGGATTGATGCAAACCCCGCCAAAGTACAAGCTGCTTTATACCTCCCCGAGCCGAAGACAAAAAGGGATATTCAGCGTCTAGCCGGGAGAATGGCTGCCTTGTCCAGGTTCATCTCACGAGCCTCAGACAAAGGGCTCCCTTTCTTCAAGGCGCTGAAGCTCCAAAATTCAAAAGGCATTGAATGGGGAGACGAACAAAAGTCAGCCTTTCAGCAGCTCCGTGAACACCTGGCTCAACTCCCAACACTGGCAAGGCCAGTCGTAGGAGACATCCTATACTTATACGTGGCGGTCAGTCCAGCCACGGTAAGCGCGGTGCTGCTAAGGGAAGAAGAAAAAGTTCAACAGCCGATCTATTTCGTCAGCCACACCCTGACGGATGCCGAGACGCGCTACCCATTGTTAGAAAAAGTGGCCTATGCAGTGGTGGTGGCTGCTCGGAAGTTGCGACCCTATTTTGATTCTCATCAAATAGCGGTTCTAACTGATCAGCCGTTAGAGAAAGTCCTCGGCAAGGTTGAAAAATCCGGTAGACTAGCAAAGTGGGCTTTCGAGCTCACCGAGTTCAGTATCGGTTATCAGCCGAGAACAGCCATCAAGGCGCAAGCCTTGGCAGACTTCTTGGCCGAGTGCTCCTATCAGGAGACTCTGGATGCAAGGAGGAAAATCTGGACCGTCTTCACGGATGGGTCCTCCACCGTGAACGGTTCGGGGGCAGGGGTCGTCATCACCTCTCCCGAAGGCAAAACCTTCGAGTATGCACTAAAATTTTCATTCAAAGCCTCTAACAACGAGGCCGAATATGAAGCAGCCATTGCTGGCTTAGACCTGTGCATATCGTTGGAAGCCGAGCATGTCTACCTCAAGACAGATTCTCAGCTGGTCGCCAATCAGATCCGGGGGGAGTGTTTCGGATGAAAACAATCGAATCTCGGAAGATCCTTTTATCTTGAGGGAACTTGGTCTCGGTCCGAACGACGCAGGAGCCGAGGGTTTCCTGCACAACAAATACACGTAAACTAGCCTCGGGGGGGACGCCGAGGAAGGCCCCTCCGATGCTTAAGTCAGTATATTAGAGAGAGAAAGCTGTGCAAGAGTTTAGTTGCTTGAGGCTTTATTGTCTTACCAAGAATTGACCAAATTGTTGGCTTTTATACCTTGGCTAATGAAGGAGGCGGATTGGGCCCGGAAGTCAGTTGGGCTGGGCCAAGCTGATTGGGCCGTTGACTGACCTTGACATGGCTTTGAGGATGTTGATTTTTGACTTTAGCACATTTGGAGAGTTGAACCTTAACCTTGGGCTTTTAATTGGATCATTCAGTGACCAGGCCCAATTGGACTAAATTGGACCCAAACAACTTGCCCCCCAGACCCGATTTGGAAGGATGACGGGTCGGGTTTGATTTAATCAGAAAAGGAGGGAAGTGAATGATTTGTTAATCCAAAAATGTGAATTTAAACCGTAATTAACCCATGATTAATGAGATAACAACAGTTAATGTGGATAATTGCGGAAGTTGGACGGGTAGTGGGCGATTTAACTGCAAGGTCGTGTGTTTAACGGTTACTTAGTGGGGTGCTTGAGAGAAATTGAAACGCAGACTCCTTGAATTCCCATTTCTGGAGATATAAATAGAGGCGCGTCTTCTCTCCCCACTCATTCATCAACACAAACCCAGAATTCTCAAGAACGCTCAAGAGCCCGCATCAAAACTTCGCAAATTCCCCGAGCATTAAGCTTAGAAGCTGAGACTTGTCACTACCAATTCGTAAATCGGCGACTTTTGCTTCAGATCAAGGTAAATTCCTTTGATTTTATTTCATTTTTCTTCGACTTTGCACTCTTTCCCCTTTTTCGACTTTTTCCTTCGAAATTCGTCAATGGTGAGGGGAGTTAGAGGTGGAGCCCGTGCTCCAAGAAGAGCAAGGCTAATCCCCGATCCCAGGGACAGGATTGGGACCTGGAATGGACGAAGGACAGAGTCTGACCCTGCTGAAGGGGTTAGGGCGACTCCCATTTCTTCGGCTCCTCCTCAGAGGGCTGAGGGGGTGAGCGCTTCAGGACGGGATGATGAAGTTCCCGCTGTCCTTTGGGATATCCTCCCAGGGTTTTCAGAGTGGGAGGATGCCGAAGTAGCTTCGGCCATGATAAAGAACCGCCCCTACTCATGGTGGGTGGAGAATGCTGATCAGTACCGGTTTGCCGAGCAAATTGAGTTGCATTACGGCATCCTTGAAGCCGATGGGTATTGGTGCCGAATGCCCACGGCCTCCGATAGAATCCACCGTCCACCCCCGGGGTATGTGGGGGTGTACACAAGGCAACTCCAGTACGGGCTGAGGTTCCCTTTGGACGTATTCGTCCGAGACTTGCTGATCCATTACAACATTTCCCTGTGCCAGCTGACCCCCACCAGCATCCGAAGGGTAATGACGTACTTATGGGTCTGCAAATTCTTCAGGTACGTGCCGAACCTGCATTGCTTCAAAAGGCTCCATCGGCTAGTGCCAAACATTCAAAGTGGGCACGGATGCCATGGCTCTGGGTGGTATCGGATTGAGTCTCGGCCCCCGTTCCTAACCATGTGGCCGAACGACTCTTCAGACAAGGACTGGAGAGGTCAATGGATTTGGGTTAGGGCACCCACGGAGCCGAGCCACCCTTACGTTTTCAGCGCTCCCCGGTATCTTGCCGAGCCGGATCCTGATATGGGAAGTTTAGGTCCTCCCGAAGATAGCGGGCCAGACCCGAACCTTAATCAGCAGAACATCTTCGGCAAGCTGCCGAACCGGGGAGGCAGCGGCCGAATGCAGCATATCCCGGAGACTTGGCTCCCCGATACGCACTATGTTTTCCAAGAGAATATGCTGGCAGCTGTCGGCCTCAGCCGAAAGTTTAGGGATGGTAATCTTCTTCGGCTGGGGCCGAGGCCTTTTAATTATCTCTTTTCTTCTTTCATTTTGCTTTCTTGTGATGTGCCGAACTAACTGAATTGACTTCTCCCCTTTTCTTTTTCAGAACGGGACGAGACCAACGTCGGCATTGATTACGCTCGCCTTGGCGTCAACCGAGAACGAGTCGTAACTGATCGGGCTCCCCCTATCACTGAACCAAGGCGCCGAGAGGTTCACCTAGACTCTTCCCACTTCCAAATTGAGGCTGTTGCTCTGTATCAGAGGCAGAAGCCTTGGTGGAAGAAGAGAGATCCCTTGTTTCAGCTGCTGGAAGAAGAAGCTGAAGCTGCCCGTACAGCCGAAGAGGTTGCACGGGTTATTGAAGCTTGTGAAGGTGGAGAAGGGTCCTCCAGAGTTGCTGAAGAAGCTGCGGCTAGGGCAGCTGAAGAAGACGAGGCTTTGCTGAAGACCTCGGTGAGCCTTTAGACTTAACTTTGTCTTTCTTCTTTTTTTTTTTTTACTCACATTCTTCCCCCTGCCTGCCCTTTACAGTCTGAAGAGAGCAGCAGACACAGGGAAGGGAAAGCCCCTGTTCGTCCCGAAGACCAAGTACAAGAAGAGTCTTCAGACTCGGGTATGGACGAGCAGCCGCTTCAGAAGAGGCGCCGAAGAATGGCCATCATCGGCCCGCATGACTTTCAGCGGAGGCCGATGACCATCGGCGTTGAAATAAGGGAACCCGAGGAAGGCAATGGATCGCCGAGGGTTCCCCGGCCACCGCCTCAATCACCCCCAAGGGCCTCTCCGCCACCCCCCGAGATGGAGGTGGATCAGAGAACTCCCAAACCTAAGGGAGAGGTTCTGGAAGAAGCTCGAGAGAGTGCCGCCGAGGACAAGGATGGAGACGCCGTGATGCCCAGTGCTGAGGGTTTCACGGCGGACATTGCCAGAGAGGTTGGGGCCTTCGTCCTCACACCTGAAGAAGAAGAGGTCACAATAATTGACTCTTCTGAGAAGGAGGAGGACGTTGAGCCACCCAAAGCTAAAGAGGCTCCATCGTCATCCTTCCCTTCCTTCCAGACGCTGCAGTCTGGAGAAATGGGTTTCTCGGCCCCCCGAATTCCAGTCCCAGACCACATCTGGGACCTCATATGGGGTCAGAACCGAGAAGGTGCTGCAGCCTACTTCGGCGATTTTGCTGGCCTGTCCGAAGTAGATAGGGCAAGGATTTGGTCGCTGAAGGCCACTGCTGGGATGGGCGAATCCAGCAGATCAGTTCCTGACCCTGCCAGGTCCAACCAACTGCTGATGATGCAGGTAATTCTCCTTGCCTTGATTTCTTTCTGAACTCAACCTTTCAGCTATTATTTTTTACTTTTTTAACTTGTGCCCCTGTTTTCAGTTCGTGCACAATCAGACTCTCACTGTAGAGCTGATAGATTCCCTACAAGATAGGGTGGACGCTGCCGAGCACGATCAAAGGGTAGCCGAGGAAGAGCTAAAGCTTGCTAAGCTGAAGCAGGCAGCAGCTGAAGAGAAGCAGCAGAAGGCTGAGGAGTACGAGAAAAAGGCTGCTGAAGCCCTCCAGACCTTCTGCGACGCTATGGAGAAGGAAGTTTTTCCCCCACTGATGGAAGGGGAAAAATTCCTCCAAGAGCACCTGGGGGTGGACATCTCCAAGTTCAAGGCTGCTATCGAGAGCCGAATCCAAGGAGCTGCTGCACAGGCTGAAGTGCAGCATCAGCTAGAATCTCTTGAAGCCAGCAGAATGGCTGCTGAAGAGATGCTCCAAGCTAGGGATGTCCAACTCTCAAGGGCTGCTGCTGCTGCTGAAGCTCAAAGAGCTAAGCTACAAGAGGCTGAGGGTCAGCTCACTGCCAAGAAGGAAGAAATGGTCCAAGTTCAGGCCGAGGCTTCCCAGGTTCAGCAAGAGTTTACCGAGCTGAAAGGCTCCTCCTCCAAGCTCGTCGATGAGCTGAAGAGATCCGAGGAAGACTTGGAGGAGACGAAGAAGAAGTTGGCCGATGCTGAGGCTCTACTCAAAGTCCGTATCTATACCCAAGAAGAGTATGAAATGGGTTTTAGAAACGGGTTCAGAGTGTGCCGAAGGGTCTGCCTTCATGCTGAGCCGAAGCTGGACTGGTCCAAATGTGCTGAATGGGTCCAAGATCCCGAAGACCCTCACATGAAGTATGCCACTCCAATCGAAGCTGAAATCCTTAAGGCTGAGGAAGCCGAGGAAGAAGCTGAGAGGATGGAGTTGGAGGCTGAGCAGAGGGAAAGGGAGGCTCGGCAAAGTGCAAAGCCTGCTTCTTCTGCTGCTGGAGCTGAGACCACCATTGGGCCCAATGAAGCTGATCAGTCTGATCCTCAGGCTGAAGCATAGGAACTCGGGCAGTCGTCTTCAGAATCTTGCGGTTCATCATGCGCTCAACTTTAGACTTGCCGCTTTCTGAATTTTTGCCTTTTGTTTTTTTTTGCTTCAGCTTGCCTTATCGTACAACAGCTTATTATATTTTTATTTTGCCTGTACGTATTTCGGCAGCTGTTACTTTCCGCTTGTGGGCGGCTGCCGACTATTTTTGTAATTCAACATTTTTATTTCAAAGAAGTTCACTTTCTCAGCTTTCTTGTGTATTTTTTTTTCTTCGCTTTACCAGTCTTCGCACTTTACTGCTTTCTTTGAATGATCTTTCAAATATTTGCTAAGTGCAGAACTTCGGCTAGCGAGAATCATTTCTGCTGAGACTTCTTTTTGCCGTTTGTACTCGGATGTTTTCAACTTGTGAAAAAACTGACATAAGTATCAAACTTCGGCTGAGCTGAAGGGTATTAGATCAGTTGTGCCATTTCTCTATTTCCCTCTGCCCCCCCAGAAATCTGAAGATGAGGTCTTCTGAATTCTGGAATGGCTGATAATTTTTCTCGGCTAAGCCGAGGATCTTTGAACACTTTGCTTTATTTTCTACATCTGTTTTTAAAGTACTGATTTCCCACCTGAGAGTTTTCACTCTAGAGATGGTACTCTTGTGACACTTTCTTCAATTCATCCAAGGGAACAACTATCCGAAACACCATGCCGGGGCAGCAGTTTATCTGAAGTACGAGGCATCATCATGCAATACTTCAGAGTTGCAACTACCACCCGGAACTGATTCATCCGAAGTACAAGGCATCACTATGCAATACTTCGGGGCTTTATCAGTTCCTATTTTTTAGGCTATGTTTCGGATAAGTCTATGGCCTTTTTGCCCAAAGGAACAGATTCTCCGAAGTACAAGGCATCACTATGCAATACTTCGGGCTTGTATCTTTTTTTGGCAGGTTTTACGGCTTGCCGAGGTACAAGGCATCATTATGCAATACCCCGGACAGCGCCGAATGAAACCTTGAATTTTTGAAAAACCGTAGAAAGCATAAAGACTTAAAGAATACACGCAATCTGAATGAATACTGGCTCGATGGCCTTTTTATAAACAAAATCAGTGTACTTACATAGATTGTACTATCCGAAGGATTTACACATAGTATTTTTTGAGCACATCGGCATTCCAATGGTTTTTCAGCTCGGTGCCATCCATTTGTTTGAGTCTGAAGGTACCGGGCTGAAGCTCTTGATAAATTTCATAAGGTCCCTCCCAAGATGCTGAGAGTTTGCCATGAATGCGACTTTTTTGAACAGCTGCAGCATTCCTCAAAACTAAATCCCCAACTCTGAGAGGTCGTTGATAGACTCTTCGGTTGTAGGACTTGCTCATTCTGAGCTTGTGTGCAGCCATCCTTTCTCGGGCTAGATCTCTAATCTCGTCAAGGAAGTCGAGGGACTCTTTCATGAGCTGCTCATTTTCCTCGGCTGAGAAGAGATTCACTCGTAGGCTTTCTGAGCCCACCTCCACTGGAAGCACTGCTTCGGATCCATACACCAGCTGAAAAGGTGAATGCCCCGTTGCCTCCTTCTCGGTTGTCCGGAGTGACCAGAGGGTTCCCGGAAGTTCCTCTACCCACTTGGACTTTTGATCCTCTACTCTTTTTCTGAGAGCGTTAAGGATCTGTTTATTTGCGGCTTCGGCTTGGCCATTACTCTGAGGGTGGCAAACCGCGGAGTAAGCCAATTTTATCCCGAATTGATCAGTGTATCGGCGCAAGGGCAGGTTGTCAAACTGTCTGCCGTGGTCGAACACAAAAACTTTTGGGATGCCGAACCGAGTTATTATGTTCTGCCAGATGAACTGTCTGACAGTTTGCTCAGATATGCTTGAAGCAGCTTCCGCTTCAATCCATTTGCTGAAATAGTCGATTCCGACTATCAGCCACTTTCTTTTGTATGGGGCCTCGGGAAAGGGTCCCAGAATATCCAACCCCCATTGTGCAAATGGAAGAGGATTAAGAATTGGCTGGAGATCTAGGCATGGCCGATGGATTACCGGTGCAAATTTTTGGCATTTCTCGCATTTTCTGACCATGTTCTTTGCATCCGAGATCATTGTAGGCCAAAAATACCCTTCCCTGAGAGCTTTGTGGGCTAAGGTTCTCCCTCCTATGTGGTTTCCGCAGATGCCGAGGTGAATCTCTCGGAGAATATAGTCGGCATCCGTTGGACCCACGCATTTCAATAATGGAGCGGAGAAGGATTTTCTGAGGAGTTGGCCGCCGAAGACGAGGAATCGTGAACTGATCCGCTTTATCTTGGAGGCCGAATTCCTATCCTCGGGGAGCTCGTCCCTGAGTTTATAAGCCAGGATGTCATCCATCCAGCTCGGCTCGAGTGCAGCGCAGCAGATTGATATTGCTTCGGCTACACTCTTTTCTCGGCGCACCTCCACATAGACAGAACGGCTTAACTCAGTCAGAGTTGAGCTTGCAAGTTTGGAGAGTGCGTCCGCTTGAGCATTTTGACCCCTTGGGATCAGCTCTACTTCGAAAGATCTCAGCTTCGCAATTGTCGATTTGATCCTTGTGAGGTAAGCTGCCATTGAAGGCTCTTTAGCCTCATACCCACAGACGGCGCCAAATTGTTTCGGATGAAAACAATCGAATCTCGGAAGATCCTTTTATCTTGAGGGAACTTGGTCTCGGTCCGAACGACGCAGGAGCCGAGGGTTTCCTGCACAACAAATACACGTAAACTAGCCTCGGGGGGGACGCCGAGGAAGGCCCCTCCGATGCTTAAGTCAGTATATTAGAGAGAGAAAGCTGTGCAAGAGTTTAGTTGCTTGAGGCTTTATTGTCTTACCAAGAATTGACCAAATTGTTGGCTTTTATACCTTGGCTAATGAAGGAGGCGGATTGGGCCCGGAAGTCAGTTGGGCTGGGCCAAGCTGATTGGGCCGTTGACTGACCTTGACATGGCTTTGAGGATGTTGATTTTTGACTTTAGCACATTTGGAGAGTTGAACCTTAACCTTGGGCTTTTAATTGGATCATTCAGTGACCAGGCCCAATTGGACTAAATTGGACCCAAACAACTTGCCCCCCAGACCCGATTTGGAAGGATGACAGGTCGGGTTTGATTTAATCAGAAAAGGAGGGAAGTGAATGATTTGTTAATCCAAAAATGTGAATTTAAACCGTAATTAACCCATGATTAATGAGATAACAACAGTTAATGTGGATAATTGCGGAAGTTGGACGGGTAGTGGGCGATTTAACTGCAAGGTCGTGTGTTTAACGGTTACTTAGTGGGGTGCTTGAGAGAAATTGAAACGCAGACTCCTTGAGTTCCCATTTCTGGAGATATAAATAGAGGCGCGTCTTCTCTCCCCACTCATTCGTCAACACAAACCCAGAATTCTCAAGAACGCTCAAGAGCCCGCATCAAAACTTCGCAAATTCCCCGAGCATTAAGCTTAGAAGCTGAGACTTGTCACTACCAATTCGTAAATCGGCGACTTTTGCTTCAGATCAAGGTAAATTCCTTTGATTTTATTTCATTTTTCTTCGACTTTGCACTCTTTCCCCTTTTTCGACTTTTTCCTTCGAAATTCGTCAATGGTGAGGGGAGTTAGAGGTGGAGCCCGTGCTCCAAGAAGAGCAAGGCTAATCCCCGATCCCAGGGACAGGATTGGGACCTGGAATGGACGAAGGACAGAGTCTGACCCTGCTGAAGGGGTTAGGGCGACTCCCATTTCTTCGGCTCCTCCTCAGAGGGCTGAGGGGGTGAGCGCTTCAGGACGGGATGATGAAATTCCCGCTGTCCTTTGGGATATCCTCCCAGGGTTTTCAGAGTGGGAGGATGCCGAAGTAGCTTCGGCCATGATAAAGAACCGCCCCTACTCATGGTGGGTGGAGAATGCTGATCAGTACCGGTTTGCCGAGCAAATTGAGTTGCATTACGGCATCCTTGAAGCCGATGGGTATTGGTGCCGAATGCCCACGGCCTCCGATAGAATCCACCGTCCACCCCCGGGGTATGTGGGGGTGTACACAAGACAACTCCAGTACGGGCTGAGGTTCCCTTTGGACGTATTCGTCCGAGACTTGCTGATCCATTACAACATTTCCCTGTGCCAGCTGACCCCCACCAGCATCCGAAGGGTAATGACGTACTTATGGGTCTGCAAATTCTTCAGGTACGTGCCGAACCTGCATTGCTTCAAAAGGCTCCATCGGCTAGTGCCAAACATTCAAAGTGGGCACGGATGCCATGGCTCTGGGTGGTATCGGATTGAGTCTCGGCCCCCGTTCCTAACCATGTGGCCGAACGACTCTTCAGACAAGGACTGGAGAGGTCAATGGATTTGGGTTAGGGCACCCACGGAGCCGAGCCACCCTTACGTTTTCAGCGCTCCCCGGTATCTTGCCGAGCCGGATCCTGATATGGGAAGTTTAGGTCCTCCCGAAGATAGCGGGCCAGACCCGAACCTTAATCAGCAGAACATCTTCGGCAAGCTGCCGAACCGGGGAGGCAGCGGCCGAATGCAGCATATCCCGGAGACTTGGCTCCCCGATACGCACTATGTTTTCCAAGAGAATATGCTGGCAGCTGTCGGCCTCAGCCGAAAGTTTAGGGATGGTAATCTTCTTCGGCTGGGGCCGAGGCCTTTTAATTATCTCTTTTCTTCTTTCATTTTGCTTTCTTGTGATGTGCCGAACTAACTGAATTGACTTCTCCCCTTTTCTTTTTCAGAACGGGACGAGACCAACGTCGGCATTGATTACGCTCGCCTTGGCGTCAACCGAGAACGAGTCGTAACTGATCGGGCTCCCCCTATCACTGAACCAAGGCGCCGAGAGGTTCACCTAGACTCTTCCCACTTCCAAATTGAGGCTGTTGCTCTGTATCAGAGGCAGAAGCCTTGGTGGAAGAAGAGAGATCCCTTGTTTCAGCTGCTGGAAGAAGAAGCTGAAGCTGCCCGTACAGCCGAAGAGGTTGCACGGGTTATTGAAGCTTGTGAAGGTGGAGAAGGGTCCTCCAGAGTTGCTGAAGAAGCTGCGGCTAGGGCAGCTGAAGAAGACGAGGCTTTGCTGAAGACCTCGGTGAGCCTTTAGACTTAACTTTGTCTTTCTTCTTCTTTTTTTTTTTACTCACATTCTTCCCCCTGCCTGCCCTTTACAGTCTGAAGAGAGCAGCAGACACAGGGAAGGGAAAGCCCCTGTTCGTCCCGAAGACCAAGTACAAGAAGAGTCTTCAGACTCGGGTATGGACGAGCAGCCGCTTCAGAAGAGGCGCCGAAGAATGGCCATCATCGGCCCGCATGACTTTCAGCGGAGGCCGATGACCATCGGCGTTGAAATAAGGGAACCCGAGGAAGGCAATGGATCGCCGAGGGTTCCCCGGCCACCGCCTCAATCACCCCCAAGGGCCTCTCCGCCACCCCCCGAGATGGAGGTGGATCAGAGAACTCCCAAACCTAAGGGAGAGGTTCTGGAAGAAGCTCGAGAGAGTGCCGCCGAGGACAAGGATGGAGACGCCGTGATGCCCAGTGCTGAGGGTTTCACGGCGGACATTGCCAGAGAGGTTGGGGCCTTCGTCCTCACACCTGAAGAAGAAGAGGTCACAATAATTGACTCTTCTGAGAAGGAGGAGGACGTTGAGCCACCCAAAGCTAAAGAGGCTCCATCGTCATCCTTCCCTTCCTTCCAGACGCTGCAGTCTGGAGAAATGGGTTTCTCGGCCCCCGAATTCCAGTCCCAGACCACATCTGGGACCTCATATGGGGTCAGAACCGAGAAGGTGCTGCAGCCTACTTCGGCGATTTTGCTGGCCTGTCCGAAGTAGATAGGGCAAGGATTTGGTCGCTGAAGGCCACTGCTGGGATGGGCGAATCCAGCAGATCAGTTCCTGACCCTGCCAGGTCCAACCAACTGCTGATGATGCAGGTAATTCTCCTTGCCTTGATTTCTTTCTGAACTCAACCTTTCAGCTATTATTTTTTACTTTTTTAACTTGTGCCCCTGTTTTCAGTTCGTGCACAATCAGACTCTCACTGTAGAGCTGATAGATTCCCTACAAGATAGGGTGGACGCTGCCGAGCACGATCAAAGGGTAGCCGAGGAAGAGCTAAAGCTTGCTAAGCTGAAGCAGGCAGCAGCTGAAGAGAAGCAGCAGAAGGCTGAGGAGTACGAGAAAAAGGCTGCTGAAGCCCTCCAGACCTTCTGCGACGCTATGGAGAAGGAAGTTTTTCCCCCACTGATGGAAGGGGAAAAATTCCTCCAAGAGCACCTGGGGGTGGACATCTCCAAGTTCAAGGCTGCTATCGAGAGCCGAATCCAAGGAGCTGCTGCACAGGCTGAAGTGCAGCATCAGCTAGAATCTCTTGAAGCCAGCAGAATGGCTGCTGAAGAGATGCTCCAAGCTAGGAATGTCCAACTCTCAAGGGCTGCTGCTGCTGCTGAAGCTCAAAGAGCTAAGCTACAAGAGGCTGAGGATCAGCTCACTGCCAAGAAGGAAGAAATGGTCCAAGTTCAGGCCGAGGCTTCCCAGGTTCAGCAAGAGTTTACCGAGCTGAAAGGCTCCTCCTCCAAGCTCGTCGATGAGCTGAAGAGATCCGAGGAAGACTTGGAGGAGACGAAGAAGAAGTTGGCCGATGCTGAGGCTCTACTCAAAGTCCGTATCTATACCCAAGAAGAGTATGAAATGGGTTTTAGAAACGGGTTCAGAGTGTGCCGAAGGGTCTGCCTTCATGCTGAGCCGAAGCTGGACTGGTCCAAATGTGCTGAATGGGTCCAAGATCCCGAAGACCCTCACATGAAGTATGCCACTCCAATCGAAGCTGAAATCCTTAAGGCTGAGGAAGCCGAGGAAGAAGCTGAGAGGATGGAGTTGGAGGCTGAGCAGAGGGAAAGGGAGGCTCGGCAAAGTGCAAAGCCTGCTTCTTCTGCTGCTGGAGCTGAGACCACCATTGGGCCCAATGAAGCTGATCAGTCTGATCCTCAGGCTGAAGCATAGGAACTCGGGCAGTCGTCTTCAGAATCTTGCGGTTCATGCGCTCAACTTTAGACTTGCCGCTTTCTGAATTTTTGCCTTTTGTTTTTTTTTTTGCTTCAGCTTGCCTTATCGTACAACAGCTTATTATATTTTTATTTTGCCTATACGTATTTCGGCAGCTGTTACTTTCCGCTTGTGGGCGGCTGCCGACTATTTTTGTAATTCAACATTTTTATTTCAAAGAAGTTCACTTTCTCAGCTTTCTTGTGTATTTTTTTTTTCTTCGCTTTACCAGTCTTCGCACTTTACTGCTTTCTTTGAATGATCTTTCAAATATTTGCTAAGTGCAGAACTTCGGCTAGCGAGAATCATTTCTGCTGAGACTTCTTTTTGCCGTTTGTACTCGGATGTTTTCAACTTGTGAAAAAACTGACATAAGTATCAAACTTCGGCTGAGCTGAAGGGTATTAGATCAGTTGTGCCATTTCTCTATTTCCCTCTGCCCCCCCAGAAATCTGAAGATGAGGTCTTCTGAATTCTGGAATGGCTGATAATTTTTCTCGGCTAAGCCGAGGATCTTTGAACACTTTGCTTTATTTTCTACATCTGTTTTTAAAGTACTGATTTCCCACCTGAGAGTTTTCACTCTAGAGATGGTACTCTTGTGACACTTTCTTCAATTCATCCAAGGGAACAACTATCCGAAACACCATGCCGGGGCAGCAGTTTATCTGAAGTACGAGGCATCATCATGCAATACTTCAGAGTTGCAACTACCACCCGGAATTGATTCATCCGAAGTACAAGGCATCACTATGCAATACTTCGGGGCTTTATCAGTTCCTATTTTTTAGGCTATGTTTCGGATAAGTCTATGGCCTTTTTGCCCAAAGGAACAGATTCTCCGAAGTACAAGGCATCACTATGCAATACTTCGGGCTTGTATCTTTTTTTGGCAGGTTTTACGGCTTGCCGAGGTACAAGGCATCATTATGCAATACCCCGGACAGCGCCGAATGAAACCTTGAATTTTTGAAAAACCGTAGAAAGCATAAAGACTTAAAGAATACACGCAATCTGAATGAATACTGGCTCGATGGCCTTTTTATAAACAAAATCAGTGTACTTACATAGATTGTACTATCCGAAGGATTTACACATAGTATTTTTTGAGCACATCGGCATTCCAATGGTTTTTCAGCTCGGTGCCATCCATTTGTTTGAGTCTGAAGGTACCGGGCTGAAGCTCTTGATAAATTTCATAAGGTCCCTCCCAAGATGCTGAGAGTTTGCCATGAATGCGACTTTTTTGAACAGCTGCAGCATTCCTCAAAACTAAATCCCCAACTCTGAGAGGTCGTTGATAGACTCTTCGGTTGTAGGACTTGCTCATTCTGAGCTTGTGTGCAGCCATCCTTTCTCGGGCTAGATCTCTAATCTCGTCAAGGAAGTCGAGGGACTCTTTCATGAGCTGCTCATTTTCCTCGGCTGAGAAGAGATTCACTCGTAGGCTTTCTGAGCCCACTTCCACTGGAAGCACTGCTTCGGATCCATACACCAGCTGAAAAGGTGAATGCCCCGTTGCCTCCTTCTCGGTTGTCCGGAGTGACCAGAGGGTTCCCGGAAGTTCCTCTACCCACTTGGACTTTTGATCCTCTACTCTTTTTCTGAGAGCGTTAAGGATCTGTTTATTTGCGGCTTCGGCTTGGCCATTACTCTGAGGGTGGCAAACCGCGGAGTAAGCCAATTTTATCCCGAATTGATCAGTGTATCGGCGCAAGGGCAGGTTGTCAAACTGTCTGCCGTGGTCGAACACAAAAACTTTTGGGATGCCGAACCGAGTTATTATGTTCTGCCAGATGAACTGTCTGACAGTTTGCTCAGATATGCTTGAAGCAGCTTCCGCTTCGATCCATTTGCTGAAATAGTCGATTCCGACTATCAGCCACTTTCTTTTGTATGGGGCCTCGGGAAAGGGTCCCAGAATATCCAACCCCCATTGTGCAAATGGAAGAGGATTAAGAATTGGCTGGAGATCTAGGCATGGCCGATGGATTACCGGTGCAAATTTTTGGCATTTCTCGCATTTTCTGACCATGTTCTTTGCATCCGAGATCATTGTAGGCCAAAAATACCCTGCCCTGAGAGCTTTGTGGGCTAAGGTTCTCCCTCCTATGTGGTTTCCGCAGATGCCGAGGTGAATCTCTCGGAGAATATAGTCGGCATCCGTTGGACCCACGCATTTCAATAATGGAGCGGAGAAGGATTTTCTGAGGAGTTGGCCGCCGAAGACGAGGAATCGTGAACTGATCCGCTTTATCTTGGAGGCCGAATTCCTATCCTCGGGGAGCTCGTCCCTGAGTTTATAAGCCAGGATGTCATCCATCCAGCTCGGCTCGAGTGCAGCGCAGCAGATTGATATTGCTTCGGCTACACTCTTTTCTCGGCGCACCTCCACATAGACAGAACGGCTTAACTCAGTCAGAGTTGAGCTTGCAAGTTTGGAGAGTGCGTCCGCTTGAGCATTTTGACCCCTTGGGATCAGCTCTACTTCGAAAGATCTCAGCTTCGCAATTGTTGATTTGATCCTTGTGAGGTAAGCTGCCATTGAAGGCTCTTTAGCCTCATACTCCCCCCGGATCTGATTGGCGACCAGCTGAGAATCTGTCTTGAGGTAGACATGCTCGGCTTCCAACGATACGCACAGGTCTAAGCCAGCAATGGCTGCTTCATATTCGGCCTCGTTGTTAGAGGCTTTGAATGAAAATTTTAGTGCATACTCGAAGGTTTTGCCTTCGGGAGAGGTGATGACGACCCCTGCCCCCGAACCGTTCACGGTGGAGGACCCATCCGTGAAGACGGTCCAGATTTTCCTCCTTGCATCCAGAGTCTCCTGATAGGAGCACTCGGCCAAGAAGTCTGCCAAGGCTTGCGCCTTGATGGCTGTTCTCGGCTGATAACCGATACTGAACTCGGTGAGCTCGAAAGCCCACTTTGCTAGTCTACCGGATTTTTCAACCTTGCCGAGGACTTTCTCTAACGGCTGATCAGTTAGAACCGCTATTTGATGAGAATCAAAATAGGGTCGCAACTTCCGAGCAGCCACCACCACTGCATAAGCCACTTTTTCTAACAATGGGTAGCGCGTCTCGGCATCCGTCAGGGTGTGGCTGACGAAATAGATCGGCTGTTGAACTTTTTCTTCTTCCCTTAGCAGCACCGCGCTTACCGTGGCTGGACTGACCGCCACGTATAAGTATAGGATGTCTCCTACGACTGGCCTTGCCAGTGTTGGGAGTTGAGCCAGGTGTTCACGGAGCTGCTGAAAGGCTGACTTTTGTTCGTCTCCCCATTCAATGCCTTTTGAATTTTGGAGCTTCAGCGCCTTGAAGAAAGGGAGCCCTTTGTCTGAGGCTCGTGAGATGAACCTGGACAAGGCAGCCATTCTCCCGGCTAGACGCTGAATATCCCTTTTTGTCTTCGGCTCGGGGAGGTCTAAAGCAGCTTGTACTTTGGCGGGGTTTGCATCAATCCCCCTCTTGCTGACCATGAAGCCGAGGAACTTGCCTGACTTCACGCCGAAGACACATTTCTTCGGATTCAGCTTCATTTTGTATTTTCTGAGGGTGGCGAAGGTTTCGGCTAGGTCCGTGACATGATCTTTTTCTTTTATGCTTTTGACGATTGAGTCGTCAACATAAACCTCCATGTTTCGGCCTTTTTGCTCGGCGAAAACCTGATCAACCAACCTCTGATATGTTGCCCCCGCATTTTTCAATCCGAAGGGCATCATTCTGTAATTGTACAACCCGGAACTTGTTATGAACGCTGTTTTAGCTCGGTCCTCGGGGTGCATGAAGATCTGATGGTATCCCGAGAATGCGTCCATGAAACTGAGCAGAGCATGCCCGCTTGTCGAGTCGACCAGTTGGTCGATCCTCGGCAGCGGATAGGAGTCCTTGGGACATGCCCTATTCAGGTCCGTGAAGTCAACGCACATCCTCCAGTTACCATTTGCCTTCTGAACCATTACAACATTGGCCAGCCACTCCGGATACTGACAGGGTTCAATGAACCCAGCATCTAGGAGCTTATCGACCTCAGCTGCGATGTTCTGGTTCTTTTCGGCGGAGTAGTTCCGCTTTTTCTGCTTAATGGGTCGACTGGAGGGGTCGACATTAAGCCTATGGGAGACGAAGTCCGGATCAATCCCGGGCATTTCTGCGGCTGAGAAGGCGAACACGTCTCCACTGGCCCGTAGGAGTTGGACGAGTGCCGCACGGGTGTTTGGCTCCAGTGACGACCCGATGCTAACACATCTGTTCGGATCTCCTACGGTCAGTTCTATTGACTCGGTCAGGTCATCCGTCTCCATGCTCTTAGAGTTGGATTCCTCGAATTCCGGCCTGCTATCAATATTAGCAGACTTTCCTGACCGCGGCTGGCCATCAGAGTCGTTCGGCTCTGAGGCGGAGTCAGCCTTTTGGCCCCCATCAGATTTCTCGTTGTCTGGGGCTTCATTAGCCGAAACGTCTGAGCCTCTCGGCTTTTTGGCGTTTCGGTCCCGGTGCTTTTCCTCCCCATCGCCACGGTCGCCTCGGCGAGACGTGGATGGCTTGAGGTGATTGCATCGGCGGGCTTCTTTTTGACTGCCCTTTATTTTCTCGGAGCGTCCCTCGTCTGAAACGTATATCATGATTTGATGATACGTGGAGACGACTCCTTGAATGCCGTGAATGAGGGGTCTCCCCATGATCACGTTGTATGCAGATGGAGCATCTACGACCAAAAATTCGGCCATGATATTCCTAGCTGCTCGGCCTTCGCCGATGGTGACAGGAAGTGTAATCTTCCCGTCAGGATACGAGGAAGAGCCGTTGAATCCAGACACCGGGTAGGGTGCGGGGGCCAGGTGCTCGGCTCCCATCCTCAGCTGGTCGAACGCTCCTCGGAAGAGGATGTTCGCCCCGCTACCGCCGTCGACGAGGGTCCGCCAGACGTTGCGGTTGGCGATGCCCAGAATGATTACTAGTGGGTCATCGTGGGGGTATACCACCCCCTCACAGTCTTCGGCTGTGAACAGGATGTTCGGCGCCGGTGACTGGGACTGCCGAAGCTCAGCCTGATGAATCTGATGGGTTAGACCCCTCAGTTGGCGTTTGGCTGTGCCTCGCGAGATTCCCCCGGAAATAACTAGGATGTCGAGGGACTCCTTGCCCTGAGGTCCCTTATCCTTCTTCCGAGCGAAGTTGAGGTCCTGCCGAGAATCTTTTTCAGCTTTTTTCTCCTCGCGCCTGTCCGCGAGGTATTGGCTCAGGTACCCCTTGCGGACCAGATCCTCAATCTGGTCCTTCAGCTGGACGCAGTCCTCGGTGCGATGTCCGGGTGAGTCATGGAACTCGCACCACTGGTCCTTTCCCCTCGTCTGATGCCAGGGAGGCAACGGACGAGGTTTTTTGAATCTCCCCTCGTCCTTCGTCGTGCTGAAAATCTTAGCACGGGGAAGGGAGAGTGGAGTGTATGAATCGTACCTTCCCGTGTAGGGAAAGTGTCTTTCCCTCTTCGGCTCGGCAGCAGAGGACGGTTCTGAGGCCTTAGCCTTCCCTTTCCTCTGCGCCGAGACTTCGGGCTGCTGCCCTTTCGGCTTCTCAATTCTCGGACGAGACTGAGACCTGGATCTGTTCCACTCCTCGGCTCGGATGAACCTATCCGATGCTTCCAAGGCTTCCTCCAGGGTCTGCGGGGGATGCATGACCATGAAGTCCAGGAACTTTCCAGCTTGGAGGCCGTTCCGTAGCGCGAACACGGCCAGGCCTTGATCCAGGCTTGTGATTCCGGATGACTCGTTGCTGAAGCGAGTCAGATAGTCGCGGAGGCTCTCGTCCTCCGCCTGCTGCAGACTCATTAGCTCTGCAGTGGTCTTCTCTCGGCGGTTGGCCGTAGAGAATTTGCTCTTGAACTTGTTGGAGAGGTCGTTCCAACCGGTTATGGAGCCTTCCTTGAGCCCTTTGGTGATCCAGGATTGGGCAACACCTTTGAGGGTCGTAGGAAAGTATTTACACCAGGTAGCCTCAGACCTCGGGTTCAGATACATGTGCCCCTCGTAAGAGGCAATGTGATCCTTAGGATCTGAGGTACCATCGTAAGTAATATGTGCCGGGATTTTGACCGTTGGCACATGCTCTTCCAGAATCCACTTCTGGAAGGGCGAGTTCGATGGAACCATGACCGCCTTCCCCTTGTACCCGGCCTCAGGGACCTCGCTCCCTCCTCTCTCAGAGGTGGAAGTGGTTTTCGTCCCCGGCTGAGACAAGGTTGGGTGGGGTCCGGTATCCTCTGGGAAGGTGAGGCGGCTATGCACACTCACCTCCCTCGAACCCAAGCGTTCGTGAACGCTTTGGCGGGCGAATTCCGGGTCCTTGGAGGGCCCCATGGAATTCTGAGCTTCAGAGTGGTCAGAGGGTTGAGGGTTCCTCCTCCTCTCCTTACTGGAGTTTCGGGTGTCCCCTCGCCACCTCTGGCCGAGCTGTCTATGTGGTGGAACTTGTCCACCATCATCCTGACCGATCCTCCTTTTCAGGTTTCTCGGCTGGTGATCATCAGGCATCTGGATTGGAGCCCCTTGAGCTTTAAGGAACTCCATGCAGATGGCCACTGCTCTGGCCACTTCCTCGGTGGAGGGTCCGGAGGGAGGAGTCTCCCGCGGATGTGACCTGGATTGCACGCTATGGCGCGGCGGGGAGTTCCTCGCACCTGAGCCACTCGGTCTCGGGGATGGCCCCGGCTGCCGAGTGTGGTGCGAGGTGTTCTCCTCCTGGAGGCTAGGACCTCTTGAGGCTTCCCTTTCCGGAGAAATGGGGGCCTCCGATTCGGAAGAGGCTTGCTCCGGGGAGGGATAAACCGGCTGGTCACTGAATGATCCAATTAAAAGCCCAAGGTTAAGGTTCAACTCTCCAAATGTGCTAAAGTCAAAAATCAACATCCTCAAAGCCATGTCAAGGTCAGTCAACGGCCCAATCAGCTTGGCCCAGCCCAACTGACTTCCGGGCCCAATCCGCCTCCTTCATTAGCCAAGGTATAAAAGCCAACAATTTGGTCAATTCTTGGTAAGACAATAAAGCCTCAAGCAACTAAACTCTTGCACAGCTTTCTCTCTCTAATATACTGACTTAAGCATCGGAGGGGCCTTCCTCGGCGTCCCCCCCGAGGCTAGTTTACGTGTATTTGTTGTGCAGGAAACCCTCGGCTCCTGCGTCGTTCGGACCGAGACCAAGTTCCCTCAAGATAAAAGGATCTTCCGAGATTCGATTGTTTTCATCCGAAACAATTTGGCGCCGTCTGTGGGGAACGCTACTAAATTTCGCGTCAGTCATCAAACACTCCGGCAGTCGCCATGACTAAGAGTGGAAAGAGTTCCAAGAAGGCTAAGAAGGGAGGAGGCCGGATTACGGTGAGGGAACGCCAGCCGGTTTATCCCTCCCCGGAGCAAGCCTCTTCCGAATCGGAGGCCCCCATTTCTCCGGAAAGGGAAGCCTCAAGAGGTCCTAGCCTCCAGGAGGAGAACACCTCGCACCACACTCGGCAGCCGGGGCCATCCCCGAGACCGAGTGGCTCAGGTGCGAGGAACTCCCCGCCGCGCCATAGCGTGCAATCCAGGTCACATCCGCGGGAGACTCCTCCCTCCGGACCCTCCACCGAGGAAGTGGCCAGAGCAGTGGCCATCTGCATGGAGTTCCTTAAAGCTCAAGGGGCTCCAATCCAGATGCCTGATGATCACCAGCCGAGAAACCTGAAAAGGAGGATCGGTCAGGATGATGGTGGACAAGTTCCACCACATAGAGAGCTCGGCCAGAGGTGGCGAGGGGACACCCGAAACTCCAGTAAGGAGAGGAGGAGGAACCCTCAACCCTCTGACCACTCCGAAGCTCAGAATTCCATGGGGCCCTCCAAGGACCCGGAATTCGCCCGCCAAAGCGTTCACGAACGCTTGGGTTCGAGGGAGGTGAGTGTGCATAGCCGCCTCACCTTCCCAGAGGATACCGGACCCCACCCAACCTTGTCTCAGCCGGGGACGAAAACCACTTCCACCTCTGAGAGAGGAGGGAGCGAGGTCCCTGAGGCTGGGTACAAGGGGAAGGCGGTCATGGTTCCATCGAACTCGCCCTTCCAGAAGTGGATTCTGGAAGAGCATGTGCCAACGGTCAAAATCCCGGCACATATTACTTACGATGGTACCTCAGATCCTAAGGATCACATTGCCTCTTACGAGGGGCACATGTATCTGAACCCGAGGTCTGAGGCTACCTGGTGTAAATACTTTCCTACGACCCTCAAAGGTGTTGCCCAATCCTGGATCACCAAAGGGCTCAAGGAAGGCTCCATAACCGGTTGGAACGACCTCTCCAACAAGTTCAAGAGCAAATTCTCTACGGCCAACCGCCGAGAGAAGACCACTGCAGAGCTAATGAGTCTGCAGCAGGCGGAGGACGAGAGCCTCCGCGACTATCTGACTCGCTTCAGCAACGAGTCATCCGGAATCACAAGCCTGGATCAAGGCCTGGCCGTGTTCGCGCTACGGAACGGCCTCCAAGCTGGAAAGTTCCTGGACTTCATGGTCATGCATCCCCCGCAGACCCTGGAGGAAGCCTTGGAAGCATCGGATAGGTTCATCCGAGCCGAGGAGTGGAACAGATCCAGGTCTCAGTCTCGTCCGAGAATTGAGAAGCCGAAAGGGCAGCAGCCCGAAGTCTCGGCGCAGAGGAAAGGGAAGGCTAAGGCCTCAGAACCGTCCTCTGCTGCCGAGCCGAAGAAGGAAAGACACTTTCCCTACACGGGAAGGTACGATTCATACACTCCACTCTCCCTTCCCCGTGCTAAGATTTTCAGCACGACGAAGGACGAGGGGAGATTCAAAAAACCTCGTCCGTTGCCTCCCTGGCATCAGACGAGGGGAAAGGACCAGTGGTGCGAGTTCCATGACTCACCCGGACATCGCACCGAGGACTGCGTCCAGCTGAAGGACCAGATTGAGGATCTGGTCCGCAAGGGGTACCTGAGCCAATACCTCGCGGACAGGCGCGAGGAGAAAAAAGCTGAAAAAGATTCTCGGCAGGACCTCAACTTCGCTCGGAAGAAGGATAAGGGACCTCAGGGCAAGGAGTCCCTCGACATCCTAGTTATTTCCGGGGGAATCTCGCGAGGCACAGCCAAACGCCAACTGAGGGGTCTAACCCATCAGATTCATCAGGCTGAGCTTCGGCAGTCCCAGTCACCGGCGCCGAACATCCTGTTCACAGCCGAAGACTGTGAGGGGGTGGTATACCCCCACGATGACCCACTAGTAATCATTCTGGGCATCGCCAACCGCAACGTCTGGCGGACCCTCGTCGACGGCGGTAGCGGGGCGAACATCCTCTTCCGAGGAGCGTTCGACCAGCTGAGGATGGGAGCCGAGCACCTGGCCCCCGCACCCTACCCGGTGTCTGGATTCAACGGCTCTTCCTCGTATCCTGACGGGAAGATTACACTTCCTGTCACCATCGGCGAAGGCCGAGCAGCTAGGAATATCATGGCCGAATTTTTGGTCGTAGATGCTCCATCTGCATACAACGTGATCATGGGGAGACCCCTCATTCACGGCATTCAAGGAGTCGTCTCCACGTATCATCAAATCATGATATACGTTTCAGACGAGGGACGCTCCGAGAAAATAAAGGGCAGTCAAAAAGAAGCCCGCCGATGCAATCACCTCAAGCCATCCACGTCTCGCCGAGGCGACCGTGGCGATGGGGAGGAAAAGCACCGGGACCGAAACGCCAAAAAGCCGAGAGGCTCAGACGTTTCGGCTAATGAAGCCCCAGACAACGAGAAATCTGATGGGGGCCAAAAGGCTGACTCCGCCTCAGAGCCGAACGACTCTGATGGCCAGCCGCGGTCAGGAAAGTCTGCTAATATTGATAGCAGGCCGGAATTCGAGGAATCCAACTCTAAGAGCATGGAGACGGATGACCTGACCGAGTCAATAGAACTGACCGTAGGAGATCCGAACAGATGTGTTAGCATCGGGTCGTCACTGGAGCCAAACACCCGTGCGGCACTCGTCCAACTCCTACGGGCCAGTGGAGACGTGTTCGCCTTCTCAGCCGCAGAAATGCCCGGGATTGATCCGGACTTCGTCTCCCATAGGCTTAATGTCGACCCCTCCAGTCGACCCATTAAGCAGAAAAAGCGGAACTACTCCGCCGAAAAGAACCAGAACATCGCAGCTGAGGTCGATAAGCTCCTAGATGCTGGGTTCATTGAACCCTGTCAGTATCCGGAGTGGCTGGCCAATGTTGTAATGGTTCAGAAGGCAAATGGTAACTGGAGGATGTGCGTTGACTTCACGGACCTGAATAGGGCATGTCCCAAGGACTCCTATCCGCTGCCGAGGATCGACCAACTGGTCGACTCGACAAGCGGGCATGCTCTGCTCAGTTTCATGGACGCATTCTCGGGATACCATCAGATCTTCATGCACCCCGAGGACCGAGCTAAAACAGCGTTCATAACAAGTTCCGGGTTGTACAATTACAGAATGATGCCCTTCGGATTGAAAAATGCGGGGGCAACATATCAGAGGTTGGTTGATCAGGTTTTCGCCGAGCAAAAAGGCCGAAACATGGAGGTTTATGTTGACGACTCAATCGTCAAAAGCATAAAAGAAAAAGATCATGTCACGGACCTAGCCGAAACCTTCGCCACCCTCAGAAAATACAAAATGAAGCTGAATCCGAAGAAATGTGTCTTCGGCGTGAAGTCAGGCAAGTTCCTCGGCTTCATGGTCAGCAAGAGGGGGATTGATGCAAACCCCGCCAAAGTACAAGCTGCTTTATACCTCCCCGAGCCGAAGACAAAAAGGGATATTCAGCGTCTAGCCGGGAGAATGGCTGCCTTGTCCAGGTTCATCTCACGAGCCTCAGACAAAGGGCTCCCTTTCTTCAAGGCGCTGAAGCTCCAAAATTCAAAAGGCATTGAATGGGGAGACGAACAAAAGTCAGCCTTTCAGCAGCTCCGTGAACACCTGGCTCAACTCCCAACACTGGCAAGGCCAGTCGTAGGAGACATCCTATACTTATACGTGGCGGTCAGTCCAGCCACGGTAAGCGCGGTGCTGCTAAGGGAAGAAGAAAAAGTTCAACAGCCGATCTATTTCGTCAGCCACACCCTGACGGATGCCGAGACGCGCTACCCATTGTTAGAAAAAGTGGCCTATGCAGTGGTGGTGGCTGCTCGGAAGTTGCGACCCTATTTTGATTCTCATCAAATAGCGGTTCTAACTGATCAGCCGTTAGAGAAAGTCCTCGGCAAGGTTGAAAAATCCGGTAGACTAGCAAAGTGGGCTTTCGAGCTCACCGAGTTCAGTATCGGTTATCAGCCGAGAACAGCCATCAAGGCGCAAGCCTTGGCAGACTTCTTGGCCGAGTGCTCCTATCAGGAGACTCTGGATGCAAGGAGGAAAATCTGGACCGTCTTCACGGATGGGTCCTCCACCGTGAACGGTTCGGGGGCAGGGGTCGTCATCACCTCTCCCGATGTCAAAACCTTCGAGTATGCACTAAAATTTTCATTCAAAGCCTCTAACAACGAGGCCGAATATGAAGCAGCCATTGCTGGCTTAGACCTGTGCATATCGTTGGAAGCATCTACGACCAAAAATTCGGCCATGATATTCCTAGCTGCTCGGCCTTCGCCGATGGTGACAGGAAGTGTAATCTCCCCGTCAGGATACGAGGAAGAGCCGTTGAATCCAGACACCGGGTAGGGTGCGGGGGCCAGGTGTCGGCTCCCATCCTCAGCTGGTCGAACGCTCCTCGGAAGAGGATGTTCGCCCCGCTACCGCCGTCGACGAGGGTCCGCCAGACGTTGCGGTTGGCGATGCCCAGAATGATTACTAGTGGGTCATCGTGGGGGTATACCACCCCCTCACAGTCTTCGGCTGTGAACAGGATGTTCGGCGCCGGTGACTGGGACTGCCGAAGCTCAGCCTGATGAATCTGATGGGTTAGACCCCTCAGTTGGCGTTTGGCTGTGCCTCGCGAGATTCCCCGGAAATAACTAGGATGTCGAGGGACTCCTTGCCCTAAGGTCCCTTATCCTTCTTCCGAGCGAAGTTGAGGTCCTGCCGAGAATCTTTTTCAGCTTTTTTCTCCTCGCGCCTGTCCGCGAGGTATTGGCTCAGGTACCCCTTGCGGACCAGATCCTCAATCTGGTCCTTCAGCTGGACGCAGTCCTCGGTGCGATGTCCGGGTGAGTCATGGAACTCGCACCACTGGTCCTTTCCCCTCGTCTGATGCCAGGGAGGCAACGGACGAGGTTTTTTGAATCTCCCCTCGTCCTTCGTCGTGCTGAAAATCTTAGCACGGGGAAGGGAGAGTGGAGTGTATGAATCGTACCTTCCCGTGTAGGGAAAGTGTCTTTCCTTCTTCGGCTCGGCAGCAGAGGACGGTTCTGAGGCCTTAGCCTTCCCTTTCCTCTGCGCCGAGACTTCGGGCTGCTGCCCTTTCGGCTTCTCAATTCTCGGACGAGACTGAGACCTGGATCTGTTCCACTCCTCGGCTCAGATGAACCTATCCGATGCTTCCAAGGCTTCCTCCAGGGTCTGCGGGGGATGCATGACCATGAAGTCCAGGAACTTTCCAGCTTGGAGGCCGTTCCGTAGCGCGAACACGGCCAGGCCTTGATCCAGGCTTGTGATTCCGGATGACTCGTTGCTGAAGCGAGTCAGATAGTCGCGGAGGCTCTCGTCCTCCGCCTGCTGCAGACTCATTAGCTCTGCAGTGGTCTTCTCTCGGCGGTTGGCCGTAGAGAATTTGCTCTTGAACTTGTTGGAGAGGTCGTTCCAACCGGTTATGGAGCCTTCCTTGAGCCCTTTGGTGATCCAGGATTGGGCAACACCTTTGAGGGTCGTAGGAAAGTATTTACACCAGGTAGCCTCAGACCTCGGGTTCAGATACATGTGCCCCTCGTAAGAGGCAATGTGATCCTTAGGATCTGAGGTACCATCGTAAGTAATATGTGCCGGGATTTTGACCGTTGGCACATGCTCTTCCAGAATCCACTTCTGGAAGGGCGAGTTCGATGGAACCATGACCGCCTTCCCCTTGTACCCAGCCTCAGGGACCTCGCTCCCTCCTCTCTCAGAGGTGGAAGTGGTTTTCGTCCCCGGCTGAGACAAGGTTGGGTGGGGTCCGGTATCCTCTGGGAAGGTGAGGCGGCTATGCACACTCACCTCCCTCGAACCCAAGCGTTCGTGAACGCTTTGGCGGGCGAATTCCGGGTCCTTGGAGGGCCCCATGGAATTCTGAGCTTCGGAGTGGTCAGAGGGTTGAGGGTTCCTCCTCCTCTCCTTACTGGAGTTTCGGGTGTCCCCTCGCCACCTCTGGCCGAGCTCTCTATGTGGTGGAACTTGTCCACCATCATCCTGACCGATCCTCCTTTTCAGGTTTCTCGGCTGGTGATCATCAGGCATCTGGATTGGAGCCCCTTGAGCTTTAAGGAACTCCATGCAGATGGCCACTGCTCTGGCCACTTCCTCGGTGGAGGGTCCGGAGGGAGGAGTCTCCCGCGGATGTGACCTGGATTGCACGCTATGGCGCGGCGGGGAGTTCCTCGCACCTGAGCCACTCGGTCTCGGGGATGGCCCCGGCTGCCGAGTGTGGTGCGAGGTGTTCTCCTCCTGGAGGCTAGGACCTCTTGAGGCTTCCCTTTCCGGAGAAATGGGGGCCTCCGATTCGGAAGAGGCTTGCTCCGGGGAGGGATAAACCGGCTGGCGTTCCCTCACCGTAATCCGGCCTCCTCCCTTCTTAGCCTTCTTGGAACTCTTTCCACTCTTAGTCATGGCGACTGCCGGAGTGTTTGATGACTGACGCGAAATTTAGTAGCGTTCCCCACAGACGGCGCCAAATTGTTTCGGATGAAAACAATCGAATCTCGGAAGATCCTTTTATCTTGAGGGAACTTGGTCTCGGTCCGAACGACGCAGGAGCCGAGGGTTTCCTGCACAACAAATACACGTAAACTAGCCTCGGGGGGGACGCCGAGGAAGGCCCCTCCGATGCTTAAGTCAGTATATTAGAGAGAGAAAGCTGTGCAAGAGTTTAGTTGCTTGAGGCTTTATTGTCTTACCAAGAATTGACCAAATTGTTGGCTTTTATACCTTGGCTAATGAAGGAGGCGGATTGGGCCCGGAAGTCAGTTGGGCTGGGCCAAGCTGATTGGGCCGTTGACTGACCTTGACATGGCTTTGAGGATGTTGATTTTTGACTTTAGCACATTTGGAGAGTTGAACCTTAACCTTGGGCTTTTAATTGGATCATTCAGTGACCAGGCCCAATTGGACTAAATTGGACCCAAACAACTTGCCCCCCAGACCCGATTTGGAAGGATGACGGGTCGGGTTTGATTTAATCAGAAAAGGAGGGAAGTGAATGATTTGTTAATCCAAAAATGTGAATTTAAACCGTAATTAACCCATGATTAATGAGATAACAACAGTTAATGTGGATAATTGCGGAAGTTGGACGGGTAGTGGGCGATTTAACTGCAAGGTCGTGTGTTTAACGGTTACTTAGTGGGGTGCTTGAGAGAAATTGAAACGCAGACTCCTTGAATTCCCATTTCTGGAGATATAAATAGAGGCGCGTCTTCTCTCCCCACTCATTCATCAACACAAACCCAGAATTCTCAAGAACGCTCAAGAGCCCGCATCAAAACTTCGCAAATTCCCCGAGCATTAAGCTTAGAAGCTGAGACTTGTCACTACCAATTCGTAAATCGGCGACTTTTGCTTCAGATCAAGGTAAATTCCTTTGATTTTATTTCATTTTTCTTCGACTTTGCACTCTTTCCCCTTTTTCGACTTTTTCCTTCGAAATTCGTCAATGGTGAGGGGAGTTAGAGGTGGAGCCCGTGCTCCAAGAAGAGCAAGGCTAATCCCCGATCCCAGGGACAGGATTGGGACCTGGAATGGACGAAGGACAGAGTCTGACCCTGCTGAAGGGGTTAGGGCGACTCCCATTTCTTCGGCTCCTCCTCAGAGGGCTGAGGGGGTGAGCGCTTCAGGACGGGATGATGAAGTTCCCGCTGTCCTTTGGGATATCCTCCCAGGGTTTTCAGAGTGGGAGGATGCCGAAGTAGCTTCGGCCATGATAAAGAACCGCCCCTACTCATGGTGGGTGGAGAATGCTGATCAGTACCGGTTTGCCGAGCAAATTGAGTTGCATTACGGCATCCTTGAAGCCGATGGGTATTGGTGCCGAATGCCCACGGCCTCCGATAGAATCCACCGTCCACCCCCGGGGTATGTGGGGGTGTACACAAGGCAACTCCAGTACGGGCTGAGGTTCCCTTTGGACGTATTCGTCCGAGACTTGCTGATCCATTACAACATTTCCCTGTGCCAGCTGACCCCCACCAGCATCCGAAGGGTAATGACGTACTTATGGGTCTGCAAATTCTTCAGGTACGTGCCGAACCTGCATTGCTTCAAAAGGCTCCATCGGCTAGTGCCAAACATTCAAAGTGGGCACGGATGCCATGGCTCTGGGTGGTATCGGATTGAGTCTCGGCCCCCGTTCCTAACCATGTGGCCGAACGACTCTTCAGACAAGGACTGGAGAGGTCAATGGATTTGGGTTAGGGCACCCACGGAGCCGAGCCTAAAATGCGGGGGCAACATATCAGAGGTTGGTTGATCAGGTTTTCGCCGAGCAAAAAGGCCGAAACATGGAGGTTTATGTTGACGACTCAATCGTCAAAAGCATAAAAGAAAAAGATCATGTCACGGACCTAGCCGAAACCTTCGCCACCCTCAGAAAATACAAAATGAAGCTGAATCCGAAGAAATGTGTCTTCGGCGTGAAGTCAGGCAAGTTCCTCGGCTTCATGGTCAGCAAGAGGGGGATTGATGCAAACCCCGCCAAAGTACAAGCTGCTTTAGACCTCCCCGAGCCGAAGACAAAAAGGGATATTCAGCGTCTAGCCGGGAGAATGGCTGCCTTGTCCAGGTTCATCTCACGAGCCTCAGACAAAGGGCTCCCTTTCTTCAAGGCGCTGAAGCTCCAAAATTCAAAAGGCATTGAATGGGGAGACGAACAAAAGTCAGCCTTTCAGCAGCTCCGTGAACACCTGGCTCAACTCCCAACACTGGCAAGGCCAGTCGTAGGAGACATCCTATACTTATACGTGGCGGTCAGTCCAGCCACGGTAAGCGCGGTGCTGCTAAGGGAAGAAGAAAAAGTTCAACAGCCGATCTATTTCGTCAGCCACACCCTGACGGATGCCGAGACGCGCTACCCATTGTTAGAAAAAGTGGCTTATGCAGTGGTGGTGGCTGCTCGGAAGTTGCGACCCTATTTTGATTCTCATCAAATAGCGGTTCTAACTGATCAGCCGTTAGAGAAAGTCCTCGGCAAGGTTGAAAAATCCGGTAGACTAGCAAAGTGGGCTTTCGAGCTCACCGAGTTCAGTATCGGTTATCAGCCGAGAACAGCCATCAAGGCGCAAGCCTTGGCAGACTTCTTGGCCGAGTGCTCCTATCAGGAGACTCTGGATGCAAGGAGGAAAATCTGGACCGTCTTCACGGATGGGTCCTCCACCGTGAACGGTTCGGGGGCAGGGGTCGTCATCACCTCTCCCGAAGGCAAAACCTTCGAGTATGCACTAAAATTTTCATTCAAAGCCTCTAACAACGAGGCCGAATATGAAGCAGCCATTGCTGGCTTAGACCTGTGCGTATCGTTGGAAGCCGAGCATGTCTACCTCAAGACAGATTCTCAGCTGGTCGCCAATCAGATCCGGGGGGAGTATGAGGCTAAAGAGCCTTCAATGGCAGCTTACCTCACAAGGATCAAATCGACAATTGCGAAGCTGAGATCTTTCGAAGTAGAGCTGATCCCAAGGGGTCAAAATGCTCAAGCGGACGCACTCTCCAAACTTGCAAGCTCAACTCTGACTGAGTTAAGCCGTTCTGTCTATGTGGAGGTGCGCCGAGAAAAGAGTGTAGCCGAAGCAATATCAATCTGCTGCGCTGCACTCGAGCCGAGCTGGATGGATGACATCCTGGCTTATAAACTCAGGGACGAGCTCCCCGAGGATAGGAATTCGGCCTCCAAGATAAAGCGGATCAGTTCACGATTCCTCGTCTTCGGCGGCCAACTCCTCAGAAAATCCTTCTCCGCTCCATTATTGAAATGCGTGGGTCCAGCGGATGCCGACTATATTCTCCGAGAGATTCACCTCGGCATCTGCGGAAACCACATAGGAGGGAGAACCTTAGCCCACAAAGCTCTCAGGGCAGGGTATTTTTGGCCTACAATGATCTCGGATGCAAAGAACATGGTCAGAAAATGCGAGAAATGCCAAAAATTTGCACCGGTAATCCATCGGCCATGCCTAGATCTCCAGCCAATTCTTAATCCTCTTCCATTTGCACAATGGGGGTTGGATATTCTGGGACCCTTTCCCGAGGCCCCATACAAAAGAAAGTGGCTGATAGTCGGAATCGACTATTTCAGCAAATGGATCGAAGCGGAAGCTGCTTCAAGCATATCTGAGCAAACTGTCAGACAGTTCATCTGGCAGAACATAATAACTCGGTTCGGCATCCCAAAAGTTTTTGTGTTCGACCACGGCAGACAGTTTGACAACCTGCCCTTGCGCCGATACACTGATCAATTCGGGATAAAATTGGCTTACTCCGCGGTTTGCCACCCTCAGAGTAATGGCCAAGCCGAAGCCGCAAATAAACAGATCCTTAACGCTCTCAGAAAAAGAGTAGAGGATCAAAAGTCCAAGTGGGTAGAGGAACTTCCGGGAACCCTCTGGTCACTCCGGACAACCGAGAAGGAGGCAACGGGGCATTCACCTTTTCAGCTGGTGTATGGATCCGAAGCAGTGCTTCCAGTGGAAGTGGGCTCAGAAAGCCTACGAGTGAATCTCTTCTCAGCCGAGGAAAATGAGCAGCTCATGAAAGAGTCCCTCGACTTCCTTGACGAGATTAGAGATCTAGCCCGAGAAAGGATGGCTGCACACAAGCTCAGAATGAGCAAGTCCTACAACCGAAGAGTCTATCAACGACCTCTCAGAGTTGGGGATTTAGTTTTGAGGAATGCTGCAGCTGTTCAAAAAAGTCGCATTCATGGCAAACTCTCAGCATCTTGGGAGGGACCTTATGAAATTTATCAAGAGCTTCAGCCCGGTACCTTCAGACTCAAACAAATGGATGGCACCGAGCTGAAAAACCATTGGAATGCCGATGTGCTCAAAAAATACTATGTGTAAATCCTTCGGATAGTACAATCTATGTAAGTACACTGATTTTGTTTATAAAAAGGCCATCGAGCCAGTATTCATTCAGATTGCGTGTATTCTTTAAGTCTTTATGCTTTCTACGGTTTTTCAAAAATTCAAGGTTTCATTCGGCGCTGTCCGGGGTATTGCATAATGATGCCTTGTACCTCGGCAAGCCGTAAAACCTGCCAAAAAAAGATACAAGCCCGAAGTATTGCATAGTGATGCCTTGTACTTCGGAGAATCTGTTCCTTTGGGCAAAAAGGCCATAGACTTATCCGAAACATAGCCTAAAAAATAGGAACTGATAAAGCCCCGAAGTATTGCATAGTGATGCCTTGTACTTCGGATGAATCAGTTCCGGGTGGTAGTTGCAACTCTGAAGTATTGCATGATGATGCCTCGTACTTCAGATAAACTGCTGCCCCGGCATGGTGTTTCGGATAGTTGTTCCCTTGGATGAATTGAAGAAAGTGTCACAAGAGTACCATCTCTAGAGTGAAAACTCTCAGGTGGGAAATCAGTACTTTAAAAACAGATGTAGAAAATAAAGCAAAGTGTTCAAAGATCCTCGGCTTAGCCGAGAAAAATTATCAGCCATTCCAGAATTCAGAAGACCTCATCTTCAGATTTCTGGGGGGGGGCAGAGGGAAATAGAGAAATGGCACAACTGATCTAATACCCTTCAGCTCAGCCGAAGTTTGATACTTATGTCAGTTTTTTCACAAGTTGAAAACATCCGAGTACAAACGGCAAAAAGAAGTCTCAGCAGAAATGATTCTCGCTAGCCGAAGTTCTGCACTTAGCAAATATTTGAAAGATCATTCAAAGAAAGCAGTAAAGTGCGAAGACTGGTAAAGCGAAGAAAAAAAAATACACAAGAAAGCTGAGAAAGTGAACTTCTTTGAAATAAAAATGTTGAATTACAAAAATAGTCGGCAGCCGCCCACAAGCGGAAAGTAACAGCTGCCGAAATACGTACAGGCAAAATAAAAATATAATAAGCTGTTGTACGATAAGGCAAGCTGAAGCAAAAAAAAACAAAAGGCAAAAATTCAGAAAGCGGCAAGTCTAAAGTTGAGCGCATGATGAACCGCAAGATTCTGAAGACGACTGCCCGAGTTCCTATGCTTCAGCCTGAGGATCAGACTGATCAGCTTCATTGGGCCCAATGGTGGTCTCAGCTCCAGCAGCAGAAGAAGCAGGCTTTGCACTTTGCCGAGCCTCCCTTTCCCTCTGCTCAGCCTCCAACTCCATCCTCTCAGCTTCTTCCTCGGCTTCCTCAGCCTTAAGGATTTCAGCTTCGATTGGAGTGGCATACTTCATGTGAGGGTCTTCGGGATCTTGGACCCATTCAGCACATTTGGACCAGTCCAGCTTCGGCTCAGCATGAAGGCAGACCCTTCGGCACACTCTGAACCCGTTTCTAAAACCCATTTCATACTCTTCTTGGGTATAGATACGGACTTTGAGTAGAGCCTCAGCATCGGCCAACTTCTTCTTCGTCTCCTCCAAGTCTTCCTCGGATCTCTTCAGCTCATCGACGAGCTTGGAGGAGGAGCCTTTCAGCTCGGTAAACTCTTGCTGAACCTGGGAAGCCTCGGCCTGAACTTGGACCATTTCTTCCTTCTTGGCAGTGAGCTGACCCTCAGCCTCTTGTAGCTTAGCTCTTTGAGCTTCAGCAGCAGCAGCAGCCCTTGAGAGTTGGACATCCCTAGCTTGGAGCATCTCTTCAGCAGCCATTCTGCTGGCTTCAAGAGATTCTAGCTGATGCTGCACTTCAGCCTGTGCAGCAGCTCCTTGGATTCGGCTCTCGATAGCAGCCTTGAACTTGGAGATGTCCACCCCCAGGTGCTCTTGGAGGAATTTTTCCCCTTCCATCAGTGGGGGAAAAACTTCCTTCTCCATAGCGTCGCAGAAGGTCTGGAGGGCTTCAGCAGCCTTTTTCTCGTACTCCTCAGCCTTCTGCTGCTTCTCTTCAGCTGCTGCCTGCTTCAGCTTAGCAAGCTTTAGCTCTTCCTCGGCTACCCTTTGATCGTGCTCGGCAGCGTCCACCCTATCTTGTAGGGAATCTATCAGCTCTACAGTGAGAGTCTGATTGTGCACGAACTGAAAACAGGGGCACAAGTTAAAAAAGTAAAAAATAATAGCTGAAAGGTTGAGTTCAGAAAGAAATCAAGGCAAGGAGAATTACCTGTATCATCAGCAGTTGGTTGGACCTGGCAGGGTCAGGAACTGATCTGCTGGATTCGCCCATCCCAGCAGTGGCCTTCAGCGACCAAATCCTTGCCCTATCTACTTCGGACAGGCCAGCAAAATCGCCGAAGTAGGCTGCAGCACCTTCTCGGTTCTGACCCCATATGAGGTCCCAGATGTGGTCTGGGACTGGAATTCGGGGGGCCGAGAAACCCATTTCTCCAGACTGCAGCGTCTGGAAGGAAGGGAAGGATGACGATGGAGCCTCTTTAGCTTTGGGTGGCTCAACGTCCTCCTCCTTCTCAGAAGAGTCAATTATTGTGACCTCTTCTTCTTCAGGTGTGAGGACGAAGGCCCCAACCTCTCTGGCAATGTCCGCCGTGAAACCCTCAGCACTGGGCATCACGGCGTCTCCATCCTTGTCCTCGGCGGCACTCTCTCGAGCTTCTTCCAGAACCTCTCCCTTAGGTTTGGGAGTTCTCTGATCCACCTCCATCTCGGGGGGTGGCGGAGAGGCCCTTGGGGGTGATTGAGGCGGTGGCCGGGGAACCCTCGGCGATCCATTGCCTTCCTCGGGTTCCCTTATTTCAACGCCGATGGTCATCGGCCTCCGCTGAAAGTCATGCGGGCCGATGATGGCCATTCTTCGGCGCCTCTTCTGAAGCGGCTGCTCGTCCATACCCGAGTCTGAAGACTCTTCTTGTACTTGGTCTTCGGGACGAACAGGGGCTTTCCCTTCCCTGTGTCTGCTGCTCTCTTCAGACTGTAAAGGGCAGGCAGGGGGAAGAATGTGAGTAAAAAAAAAAAAAGAAGAAAGACAAAGTTAAGTCTAAAGGCTCACCGAGGTCTTCAGCAAAGCCTCGTCTTCTTCAGCTGCCCTAGTCGCAGCTTCTTCAGCAACTCTGGAGGACCCTTCTCCACCTTCACAAGCTTCAATAACCCGTGCAACCTCTTCGGCTGTACGGGCAGCTTCAGCTTCTTCTTCCAGCAGCTGAAACAAGGGATCTCTCTTCTTCCACCAAGGCTTCTGCCTCTGATACAGAGCAACAGCCTCAATTTGGAAGTGGGAAGAGTCTAGGTGAACCTCTCGGCGCCTTGGTTCAGTGATAGGGGGAGCCCGATCAGTTACGACTCGTTCTCGGTTGACGCCAAGGCGAGCGTAATCAATGCCGACGTTGGTCTCGTCCCGTTCTGAAAAAGAAAAGGGGAGAAGTCAATTCAGTTAGTTCGGCACATCACAAGAAAGCAAAATGAAAGAAGAAAAGAGATAATTAAAAGGCCTCGGCCCCAGCCGAAGAAGATTACCATCCCTAAACTTTCGGCTGAGGCCGACAGCTGCCAGCATATTCTCTTGGAAAACATAGTGCGTATCGGGGAGCCAAGTCTCCGGGATATGCTGCATTCGGCCGCTGCCTCCCCGGTTCGGCAGCTTGCCGAAGATGTTCTGCTGATTAAGGTTCGGGTCTGGCCCGCTATCTTCGGGAGGACCTAAACTTCCCATATCAGGATCCGGCTCGGCAAGATACCGGGGAGCGCTGAAAACGTAAGGGTGGCTCGGCTCCGTGGGTGCCCTAACCCAAATCCATTGACCTCTCCAGTCCTTGTCTGAAGAGTCGTTCGGCCACATGGTTAGGAACGGGGGCCGAGACTCAATCCGATACCACCCAGAGCCATGGCATCCGTGCCCACTTTGAATGTTTGGCACTAGCCGATGGAGCCTTTTGAAGCAATGCAGGTTCGGCACGTACCTGAAGAATTTGCAGACCCATAAGTACGTCATTACCCTTCGGATGCTGGTGGGGGTCAGCTGGCACAGGGAAATGTTGTAATGGATCAGCAAGTCTCGGACGAATACGTCCAAAGGGAACCTCAGCCCGTACTGGAGTTGCCTTGTGTACACCCCCACATACCCCGGGGGTGGACGGTGGATTCTATCGGAGGCCGTGGGCATTCGGCACCAATACCCATCGGCTTCAAGGATGCCGTAATGCAACTCAATTTGCTCGGCAAACCGGTACTGATCAGCATTCTCCACCCACCATGAGTAGGGGCGGTTCTTTATCATGGCCGAAGCTACTTCGGCATCCTCCCACTCTGAAAACCCTGGGAGGATATCCCAAAGGACAGCGGGAACTTCATCATCCCGTCCTGAAGCGCTCACCCCCTCAGCCCTCTGAGGAGGAGCCGAAGAAATGGGAGTCGCCCTAACCCCTTCAGCAGGGTCAGACTCTGTCCTTCGTCCATTCCAGGTCCCAATCCTGTCCCTGGGATCGGGGATTAGCCTTGCTCTTCTTGGAGCACGGGCTCCACCTCTAACTCCCCTCACCATTGACGAATTTCGAAGGAAAAAGTCGAAAAAGGGGAAAGAGTGCAAAGTCGAAGAAAAATGAAATAAAATCAAAGGAATTTACCTTGATCTGAAGCAAAAGTCGCCGATTTACGAATTGGTAGTGACAAGTCTCAGCTTCTAAGCTTAATGCTCGGGGAATTTGCGAAGTTTTGATGCGGGCTCTTGAGCGTTCTTGAGAATTCTGGGTTTGTGTTGACGAATGAGTGGGGAGAGAAGACGCGCCTCTATTTATATCTCCAGAAATGGGAACTCAAGGAGTCTGCGTTTCAATTTCTCTCAAGCACCCCACTAAGTAACCGTTAAACACACGACCTTGCAGTTAAATCGCCCACTACCCGTCCAACTTCCGCAATTATCCACATTAACTGTTGTTATCTCATTAATCATGGGTTAATTACGGTTTAAATTCACATTTTTGGATTAACAAATCATTCACTTCCCTCCTTTTCTGATTAAATCAAACCCGACCTGTCATCCTTCCAAATCGGGTCTGGGGGGCAAGTTGTTTGGGTCCAATTTAGTCCAATTGGGCCTGGTCACTGAATGATCCAATTAAAAGCCCAAGGTTAAGGTTCAACTCTCCAAATGTGCTAAAGTCAAAAATCAACATCCTCAAAGCCATGTCAAGGTCAGTCAACGGCCCAATCAGCTTGGCCCAGCCCAACTGACTTCCGGGCCCAATCCGCCTCCTTCATTAGCCAAGGTATAAAAGCCAACAATTTGGTCAATTCTTGGTAAGACAATAAAGCCTCAAGCAACTAAACTCTTGCACAGCTTTCTCTCTCTAATATACTGACTTAAGCATCGGAGGGGCCTTCCTCGGCGTCCCCCCCGAGGCTAGTTTACGTGTATTTGTTGTGCAGGAAACCCTCGGCTCCTGCGTCGTTCGGACCGAGACCAAGTTCCCTCAAGATAAAAGGATCTTCCGAGATTCGATTGTTTTCATCCGAAACAGTGCTGAGGGTTTCACGGCGGACATTGCCAGAGAGGTTGGGGCCTTCGTCCTCACACCTGAAGAAGAAGAGGTCACAATAATTGACTCTTCTGAGAAGGAGGAGGACGTTGAGCCACCCAAAGCTAAAGAGGCTCCATCGTCATCCTTCCCTTCCTTCCAGACGCTGCAGTCTGGAGAAATGGGTTTCTCGGCCCCCCGAATTCCAGTCCCAGACCACATCTGGGACCTCATATGGGGTCAGAACCGAGAAGGTGCTGCAGCCTACTTCGGCGATTTTGCTGGCCTGTCCGAAGTAGATAGGGCAAGGATTTGGTCGCTGAAGGCCACTGCTGGGATGGGCGAATCCAGCAGATCAGTTCCTGACCCTGCCAGGTCCAACCAACTGCTGATGATGCAGGTAATTCTCCTTGCCTTGATTTCTTTCTGAACTCAACCTTTCAGCTATTATTTTTTACTTTTTTAACTTGTGCCCCTGTTTTCAGTTCGTGCACAATCAGACTCTCACTGTAGAGCTGATAGATTCCCTACAAGATAGGGTGGACGCTGCCGAGCACGATCAAAGGGTAGCCGAGGAAGAGCTAAAGCTTGCTAAGCTGAAGCAGGCAGCAGCTGAAGAGAAGCAGCAGAAGGCTGAGGAGTACGAGAAAAAGGCTGCTGAAGCCCTCCAGACCTTCTGCGACGCTATGGAGAAGGAAGTTTTTCCCCCACTGATGGAAGGGGAAAAATTCCTCCAAGAGCACCTGGGGGTGGACATCTCCAAGTTCAAGGCTGCTATCGAGAGCCGAATCCAAGGAGCTGCTGCACAGGCTGAAGTGCAGCATCAGCTAGAATCTCTTGAAGCCAGCAGAATGGCTGCTGAAGAGATGCTCCAAGCTAGGGATGTCCAACTCTCAAGGGCTGCTGCTGCTGCTGAAGCTCAAAGAGCTAAGCTACAAGAGGCTGAGGGTCAGCTCACTGCCAAGAAGGAAGAAATGGTCCAAGTTCAGGCCGAGGCTTCCCAGGTTCAGCAAGAGTTTACCGAGCTGAAAGGCTCCTCCTCCAAGCTCGTCGATGAGCTGAAGAGATCCGAGGAAGACTTGGAGGAGACGAAGAAGAAGTTGGCCGATGCTGAGGCTCTACTCAAAGTCCGTATCTATACCCAAGAAGAGTATGAAATGGGTTTTAGAAACGGGTTCAGAGTGTGCCGAAGGGTCTGCCTTCATGCTGAGCCGAAGCTGGACTGGTCCAAATGTGCTGAATGGGTCCAAGATCCCGAAGACCCTCACATGAAGTATGCCACTCCAATCGAAGCTGAAATCCTTAAGGCTGAGGAAGCCGAGGAAGAAGCTGAGAGGATGGAGTTGGAGGCTGAGCAGAGGGAAAGGGAGGCTCGGCAAAGTGCAAAGCCTGCTTCTTCTGCTGCTGGAGCTGAGACCACCATTGGGCCCAATGAAGCTGATCAGTCTGATCCTCAGGCTGAAGCATAGGAACTCGGGCAGTCGTCTTCAGAATCTTGCGGTTCATCATGCGCTCAACTTTAGACTTGCCGCTTTCTGAATTTTTGCCTTTTGTTTTTTTTTTGCTTCAGCTTGCCTTATCGTACAACAGCTTATTATATTTTTATTTTGCCTGTACGTATTTCGGCAGCTGTTACTTTCCGCTTGTGGGCGGCTGCCGACTATTTTTGTAATTCAACATTTTTATTTCAAAGAAGTTCACTTTCTCAGCTTTCTTGTGTATTTTTTTTTTCTTCGCTTTACCAGTCTTCGCACTTTACTGCTTTCTTTGAATGATCTTTCAAATATTTGCTAAGTGCAGAACTTCGGCTAGCGAGAATCATTTCTGCTGAGACTTCTTTTTGCCGTTTGTACTCGGATGTTTTCAACTTGTGAAAAAACTGACATAAGTATCAAACTTCGGCTGAGCTGAAGGGTATTAGATCAGTTGTGCCATTTCTCTATTTCCCTCTGCCCCCCAGAAATCTGAAGATGAGGTCTTCTGAATTCTGGAATGGCTGATAATTTTTCTCGGCTAAGCCGAGGATCTTTGAACACTTTGCTTTATTTTCTACATCTGTTTTTAAAGTACTGATTTCCCACCTGAGAGTTTTCACTCTAGAGATGGTACTCTTGTGACACTTTCTTCAATTCATCCAAGGGAACAACTATCCGAAACACCATGCCGGGGCAGCAGTTTATCTGAAGTACGAGGCATCATCATGCAATACTTCAGAGTTGCAACTACCACCCGGAACTGATTCATCCGAAGTACAAGGCATCACTATGCAATACTTCGGGGCTTTATCAGTTCCTATTTTTTAGGCTATGTTTCGGATAAGTCTATGGCCTTTTTGCCCAAAGGAACAGATTCTCCGAAGTACAAGGCATCACTATGCAATACTTCGGGCTTGTATCTTTTTTTGGCAGGTTTTACGGCTTGCCGAGGTACAAGGCATCATTATGCAATACCCCGGACAGCGCCGAATGAAACCTTGAATTTTTGAAAAACCGTAGAAAGCATAAAGACTTAAAGAATACACGCAATCTGAATGAATACTGGCTCGATGGCCTTTTTATAAACAAAATCAGTGTACTTACATAGATTGTACTATCCGAAGGATTTACACATAGTATTTTTTGAGCACATCGGCATTCCAATGGTTTTTCAGCTCGGTGCCATCCATTTGTTTGAGTCTGAAGGTACCGGGCTGAAGCTCTTGATAAATTTCATAAGGTCCCTCCCAAGATGCTGAGAGTTTGCCATGAATGCGACTTTTTTGAACAGCTGCAGCATTCCTCAAAACTAAATCCCCAACTCTGAGAGGTCGTTGATAGACTCTTCGGTTGTAGGACTTGCTCATTCTGAGCTTGTGTGCAGCCATCCTTTCTCGGGCTAGATCTCTAATCTCGTCAAGGAAGTCGAGGGACTCTTTCATGAGCTGCTCATTTTCCTCGGCTGAGAAGAGATTCACTCGTAGGCTTTCTGAGCCCACCTCCACTGGAAGCACTGCTTCGGATCCATACACCAGCTGAAAAGGTGAATGCCCCGTTGCCTCCTTCTCGGTTGTCCGGAGTGACCAGAGGGTTCCCGGAAGTTCCTCTACCCACTTGGACTTTTGATCCTCTACTCTTTTTCTGAGAGCGTTAAGGATCTGTTTATTTGCGGCTTCGGCTTGGCCATTACTCTGAGGGTGGCAAACCGCGGAGTAAGCCAATTTTATCCCGAATTGATCAGTGTATCGGCGCAAGGGCAGGTTGTCAAACTGTCTGCCGTGGTCGAACACAAAAACTTTTGGGATGCCGAACCGAGTTATTATGTTCTGCCAGATGAACTGTCTGACAGTTTGCTCAGATATGCTTGAAGCAGCTTCCGCTTCGATCCATTTGCTGAAATAGTCGATTCCGACTATCAGCCACTTTCTTTTGTATGGGGCCTCGGGAAAGGGTCCCAGAATATCCAACCCCCATTGTGCAAATGGAAGAGGATTAAGAATTGGCTGGAGATCTAGGCATGGCCGATGGATTACCGGTGCAAATTTTTGGCATTTCTCGCATTTTCTGACCATGTTCTTTGCATCCGAGATCATTGTAGGCCAAAAATACCCTGCCCTGAGAGCTTTGTGGGCTAAGGTTCTCCCTCCTATGTGGTTTCCGCAGATGCCGAGGTGAATCTCTCGGAGAATATAGTCGGCATCCGTTGGACCCACGCATTTCAATAATGGAGCGGAGAAGGATTTTCTGAGGAGTTGGCCGCCGAAGACGAGGAATCGTGAACTGATCCGCTTTATCTTGGAGGCCGAATTCCTATCCTCGGGGAGCTCGTCCCTGAGTTTATAAGCCAGGATGTCATCCATCCAGCTCGGCTCGAGTGCAGCGCAGCAGATTGATATTGCTTCGGCTACACTCTTTTCTCGGCGCACCTCCACATAGACAGAACGGCTTAACTCAGTCAGAGTTGAGCTTGCAAGTTTGGAGAGTGCGTCCGCTTGAGCATTTTGACCCCTTGGGATCAGCTCTACTTCGAAAGATCTCAGCTTCGCAATTGTCGATTTGATCCTTGTGAGGTAAGCTGCCATTGAAGGCTCTTTAGCCTCATACTCCCCCCGGATCTGATTGGCGACCAGCTGAGAATCTGTCTTGAGGTAGACATGCTCGGCTTCCAACGATATGCACAGGTCTAAGCCAGCAATGGCTGCTTCATATTCGGCCTCGTTGTTAGAGGCTTTGAATGAAAATTTTAGTGCATACTCGAAGGTTTTGCCTTCGGGAGAGGTGATGACGACCCCTGCCCCCGAACCGTTCACGGTGGAGGACCCATCCGTGAAGACGGTCCAGATTTTCCTCCTTGCATCCAGAGTCTCCTGATAGGAGCACTCGGCCAAGAAGTCTGCCAAGGCTTGCGCCTTGATGGCTGTTCTCGGCTGATAACCGATACTGAACTCGGTGAGCTCGAAAGCCCACTTTGCTAGTCTACCGGATTTTTCAACCTTGCCGAGGACTTTCTCTAACGGCTGATCAGTTAGAACCGCTATTTGATGAGAATCAAAATAGGGTCGCAACTTCCGAGCAGCCACCACCACTGCATAGGCCACTTTTTCTAACAATGGGTAGCGCGTCTCGGCATCCGTCAGGGTGTGGCTGACGAAATAGATCGGCTGTTGAACTTTTTCTTCTTCCCTTAGCAGCACCGCGCTTACCGTGGCTGGACTGACCGCCACGTATAAGTATAGGATGTCTCCTACGACTGGCCTTGCCAGTGTTGGGAGTTGAGCCAGGTGTTCACGGAGCTGCTGAAAGGCTGACTTTTGTTCGTCTCCCCATTCAATGCCTTTTGAATTTTGGAGCTTCAGCGCCTTGAAGAAAGGGAGCCCTTTGTCTGAGGCTCGTGAGATGAACCTGGACAAGGCAGCCATTCTCCCGGCTAGACGCTGAATATCCCTTTTTGTCTTCGGCTCGGGGAGGTATAAAGCAGCTTGTACTTTGGCGGGGTTTGCATCAATCCCCCTCTTGCTGACCATGAAGCCGAGGAACTTGCCTGACTTCACGCCGAAGACACATTTCTTCGGATTCAGCTTCATTTTGTATTTTCTGAGGGTGGCGAAGGTTTCGTCTAGGTCCGTGACATGATCTTTTTCTTTTATGCTTTTGACGATTGAGTCGTCAACATAAACCTCCATGTTTCGGCCTTTTTGCTCGGCGAAAACCTGATCAACCAACCTCTGATATGTTGCCCCCGCATTTTTCAATCCGAAGGGCATCATTCTGTAATTGTACAACCCGGAACTTGTTATGAACGCTGTTTTAGCTCGGTCCTCGGGGTGCATGAAGATCTGATGGTATCCCGAGAATGCGTCCATGAAACTGAGCAGAGCATGCCCGCTTGTCGAGTCGACCAGTTGGTCGATCCTCGGCAGCGGATAGGAGTCCTTGGGACATGCCCTATTCAGGTCCGTGAAGTCAACGCACATCCTCCAGTTACCATTTGCCTTCTGAACCATTACAACATTGGCCAGCCACTCCGGATACTGACAGGGTTCAATGAACCCAGCATCTAGGAGCTTATCGACCTCAGCTGCGATGTTCTGGTTCTTTTCGGCGGAGTAGTTCCGCTTTTTCTGCTTAATGGGTCGACTGGAGGGGTCGACATTAAGCCTATGGGAGACGAAGTCCGGATCAATCCCGGGCATTTCTGCGGCTGAGAAGGCGAACACGTCTCCACTGGCCCGTAGGAGTTGGACGAGTGCCGCACGGGTGTTTGGCTCCAGTGACGACCCGATGCTAACACATCTGTTCGGATCTCCTACGGTCAGTTCTATTGACTCGGTCAGGTCATCCGTCTCCATGCTCTTAGAGTTGGATTCCTCGAATTCCGGCCTGCTATCAATATTAGCAGACTTTCCTGACCGCGGCTGGCCATCAGAGTCGTTCGGCTCTGAGGCGGAGTCAGCCTTTTGGCCCCCATCAGATTTCTCGTTGTCTGGGGCTTCATTAGCCGAAACGTCTGAGCCTCTCGGCTTTTTGGCGTTTCGGTCCCGGTGCTTTTCCTCCCCATCGCCACGGTCGCCTCGGCGAGACGTGGATGGCTTGAGGTGATTGCATCGGCGGGCTTCTTTTTGACTGCCCTTTATTTTCTCGGAGCGTCCCTCGTCTGAAACGTATATCATGATTTGATGATACGTGGAGACGACTCCTTGAATGCCGTGAATGAGGGGTCTCCCCATGATCACGTTGTATGCAGATGGAGCATCTACGACCAAAAATTCGGCCATGATATTCCTAGCTGCTCGGCCTTCGCCGATGGTGACAGGAAGTGTAATCTTCCCGTCAGGATACGAGGAAGAGCCGTTGAATCCAGACACCGGGTAGGGTGCGGGGGCCAGGTGCTCGGCTCCCATCCTCAGCTGGTCGAACGCTCCTCGGAAGAGGATGTTCGCCCCGCTACCGCCGTCGACGAGGGTCCGCCAGACGTTGCGGTTGGCGATGCCCAGAATGATTACTAGTGGGTCATCGTGGGGGTATACCACCCCCTCACAGTCTTCGGCTGTGAACAGGATGTTCGGCGCCGGTGACTGGGACTGCCGAAGCTCAGCCTGATGAATCTGATGGGTTAGACCCCTCAGTTGGCGTTTGGCTGTGCCTCGCGAGATTCCCCCGGAAATAACTAGGATGTCGAGGGACTCCTTGCCCTGAGGTCCCTTATCCTTCTTCCGAGCGAAGTTGAGGTCCTGCCGAGAATCTTTTTCAGCTTTTTTCTCCTCGCGCCTGTCCGCGAGGTATTGGCTCAGGTACCCCTTGCGGACCAGATCCTCAATCTGGTCCTTCAGCTGGACGCAGTCCTCGGTGCGATGTCCGGGTGAGTCATGGAACTCGCACCACTGGTCCTTTCCCCTCGTCTGATGCCAGGGAGGCAACGGACGAGGTTTTTTGAATCTCCCCTCGTCCTTCGTCGTGCTGAAAATCTTAGCACGGGGAAGGGAGAGTGGAGTGTATGAATCGTACCTTCCCGTGTAGGGAAAGTGTCTTTCCTTCTTCGGCTCGGCAGCAGAGGACGGTTCTGAGGCCTTAGCCTTCCCTTTCCTCTGCGCCGAGACTTCGGGCTGCTGCCCTTTCGGCTTCTCAATTCTCGGACGAGACTGAGACCTGGATCTGTTCCACTCCTCGGCTCGGATGAACCTATCCGATGCTTCCAAGGCTTCCTCCAGGGTCTGCGGGGGATGCATGACCATGAAGTCCAGGAACTTTCCAGCTTGGAGGCCGTTCCGTAGCGCGAACACGGCCAGGCCTTGATCCAGGCTTGTGATTCCGGATGACTCGTTGCTGAAGCGAGTCAGATAGTCGCGGAGGCTCTCGTCCTCCGCCTGCTGCAGACTCATTAGCTCTGCAGTGGTCTTCTCTCGGCGGTTGGCCGTAGAGAATTTGCTCTTGAACTTGTTGGAGAGGTCGTTCCAACCGGTTATGGAGCCTTCCTTGAGCCCTTTGGTGATCCAGGATTGGGCAACACCTTTGAGGGTCGTAGGAAAGTATTTACACCAGGTAGCCTCAGACCTCGGGTTCAGATACATGTGCCCCTCGTAAGAGGCAATGTGATCCTTAGGATCTGAGGTACCATCGTAAGTAATATGTGCCGGGATTTTGACCGTTGGCACATGCTCTTCCAGAATCCACTTCTGGAAGGGCGAGTTCGATGGAACCATGACCGCCTTCCCCTTGTACCCAGCCTCAGGGACCTCGCTCCCTCCTCTCTCAGAGGTGGAAGTGGTTTTCGTCCCCGGCTGAGACAAGGTTGGGTGGGGTCCGGTATCCTCTGGGAAGGTGAGGCGGCTATGCACACTCACCTCCCTCGAACCCAAGCGTTCGTGAACGCTTTGGCGGGCGAATTCCGGGTCCTTGGAGGGCCCCATGGAATTCTGAGCTTCGGAGTGGTCAGAGGGTTGAGGGTTCCTCCTCCTCTCCTTACTGGAGTTTCGGGTGTCCCCTCGCCACCTCTGGCCGAGCTCTCTATGTGGTGGAACTTGTCCACCATCATCCTGACCGATCCTCCTTTTCAGGTTTCTCGGCTGGTGATCATCAGGCATCTGGATTGGAGCCCCTTGAGCTTTAAGGAACTCCATGCAGATGGCCACTGCTCTGGCCACTTCCTCGGTGGAGGGTCCGGAGGGAGGAGTCTCCCGCGGATGTGACCTGGATTGCACGCTATGGCGCGGCGGGGAGTTCCTCGCACCTGAGCCACTCGGTCTCGGGATGGCCCCGGCTGCCGAGTGTGGTGCGAGGTGTTCTCCTCCTGGAGGCTAGGACCTCTTGAGGCTTCCCTTTCCGGAGAAATGGGGGCCTCCGATTCGGAAGAGGCTTGCTCCGGGGAGGGATAAACCGGCTGGCGTTCCCTCACCGTAATCCGGCCTCCTCCCTTCTTAGCCTTCTTGGAACTCTTTCCACTCTTAGTCATGGCGACTGCCGGAGTGTTTGATGACTGACGCGAAATTTAGTAGCGTTCCCCACAGACGGCGCCAAATTGTTTCGGATGAAAACAATCGAATCTCGGAAGATCCTTTTATCTTGAGGGAACTTGGTCTCGGTCCGAACGACGCAGGAGCCGAGGGTTTCCTGCACAACAAATACACGTAAACTAGCCTCGGGGGGGACGCCGAGGAAGGCCCCTCCGATGCTTAAGTCAGTATATTAGAGAGAGAAAGCTGTGCAAGAGTTTAGTTGCTTGAGGCTTTATTGTCTTACCAAGAATTGACCAAATTGTTGGCTTTTATACCTTGGCTAATGAAGGAGGCTGATTGGGCCGTTGACTGACCTTGACATGGCTTTGAGGATGTTGATTTTTGACTTTAGCACATTTGGAGAGTTGAACCTTAACCTTGGGCTTTTAATTGGATCATTCAGTGACCAGGCCCAATTGGACTAAATTGGACCCAAACACGTGTAATTTTGTGTTGACTAAAAAAAATGTTATTTTCTGCGTCAAAAAAAAAAAAAAATGTTATTCCAAGTTGTGAAGGTCACGTATAATGTACAAGCTTGTCGACCATTAAGAGTTAAGGAGCTCCTTATATATAAGCGTCCATGAAGTTTGACATTTATAACTAATAACGAGTTGTATAAGTGTAGCACTACTATTTTAGAGGAAAGATAAATAAAAAAGAAAATACAAATGGGTCGTCGGATAAACTTCGTGGTGGTGGTGATGATATTAGCAACCATGACGATGAGATCGACAAACGCGGATTACGGAGCGTACACGCCATCGACCTCCTACACGCCGTCGACCTCCTATTCACCAACAGAAATATGGCAATCAGGGCATGCTACGTTTTATGGGGATGAAAGTGGCTCTGAGACCATGGGTTAGTCTTATTTTTAACAACGTATTATTAAGCTTTCGTATTAAAACGTATATTGTATACTTGGTACAATTTTATTCGTCCAATAAAATGTTTGAGTTTATTGAATATTTATCCCATACAATCATACAATACGTAATTAATTAATGTATATATAATGTTATAAACATACTACGTATATAGATACACATATATAGTCGCATACATTAGTAGTATGGATTGTTCCTCACCTCATGTAAATGTGGCCTTAGCAATATTAATATAAATAAATGGGTGTTTTTTTAAAAAAAAAAAAAAATATATCAACACTTTTACATTGTCAAATTTTGCATGATTCTATGAATAATAAAATGATGACCAAGAGCTAATTAATAATTTGGAGTTTTGCAATAATGTTGATTAGTATATTTTGGTAAAGAATGAATGAATTGAGTAAAAGATGGTGATAAACAGGAGGAGCGTGTGGGTACGGAAACTTGCATGATAGCGGGTACGGATTCGAAACGGCAGCACTTAGCACGGTGTTGTTCAACAATGGTAACGCTTGTGGAACGTGTTACGAAATCAAGTGTGTCGAGTCAAAATGGTGCTTCACCAATGCGCCTTCGATAAAGATCACAGCCACTAACCTCTGCCCTCCTAACTGGTACCAGGCTAGCGATGCCGGCGGGTGGTGCAACCCACCTCGCTCCCATTTCGACTTGTCTAAGCCCATGTTCATGAAGATTGCTGAATGGACTGCTGGCATTGTTCCCGTTAGCTATAGAAAGTATGTTTTCAATTCCTCCATTTCATATTATTTGTTCTTCATTTTTTTATTTCATACAACGCAAAGTAATCCCTATCATACGGTGTGGCCAGTCACATATGAAAGTTTCTGTATTCCTATCATATATTCATATGAAAAGCTTAAAAATATATTTTTAAAAAAAAAAAATTCTAACATCTTTCCAAATCAATCCAATCCATTATGACCGACAAACAACCCTATGTGTAATTTATTACAAAATACTCCGTAATATGTAATTCTACGTATAATATCATATAATATGTGTAACAAAAACTTACACTGTTACACAGTCCAAGATATGAGATTAAATCCAAATATATTCATGCATGCATGAGATCTACTAATAACCCGTATATGTGTGATTAAATCCAGATGTATTCTTACAATGTATGTGTGCGTTCTATTAATAATCGGGAAAAATTTATGTATATGCAGGGTATCATGTGGAAGGACAGGAGGAATTAGATTTCAATTCCAAGGGAATCCATATTGGCTCCTAGTGTCCGTGATAAACGTAGGAGGAGATGGAGATATATCCCAAATGTGGGTGAAAGGTACCGAAACTGATTGGGTTAGCATGAGCCGTAATTGGGGAGCTTCTTTCCAAGCATTCTCCAAATTAGGAGGCCAACCTCTTTCTTTCAAGCTACAAAATGCAGCTGGACAAATTGTTATAGCTTATAATGTTTGCCCTACTTATTGGTCTAATGGGCTAACTTATGAATCCAATACCAATTTTTATTAACCAACAACTAACCTAACCAGAAAAATAATGATCGATGATTTAGGACCGTCACATTATTTACGGCTGGTAGTCTTAGAGAATTGTTCACTTTTGAAATTGTAGCAATTTTTAACTATTGCTTTTTACATATGTAGGTAGCATTCTTTAATTTCTCTATATAATTGAAGAAAGCCGGCTACTCATTATGTCCTTGCGTGTTTTTATTGAATCCAAACATTTTGCTCTTTATTCATGATTCAAATTATAAACTATATAATACTTATAATTATCCTCTTAGTAAGCAGTAATAAATACTCAATAGAGATGGATTAGGTGTCTAAAAGACGTACTTCTATTGAATAAGGTTAGCAAGGCTCGCTCTTGCATTCAAGCATTCGACAACTTAAGTGCATGTACGTACGTCCAATAATAGTCAATGCTTATTAAAAAAAAAAAAAAAAAAAAAAAAAAAAAAAAAAAAAAAAAAGTCTTACATGATTCATATGTATTAACCAAATGGAGATCTCAATTCAAGGTCTAACACAACATATCTCACCTACCAAAAAATACCAATAATATTACTCACGATCAAGTTAACTTAGTGCTTAGACACTGATCAAAGAGGTTTTCCATGAAATCAGCCCCCAAGGCCCGGCCCCCTTCATGGCTACATGCATATTATATATTATTGGTCGTATGTGTTTTGAGTTTTGACATTAAACACAACCTTAAATCCTTAATAATTCTTAATTCTCATTAAATTGATTATTTAATACTCAAATTAAAACATACGGCAATAAAAACAGGTAGTCATATATTCATATGAGATTGACTATAAAGTGTATATACAAACTGCTATACAATTATAACCTTTCTTTTTACACGATATATAAAGTACTACATCTGCGTTACTAATCTTAAAACTATATGACCTACTATTAAAATTTATTTTACTTGAAAAATGAACTTGAATAACGCTTACTTTCCCTTATCAAAACATCTCAATTATTTTTCCTATATCTTACAATATCAAATTTATTAACTCTTTTTTGGAATTATTTTATTTGTTTGAAACAAAACAAATGGAAATATAGTGAAATTCCATGTCCCGACTTTAGTGGGGGCTCATAAAGGGATTAAATTATGGCAAAAGCTAATGAGCGCCCCCGGGGCGTTAGATAAGATAATTAAAATGCAAATATTAGAGTAAAATTAACATTAATTACACCGAACGACGCGTGATTTTGTCATGAATTCCTAACTTAATATCATTTCAACCAATATAATTTATCCTTATCTAACGCCCCGGGGCGCTCGTTAGCAAGATCGTTAAATTATTACTGAGTTTTATATTCATCAACTTAGGCAAATTGAAGTAGAATATAGAGAATTAATAGAGTAGTAGGCACTAGGCAGTAGCTGAAAATATATATGTAATAATTAAGCACCTCAATTAATTTAATTCAGTCACTTTAATCTCCTTAAATTATATGGTTCTTATAAGATTTGAACTCGCAACCTCAAATTAAAACTCCAATGTGTTAATCACTAAGCTATTACCATATTACATATCATTCAATAAAAATTAAATATTAATAAAGATTTTTATCATGAAAATAATGGAGTAACTCGGGACATCGCCCGGGCCTAACACTAATTATGATTTATATGGTGTCTGAAATGTATTGTCAAACATACTAGGTCTTGTAAAGTTGTAATTACTATACATGAGACATTAAACTTTTCCAATAAAGTTGTAATTACTATACATGAGACATTAAATTTTCCAATAAAAAGTTATTAAAGCCTTGCTTGTATGTTGGTAATAACCAATAAGTTTTAATCTCCCGCAATAACAATCGGGAGGGGACTGGAACCTAACCACCCAAAATTGATCCCCGAATCCGAATTAGCCCAAAGGGTGAACCGGGTAGAACACAAAAAAAAAATGTCTATATATATGCTAGATTATTCCTAAACCTAAAGTATTACTTGTATATATATTACCTCTAATGAATATTATGATACAACGTGTAAATTTGTCTGGACTAGCGAATGAAAGAAAAAGTATTATTCCAAGTTGTGAAGGTCACGTATAATGCATAAACTTGTCCACCAATTGGAGCTTATTAGGAGCTTCTTATATATGTTTGTTCATGCACTTTGACATTTATAACAAACAATTTACAAAAATAGCACTAAATAAAAAAACTAAAAAAAAATGGGTCGTGAGAAGTTGATGATGAGAGTAAATTTTGAAAGCTTCAACCTCATGGTGGTGGTGGTGGTGGTCTTGGCGACGATGACAACAAAATTGGCCGTCGTGGATGGGTCTTATGGACGGTCCTATGGCCACAATAAACATAGATGGTACACGTCGCCGTCTACCTCATACACACCATCAACCTCCTACACACCGTCAACCTCCGATATGCCATCGGCCTCTGACACTCCATCGGCCTCCTACACGCCATGGACCTCAGACGCACCGTATACGGACACACCGTCGACATCTGATATTCCCTCAACCTCTGATGTCGTGCCGTCAACCTCGTACTCGTCATCGTCATCGTCAGCATGGCAATTAGCTCATGCTACGTTTTATGGGGATGAAACTGCTTCCGAGACCATGGGTTAGTTTTGCTTCCATTTATTATATATGCCTTCATATTTTATACTCCATATAACTATATCAGAAAGACTTTTTGATGGCTACATACACAAAATTTATAGCTATTGTAAAATTAAAAGCTTGAAATTTAAAGAGGTTATATAATCTTGTCTATTGTTATATCATCATATAACACAAAGGGCATGCAAGTATTACAGACTACATACCTATGTTACCTTTGTCAGTCTGTCACATACTTCCTCCGTTCAATTAATATTGCAACAATGGACTTTTTGCACTATTCATCACTCTCGTTTGACCATATAACATGAGTTATACGTTAAGCAAAATATAGTCAAGTGAGATCTTGTTGGGTTCGTCTCATAAAATACTTTCACAATATCAACTTTTTATAATTTTTACTTTTACACAATTATAGATATTTAGCATATAAAATGTGTTTTGGATACGTAATTTCCTCCTTGTTGCAATATTAACTGAACGGAGGAAGTACATTTTATGTGCAACTTTTAAACCTTATTTATGATACATAAAAATATAATTAAATTTGATTATGAGCAGGAGGGGCGTGTGGATACGGAAACTTGCACGATAGTGGGTACGGATTTGAAACAGCAGCGCTTAGCACGGTAATGTTCAACAATGGGAAAGCTTGTGGGGCTTGTTACGAGATCAAATGTGTCGAGTCAAAATGGTGCTTCGCCAACGCACCTTCCATTAAGATCACAGCCACCAACCTCTGCCCTCCTAACTGGTACCAGGCCAGCGATGCCGGCGGGTGGTGCAACCCACCTCGCTCCCATTTTGACTTGTCTAAGCCCATGTTCATGAAGATTGCCGAATGGACTGCCGGCATTGTCCCCGTCAATTATAGAAAGTATGTATACAATCCTCTATTCTACTAAACATCCCTAATAGTGGACTTTTTTTTTTTTTTTGGGTACTATTAAGAGGCATTAAAGAAGTTTAGGTGCCACGTGGCGCGTTCTTACAAGATTTGAACCAACAACCTCAAGTTTAAACTCTAACGTGTTAGCCACTAAGCTATTACCATATTTCATGTCATTTAATAAAAATTTATTACTAATAAAGATTTTTATCATGGAAATAATGCAGTAACTCGGGGCATCGTTCGAGCCTAACACTAATGATCTTTTACTAATGTGCGGATTTGACATTGTTGCAGGGTGTCGTGTGGAAGGCAAGGAGGAATTAGATTTCAATTCCAAGGGAACCCATATTGGTTGCTAGTGGTTGTGTTGAACGTGGGAGGAGATGGAGATGTATCCGAAATGTGGGTAAAAGGTGCTCAAACAGATTGGATTAGCATGAGCCGAAATTGGGGAGCTTCTTTCCAAGCATTCTCCAAATTAGGAGGCCAACCTCTCTCTTTCAAACTCCAAAATGCAGTCGGAGAAACTGTATATGCTTATAATGTTTGCCCTACTTATTGGTCTACAGGGCAAACTTACGAAGCCAATACAAATTTTATAAACTAATACACTAATTATTCCGATCCTAACAATTACATGATATAGGCCATTCACGTTATTTACGAGTGGTATGTAGTCCTAGACAATTGTTCACGTACGGAGTTGTAACAATTGTTTATTGCTTCTTATATATGCAGCACATTCTTTAATTTCCCTATGTAGTTGAAGAAGACTGGTTACTCATCATGTTCTTGCGTGTTTTTAATGAATCCATACAATTAACACTTTATTCATATTCTTTATATCAAATATTCTACAAATTTTGCCTTATATATTACTCCTTATTACCCAAATCTATTAATAATTCTTGGGGATGTGTGTGTTTTTAATGGAGCAATATGTCATGATTCAAGTCCCACACCCACCAAGACAGCAGCAATGTCAATTGGGCACTAGGCAACAATTCGAGCCAAGGGAGATGCCCATGGATGCTAGGAAGCACCTTCCCCCTGAAGAGCTTTATGGCGCTAGGGGGCAGTTTTCCTAGTGAACACCTGATTAATAGTAACACAATAATGGGTCGTTTGGAGACCAAACGAAGCCCAAACTTTGGCTATCTACCGTTTTTGAACCCATGGAAGACATTGGTGCAGTCGGATTTTCGAGGAGAAGTCCGGAACATTCTATAATGTGTTAGGAGTCTCGGGATTTGTCCGGATACTTCTAAAACATTCTAGGATACCCGTATACATTCTCGTAGTCCTAGAACATTGTAGAATACTCCAAAATGTTGTACATAAGAGGTGTAACCAAAATTTGTATAGAAGTCTCTAGAAAGCTAGGCTTTTGGGACCCTCCATTTGAGGAGGTTAGAACTTTCTAGAGTAGAATTCTTTAGGCCTTGGGAACACTATAAATAGGGAGCTTCCCCCTCATTTGTACAATCATTTGTAAACACTATCATTCTCAAGCAATCAAAGTTCTCTTAACTTACTCTCTCTTGTGCTTACTTACTTTCTCACTTAATACTTAAGCTTTCGTTGCCTTCTTTGCTAGAAGCAATACTCGGGGTTAGGCCTTGACTAGCAGCAGGAAGTTAGTGGGGGGGGGGGGGGGGCGCGTGCACACGATTAGGGGAGTTAGTCCGCACGTGACAAATAGCTATTTTCTTAGAGAATATCAACACGTATTTTACATAATACAAGATGATATGATTAACCTTTAATTATTTACTTGATAAACAGTAATAAATTAAAGGAAAATATACATAATACGAGTATGGTGTTAACCTAATAGAGGTACTTTATCAACTATCAAGGTCCGTTTCCACATATTGTACCAAGAAAAAAACCAAAATAGCATAGACAACCATGAGTCCATGATCAGTTGATCAAAACTCAAATTTTTGACAAAAATGTACTCTTAATTACTTAATTTTCATTGCTAATCTTCGCATATATATGATCACACATCGCTTTTGACATCTCATCAACCATGAAGAATATTAACTTAATTCGAATTTAATTTAGCAATGTCGATTTAATTATAAACACAAATTTATGATTCAAGTGTAGAAATAATCTGAATAACCTAAAAAAAATCTAGTTGTCGTTTGAATGACGAAAAAAACATTGGTTAAAGATATATTATGTGAAGTACTTGTAAACTAAAACGTAAGTGAAACCCAAACCGATAGATGACGGTTAAAGAGGGCCGTGAGCGTGGCGGCACGAGCCCGGCACGACCACTGACCCATTTATGCTACAAACTTCATTTCACGTTTAAAATATAGGGGATTGTTCATATTTTCCAACTAAATGTTCAAAATTTGTAATTGTTCAGATTTTATACTAAATATTCAAAAGTATATGCGTAATACATTGCAATTGTTCATATATTTTTACAAAATGTTCAAAATTTGTGATATTCGGATTTTTTTTTTTCTAAATAATCAAAATTTGCAATTGTTCAGATTTTTTTTACTAAATGTTCAAAAGTATAGGCGTGGTACATTGCGATTGTTCAGATATTTTTATTAAATATTCCAAATTTGCGATGTTCGGATTTTTTTACTAAATGTCCAAAATTTACAATTGCTCAAATCTTTTTAGTAATTGTTCAAAAGTATATGTGTGATACATTGTGATTGTTAAATTTTTTTTACTAAATGTTCAAATATGCGATGTTCGGATTTTTTTACTAAATGTTCAAAATTTGCAATTGTTCAAATTTTTTTACTAAATGTTCAAAAGTACAGGTGTGGTACATTGTGATTGTTCTAATATTTTTACTAAATGTTCAAAATTTGCGATGTTCGGATATTTTTTTTACTAAATTTTCAAAATTTGCAGTTGTTCAAATATTTTTACTAAATGATCAAAAGTATAGGCGTGATACATTGCGATTATTCAGATATTTTTACTAATAAATATAGATTCAAATTACACAATCAACAATAAAATAATGGATCAATGAGCATAGAAGTCAGAATTATTTATGAATTGATCAATTATAAGCTATTAAAAATTAAAAATAACATTCAAATATACAAATAATCATATTTAGCAATGTATTCAGCAAATTGAACTAATATTGAAATAATTTCATACAAATTAATGAAATCAATCACATTCATACAAATTAATGAGAACGATCAAATTAATCGATCAAATTAGTGAGAGAAATCAAATATATCAATCAATCGATCATAATGGATTGAAATTGATCGGATTAGATTCAACAAATTCAATTGATATTAAAACAATGATTTCATTCATCCACAAATTCATCTCAAAATCAAAAAATAAATCAATATTGATCACAATGAATTCATAATAACTAACCTAGATTGGTCTCTTCGGGAATTTCGACAATTTTCATCACGTTAAATGCAACAAATCAATGGAAAAAATTAAAGACCAAAGGGGAGAGAAAATAAGAACTAGGGAAAAAAAAAGGAATGAATTAAAATAAAAAAGAAATAGAAATAGATCAGATTAAAAAAAAAAAATATTGTAAAGAAGAAAACAAAAAAGAAGAAGAAGAAGTTAAGATGGCAGGAAAAGCAGTAGTAAAAATGTAAAATGAGTTGCGTTTCATTCATATAGACATGTGTTTAGTAAGTGGTGACCAGGGACTATAGAAGAATTTGCAGCACGACACGGTGACCAATGAATAGGTCGTGTTGTGAACACGATTTCAAGAATTCGGCACGAGCATGACACGAACTTGTAGGCGGCATGGTAGTTTGGCCCGCCAACACATCACGCCAGGCACGACCATAAAATAACATAAATAATAAAAAAGAACTATAATAATAAAATAAGAATAATAAAAAGAACAATAATAATATAATAATAAAAACATAAATACAAATTAATAAAATTATTTAAATAATGTATCCATTTTAAAATTTGTTCAAAAAAATTTTAAAAATTATGGACGGCTCGGTGCTCGGCACGCGGCACGTCAGGCACGTGGGTTGGGGTTAGCTAAATAATGGCTCGACACGATACGACACGAGCCACCACCAAATACGGCGAGGTACGACCCACGGCGGTCCAACACGACACGCTGGCCACCTCTAATGACGATTCCTCCCAAAGCTTGCCCTATAAGTTTATCCAACACTTGAAAAAGCCCTTCATTTCCGCAATTTCCTCAAATGACAGACCCCTCTATGCAAATAAACTAAAAATAATTCACTTTGGTGCTCATCCTCTTAAATGGCGCTTTTTCTCCAATTCAACTTAATTATCCCCAAAAATTAGGGCTTTCTTCATCTTCCATCTTCTCTCTCTCCAAAAACCTCTTGAAATTTCCCCAATTTTCTCTCTCCTAGGGTTTTCAATCCCAGATCTCACCATTAATGGCGATTAATCTAACAGAAGGAGCAATCGAAGCGATGTGTAATGGCGACACTGAGCTTAAACCGTTGCTTCAAGTAGCCGATATTCGACTCGTTAATACTCAAAATGCGACCAGTGCGACTGAGCGTTACCGTCTTTTGTTGTCCGATGGTTTGCATTTGCAACAAGGGATGCTCGCTACTCAGCGTAATGAACTCGTTAAAACTGGGGCGTTGCAAAAGGGTTCTATTATTCGATTGATGCAAGCCGTTTGTAATGTCATTCAAGGCCGAACGTTAGTATCTTTTCTCTTCTTTGCCGTTTTCATTTATCTGTAATTGATGTTAATTGATTTTTAATAATTTGATTTTGGATTGATTGGTTGATTGTGCTTTAGATTGGGTTTTAATTGGAATCAGGGGTGTTGTTGGTTTTCTTTAATTTTTTATGTTTTTGTCTGGTTTTTAAAAGATTTAATTAGACTGTTTAAGTAGGTTTTTTTTTTTTTTTTTTTTTTGTGGGGTAGAGACTGTTTAAAAGGGAGGTTTTGGGGTTCTTTAAATTTTCGTGTATGAAGTTCTTTGAATTGGGATTGTGAGTAGGCGGGGGGTGTTCTTTGATTTGGGTTTTTGTGTATGTTTGATTTTGAAATATTTTATCGTTTTCAGCTGATTTGATTTGGTCTTTAAGAAACTAATGTTGGGTTATTATACTTGCTTTGATGGGTATTCCCTTTTTTGTTCTGATGGTAGGAAGAGAATTATTGCGTTAGGTTTCTGGTTTTTTAGTTTGTTGCTGATGGTTAAAAATTGGTTTTTTTTGGTGGGTTTGGCAATCTTTTGTGTATATATTGAAGATCGCAAGGATTGGATTTTGGTGGAATTGCATGAGGATATGTTTGTAATAGGCAAGTAGCAGTAACGGAATTGTTGGTGCTTCTAATTGGGCTAAAGGTTAGGATTGTTTGTCCTTTTTGTAAAGGGCTAGAGCCTTTACAGGCATAAGATTCATTAGTTCACTTTAAGATTACAACTTGAGTTGCTTAATGATTGATGCAATTGATTTTCTCATCTGAAGTGATTGTATTTCGACCGTGGCGAGGTATAGATATGTATTGTACTCTGTGAGAGTAAGTGAATGGTTTTAGCTGCTCCTGGATCTTTTGAAAGCAAATGTGTCATGTCTTCAAACATCTAGGTGATTATATACTTCTTATAATTAAAAAAAAAAAAAATCAGATGCAAGGTGTCTAGACTGTCTACTCTTCAAGTCCAGACACCAGACTTGTTGTAGTGGCATGGCTATTCATGTGATGCACTAGAATTATGATCTGGAGGGAAAGTCAAAGTATGCTGAGGAATCTATAAAATTTTAATTATGCTTTCAGTTATTCTTAGTTTGCTGATAGTTAATTTATAACATCCTCGATAACATAATTTTAGTTTGCTGATTGTTAGCTTATAGCATCCTTGAATTTATGATTTTAGTTTGCTGATTGTTAGCTTGTAGCATCTTTGATAATACATTTGCTGTGCTGGACTCTTTCTATCTGCTTATGTGTTGTTTTTAGCAATCCTTGATTTCTTGAAGATATTAAGGATTTGGAGTGTGCTGACTTGAATGGTCAAATATTATGCAGGATTATTATTATTATCGAACTTGAAGTGATACAAGAGACGTGCCCAACAATTGGCGAACCAAAGCAAATTGTAAATGGTGATGCTAGACACATTGCTCAAGTTCCTTCCCCTGTGGGTCAAACTGGGATGATTTCTGGGAATGTCCAGCAAGCAAATCTTCAGCCACCAGTCACTGGTTCCATTCCTAGACCTAGTGGTGCAGGGGGTGGTGTTTTGCAGCAGCCAAATCTTGAACGTACTGCTCAAGCACAGTCCTATAGTGGTTCTGTTACCACCCAGGTCTCAGGACATTATCCTACAAATAATGGATCTCCCTTGCGCCCTAAACCAGAATTTGCTGCTGGGAGCACTTTTAATGCTCCTGCTGCTGGTCCATATGGAGCCTTTCACAATGCCAAAACAGATTCCTTACGTGCTCCTACAAATGCTTATTCACGCAATCAGCAACCTGCCTATCAGCAGCAACCACCTTCAATGTACATGAATAGGGGTCCTGTTGCAAAGAATGAGGCGCCCCCTAGGATTTTTCCAATTGCTGCCTTAAATCTTTATCAAGGTCGATGGACAATCAAGGCTAGAGTAACATCAAAGGGTGACCTTAGGCACTATAACAATACACGTGGAGATGGGAAAGTTTTTTCCTTTGATCTTTTAGACGCTGATGGTGGAGAAATTCGAGTTACTTGTTTTAATGCTGTGGTTGATCAGTTCTACAACCAAATTGAGGTAGGCAAAGTATACATGATATCTAAAGGGACGTTGAAACCTGCTCAGAAGAATTTCAATCATCTTCCTAATGATCATGAGATATGCTTGGACACCACATCTATAGTGCAGCCTTGTTTTGAAGATGACAGTCAAATTCCTAGGCAGCAATTCCATTTCCGGCCTATCAGTGACATTGAGGGCATAGAGACCAATGGTATTATCGACGTGATCGGTGTTGTTTCTTCTATAAGTCCATCATCCACAATTATGAGGAAAAATGGAACTGAAACTCAGAAAAGGAGTCTTCACTTGAAGGATATGTCTGGAAGAAGTGTTGAATTGACCTTGTGGGGAAATTTCTGTAATGCAGAAGGACAGACCTTGCAAAGTATGTGTGATAATGGAAAATTTCCTGTTTTAGCTGTCAAATCAGCCAGAGTATATGAATTCAACGGGAAGGGTATTGGAACTCTTTCCACAAGCCAGTTATTTATAGAGCCAGATTTTCCAGAGGCTCAGAACCTTAAGGAATGGTTCGATAGGGAAGGAAGAAACATGCCTTCTGTTTCTATTTCTAGAGAGACAACAAGTTTGGCTAGGACTGATGCTCGTAAGACCTTATCTCAAATTAAGGATGAGAAGTTGGGGACCTCTGATAAGCCTGATTGGATAACAGTCTGCGCCACAATATCATTTGTCAAAACAGACAACTTCTGCTATACAGCATGCCCCATCTTGATTGGGGATCGTCAGTGCAGCAAAAAGGTCACAAATAATGGAGATGGGAAGTGGCGTTGTGATAGATGTGATCAGTCTGTTGATGAATGTGAATATAGGTATATTCTCCAGCTTCAAATACAGGATCATACTAGTCTAACCTGGGTAACAGCTTTCCAGGAAGGTGGTGAACAGATTATGGGCATCTCTGCTAAAAATCTGTACTATTTGAAAAATGAGGAACAAGATGATGAGAAGTTTACAGAAATTGTTCGTGCAGCTGTTTTCAATAAATACATATTTAAGCTGAAAGTAAAGGAGGAGACTTTCAGCGATGAGCAGCGTGTTAAGTCGACAGTAGTGAAGGCAGAGAAGGTCAATTTTACTGCTGAATCCAGGTCTATTTTGGAATTGATGAATAAAGTTAAATTAGGTGATTCTGGTGCCCCAGGTGCCAAATTAGGGAATGCCTCTGCCAATTTTGGAGCAAACAGATCAGGAATTGGTCATGCTGGAATTAGTCAGCCTGCAGTTTCTGGTGTGAGCTATGGAACAAACTCTGCTCTTTCTGGGAGAGAAGCAGGCATGCATACTAACAATAGCCAGTTTGGGAATCAGTATAGTGGTGGGTACGCTGGTGGTGCTACTGCTTCTGGAATGCCTATGACTTGTAGTAGCTGTGGTGGTATTGGTCATAGTTCAGCTACTTGCCCTAGTATTATTAACAGTCCAGCAACCTTTGGGAATCAAACAGTTCCTGCCGGTAGCAATTCTGGACAGTGTTATAAATGCCAAAAATTTGGGCATTTTGCGAGGGACTGTTCTGGATTAAGTGCTGTGCCACCAGCTTATGGTGGTAGTAACATGGGTCCTGGTAGATATGGTGGTGGCCAGAGACAACACGTTGGAGGTTTTTAAATTTTAGATATTAGGAGACGTCTGTACAGAAGTGTTGGCGCTGGATTTTGATTGATACTTTATATCTCCTGGCTTAGGTTTGACACTGTTTCTGGTGTGTTTTGACTCTGTACAGCAGTCCGCAGATGTCTGTAATAAATAAACTGATACTTTGTCATCTGAGCCTAAGGAGATTCTGGCACAGTAGATTGGTTTTGCTATGATATTGTAGTGTAGTTAAGAGGTTTCCTTTTCTTACATTATTTTAGTTTCACATTTTGACTTGGTTTATCGAATGGATATTAGTTTATGTAATTTAGTATAATCTGCTTTCACTCTGTACTATATGTAACGTTTCCTTAGCAGCTTGATTGTGCATAGTGCCTTTTGTTTCTCCTGGTTGGATGCAATTTCTGTTTTAAAAAGTCTTTTACTGTGAAATACTACTCATAAACTGATTTTGATGCTCTTTTTTCACAGCATTATGACAAAAAGGATACCCCCGTCCTCTGTTTTACATCAAGGACATTTGATAATCTATTTAAGAATACGGAGTAAAAGCAATTGTAGCAAAATTGATTTTTTTTTTTGGTAACGGAAAGATGTACAAAGCTAGGGGAGTCCCCTTTCAAGAGTTCAAGGCAATTGTTCGTTGCACAAAATTAACAGAACTCTTTAAAGTTGAGAACATTGTACTACGTATTTGCCTGTTTGGTTTTGTATTTTAGTTCAATATAGACAGACCGAAATAGTGTCAATGAAGATCACTTAACACAAACTTAAGCAAATTACAAACTAGTATAATCTACATAGCAAGCTTTATTGGTTTACTAACTCAATTAGTTCATAATGTCTTATTTCATCTTACTCATTCTTAGAAACATACATTAGTTCCAGATGAGCCTGCATTATTGTGCTTGCTGGAAAGTGTACCAAACATCACCTGCTGATTCCCACAAGAATTAGTGATGCTGTCATCAACACGGCCTGTACTACAGCCTGGAAATTCTTGATAAGCAGCTTTCTCTGAAGTTATAATTTGATTTTCAGTCACTGCGTTCATCCGAATTCTCTCTGCTCTTGAGCCAATTACCTGGCCTAGAATTGACGCACCAATTGTTAAGGCCATTGCAGTCTTGGGCATCAAGACAGCCTTTCTAAGCATAGCTACAAAGGGTACAGCAGCATGAACTGCAATGAACCATGACAATGAAAACTTCTGGGTGTGTTCTCTCCAAATCCCAAGAGGTACATTAGCTGCCATGCCCAATGCAGCAATGCAGAGCATCTTTGCTGGTAGAGGTTGCGGGCGGAGGTTTTTCACAAAGGCAGTTCGAGCAAGAGCAGCCCTGGCAGCCACTATAGCAGGTGGACAATGGAGCTTCATACCTGATGGTGGTTGCAGAGCCTTGGCAACTAGGGGAAGCACGTGACCTACAGCCCGGTAAGACTTTGCGATTGGGCAGTTCCCGCTTTGTAACCACTCATTGCTGAGGGCCTCATGTTCTGCTGGATTTCCTTCCTGAATATGAGAAAACATATGTAAAAAGGTTCTTTATTTTTTTTAGTCCCTCAAATGAAAATAAATGACAAGTGATGTTATGTAAAAATCATATAGTTTTGTGGTTCATGGTTTTCCTACAAGTATCAATTTCTCAGAGCACACCAAGAAAATTTTATGAAACTTGTATTCCAACGAGCCCACAATTTGTTCTTCAAGAAAAACGCAATAACTTACATGAGAAACACGATCCTTTTTTCCTGAAGACTCAGATTTCTGCTTCTGTTTCTTCCACTTGTCAGAAAAGAAATTGAAGCCAAATGGGCCCCCAAGTCCAAATGCTGACAAACTAATCGTGGCTGCCTTTGTAGCCAACGGGTTAAACATCGGAGAAGAATGGGGTTCCAAATGATCATCAGCATGAGAATTTGGCCTCCTTGTGAGTGGAACAACCCCATCCTTCCCATGGAAAAGGTTGAAAGCCAAATCGAAGTTTGGACCATCTTCAAAAATTGGACCCTTGGATCCAGCAGCCTGCAGCAGTAGAAGCAATTATGATTTTCGGAAATAGTGAAGAGAATTGACATCACTATGAAATAAGAAATAATATACCACCAAGTAATACGTAGTTGATAGATAAGAAATCTTGTGAATTTTCTAGATTAGAAAACCATAGACAAGAGACACTGGATTAGCAATTTAGCACTCACTGGAACTGGAAGATTCACAGGTGCGAATGACAAGTTTGTGGGTTTGCTAATGTTCCTCAAGAATGGACATTGCTGGATATCTTGTTCATCATAGGGGCATTCAGATGCCGTCTCCTTCATTTTGTTAAGAAAGAAATCCATAAAACCTCTTGTGGCTTTGGCCTGCAAGAAGAGAGATTTCCAGAAAATAAAAGCTAATCAGAATATGATATATTAGCACCGACAAGGCAACAAGCAACAGAAATGTTATGGAGAAATGCACAGGATTGTCTTCAATATGCACTGGATCAGTAAAAACGTATCAGTTAGGCTGAATCAGGGTTCTGCTAAAATTATATTAAGGAAGCTGGGGCGCTATCAATATTGATAGTAATCAAAGTACCAAAGTATATATCATCTAGCACTCTAGCAGGCTTTAAATGGACAAGAGTAATTTGCAGCCACCTCTACCCCACATCCTTTGAATGATTCGTAGGTTATTTATTTTTAATCAGTCCAGAAGTTTGAGTAGTTCCTCGTTTCCTCCAGTCAAATTTACACAGAGAAAGATGTCATCGAGAGAACTTTATACCTCCACTCTAGGAACAACAATTAGCAGTACTTCATACAAAAAAAGCAAAATTATTTCTGTAAGAATATTAAGCGTCGCAATTGTGATGGATTCTTAAGCTCATTCCCTTTGAGTCTCCAATGTAAACACAGGCAATTCAGCTAACACTATAGCCATTACCAGTAGAAAATATTGTTAACTTAGTGCACATATCATCACACTAAAACATATAAATGTTCATAATGAATCCTATTACAATGGTGAGCAAGTATATTCTACATCCATGATCCAGCAAGCTTTCTTGTTCAACAATGTCTCTAACTAATGGAGCTTTTGATCATGGCATTTTTAACCAAATGTAGCATGCGCACGCTACAACCAAGACTATTTTTTTACACGTACCGAGCAATTGATTGTACAATAGATATTGTAGACCAAACAACTAGCATGTACAGATTCCCCTAAGGTAGATTAACAAGGGTCCTATCTCACCTACCTTAAAACCCCCCAAAAACAAATTAAAATTTCCCAGTTACAAAATTGGACAGAACCCCAATTTGATTCACCCAAAACAACATATTTTCCCCAGAGAAATCCAGAAATTACAACAAATTATGATTCCAAAACAGTACAATTTTCGCAGAGAAACCCAGAAACCCATTTTCATAAATACAATGATTAAGAAAATGCAAATGTACAATTGACAAGAAAAGGAAAGATTCAATCTTTAATTATAACCAAATTAAATGAAAATACATTAATATTAAAAAGGAGAGAAAATCTTACAGAAAAAATGGGATTTGGGGAAGATGGAGAAACAAAGCAGAGAGAAACGTGTGGAGAGCACAAGTTTTGATTGTCCCTAAAATTTTCAATGAAGGAGAAAATTGGGGAACTTTTTTGTAATTTAATATGGAAAATAAATTAAGGTTAACATTGAAGAGAAGGAAAAAAAATTAAAAAATAATAATAATAAAATTGTTGGTGGAAGCTTTACAGCTCTGACCCCACCTGTATTGACTTTTTTGGTGGTCAACAAGCCTTTGTTTGGGTATAGTGGGCTGGGTCGAGATACAGTTTGAGTAATTGTCATCGGCCCATAATGAAACAGGGCCAGCCCATGTTCTAGTGAAGGTTGAGAGATGGGCCGGTCCTTATAGCCTTGATTTGTCATGCTTTTGTTAGATTGAATGAAAAGTAAACTCCATTAGATACTTTCGGTTGTTTCACATAAAAAGGTACTCCGTATGAATGTAAAGTAGTATTTGATTTTATACTAATATTGATTTATTTTATATAAATGTAAAATTTATTTGGTATTAGTTTTATTTTTGCTAACATTTTAGTGTTCTATTTATCCACTTTTTTAGATTAGATATAGTTGGTTGTGAATGAAGTTGATGATTCTATTGAAATAGAAAATAAATGGTATATATGTTTTTTTATTTTTTTAAATTATATTTCTTACATATATTTATCGAGTTTCCATCTTTGACATAATAAGCTTTCTTAAACAAGATAACTTATTAACTTAATATGTTTAATTTGAATATAGATCATATGGTCCTATTGATCATATCATATCACTAATATATAAAGTCAGTCTCACAGTCATGTCACGAGACAGTGTCACTTGACATTCTGGTTTTTTTCTAAGTGTCGCGCCACGTAGACAAAAAATAGGTATCATTTATTTGTCTTAAAGATTAACTTCTCGTATTAATAATAAACTTAATTATGAATTTATTTCATCTTATGATTTGTTATTGTTATAAAAAGGCATTAATTCTAATTAAATAAGAGGTTTGTAACTTCTTTTAGAATTAAATAATGCAAATTCCATAAGTAAAATTGGCGAATAAGATTTTAAAGCTTAAATTAATAAAATATACTCCGTATAATACAGTATTTTGACATTAGGAAATTCATCTAAATATATAATGAATCGGAGAAAATTCCCTTGAAATCTGCATACAAAAACAATATAAGTTGTAAAAAAAAACAAATAAATGTGCCTCGCACGAACTTTATTCAGATCAGTAACTTGTATTTAATAATTACAAGCAAGGACTTATTTAGTATGTACGGAGTACAACCATTGTGGATGGGTATTACAAGTACTCCCTCCGTCTCTTTATTAGAAGCCTAATTCCAATACTTATTACACACATAATAAATAAAAAATAAATTTGTAATTTAAAGACGGAGGGAGTAACATTTAATTTAATTTAATATAATCGGGTAGAAATAAAGAATACCCTTACATAGAAAGATAGATGGAATGGTTGGGCAAATGATATTGCGGAGATCGATCAATCTTTATAGCATGTACCAACCAGGGAATAGACATGGAAGCGGACGCAGTGAAAGCCATTGCAACAGCTACGGCCAAGATAACAATCTTCCGTAGCTATGCCGCACGGTTCGCATATATAGTCGGCTGCAAAAGAAGGATTACACTCGAAGCCGTAGCAACATTGTTCATCATCATCGCACAATTCGCCCTCTTTAAGGCATTGACTATCAGTGACCCGCGCTCCTTGGAGCATGATGTTAGCAATTGGGAGAAACTTCTCCTGCTTCTTGGTGGTTTTTTCACCCCCAAATTGCCCCCCCCCCCCCAATGCACCAATAATCATGGCTATCAAAATTAACATAATAATACACTTCATTTTTATTATTAGTGCTTGCTACCAATAAGCTTGGACAAATGGATACAGGATAACCCAACATCGTAACCGGATACGGCATATATATAATTAAAATAAGTACTACGTAGTACGTACTATCTATTGATATTACTTGTATCAATTTTGTACACCACCTCAACCTACTACGTATTATCTGTAGAATTAATTATATGAACAACTCCTGCAAACATATTACAAGTATTAAGTACTACCTCCGTTTTTTTTTAGTTGACACCGTTTGACTTTTACACTATTCACACACTACACTTTGACTCGCTTTTGTGACTTATAGATACGATAAAATATAGTCATATGAGATCTTGTTTGAATCTTCCTAATATATATTTTTATTAATATCGAGTACTTTTTATAATTTTACAATGTTGATAATTAGAGATATTAAATGTTAAAAACATGTGTTGGCAAGCGTGATATTAGAAAGGTGTCAACTAAAAAAACAGAGGTAGTATAACGTAAGGTTTAGACTAAAGAGTAAAGACTAAATACAATACGGAGTATAAAAAAATTTAAATTGTAACTAATTATTTTTGTTACATGTGTTCATATGTATACTTTTAAATGTTCTTTGGATTGGAGCAATTTTTTGTTGATTATAAATTTTAGAGAAATTCTCTATGGTAAAATCAAACTTTTTGACACATTCCTTTAGCCACGTTCGCCAATGTACAACTTTAATCTTTAATATTTTTAATTACCAATAAACAAAAATTATACTACATAAAAAGTTGATATTTCAATACTATTATTGAATTTGCAACTTGCTAACCCATGTGATCATGCAAAAAGTAACATAAAGTAAATGAAAGTTCGATTAAATGAAAAAAAAAAAGTAATTTATCAATCATGGATTCACATTCGTATAGTAGACATAAATTCTAATAAGGAGGACATTCTATCCAAAAGAAAAATCAAGGATAACAAAAACGTCGGCGAAAATGCTCCCAAATTGACGGTACAATAAATTAATACTAATTAGTTAACTAAAATTTGGACAAGTAGTTTGAAAAGCCAAATATTAATCTTTGATTTTAAAGTCTAACAACTAAGATGAACATGGACTGTTTTGGCTGTTTTTGTGTAAAGTCATGTGGATTTTCTTTGATAAACTTACTCCTTTGTTTTATGATACTTATTAATACCGACATATTTATAAATAAATATCATTTTCTTTACAACTATATACTATATGTATGACGGCAACTCCATGCATTTGTCCCTTTCTCGATCTCTGATGTTTCATTTAAACTTCGTGAATGTAACAGTGGTGTATAATGTATAGTTCTATAGTTTCACATGCATGCAGTAATATTTATTGTGCTACCTTCATTCATGTCTCAAATTAGGTGAAATATATCAATATACAATAGGTCCATACTCCATAATACTACTATGGATCGGATCTCAACTAGTTATGATTGAGCACGTATCAAGTGTTTGGAATAGGTTTAGGAATAGTCAAGCCTTGTGTACAAATAAATGAGTTGTGTTTATTAGAATGGGCCAAGAGAAAGTCATAGAATCATAGCGAGCTAGTGTCAATCATGCATATATAGAGTCCATGCATGGCCTATACTGTCCTACATGCAGTATCATGTCATGCTGGGCATGGCATATACATGTGACAGGTTCTTGCTGGATTGGGCCATTTTCATGTCGTGCTTGACCGATTAATCCTCAAACTTTAAAAGGCATAATCAAACTCGGCCATCCCCAATTGCCCATCTTTACAACTAATGTATGTAGTTATTATTTTACAAATTGTATTATAAGGTGACCTGGCCTATATATCACAAATCATATTATTATTGAATCTCATCTACATCATATGTCCGCTACTAATATACTATTATAAATTAATAATGATCATAAAATGTGAGTGTGAGTGACACTGATAATATGATAGGACGATATTTGCTAAGTGTGGTGGCGCATCATCAGGAATGAATGGTGGTGGCCTAAATGCTTGACCTCTAAGCCAATTGTCCAATTTGATGTATGAGTTAGATTTCAACAAGTACATGTATGGTTGTGGCTAAGCTAGCTAGGACAATTGCTATGATTGGTGAATCGAGGGGGGAAAAAATACATAAATTAAAATTAGGTAGACCTCTTTATCAAAAATTTAATGGGTCATAGTCAATATCTTAATTAGCTTGAATACAAGAAATAATGAAGGAAATCCAACTACCCGTATATAGTAGAATGTAGATGGATTGGAGCTATACAAATACAATCAAACGACGAATTAAGTCACATGTAAGCGGGTCCTTTCCACCCTACCAAAGAAAGGACATGGGTTGCCATGTGCTTTGCTACATAGTGAATCTTAAAAGTTTGAAAAAAAAAATAAATAAAAAAAAAATAAAAAAAAATAAAACACACTCTAAAATATTAAAATTAAAAAATCATTTCTTTAGTTAAATAAAGGGTAAAAAAAATTATGTAGTATATTTTTGGATGTTCACCCTACTCAATGCTCTTATACTTTCAAAACTGCTTAATGTTCTTATACTTTCATATTTTATATATTTTTTTTTTTGGAATTATAAATTTCTCAAATGAGTTCAATTTGGATGTGGTTTGAGGCAAATATACTAGGCTTATGATTGATAACAAAAGTTGGAAAATTAATTAAAATGATGAGAAACTGTTCATCAAATTTAACGTTTCCAATTCCAAATATTTAGTCGTGCACAAGCAAGTAGCAGGGCAATATTGCATTTTTATCCTTTGACTTCGAGCTAATTGATGTGGCAAGCAAGGCTGAATGTGGTCTTAACTATTACGAGTATACGGTTACACCACATCTATCTGAAACTAACAATATCTTAAAATTTTTGCGAGTTATAAATTAAATTGAGATATATACAAGTGTAAATGTGCGTTTAGGATTAAAGTGAGTACTATATAAAGATGTTTAAAAAAATGTTCACCAACACAAATATACGAGCATAAAGTATATATGGAGGAAGTAGACTCTTTATTCTTATAACTTAAGTTTTGTTTGGTTAAATTTGCAAGATATTTTAGATTTTGTGAAAAGGTTCCACTATACTATAACCACCAACATTATTGTGTTGGTGTACTAATTTATTTAGTATTCACAAAAGTCAACTTTTTATTTGTTAAAGAAAAAAAAAAGAAAAAGAAAGAAGACAAGTGTCAACATGCAAGACGTAACTATTGCAATATAAGTATGCAACAATGGTGATGAGTACTATGATAACCATTATATTCAATTCCTCATGCAACTAATTAATTAAGTTGTTGTTTTCAAATTATTATTTTATCAGTGTACGACAATAGTATAGGGGATTAGGGGTAAATCTCAAAAAGAAAAACTAAAACTGATTAACGTCTGGCATTAATCACACTCTCGGACTAATTAAGCGTGCCACACCTCAAACATCGTCGTCTAAAATTTTATATTAGTGTATTTGATTTGATTTGATATTTAATTGATGTAATTATGTTAATTGGCAAATGGCATTTAATTTCGTAAAATTCACGTTGTGGCATGTTAACTTGCATTGGCAAGCAACAATTGTCTCTTGGTTGGAGTAAATAAGTAAATTTAGGTCAAAATCCATGATTTAATACCCTATAATTGTTTTACTTAGTTCATTGTTTTTGTCAAAAACAATCATTAGTTTAGTTTACCCGCTATTTGGGTGCGGTTGGACTATAAGCACCACGCAAACAAAATATTTGCAATTTGTAACGAAATTAGAGAAGTGCACTGACGATTTTGTCAAGTGTCAACCTAATGATATTTGAGTTTGAATTCATGGTAAGACGGATAAAGTTATTGGATATTTTTTTTTATAATTTTATGAAGATCTTGACTTTAGAAATTTATATTTAAGTTTTTGTACATTTCACATAAGTTTTCGAAATTTTTATATAAGTTATTGTACACGTCAATTTTTGGATTTTTATATATTGGGGTACGTGGACTCACGGTGAAACAAACTTACTCAGTACTTTGTGTACTTGCTCTATGACTCTACACTACTAACATAAACTCAGGAATGAACCTTAAATAAAAATACATAATACTACGTGATTGATCGATCGATACCTTGATAAGATAGATAAGTAATAGTCCATAGCGTATTAAATGGTGAAATTGGATATTACATGGACATTTTATTTATTATAATTTGAACAACTCTGTCACATCCTTAATTATTATTAGTAGTACTAGTATAATCTAATTTGTGACAAAGGGATAATCTAAAATATAAAATTTAACAGTATTAATTAATTAGCTTTTTTATTTTTTTACCTATCTAGCTATGGGGGCCATGTCATATTGGAATGGCCTGGGTTGATGACTTTTCCAAAAGGCCATAATATTATTAATTATTTTATGGGATTCTTTTCTTCCTAAACCTATATTGGCATATATATTGTCTCACATGAAGTTAAATAAAACAAGCAAAGACAAAATTCATCAACTCGTATGTAACATTCTGTTGCCTGAGGAGTGGATTGTCGGTGGTAAGTGGTAGCATTAACTATTTTACTGTATTAGATTGGCCAATACTCAGGTATTTATTTTATTCAAATGGAAAATGTGACCTAATTCAAATTACAAATAAGGGTAGTCAAAAAGGTGAACCTTTCATTCTTAATACTCGTAACAAAGAGGTATTATTTGTGAGACATAAAAAATTTATTTGTTGCGAGTAATAAGAAACGGAGGTAGTACATTATAAGCAGTGGGTCAAGAATTCATTGTTATTCTAGTCTATTGACCAGATATTATTTCATTCATGTAAACACAATAAAATGCTTTTAATTTTTACACCCATCCAAAATGACTTAAATAATTCCATTTTATGTTTTGGATATGAGCTTAAGTAGAACAAAATCTGATCATAATAAAACTCTGATCATGTAAGGAATTATTTGGAATAATTTTTTCCTCAAACAACAATTTAATTAAAATAATACAAAGAATTTCATTAATATAAAAAAGAAAAAGATATATACAATCCTAATGGCTTCATATAAAAAGCTAAAAATGAAAAGAATGGACAATAAATAAACATTTATTGCATGGATTTACTCGTAAATTGTTGATAAATTATCAGCTTAGTACTAAAAAATGAAGTATAAAAAATATAGAGAGAGAGTAAAAAAAAAAAAGAACGCTAGAAGGGGACAGGGGAGAAGTACAAATTTGACGTGATCTATCTCATGAACTATGCACAACACAATGCACATGAATGCATATGGAGTGTATTTTATCCGATCTAGCACAATTGTGATATGCGTTATCCAACGTATATATTTTTAGTACTAAAAAATGAAGTATAAAAAATATAGAGAGAGAGTAAAAAAAAAAAAAAGAACGCTAGAAGGGGACAGGGGAGAAGTACAAATTTGACGTGATCTATCTCATGAACTATGCACAACACAATGCACATGAATGCATATGGAGTGTATTTTATCCGATCTAGCACAATTGTGATATGCGTTATCCAACGTATATATTTTTAGTGATAGTCTAGCTTAGCCCTACATATCTTATATCACCAACTTATTTGGTCATCCACAAAATTCATTTACTCGAAAACAGTTACTAAGGTTCCATTTAGCTCGATCCCGTTTATAATAAAGATAAGTTGATCTAACCAAAAATGACCTTTAATTTAATTAAAAAAAACACGACCATCTAATCTTTATAGAGTTTAATTACATAAACGCGTCTATGTACGAAGTACTCATGTGGCCATAAATACTGAAAACATATCTTAAAAACAACCGAATGATCCCTGACCCAGTACAACCTTCACATACAAGAGGTATTTTATCTAATACTGAGAAACAACTCTCATGACTTTCATAAATTGTTATTAAAACACAGTACACATTTAAAGGCACCTGCTTCTGACAAAATATCAATACTCTTATTAATGAGAGGATTACGGTGATTTATTTAATAAAAATCATACATTAAAAAAGTTAATTATATAAAGTTAAACCTTTTATTCTGTAAATGATGATTATGGACAGAAACAAAGCAAGGAATAAAGTGGGCCTTTAAATTAACAGTGTCATTCATTGTGAAAGTGTCGGTAACTTATTATTGAAATTATTCTAAATTCGTTTTCAAGTATAAATACGAAAAAATAAAGTCATAAAAATGTGGATTAAAAACCTTATCAAAGTATTTTATTTTATTTTTGGTACGATTCTTTATGGCAAGAGTGACAGTATTTTCTTTTCTTTTTATTAGTTACTGTCATTACATTAGAATCTTTTTTGTATTCACGCTAATTTGGGAATAAAAAAATTGTCTAAAATGTTATTGTAAACTTTGAGACTTTGTACTGTAGTGGTAACTTTAGTAAGAGTATACGACTGATATACAAAGCTAGAGTTCAATTTGGGACTAAAATACTTAATTCTATTTGTGGAATATTCATTTTTTTTAAAAAAAATATAAATTTTATAATGGTAAAATTAGTTATACTTGTGTTTTATACAATGCGGAGTACTTTTTATTTACGAAGTATTAGACTTTTTATCTTACAATGTTGTGTTCAAGGATTGTCATTGCAACCGTGCAAAATAGATTGAATTTTGTTATGCCGTGTTTGACAACAGTTTTTAGAAGTGTAGAAATTGTTACATACACGGGGTAAGGAGTAATAGTGTTTGAGGGGTTGACAAAATAGTGGTAGACGGTTGCTTTTATTAGGTTGATTCAATTTGTTATGTATATATACAGAGTTTAACACATCCAAGGAGTATTACACAATAAAGTTTTTTTGTTCAAATTGGGCAAAGAAAAATGAAAAGTGATACTAAGTTAGAAATGGTGGCCGAGAGCTGCCATTGCTTACCAAATTAAATTAGCAGTTAATCAATCACTAATATAATCGGTGGAGATCATATCTTTTTTGAGGAGTAAATTATTTAATAACCCTTTTCAGCCAAATATCTAGATTAGTAAATTTAATGATATGTTAAAGATACATGTTTTTGTAGTAATTATAAGGATAAATTTTATAAAGCTTTTTTTTTTTTTTTTAATATTATCATGACAAATTGTCGAAAGTAAAAGTAATTTTGTATTATCTTTACAATTACTCCGCATCTTTAATTTGATTAGATATTAGAAAAAATTTAAAAGGTTGATTTTGTGAAAGTACATATTAAAACAAAATTAATAAGATTTCACTTTTTTTAACATACATTCTCCAAATTTAACTTCTTTTTTTCAAACTATAATCGCGTAAATAATGTAAAAATGGCATAAATAATATCATTCATTCATTTAATTTATTAAAGATACATCATTTTAGAACCATCCCAATTCCCAAATATAACATGTCAAGAGTCTACCATGAACTAAATTCATGGGACACCCCAGCAGAACATAAGCAACCAACTAGGGATTCTCTCTCTCTCTTTTTTTTTTTTTTCATTTACTCCCTCATTCTTTTGTATTGTTTGCACCATTTATTTTTCCACGGTCTTTAAAAATACGTTCGATGACCAATTATATCTTTAAAAATGATTAAAGTGGATGAGAAATTGAGAAGTGTTCTATTTATATTTACTACAGACTTACAAAGTGCAATCAGTACACCGTATTTTATTTTTTACTTTTTTTTTTCCCCCTTTTCTATGTAGTAAGGAGAAGGTGTGTCACAACGTACGGAGTAACTGTTAAGTGTTCTACCGGACCGGAGTCTTACACCGTATCTGCAACGTACATAAAGGGTATACCTGTATTAAAAATTGATACTTGGTACAATTATTAAAATGTTGGCCTCTTTTATATAATTAAATAAATCTTCCATAATCATAACCTTCCAAATTTCTCTCCCCATATCTCTCTCTCACTCTTACTCTTTCTCACTTGACTTCCATCCTCTCTTTCTCTCTCTCTCTGATTTTTTTGGAGAGAGAAAGTTCTCCACCATCCATTTTTTGGGTGATAATTTCTTTGGTGTTCTGTTGCTAGATTCAGGCAAAAGATTAAGAGTTACACAAAAAGTTATAAGGAAAAAAATAAGGGTATTTTCTTCTCCCATTTTCATCGTAATTTCTCTGATTTTTCTTTGATTTTATTCCTTTTTACCTTCATTTCTGCAATGTATTAGCTAGATCTTTACATGGGTATCTTTGATTTCATCATTTTGAGCTGCAGATTGAAGTTTAATGGTTTATAATTGATGGGTATTCAGTAAAATTGAATTTTAAATAGTGTATGATTGAGAAATTAAATCAATCGAAAAATAGGGTAGGGATTTTGCAGTTCAAGAATCTATTTAATTGGTTTCTAATCAAATATACTCCTTCATTTCTTATTGGAATTGATTGGTGATTTATGTTTTTACTTTATTCATTTTTCTGGATTTTAGAGTATGTTCTGCTATTTAAATTTATTATAATTATTTTCATATTGCTTTTTAACCATGTATACGTTGAAAAGCATTGATTGGTGAGGAAATTAGGGCATGATTTAAGGATGAATTCTTTTTTCCGTTCCTTAGATTTGAAGCAATGATCTTGTAGTATTTCATGTTTGTTTCTGCTTTCCATTTTAGTTATAATTTAATGCAAGAAATTGTCAACAATTGTATATGATTTGCTTTTATATAATTTCCACCGCTTTTTCTAAGAGTGGGGATGGGGACTGTGGTTGGCCTTTTCCATGGAAAAGATTTGTAGATTGGTTTTAGCATTTTGGGACCCCACCATTATGTTGAAATCTTGTAGATTGGTTTAGTATTTTGGTGGGCTGCCATTAAATTCCAATTTACTTCTTTGACTAGTAGATCTGTTGCCATTATAATCATGGTTTAGGCTCCTTAGTCTATGGTACTGTCATTGTTATTTACCTTTCCGGTCAGACCGTCTTATACAAGATTTTACGTGTGCGCGAACACTTCCCGAGTTTGATGTTTTTCCATTAGATTTGATTGTGGAAGTCTGAAGTGAGTATTAGTAATCATCTAGGTCTAAGTAGCTTTGGTTCTTCCATCATTTATTACTGGTGTTTGGTTTTTCTGGTAACTTAAAATGTAATAATGTAAGTGTAAAGTTTTACTTAATTTGTTCAGTTTGAAGACTTGGACTTATTATATTGGTTGGTGGGTTGATGATTTGTTGGCTACAATTTGTTGTGCTTCTTGCTTTTGTTTTTTCTTTACCAGAATCTCATATTAGGGTATTATCTGTACCTAAGTTGCCAAGATATGCACATTTTTGACATGTTTTTGTATGGATTTGTTGATGTAGGTAAATAATCAAGTCTAAGTAGGATGAAGTTTAAGGATGGAAGGTCGATTTCTCACCCTGATAAAGCTGTGAAGATCGTCCCCCTGTCGTTCATCATTGTTCTGTTATGTGGGATATCATTCTATCTTGGTGGGGTATTCAATAATATTGATACTAAAGATATCACCGACGCGGTTACAAAAACAGAACAAAAACGGACGACAAAATCAGCTGTTGCACCTCTACAGATTAAGTCTGTTTCCTTCCCTGAATGTGGCGTTGAATACCAGGATTACACTCCCTGCACTGATCCAAGGGTATACACAATACTTTGCTATTCATATCATAGATACTTTTTCCCCCCTTAAGTACACTGCTCAAGTTATGTTGGTTATATGTCTTGTGTATCTTTATACAGAGATGGAAGAAGTATGGTTACAAACGGCTTGCTTTCTTGGAACGACATTGCCCACCAATATTTGAAAGAAAAGAGTGCTTGGTGCCTCCACCCGAGGGTTATAAAATGCCAATTAGATGGCCAAAGAGCAAGAATGAGTGTTGGTACAGGTGATTTTTATTGTCAATAACTCCATATAGTTGTCCATGGGCCTTGTCATACTAGATTATGTGGTAATATCTAAAAATAAAAACTTGCTGATTGTGTGAGATTATTCTTGTGACTTATTTGTAGAAATGTGCCATATGATTGGATCAACAAGCAGAAGTCTAATCAACACTGGCTGAAGAAAGAAGGAGAAAAATTCTTCTTCCCTGGTGGAGGCACGATGTTTCCTAAGGGAGTTAGTCATTATGTAGATCTTATGGAAAACTTGCTTCCTCAATTGAAAGATGGAACTATTCGTACTGCTATTGATACTGGCTGTGGGGTAAGTTTTACATCACCTGAGAATAGGATAGTTTAAATTTATGTTAATGGGTTCTTCCTGAATGAAATATCGCTCTATATTGGAGTGTATAACCAAACTATTGATGCTGTAATTAAATATTGATATTATGAACTAATTGACTTGAAGGTGGCTAGCTGGGGAGGCGATTTACTGGATAGAGGAATTCTTACTGTTTCCCTAGCCCCAAGGGATAACCATGAGGCACAAGTCCAATTTGCCCTGGAACGTGGTATTCCTGCAATCCTAGGAGTTATTTCAACACAACGACTTCCTTTCCCTTCCAGTTCGTTTGATATGGCTCACTGCTCAAGATGCCTTATCCCTTGGACAGAGTTTGGTATGTTCATTAGTTTATGTTTGTTTCAGCTCAGAGGTTTTTTTGTGTGAAATTTAGGTTGAAGACTTTCACCTAAGATCTCTTATAATCTGGTTATCCTATGTTAATGCGGATGTAATTTTTTGAAATGCTGTCTCTAGGTGGACTCTACCTCATGGAAATTCACCGTATACTTCGGCCAGGAGGATTCTGGGTTCTTTCTGGACCACCTGTGAACTATGAGAACCGTTGGCGAGGGTGGAATACCACTGTTGAGGAACAAAGATCAGACTATGAAAAATTACAGGAATTGCTTACATCTATGTGCTTCAAACTGTTCAGCAAAAAGGATGATATTGCTGTGTGGCGGAAGGCTTCAGACAATAGCTGCTATGATGAGAAGCTTGCTAATCCTGATGCTTATCCTCCCAAGTGTGATGACAGCGTGGAGCCTGATTCAGCTTGGTACACTCCTCTACGCTCATGTGTGACAGTCCCAAACCCAAAGTTCAAGAAATTGAGTTTGAAATCTGTGACAAAGTGGCCACAACGTTTGGACGTTGCACCAGATCGCCTCTCTGATATTCCTGGTGGGAATGGTGGTGCCTTCAAGCATGATGAAAGCAAGTGGAAGGTCAGAGTTAAGCATTACAAGAAGTTGGTTCCGGCCTTGGGAAGTGACAAGATAAGGAATGTTATGGATATGAATACAGTGTATGGAGGTCTTGCAGCTCAACTAATTGAGGATCTGTTTGGGTTATGAACGTAGTGTCCTCCTATGGTCCTAACACATTGCCTGTGGTTTATGATCGGGGTCTCATTGGAGTTTATCATGACTGGTAAGTGGTAACCGAATATTTCCTTTCTGGACAAGAATCTGGATTTGCACCATTCACTATTCTTTTTGTTATACATTTACTATTCTTTTGGTAGAAGATCAAAGAAAATGATTGAAATTCTTTGTGATTGTTCAAGCTTATGCATCTCCATTGACAAGCATCTATATATGTTCATTTTCATTGCCGCCCATATGCACATTACTAAATCGTGGAAGTGGCAATGATAATGAAGATGAAGAAACAAAAACTATTGTCCGATGGAGATTCATTACCTTGGTTGTTTGCATGACACACTTTCCATGTGGTAACTTCACAAATTCATTATGGGGTTCCTTACTAACGACCTTTATGTGATTCAGGTGCGAGCCATTCTCTACTTATCCAAGAACATATGATCTTCTTCACGCAGATGGCCTCTTCACTGCTGAAAGTCATAGGTAACTCCTTGTTTGTAATCCCTTATCATTGTTTTATATCATCATCTGAGTCTTGCAAATACTTTGCCCCATCACAAGCAAAAAATGTAGTCAAGGACCTTTGTAATGTATTTTACTATATTATTTGACAGGTGCGATATGAAGTATGTGCTCTTGGAAATGGATCGAATTCTTCGACCTAGTGGGTATGCTATCATCCGGGAAAACAACTACTTTGTGGATTCTATCAGCACTATTGCTAAGGGGATGAAGTGGGAGTGTCGCAAGGAAGAAACCGGTTACAACAGTGAGAATGAAAAGATACTAATCTGCCAGAAGAAACTCTGGTACTCTAAACAGAGTTCAAGATGACAAACTACAAGAGTCTTTGAATCAAGAAGGCCATCGAGTTTTCTGGTTGAGAATGAAATATAAGTTATACTTGATGTGATTTAGCGAAAGCTCAAGAGCACAGGTCTAGAAAGGCAAAGCATATATAGATGATTCTTTTTGCCGCACGAGAAGGAACGTGCTGTCTATCCAATTCATTATAGAAGAAATTCAAAGGTTAAAGAAACCAGAGCTTGTCATACTGAAATCAGTCGATTTTAAAGGAATATTAGAAAACAATAAGATCTTATTATTTTGTAGTTAATGTATTTTTTTTAATCAAGTTTATACATGCTCCCAACATTGTACTTAAAATAGCCAGTACCTTAAATTTTGTGCACGTGATGATATAAAAATGTGCTGAGATTTTTACATCATGAATTGTCAGCTTTTATTGCAACTCCAGTGGTTGTTTCTGAGGATAATCTTTGTAACAAATGTTTATCTCTTTTCAGTCATATAGAACTTCTTGTGTCAATAAAAAGGCTCTTTTTTGACTAGGTGGCCAGGTGGGGGTAAAAGGTGGCCAGGTAGAATAAAAAGAACTAGTGGCTAGGAGTCATTGGATCATTATTTTTTGGTTCGAATATAAAGATGGCTTTCGGGGTGTGTCAATCCACGTGCTTTGGTGTTAGTTAGGTCCAGTCCACGAGTTTCGTGACATACTGTGCCGGGTCAAAGTTATCAAAAGGTTGGCCCTTTTATGGCCCAAACCCATGTGTCATCGTGGCAGTCTTACGTGCCTAAGCAACATTGCATTGATTACCATGTTTTGTCGTGCCAGGCCCGGCCATATCGTGCCTTATCGTGCTTGTCTCAAATAAAAGCGACCCAAGCCCGATCCATGGCTCACTTGCACAGTACCGGCGTACCGTGCTGTGCTTTTTTTTCGTGTTGGGTTGTGCCGGGTTTCGGGCCTGCCCAACCCATTTTAAGAGATGACGGGAGCATTATTACACTGTATGATACAGTATAGAAATGAAAATCTGATTCAAGGGACTAGGAGTGATTTAGTTTGACGATTTGCTCTCTGTTTCTTTTCTTTACATTTTGTTATTGACACTAAGGGTCTGATCTAATAGACTGAAATCAGCTGAACTGAACTGAACTAAACTGAAAATAAACGTATGAGAACAGACCCTAAGTTCGTTCACCTATTAAAGATACCATGTAATTTAATCTCTATAATGGGTGTGCTTGCACAACAATTCATTTTACGAAGTACTCCCTCTGTCCCTAAATTTCATTCCTGTTTTCCTCTATTATGTGAGGAATAAATGTTAGAAATAGGAATGTAATTTAATGATGGAGGAAGTATAATTTATCACCAATATCAAGAACAACTAAAGTTTTTCCCTTACAAACTAATTAAAAGTTAGTGTTATTACATCCTATTCCTGTTAATTAATTTATATTAGTGCTCTGATTTTTGAAAAAAACAAAAAGTAATTTATTTGTAGCATTCAAATGATAAATCATGTGAAATGAGTGAAGTTAGAATTATTCAGCAAAACAAGGTGAATAATAATTTATTTTCTTTACAGGAAGTGACAATTTTTTTTTTTTTTGTTTTGATACTAGTCAGAATTTATCTTTTCAAATATTCCCTGTCCTGGAATTTGTTTTTCTTATATTTATTCTAGGTGAAGTACAAACTAAAGGATCAATATAATTTCATTTTCAATTGTATTCATCGTGTTCTGTATTGTTAGCCTGTCCAACTATTATCCCTTGAAATTAGTACCTGAGTTTTGTCAATGGTCTAAAACATATGAACATTGTTGAAAACAGCGTCCAATATACGAAGAATCTCATCCACTGTATGCTCGTTGCTCAGGCTGTGTCCTCTACCCAAACCACTGCACGACATATTCAGTCGGTAAACCTCACACGCTGCACAAAGAGCACCACCACTATACCTGAGGTACCTCATTAAAGTATATCGAGGTAGCTGTGTTGCGCCATTAAAACCATTTTCCTATCGACAATGTTTATAAGCACAAATATTTATACTACGTATATGAAATACTAAAACAATTTACTGATAAGATAAAGCATAGCTGGGTGTAAAAAAATGTGAAACAGTCGATTATTTGGCATTCTTAAAACAAAGAGACCAAAAAATTATTGTGCAATGCTCCCAATAAATAACCGAGCTACGAAGTTTATAAATAAAATACATGCTCAAGAAAGCAGTGCAAACAAGTGCCGAGGATTCCTGCTCTCTAAATCCACCCTCTCAAGCCTTAAATAGTAGTACAAGAAATTGCGGATAATTGTCAAAATCACAAATACAGCTGCTTCTTGTTTTCCCTTGACAATCTACATGGTCCCTCACACTAAAAGAATATCTTAATGTACACACCAACTAACCAAAGAACCCCAATTTTAGAGGACCTGAAAACGATGGGAACCTTTATTGAAGCCAGAAGACTGATAAACAGCAATGAAGAACGAATTGAAAATGCCGAATGTGACAAGGACACTGGTGTACTGAGTCATTTGTCGATTAATTTGAAGCGTCCCGACTGTAGTACTGGTCGAGGGTCTTTGCTGGGATACGGTGGAGAAGCTCACGGGGGAAGATCCTAAGGAGCGTCCATGCTAGATCAAGTGACTGGAAGATGGTACGGGTGTCATATGCTCCTTGGGCCACAAACTTCCTCTCAAATTTGTCCAAAAATTCCAAGTATAGCTGAACAATTAAAAAGAAAAGTAATTGGTTAACTTGTGAAATTTATGTTTATAACCCGGGAACATCTGCAGTAAAAGGAAGCAAAAAATACCAAATCTTCTGAAGAAAGAGCTTCCTCTCCAACCACAGCTTTCATGGCTTGTACATCCTTACCAATGGCATAATTTGCATATAGCTGAAAACACAGAAACAGGACACATTACAAATATTACTCAAATCAAGGCTCGGAAACAAGTCAAATAAACACGAAAACATGTATGCTGGCAGACCTGGTTGGAGACATCAGAGTGATCCCTGCGAGTCATGCCTTCACCAATAGCACTCTGTACTCAGAGTCACAGGTAAAAGTCAGCCATAGTTTAAAAAAAATATGACATGAATTAACATTCTAGAAGCACTAAAATTTGATCAACTGCTCGACAGGATATACCTTCATAAGACGAGAAAGTGAGGGGAGGACATTGATTGGTGGGTAAATCTGTAAGAGAAAAAAATTCAGTCAACATAACATCTAGACACTTTTCCCACCAATAATTTCTCTACATTTAAAAAAATTCAGTCATGTGCATACTTCACAAAAGTACAATTGAAGACATAACACATGAAATTATGAAAACTAAAGGCTTCATATAGTTCAAGAGCCAAAATCGATACTCACCTGACGATTGTGTAGCTGCCTGTCGATATAGATTTGCCCCTCAGTAATATACCCCGTAAGATCAGGAGTTGGGTGAGTAATATCTAAATTAGAGAAGACAGCAAAAGGTGTTAGTAAAAGTAGGATTAGAAGAATAAAACAGGCATGATAGAGTCTAAAATAAATTATTACCGTCATTAGGCATAGTTAAAATTGGAATCTGAGTGATAGAGCCTGATCGCCCTTCAATACGTCCAGCACGCTCATAGATGGTGGCCAGATCAGTGTACATATAACCTGGATAACCACGTCTTCCAGGCACTTCTTCACGGGCAGCAGATACCTGAAGAATAAATTAAATCAAAAATCAAGATGCTGGAGCACAACAATGCCCTCGATACTGCAGTTCAAGAAACACGAGTTCATAAGATAGTTTTTAGCTAAGGGGCAATGCAAGCTCACCCCAGAAACTGCAGCATATTTACATCTAAAAGAGTTTTCCATATTTCATTTCCAGATCCTAGACTAAACTCAAAATAAAAGCAACTTAGAACAAAGAGCACCCAGAGTAGATGCTTCCCTACACTGCTATAAGCAGTCGACATGAATGAGAATTGACCGCTTAAGACTACTTGAGAGGTTTCAACAGACCTTAATTAACAAGAAAAAATGTACAGAAATGACATAGCATAAGATGTATTGCTGATGTGTTACAGCTGATCGTATAAATATCTTAGCTGTAAACTATCAGAACCACGAGTATATATTCAAAAAAGCCCATACACGATAAGAAACCAAAAAAGTTTTTGCAAAGATTGACTGCATTATTCCGAACAAGGTTAACATTCATGAAATATTATGTTCAATTAGATGGCTAAAATACAGTATAAGTTGAATTAATCTACTAAATATGCTCAACCATTAGCATTAGGCATTTGAGAGCATATAGTTCCCTGGGCAATATGAAGCTTCATTATAAAAATTAACCATGTTGTAAGAAAAATAGTTTCTTTTCAGTCCAGGAAAGAGACAGAATCTCCATGAACCAAAGTCTGAACAACTTCAAATACAGAACAGAGCAACAATTATTCAGCAGAAGTGCTGAGAATTAAAAAATAATAATAAAAAGCCACAACAATAAGACTATTATTTAGACTTGATGATAGCAAAACTTACAAGCAACTCTTTCTGTGGATTATTAATTCAGTTAATATTAGACCTTGTATTGAACCTTGAAAGCCTCAACAATAGCAGACTGAATAGAATTCATCAAAATCATTTTCTCAAGCTAAATGCCTTTTTAATTTCAATTTTATAATAGATAAAACACTACCATTAAGCTTTTAACCCATTGTTACACTAAGAAGTACAAATCAGTAGCTGCCACCTCACAGCCTCAGGCACACTATCAGCTAGGTGTGATCATTAAATAGTATGAGTTGGGCAAATTGAAGATCATAAAATAGTATGAGTTGGAAAAACTGAAGATCATTGCACTTATTAAATCTTTGCCTAAAAAAGCTATATATTATAGCCAAACTCCTAAACTCTTCGGCTGTCCAAAGCTCTCATCACGATTAAATCCTCATCAAATTTGCATCTTACAGTAAATCATCAATTATGATGACAAAATTTTACCTCACGAAGTGCATCTGCGTAAGAACTCATATCAGTCAGGATAACAAGCACATGCTTTCCACATTCATATGCCAGGTATTCTGCAGTTGTGAGGGCAATACGAGGAGTAATGATACGCTCAATAGTAGGGTCATTGGCCTGAGAAGAAATTTGAAAAGAATCAGAAACTGACTCAACATAGAGCAGAAGCCACAACCAGAGAGAAATTAACACTAAGCAACAGCCATAGAGAAGGAAATACCAGATTTAAAAAGAGAGTAACTCTCTCCATAGATCCATTCTCCTCAAAATCACGCTTAAAGAATTGAGCAGTTTCCATGTTAACTCCCATAGCTGCAAATACAATGGCAAAGTTGTCCTCTTCACCACCACCCTGCATAGTGTACAGGCAAATCCTCATATAAGTATGCAAGACAAGTTTGAGATTAAAGAAAACAAAAAGAAATATTACTACTTTTATAGATATTATTAATTGTGAAAGAAAAATAACACCCCCCCTTCCCCCCGCCCCAATCTTTCCCCCAAACAGGCTGGAAAGACGGAGGAAAAGATAACAAAAGCACATGAATATATTGATTAAATTAAAATTTTAAAAAAAAAAAAAAAAAAAAAAAAAAAAAAAAAAAAAAACTAACACTTGCACCACCAAAATAAGCCCCAGATTAGGAATGAGGGAATCATATACAAATGAAAAAAAATAGCATTTAAAATATGGTTCAGTTGTTAAATTGAGAAAAGCAAGTAGATCTTTTGCAGGCCAGTAATGTGCTCATACCTCCAAAAGGTTGTCAGACTTCTCTAACCGCTTCACCAGACCAGCCTGGCGACAAATCTGTGCAGCAATTTCATTGTGAGGAAGACCAGCAGCAGAAAAAAGAGGGATCTTTTGTCCTCTAGCAATAGAGTTCATGACATCAATAGTGGAAATGCCAGTCTGAATCATTTCTTCTGGATAAGTTCTTTCACTGGGGTTGATTGAACTCCCTGGGAACAAGACAAGAAGGAAGGTTTCCAACTTCATCAGAAAAAAATTGCAACTACGAATAAGTTCAACTAACAACGTAACAAGTCTCAAAGCTACATACCAGAGATATCCAAGTAGGCCTCAGGGAGAATAGGAGGGCCATTGTCGATGGGTTTACCAGATCCATTAAAAATACGCCCAAGCATATCCTGGGAGACAGGAGTTTTCAAAACCTGCCCACGATGAAAAGATGGTAAGTGTGCAATCGATTGAGCTTTAACCAAGCAGTCAAAGACTGCTAAATGGTTTGTATCAGAAGACCCACAAAGTTAAAAGAAAATCCATTTAAGAAGCTTCCTATAGGTACAAGCAGTAATTGTAATGAATCCCAAATAAGATAAGAAAAAGAGACATACAGCAACAAAAATCAGGAAGAGGAGGAGGGGGGGGGGGGTAAAGAGTAAAGGAATATGCAAGAAACAAAATATAATCACTTGGGGCCAATGTCTCATGAAAATCCTTTAGGTACTAGCAGATATTTCATTCTGAAGATTTTTTTTGAGAGAGAAGCACTTTAGCATCACATAACTTCCCTTAAATACTGAGCCATTGAACTGGAGCTTCCCGAGCATTATATTTTAATTAGCAGAATTTAAGACCACCAATACCCAAATCATTAGAACACTAAGTTCAAACAAAGCAAGAAAAAAGAAGAGCATAGAGACACAGCAAAAAGATGAGTTATGTTTAAAAACTACATAGTCATCAACCATATTTATATAACTAGCAATTAATAAATAACACACATTGAAGATATAGATAAAACTTGAAAACACTGAGAATCCACTCTTCATAAAATACAAAGAATCTAATCTAACAATATTCATGCAATCAACCATTAAGTGCTATAGCTTGTGTTGCTAGTCTTGTAACTGAAAATCACAGATAGTCTGAGTCTCCTTACCTCACCAGTGAACTGCACGGTAGTATATTTGTTGTCAATTCCAGATGTTCCTTCAAACACCTGTCAGAAATATAAATCAGACTGCCTGAGTAAATTTCCTTTCATAAGACAAAAACTGCTCAAAATTCTCCCATTTGTAGAAGCATTGACTGATAGTACTAGGATTAGTGACAGCAGGTCAGAAAAAACTAGTGTCACAAAATGTAAAAGATAAACAAACAGTTCAAAATTCAAACTTTAAGTACCTGAACTACAGCCTTCTCACCATCAACTTCCAAAACTTGACCTCTGCGAGTTGATCCGTCTCCCAAACGAATATTCACGATTTCTTGAAATTTAGGTCCCTGTCGCAAATAGGCATACAATTCATTAAAATTGTAAATTTAGCAGTAAACTAAGTAAAATTTATCCAGATAGATATAAATTGGGACAAAAAAAAAAAAACAAAAAAAAAACAAAAAAAAAAAAAAGACACCAGACTTACCTTAACCTTCTCCAGAATAACTAGTGGCCCTGCCACTCCTGAGACTGTTCTGTACTCTGCAGAAATTAAAAATGTAACTTAGTAATTCGATAACAGAATTGGCTATCAACATCACACGGTTCATTCTCTCCCTTTTCCACAAATCACACACAACATAATACTAAGTAATAAATAGATCATGCCATGATCATACAACCACCCGTACAGGTCATAACCAACATGATTAACTACTCCTTATACTCTCCAAAGCCTCATAATCATGGATACGACACTGCCCCAAGACATTCCATATTCAATAACAGCACAATAAACTACTGATACTAGCCTCATCAGATCATCAGGCCCCTCAATGTGCAAGTTCGAATGAGGGTCATCCAAGTACCACAAATTGATTGATTCACAGAGAGCAAGCCGAACATTGACCGGCAATTGAGATTTCAATCATATACCTCACTACTCAAAGTCAACTATCTAATTTTCTACTATATGATCAACTTTTGCCTGCCATCCCCAAAAAGGTAAATGATTTAACTTTTTCGAATACAACATCATTCCTATCAATGAACGTCCAACACCACGCCCCGAGGGCAACTACATCAAACTAAAGCGGCTCGTTTCTAAACCATTAAACCATAGATTGTTATCACCTACTTCAAAGGCAGGCCATTCTACAATAGATCAAGTAAATGTGAAACAACAAATCTATCTTCTCCAACACCTTGAAACATTTTCTTACATTAATACAAAACGATCTTCCTATAACAGATGCTAAAATTTAAATCAAAATCAAAAAATTGATCAATTCAGTTGACATTCAACAAATAAATGAATCACAATGCAAATGAAGAACACTTACCCATTCCAACCTCCAGGTTTCCATCCTCAACATCCAGAGCACCCATTATCGATCAAAAACTGAACAAAAATCAAACAAAATCCGTAAATACAACTGAAACTCAAACAAACACATTAAAAATCACAAAAAATTAGGGCAAAATTAAAATCAGTAGGAATTCAAATCAGGACCAATCGAAAATCGATCAATCAACCAAGCAACCGATGAAAATTCTAGAAATTGAATCAATCAATAAATTAGAAGAATCAATCAAAAATTAAACTCAAATTCGAAATTATTGTGAAATTTCAGTGATTCATAAGAAAAATAATTAGGGTATAGATCTGCGAAAGGAGGATTACCTGCGATCGCGAAGATGTGATGAGGAGAAGAGGATAGCGAAGATGAAGAGGAGAGAGAAAGAAGAGAGAGAGACACGAGAAAAGGTAAAAGATTTTAAGATCTCACAACACTCTTCAAATTATAATGTTGGCCCCAAAAAAAAATCAATCATTTAATCAGTAATTATTTTTTTTTTAAAGGAGTAATTTTATTTATGGTCCAAAATAAATATAATATGGTTGTGTTAATATTGATCAGGTAAAAACCAACAATAAAGAAAAACGAGATCTACTGTTAATGAGATCATCTTTTTATAAACTATATATTGTCTTATATATATGCTGCCCTTTTTTTTATTATTATTCAACAAATAAACGAGTTAATCATAATCATAATCAATCAATTGTCTTATACTTCGTATATAATCCTCCCTCCCCTTCTTTTCCTTCCTCTAATGTTATTCAAACACACTCTGTAAGTGATAAATGAAATGGAAATTCTTAACAAGGAGTCAAGATGCATCTTACTTTATCACGAGATTCATGATATGTTTAGTTAAACATATATTGCTTATACACTTATTTACAAGATTATAAATTATGAACAGTTCTTTACATAAATTTGCTTTTACTCGTGTTTTCTACTATGAAAATATGTGTCAGTAATTAGGGAAGTTTACGCTAAACAAAATGCTGGATTGAAGGTACTTTACTTCTTGCATTAAATAGGAGGTTTATATGCTTTAATTAAGGTGGTTCAAGATGTACTTGTTACGAAAATCATATCGTTTATAGATCAAGTACTCTGTAACTATTTGTTTATGTACTGCTTTGAATATGCATATAGAACATGATCATGTCATGTGGATAAGATTGAAAATGGTGTGTATTGAGATGGGTTTTCGCCATTATAGCAACAACCATTAATCAATGTTGTTTGAAGGAAGTAACTTGTAAAGTTCTAATTTACTATCTTTGTTTAATTTTGAAAGATTATTTTATTAGGAAAAAAAAACAATAAAAATTATTAAAGTTATTTTAGTTGTGAATTTAACCTAAATAACCATTTAATTTTAATAGTCGTTTAATGATGTCTTGCTACCTATCAAATATTTGATTCACCTAGTGCCATCTTCATATGGTGTACGACTAGAGCTGTCAATTCGGGTAAATGGGTCGGGTTTGAGTCGGGTTAGTGTGGGTCGGGTCATCTCGGATCGGGTCAGTACGGGTTAATGTCGGGACCTATGCGGGTCGGGTTCGGGTTGGGTCATGCTTGAGTCGGGTCACGTCGGGTCATACATCTTATCGGGTTTGGGTCGGGTTTAGGTCGGGTCAATAAAAGGTCGGGTTACATTCGGGTCGGGTGAAAAACAGGTCGGGTTACATTCGGATTTTTACGGGTTTAAACGAGGTAGGGTCCTGTTCGGGTTCGAGTCGGGTTCGGTTCAAGTCAATTATTTGCGGGTTATAATCAGGTCGGGTCATTATCGGGTTCGAGTCAAGTCAATAATTTGCGGGTTATAATCACGTCAGGTCATTTCCTAGTCGGATTATTCTCGGGTTCGAGTCAGGTTCGGTTCAAGTCAATAATTTTTTTTTTTAATTTTTTTTTAAAGCTCCAAATCAAATTGCATAATTTAAAACATTTTAAAAAATATTAAAATAAACAAGTGAATACTAAAATTTGAAAAAAAGGATCAATAAAAGGATTATAAGTTTTTTTTTTTTTTTGGTGTACAGAGAGCCACAAGGGCGGGGGGTGAGAATCGATCCCAGGTCTTCCTGGAACCGGGAGAGAAGCTCTAACCACTATAAGCAGTTATATGGAAGTTTATTTTGAAGATAAATTTAGAAAAAAAAAATCATTTGGCTGATTTAATTAGACAAAATCACTATCATCGATTCACCTCACTCACCTCATATAGCCTCAAATACGTTTAAATTCGAGTTAGTAATAGGTCGAGTTTAAATTCGAGTTAGTAATAAGTCGAGTTTAAATTCGGGTCGGGGCAATAACAAGTCGGGTTGAATTTGGGTCGAATCAATAACAAGTCGGGTTGATTTCGGGTCGGGTTTGTAACAGGTCGGGTTTAAATTCGAGTCGGGTTAGGAACGGGTCGGGTTGACCTCGGGTCGGGTTAGTAACAGGTCGGGTTGAATTCGGGTTTTGACGGGTTAAATCGGGTTTGGGTCATTCTCGGGTTCGAGTCGGGTTCTGTTCAGGTCAATAATTTACGGGTCACATTCGGGTCAGGTCCTCTCTAGGTCGGGTTATGGTCGGGTTCGGGTCTCAAATACTCGGGTCTAGGGTTGGTTTCAGGTCGGGTTCGGGTCACCATTTTTTTCGGGTTCAGACGGGTTAGGGTCGATATTTCGGGTCGGGTCAGTTTTTGACAGCTCTATGTACGATTGTACGGCGAGTAGAGCCGTCTTTCACATAATTAAGCCACGCATGACAGTAAGCATTGCTGAGCATAGTTAACCAAAAACCATCCATTAGATGAGTCTTTGGAGGAAGTATAAATGGAGTGTTGTGAGACAAATGTAAATGTCTCACAACCATTAAAATAACATAAAAGTAAAAAAGAAGAGAGAGAAAGGAGTAGAGAGATAGGAAGAGTGAAAAAAGTGGTGTGGGCCCCACTAAAAATTTTCATAAATGATTTCACGTGCAAAAAGGATAAAAAAAATTGGGACCACAACTACTGAGAATATATTTTGTACCACTGGGGGTTTTTATAAGTACCACTAAAACCGCATTGAGTACCACTGAGAGTGTATTTTGTACCACTGAGCTCTAATTGTATTATTTGACAGTCTAATTAGACATTTGAACCTTTTTTTAAATACCACTAAAATTATATTTTGTACCACTGAGAGTGTATTTTGTACCATTGAATCTAAAAGGGCAAAATTTAAATCCTGCATAAAATGACCAATTTACCCCTGCAAGACACTTCTACATCTCTCTCAACCCTCCGTTTATATAACCTCGAGACTTTGAGACCACTACTTATTTGACTCATTATCCATGTGTCAGTCAATTAAATTACTATGTGGTCCTTGGAGTCTTTTGTTATTATCAAAGACGAAGCTTCAGTGTCCCTTCGGATCTTGGCCCAAATAGTAACAGTACAAAAACCAAACCCGGCCCGTCACATTGCTGCCCCTTTTTTTTAACCTTCTTGGGCTCAATAAAACAAGCTTGCTTACCATTAGAGAGACAATTATACTTTGGATCTTGATTTTAAAAATTGACCAAAAGAAGTTACTTCATCCGTTTCTTTTTAGTTGACATGTTTTTTTAGTCAAGTTTGCCAAGCACAACTTCAACCATTCATATCTTTAATTACAGATAAGAAAAAATTATAAAAAGTTGATATTTTGAAAATATTTATCGTGACGAATCTAACAAGATCTCACATGACTATATTTTTCATTATGTATAAAGCACAAAACATGGTCAAAGGGAAGTGTGTGAATACTGCTAAAGTCAAAACGTGTCAACTAAAAAAAACAAAGGTAGTATATTTTTAAAGTTCGGTTACCATTTAAATTTGTTACATACGAATTAGGGCATGTTCTCATACGTTTATTTTTAGTTCAGTTCAGTTCAGCTCTTAATTTCCTTCTCTTATAAAATATTCATTTCATTTCATTTCAGTTCAGTTCAGTTCAGCTCAGCTCAGCTCAGCTCAGTTCAGGTTCAGCTCAGTTCAGTTCAGTTCAGTTCAGTTCACTTCACTTCAGTTGAGTTCAGTCTATGAGAACATGCCCTTACTTTATATTTTGTTCCATACAAATCGTGATGATACTCTGTATATCTAAATTCTCATATATTTATTTATTTATTTATTTGGTGAAAGTCTGAATTCTCATATATTTATTGTTATTGATATAGCGATTTTAAGTTTAAAAAGACATTTTAATGATTACGAGTACATGTCAAAAAAAAACAAAAAAAAAATGATTACGAGTAGAATTAAGTCAATTTACACATCACTTTTTCATTTCAAAAAAAGTCAAGATATGGACTGGAGTTCATTACTAGGCCCTGAGGGTGACTTACGAACGTTGTATTCCTTTCTGTTTTAACTGGGCTTGGCCCAATTAACAACAAGTTTGCTAAATCTCTCAGTGGGCTTACAGCTTTGGACATACGTCAAAGAGAGCATAAATTATACGAGTATTGGGATTTTATTTTGTTATTAGTAAGCTGATAAAGCCAATCTACTTCCTCTAGCAAGAGTTTGGAGAAACTACCCAAACATAGAGTATAATCAGCATAGATCCCGATGATGCATGCACGGATATTGCTAAGATTTTCTTAAAATTAATTCAAAGACTAGATGATAGGAGTAATATAAATAATAGGATAATGGCTGCATATAAGCATTTAGTATCCTTCATTTTTACTCCGTACGTATTAAGTTGGAGAATTTATCGACAATTCACGAGTAAATCGGTGTAATAAATGTTTATTTATTGTCTATTCTTTCCACTTTTATCTTCTTATATGCAGCTCTTAGGACTGTATATTTTTCATAAATAATATAATAATATTATCTATATCAAAATTGTATGTAAGCTTGGTGCGCTGATTGAGCAAGAAAAAAAAAATCAAAATAAAAAAAAAGTTCTAGTTTTTCAAAATGATGGAGTAGTAGGTCATAATTTTCTTTTCGTTGATCCAAACTTCTATAATTCTTGCATATTCTACCCTAGGATCACAAAGCAACCACCACTGTATTTGCAATCTAAAAGGGGGCATTTACTATATAAATGCTTTCTTTATTGACTTGTATCTATCACACTATATACTTAGAGATTACGAGTAAAACATATTTCGCTATATATAGAACAAATAGAAACCATGATTTATACGTAGTACATTAAAGTAGCTACTTTATCATACATCCTTATATTTACGAAAAACTTTAGAAAAAATTGAAATCGATCTCTACATCAAAACATGTCATGACATGAGACGGAAAGTGATCGGACTATGTTAATGTTCAAAGCACATTAGTAAGAGTGATAGCTAACACTTATAGTAACTTCTATTTGCCAACGTTACTTCTTTCGAAGAATCTAAATTTGGAGTGATATCAAATAGTGGTGGTGTGAGGACCGCGCACATTGTGTAACACACAATGAGTCCTTGAGTAGTAGTACTTTGCACATGTTTGAATTGATATAGATGTTTTTTTTTTTTTTTTTTTTTTTTTTTTTTTTTTTATTTTTTTTAAAAAAATATATCACTCATTCTAGTACTAGCAAAAAAGTGATAACTTTGAAGAAAATTTAAAGAAAGGAAGGAGGAACACGTAGTTGGAATGAATATAATGGAGCACCTTGATTGTGATTTGTGAGTCTTAGGTTAGAATAACAAATAAAGTGGATGTATTAGACTAGGTCAAATTTTTCTTAGAGGATCACGTCGTTGGAATGAATATAATGGTGGATGTAGGAAATAATTTAGATCGACCTATTAGAGGTGGAATGTATTACATAGGTCAATTCTTTTTCATGAAGAAAAAAGTTAGAAAATCTAATATATATATATATATATATATATATATATATATATATATATATATAAAAAGTAGGCATTTTTGGAGAACATCTGGCGCGCCACATAAGAAAAGATGTTATTTTGACCAATGAAAAATTAGATTAATAATTTATTTTAGAATTAAAAAATCCACTCGCCACCTAAGCAAAAGTGACAAATTAGATTTGAGAATTTTGCCATAAATGTAAAAACAACGAATAGTGATTTATTAGGATTTAAATTATTTAAAAAACTAAAAATTATCCTCTTTTTTAGAATTATGATTATATTTAGATATTAAAATAAAATTTAAGTTACAAAATTTACAAAAAAAAAAATCATATTTGAATTTTAAAAAAAAAATTGTATATGATATCTTACACACACACACAAAAAAAATGATAATTTTTTTACAAAAAACGTATGATTATATAGATTTTTATGGTGTAATTATCAAAATGAAACATGATAAATTAGAAAAAAAAAACCATATATATATATATAAATCCGGTTTAGATGATCTAACGATTGGGATTACTCATGCCCTTGATCTAACAGCTCAGGTGAGTTACTTTAGAGAGGCTTTAGGAAAAATGGAGAGAAATGTGGGTCTGGAGAAAACGAATTGGACTATACAAAATGCATATCTTTAATATTGATTGGATCAAATGATATGGTGATTAACTATTTTGATTTGCCAACTCAAGCTTTGTTATATAACCTTCAAGTTACTCAGATCTTTTTATTTCTTTAAAAAGAGAATATTTATGGGTGATATATTTTGACGAATGAGATACCATATTTATCATCGATTTAGTAATTTAAATACAATTTTCACATAATTAACACTAATGAATAATTATTCACTTACAATAGGCGGGTAGCAATTTAAAAAAAGAAACACCAATGAATTAATATAAACTATTCTTTTCTAACAAGAAAATTAATCAAAATATTATATGGTATAATTAAGAATATTATCTTTTCATAATATAAATAATAAAAAACTATATAATTAAATTTATCTTTTTCTAACAAGCAATTTAATCAAAATATTAAATGGTTTAATTAAGAATATTACCTATTTATGAGATTTAAGTACTCAAAAAAAATAATAAAAAAATAATAAAATATCCGTGCATCGCGCGGGCTTTCATATAGTTATAAATTAAAGCGGGTTTAATTGACATCACATACTTCACATTATTTACTTGTAAAAAACCGACTTATCTATACTTTTAGTTTTAATTAAAATATGGCCTTGGAAATCTAGTTGACGATCATCCTTAGATATTTTCACCAATCATGTATGGTATCACTCACAAAAAAATAAAAAAAGTCTCTTTTAGAGTGTTATGGTCACCTTATTTTTACTTATTTTAGATTTAATAAGTTTAGATAAGTCAAGTTAAATTCAGATAAGGTAAGTTCAGGAAAAATAAGTTATGATAAGAGTTACTCAAATTTAAATTACAATTAACATAAATTTTAATAAGGAATAATAAGTTTAATTAAGTTCAGATAGGTGAAATCAAGTGAATTGTGAGCCAAAAAATACCCAAATTAAAAATTATTCTTATTGTCCCACATATTTGGCTAAATTGAATATGTTTTCTCTCATTTGTAGAAATTTGAGATAATTATGACCACTACTTTCTTTTCCCCTCGAGATCTATATATACATAGACTTAAATGGTGAATTAGTATATGGTATACGTATATGACTATATGTAGATATGTATGCTCAAAACTAATAACAGTGACAATAGCGTTATATAAGTTATAATTACATCGATTCAAAACTAATATAATCGACAATAATGTTATAAAATAAAGTACATCGATAAAAATGAAACATATAATATGAGCATCACATACGGTTCCATATGCAAACCAAATAATTTAATAGTAGACCTCGCCAAAAAGTATATTGCATATCAAAAAGTAAATTCCTAATTTATAATCAAGATTGTACATAGGTGAAAATGTGAAATACTCTTAACAAAAATTAAATGCCCTAGGTCCCATAAGATGAATTTTGACTACGGAGTACTTGATTAGCTTGAAGATAACAATAAGATCATTGGTTTAGTTAATTTGATGGTAATACTTTTACCATAAGTTTAAAACTCATTTACATTATCGCCTGCCATGATAATTTCGATCTTTATTATGTGCCACACTTAACTTGATTGGTCCTACTTACTAATCGTAATGACTATTTGTTAAGGGACCTTAAAATATGTATGATCACGATTTTATGTCTATAACACGTACTCAATTGGTCCCATTAACCTTTAAATTTCTCCAAAGGCTATAAGATAATGGAAGAATTGACGGGCAATGATATCATTTTATGTCTAGCAGGTTGATTAGTTTATGGTTGTACACGTCGGTTTACCATGAGTCCACCCATTTAATATACGTATAAAACTTTAATAACTAATACGTCCAATAATTTGCTATATGAAGTTTTCAATACAATATTTAAAAAGAACAATTTTTAGTTAATTTATAAACTCCTTGGGTTCATGGGTTGTCCACACTCTCATCCTGTTCTCCTACACACATTTAGTGAAGGCCAAATCGGGCTTTCCCCTTGTAAGTAACAAGCAAACGACCATAATCGTGCTAGTGAACTACGTATTACTCCCTTTATCCCGTTTATATATACACTTATACAGTATATACTAAAAACAATGATATGGTTTAAGAAACAAACGGATCGAAGGGGATACCCGACTACCGCCTCATGTACCTCATCCTCTAGCAATCTTAGCTACATGTAAACATTTGTTTTTACAGGTTTTAAACATTGTCATATTGAAATTCTGGTCATGCAAGAATTTGTATTGCTTTTCAAACTTTATGTTGGTATTGATAAATTGTTATAGGCCTTATAACTAAAGTGGATACACTTATATTATTAGATGAAGACTTGAAAATGAAGAGTGGAGAAATTTATGCCATATTAATTATTGTTACAAAATTAAATTAAGCTAGGCTAATATTTGCCAATCAAGCTAAGCAATACATACGTGATAAACCGCATATTTGAACTTTTGAAGTGGATAAGAGTACAGTTCGGCGGTAGTCTGTAGATTGTGTGCAAAAATTATTCTTGTAATAACGACAAAAATGCGTTTACACTTTACATACATCTAAATTCAATAATTGTGGTAATATTCTTTGAATGTACGTAATGTTATAAATAAATGAAATTAATTGAAAGAATAAAGGTATTAAGCTAATATATACTCTTATAAATTGAAAGTAACTTTTCGTTGATATTTTAGTTGAAATTTATAATTGCATTGATATTTTTAGAATCGTGTATGATTGAGTAATCTTATAATTAAATGGCACAATGCAGATTGAAGGGTCAAGCTCGTTATGTTGTACTCTTGTAGATGGTTGTGTGAAAAATCTGATAGATTGTCATGGAAAAAATCCGATACTTCATATTGTATATATAATAATGATAAAACACGTGTACATAACAATAATTAAACATAAATTGTTTGATTATAAAACGGATAGGTGGTTTCGCCTTACATAAAGTACAACAGTTACACAAGATATTTTTATGACAACAACGTTGATATTGTATTATGAATCGAAAATGAAAGAATAATAATAATCATAATTAATAAGAAAGGATGGATGGTTCGTTGATAGTATTGTTAAGAAAATGTTTAGTACTCCGTAATGAAATAGTTGTAGTGGTATTAAATTAGAGAGGAGCAAGAACACGAGTACTACGTTGTCAATAATTAATTAGTTGGTGGATCTCCATCTGTCTCGCACTATCAGCCTATCAGAAGACAAATAAAGTGCACTATCTGCGCCTTCTATTCAAAGTTGACAATTTTCATCCACGCATTCTTATTCCATCAACAACATTCAACACTATTTTTGCTTTTCATAATGTTGTATTTGTATGTATTATTCAACAAAAGTTCTATTAATGATTTTAGTATATTTTACTTTTGATTTTGTGATACTTAAGCAGGTTTCAATAATCCTTATGCAATGGGAATATAAGGTTTTGAAACTTGCTTGTTATAACGTGAAACACGCAATCTCTTTTAATGATAACTAATTATGTGAGTACAAAGTATATGCTAGTTAATTAAGTATCTTCTTCTTACTTTCATAGATTGATGACAATAATATGATCTGACATGCATGCATATTGCGTAGCCATGTAGTATATTATAGATTACTCTAGAGGCCGGAATGCCGGATACACTTTTTTGAGCTCTTCTTTTGATTTTGTACGGACTACGGAGTATATAGTATTGTGGTTTTCTATTTTTTGGGTTTTTATTTTTTAAAATTATATGATATATGTCATATAATGAATAAAAAAATTAGTTAAACATATTAACATTATGATAATTTTGAAAACTGATAATGGAAAAGAAAAGAAGAAATGCTTTTTTTTTTTTTTTGTTAAAAACTAATAACGATGACAAATAAGCCCTAATTACTTGAAAAAACTAGACCATACATGTTAGTCATACTTGTAATGGTTTACAAACATAGCAATTTAAGACTGCTTTTATTTGTTTGTATAGCATTATTTTGGATCTAGATTTTTGGGGGGTCAGATCTTTAATGATGAAGAAAACATACAGACAAATTAATAAAAACAATACAAGACTGCTTTGTGTATAAACAATTATTTTGATTCTAATTTTTGGTGGCCATGAATGTTGAAGGAAACAAATCTTTAAAAACAGAAAACGACATTGTACAACTAGATTGTATAACCATATTATGTTGCTTATTCTTGAACTTTAATCATATAAAATAATGCACCTTGTTAGTGCTTATAATCTTTAAATTATTACAACCCTAACTATAATTTGTGAGATAAATATTTGTGGATATCATCATTCAAATTTTAAATTACCTCATGTTCTTTTCACCTATATTACTAATTTACAATAAATAATATTTTATTAAACAAAAAAAAAAGGTAGTATGCACCACATTGTTATTTTGATGAAAGCTCAATGTAGTGTTAGGGTGAAGTACGTACTCATCATAATTAATTAGGTACCTAATGTAGAATCATGCTAAACTTAAGGCGCCCAAATTAAAATGGATCTGATCTCATATAAGTGAAGGTAAAAGAGTGAATTTTCTTAGCCAAAACGAAATTAAAGCAATATAGAGTAGGAACTTTATTTAAATAACTAACTTAAAAAAAAAATCGCAATATGAAGAATTTTTAAAAGCAGGTATTATAATAATTATGTCGGGCCATAAATTACTTATGACTGTAATGAGTGCACGTTTCCCTTAAATTCATAATACACCGTGGGGGAGTAGTAGACAATACGAATTCTAGTACTCTAGCCAAACCTTCTAGGAATCTAGCTTAGGTACAATGGGAAATCAATGAAATTCTTAACTAAAGTGAAAGAAAACATGAATGTCGACCAACTAATTCGTCTAATTAAGCACAAATAAGCTAGAATAATGTATACATCTTTTTGTACTAGTAACAAGAATTGTAAATTTGTAACCTACGGGGTACGAAATATGTGATTGAGATGTTATAGAGATTATCAACCACAAAATAGCAAATCGTGAAAACATTAGCCTTTTCCACTTTAATTTTATTTCATAATGAGAGTGACTCCATTGGTTCGTTGTATATTTGTATGCTTGTATCTTATTATATATGATATGCCCGACAACAAATTTGTATAAATAATGTCAATGTATATTATTAAGTGACCCACTAAAAATAGAGTTGTAACAAAGGAGGACCTTTAAAAAAGAAAGTTCCTAGCTAGTATAATTATATATATTATTGGTTCAATTTCATAATATAACGAACCATATAAGCTAGCCAAGCTAGAGATGGATGGTGGTGGTGATCAAGTCATTGTGTTCATGGCCGAGGGTCATAGCAACAGCGGTCAATCCGTAGACTCGGAGTATGCCAATGGCAACTCTACCAATGTTGATCGACGTGGTGACAAGAAAAAACCCCCCGCCCTACAATCAACTAATACTCTTAGAAAGAGAGCCACCCTACGTCGCCTTAGCTTTTCTAAACCTAAATCTCGAAATGTTGAGTTTAACCTCCCTCCCAAAATAAATGTCATCGACGAGTTTGATAGAGATCAAACGACTATTTGGGAGGAAGAGATAAGTAATAATTGTAATAATGGGGGTAATAGTGGTACAGACTTCTCCTCCTACTCGACTTCTGAGGAGGAGGAGGAGGAGGAGGAGGAGGAAAGCGATGGTAAAAAATATCACAAAGCTAAAAAAAAGAAGAGAAAAATTAAGTGGAGGAGAGTAGGAGAATGGTCAATATTTTTTGTTATATTGACTTGTTTGATCCTTTCTTTCACGGTGAAGACCCTTAGGGACTACCCTATAATGGGTCTAAGGCCGTGGCAATGGTGCCTAATGGTGATGGTAGTGTTTAGTGGCCGGCTTTGCTCGGGGTGGCTAGTGAGCTTCTTGGTGTTTTTGATAGAGAGGAATTTCATGTTAAGAGAAAAGGTGTTGTACTTTGTGTATGGTTTAAGGAAGAGTATACAAAGTTGTATTTGGTTAGCACTTGTGTTATTAGCTTGGACTTGTATGTTTGATGCTCAAGTGCACCAAAATAACAAGGTGGTTAAGAGGGTGTCACAATTGTTAGTCGCGGTTCTAGTTGGTGCAATCATATGGTTGGTTAAGATTGTGTTGGTTAAGACCCTAGCTTCCTCTTTTCATGTGCGGACTTACTTTGATCGTATGAAGGAAAGCGTTTTTCATCACTACATACTTGACGCACTCTCAGGTTCTTCATTGTTTCTTGCTAATTTTTATTTATATGCATCTTATATTTTCTTACAAAAAATGTTTTCCTTGTACTCCATCCGATTCTTTTATTCAATTTTCCAACTTTATTTGAATTTATTATCTTATAAAAGGATTTCAAATAGGAAGAATTAAAAGGATTAGAGAAAGTGTGTACTCTAAAATTAATATTTTTAAATTAGTTAATTGATCAATTAAAAAAAAGAGACATTTTGTTTAATAATTATGGAGTTACACTACAATATCATATTGTCATATGTATTGGGGGGGGGGAAATCAAATTTTCTAATCTTGCACTTAAGATGTACTAAGAAAAACTACAAGTGTCCCTAATTATGTTGTAATCCCTAATTTTCTGTTTAAAAAACAAATTAAAAAAAATAAATAAAATCAGATTTTGATCTTAGATGAGGAAAGTACCAAGTTTTTTTAAAAAAAATCATGGTCTAGTTTAGTAAACAATAATATGATGCAATTTTTTTTCTTTCAATACATACAAGAATCTACTAAATACTTTGTATGTTGTAAGATTTAAGATAATGACACCAAAAAATGATGTTTCTTAATAAGTTAAATTAATGTTTCGTAGATCGATAGAAGAGTATCTTCAGAAAGTGACAAATCTGAGTTTAAGTAGATAATATGCTTCTTAATATGCATTGATTAATTAATTAAGCAGCATTATTAAAGCATTCAAAATTGGGAAAGAATGCTTAAAAAAAGATGATACGAGTAACACGTTATAATCGATTGCTCACAACAACTTTTACACTACTTTTTGACCTGAAATAAGCCAACTAGCCTAGTGTTTGAATGCTCCTCAACCAACCAATTAATAAACAAAGTGAAAAATCTAAGCCAACCATATAAATTATATATACTCATGTACTTATTAATGTGATATGAAAAGGTAGAATTATTTGATTTGATACCTAATTTGTTTTAATAAGAATCACATTCTTACAAATTCAGAACTTTATGACTTATTTCTTATTATTCTTCTTATTATTTTTTAGATTTACTTCATGAAATTCGTTAGTACCTTTGACCTTAATTAATTTGTGTTTTTATATTGCTTTATTGTACCTTGACTTCCATCATTTACATTCATCAATTTGACTGTATTTTTTTCTACTGTACTTTGACTTTGACTTTGACTTTGACTTGCATGATTTTTAGATAAGAAATATGAAGTAACTAAAAATGAGAATATTTTTTTTAATGTAAAAACCACAATAGATTCTACTTCTGTCATATCTACTTTAATTATATATAGGGAAGTTTTGGGAGACAATACTTACATAATGGATGCCATTTTATTTTTATTTTTGGAAAAATAGTGATAAAGATAGAGCATTTTTACGTAAAATATAAGAACGCCCAGATAAGTTTACGTAAAAAAAACAAAAAGATAAGGTTACATAAAAGAAAAAAAGATAAGATTACGTAAAAAAAACAAAAAGGAATGGTGAAAATAAATACTACGTGCATATTTTAGAAAGCAACCCGTTATTGTACTTTAAACCACTCGCATGACATATATATATATACATAAAAAATGTGGCCTATTATTTAAAAAACCGACAAATAATTTCAGTGGCTATGGATGATTTTGCAAGTACAAAGATGAACTGCATGGCTGGTTGAGTAATTTAAATTCGTCGGTGTTGTGCTTTGTATGTGCTACATAATGGTGTAAATACAAAGTCCACTATTAGGCGTATAAGTTGTTACAGGTAAGATGCTAGGTCCAACTTATTAGGACAAATTGGTATGTCGCAGTTCCCACTTACTGAGACATATTGACGCTTTCGGCATTTCTCCTGGATACGAAAATGACATATCCACATGAACACATCCTTATTGTTCTAGCTAGTTTTAACTAACTGTCGGGTTGATAGCGGATCTTGGCCGAAAATTTAGGAGGAGATAAAACTCGAATGTATAATATCTTGCTTAATAATAAAACAAATAAAATCAATTATTATGCTACAACATTATTTTATATGTCCACATGTGACATGTTAAGACTTAGGATATATTGTATAGCGGTGTAGATGATAAGGAGTAAGGAGTATGTTTATTTCAATCTGATTATGAAACACATAACAATTTACAGGTAAAAGAGGTGCATTTGAGTTTAATAACTAATTAAATAAAATAATTATTTGAGGTCGAGTCCTAGTTCAAGATCCGCATTTGGTTACACAACAACTTACATCGTGGGACATAATTGTGTGACATGTGACATGGGTAGATGGACAATTTACTAATTTAGTAATTAGTTTGAGGCCCTTACTTTGCATGTAACATGAAATTAAATTACATTATATGTTAGTAGTATAATTGACTTAAGGCTTATTCTCATACGATTATTTTCAGTTCAGTTCAGCTTTAATAAGTTCAATTCAGTTCAACCAGCTCCTAATTTCCTTCTCTTATAAAATATTCAATTCAGTTCAGTTCAGTTCAGCTGAGTTCAATCATTGAGAACAACAGCCTTTAAATGTTAGTTAAATAATGAATATGAATATGAATTATTATTGATATAATTTAGGTCCACCAATGGATGAATTACTTTGGGAGCAACACAAACCAATGCAAGGGTCAAAATCTTTGCCAACAAAATGGAAGGATGCTAAGGAAATGATGAGATCAAAGAAATATGGATCAAGGAAATTGGACATGGAGAAGCTTAAGGAGCTGAGCAAGGAGAGTCCGGCGTCGATTTGGAGTTTGAAGAGGTTGATGAACTCATTAGATCTTCTAGTTTGTCTACGATTTCGAAAACAGTTGATGAATTTGGGAAAGCTGAATCTGAGATTACTAGTGAATGGGAAGCTAGAACTACTGCTAAACGCATCTTTAGAAACGTTGCAAAACGCGGTGCCAAGTAAGTCTTAAGTTTTATATATTCTACCCTCGTTTCATTAAAAATAATGTCACGTACTATTATTAAATGGACTCGCAAAAGTACAATGATATAGATAGAATTCATTCACGTGTTAAAAATTTGTTTTTTAGTTTCCCTTGTTTAGTATAATAATTATAATGATTACAAATTTAATTTGGAAGGTACATTGAGGAGGAGGATTTAGCAAGGTTTTTTAAAGAGGAATGAGATTCATGCTATATTCCCTCTTTTCGAAGGAGCACTTGAGACAGGAAGAATCACCAAGTCTTCTTTTAGAAATTGGGTGGTAAGTTTATGATATATTCCTATTTTTACACAACTGTAAGCTTATTCAAATAATTTAAGACGCCGAAAAGGTTAGATTGTTGTTCATTTTCTGACAATTACCTACATGACTATGGTTGAAAGGTACGAGCTTATTTTGAAAGAAAGGCTCTAGCACATTCACTGAACGACACGAAAACAGCAGTGCAGCAGCTTCACAAGATGGCATCAGCAATTGTTACTGTAGTAATCTTTGTGGTGTTTCTCTTGCTGATGGGATTAGCAACACCAAAAGTAGTTGCGTTTGTCATCACACAAATGGTAGTCCTTGGTGTTATCTTTCATAACACTTGCAAAACCATCTTCGATTGCATCATTTTCGTGTTTGTTATGCACCCTTTCGACATAGGAGATCGTTGCAAAGTCGATGGTGTTCAGGTATAATAATTCCTTTGATGTTGCCGTCTCTTTTTGATAGAGTATAAAACATATTCCTGGGCCTCAACCATTAGCTTAAGCTTTTGGTTGAGTTGGTCCACTAACATAGAACCAGGATTATGTTTCATACTCTATCACTTTTGTATGCTAATTTTAGTCGCGATTTATTGAGATTATGTTCCTATGTGATTGAAGATGATTGTAGAAGAGATGAACATATTAACCACAGTTTTCCTGAGGTATGACATGGAGAAGATCTACTATCCGAATTCAGCTCTTTTAAGCAAGCCAATCAGTAACTTCTACAGAAGTCCAGAAATGTGGGATACAATTCCTTTTACCATAGATGCTTCTACTCCTATTGAATCCATCAACGCGCTCAAGAAGGCAACACAAAGGTAAGGCTGCTCTTCTAAGGACTATATATAGTCCTAGAGTTTCGAAAATTATGCTATCAGTAATAAGACTAATATCGGTGTATTTGATGTGCAGTTACATTGACAGCAAGCCAAATCATTGGAATTCAAAACATAGTTTCATAGTAAAAGATATAGAAGACTTGAACACAATGAAGATGGCCTTATGTGTGCAACACACTATTAACCACCAAAACATTGGTGAACGAAACCTTCGTTTAACTGATCTTATATTGGAGCTTAAGAAGAACTTTGAAAACCTTGGTATCAAATATCACCTTCTTCCACAAGAGGTCCACCTTACTCAGTTCAACATCAACAATTCGCCGAAGCCTACACCATCTTAGTATCCCATGTTATAATGGTGTGTTGTGTATATTCATTTCCATGTTTTGAATACTTACAAAAGTGGTTTACATTTGCTTTGGTACTTGTTCGGGCTTTACTTGTGTCATACACGGGTATGTGTTCAAGTGTCACATAGACTTGGT